>NC_056448.1:22930764-24130764 GCF_018296145.1 Oncorhynchus tshawytscha
GTAGACAGAGCAGGTGAGTACAGGTAGGGTAGACAGTGCAGGTGAGTACAGGTAGGGTAGACAGTGCAGGTAGGGTAGACAGTGTAGGTAGTGTAGACAGTGCAGGTGAGTACAGGTAGGGTAGACAGAGAAGGTAGGGTAGACAGAGCAGGTAGGGTAGACAGTGCAGGTAGGGTAGACAGTGCAGGTAGGGTTGACAGTGCAGGTAGGGTAGACAGTGCAGGTGAGTACAGGTAGGGTAGACAAAGCAGGTGAGTACAGGTAGGGTAGACAGTGCAGGTGAGTACAGGTAGGGTAGACAGAGCAGGTGAGTACAGGTAGGGTAGACAGTGCAGGTGAGTACAGGTAGGGTAGACAGAGCAGGTGAGTACAGGTAGGGTAGACAGTGCAGGTGAGTACAGGTAGGGTAGACAGCGCAGGTAGGGTAGACAGCGCAGGTAGGGTAGACAGAGAAGGTAGGGTAGACAGAGCAGGTAAGGTAGACAGAGCAGGTGTTTGGTGGCTGCAGCCTTTGTTCCACCCCTTGATGTTAATGAAGTACCCCCTATATGTAGCCTAGTTACTGTTATTTTATTGTTGCTCATTAATTATTTGTTATTTTTCTATTTTCTTATTTTTTTTAACTTCAGTTTATTTTAATAAATACATTCGTAACATGTCTTTTTCTTAAAACAAATAACATTTGATTTGATTAGAATGAATGCATGCAAATACATTGTTTATGCAAATGAGGCACATATCATTTTCTTTGTATTAACACAAAATATTTAAAAATACCTGATACAATAAGACATTGTATATACAGTGGGGAGAACAAGTATTTGATACGCTGCCGATTTTGCAGGTTTTCCTACTTACAAAGCATGTAGAGGTCTGTAATTTTTTATCATAGGTATACTTCAACTGTGAGAGACGGAATCTAAAACAAAAATCCAGAAAACCACATTGTATGATTTTTAAGTAATTAATTTGCATTTTATTGCATGACATACGTATTTGATCACCTACCAACCAGTAAGAATTCCGGCTCTCACAGACCTGTTAGTTTTTCTTTAAGAAGCCCTCCTCTTCTCCACTCATTACCTGTATTAACTGCACCTGTTTGAACTCGTTACCTGTATAAAAGACACCTGTCCACACACTCAATCAAACAGACTCCAACCTCTCCACAATGGCCAAGACCAGAGAACTGTGTAAGGACATAAGGGATAAAATTGTAGACCTGCACAAGGCTGGGATGGACTACAGGACAATAGGCAAGCAGCTTGGTGAGAAGGCAACAAGTGTTGGTGCAATTATTAGAAAATGGAAGACGTTCAAGATGAAGGTCAATCACCCTCGGTCTGGGGCTCCATGCAAGATCTCACCTTTTAGGGCATCAATGATCATGAGGAAGGTGAGGGATCAGCCCAGAACTACACGGCAGGACCTGGTCAATGACCCGAAGAGAGCTGGGACCACAGTCTCAAAGAAAACCATTAGTAACACACTACGCCGTCATGGATTAAAATTCTGCAGCGCATGCAAGGTCCCCCTGCTCAAGCCAGCGCATGTCCAGGCCCATCTGAAGTTTGCCAATGACCATCTGGATGATCCAGAGGAGGAATGGGAGAAGGTCATGTGGTCTGATGAGACAAAAATGTAGCTTTTTCATCTAAACTCCACTCGCCGTGTTTGGAGGAAGAAGAAGGATGAGTACAACCCCAAGAACACCATCCCAACGTGAAGCATGGAGGTGGAAACATCATTCTTTGGAATGCTTTTCTGCAAAGGGGACAGGACGACTGCACCGTATTGAGGGGAGGATGGATGGGGCTATGTATCGCGAGATCTTGGCCAACAACCTCCTTCCCTCAGTAAGAGCTTTGAAGATGGGTCGTACCTGGGTCTTCCAGCATGACAACGACCCGAAACACACAGCCAGGGCAACTAAGGAGTGGCTCTGTAAGAAGCATCTCAAAGTCCTGGAGTGGCCTAGCCAGTCTCCAGACCTGAACCCAATAGAAAATCTTTGGAGGGAGCTGAAAGTCCGTATTGCCCAGTGACAGCCCCGAAACCTGAAGGATCTGGAGAAGGTCTGTATGGAGGAGTGTGCCAAAATCCCCGCTGCAGTGTGTGCAAACCTGGTCAAGAACTACAGGAAACGTATGATCTCTGTAATTTCAAACAAAGGTTTCTGTACCAAATATTAAGTTCTGCTTTTCTGATGTATCAAATACTTATGTCATGCAATAAAATGCTAATTCATTACTTAAAAATCATACAATGTGATTTTCTGGATTTTTGTTTTAGATTCCGTCTCTCACAGTTGAAGTGTACCTATGATGAAAATTAGAGACCTCTACATGCTTTGTAAAGTGGGAAAACCTGCAAAATCGGCAGTGTATCAAATAAACAATTTTTTTACAATAAATTGAATACCTGGATTCCCACCAAAATCCCTGAACTCATTATTTGCCCGCACGAGTAAAATGTGTTGTGCTTTGTCAATATCTGATAGATGTTTTAAATTCTAAACGTTTGGAGTATCTTAATCCATTGTGCTGTTGTATTTTTTTAGAATTGTTTTCAAAACCTTTTAACAATTTCGATGACTGCTGCTTGAAGAAGAGAATCTCAGGATATGGGATAGTCTATAGGACAAACTGCCTCTCGCTCTCGCTCTCTCTCGCTCTTTCTCTGACACACACACACACACACACAGCATGATGGTGCCCTGAGGGGTTGGTGGGGGTTTATGACTAGATTAAGAGCAGCTTGAGACCCCAGGCAGGCCCGGAAATGATGTGGTCAGAACACAGAGGCCCACAGAGCACTGTCTGGGTGGGGTGGGAGAAGAACAGAGCCATTCTATAGATTAATACAAGCACAGGTCAGAGTCTGTCAAACTAGCAACAAGAACAAGATCTCAGTCACAACCTACTTTCCGTATAGAAGAATGATGGGGACTTCAGAACTATTGCTTCTCAAGACATCACACTATGAAACCGCCGCAGTCTTGTTTGGTGACTATGTCCTAGGTGACATTGTCTAGTTGTTGCAGGTCAGAAGTTGGAGCGGCCTGAGTCGAAGTGACTTGCCACCATTGAGATTTAGTGAAGCAGCTGTCATATTCTAGTTATCCAGAGTTGACGTCTGTGCAGCAGGGTTGTGCTAATTTACTGCTAATAGAACTCAGTGTCAAGTTTTGATGGTCTCTGCAGCCAATCAAATACTTCATAGCAGATGGTGATGTTACTCTGAGCCAATAGATTTCTGTTTCAGGCGTTTGATCGACAGACAGTATGCTACATTTATCACAAATTGCATCCATTGAGAACCTTCAAGTCAGTGGAATCTTCACCTTGTTTGGGGTGTGATAGCTCTCTGTTTGACGTATGTCTATAAGCATTGTTCCTAACATAACTGAACTGTTTTCACAGCATCCACCGTTGCTGACAATGGAAGGAGAAGTTGCCTTCGACTGAAGGTGTTCGTCAGACCAGCAAGTAAGTGGATTTCTGAAAGAACATTCTATTTTCTATTTCTTTCAAACTGTGAAAAAACTTTAAATGCATTGTGTGAGAGTCGAATATCAATCTTGGGCTCGCTGTGAATGTTCACGTCCCACCCTTTCCTTTTGTTGCAGACAATTGTGTGAAAACTGTCAGTGTTCACGATCGGGTCTTTGACGTCAATGAGAGGGTGGACAATTCCCTAGAACCAAGAGGTTTGTAAGACTCCATAAACTGTGTGTAGGGGTACGTGCCTGCCTGCATGCTTGAGAGTGTCTGTGTACCCGGGTATGACAAATTATATTTCCTAATACAGAATTCCGAAGGGGCTCATAGTTTCCCATTGTACCAGCTGAATGGATGAGTCAGTCACATAGAAAGTTGATGGAATGACAAAGCCACCACTCCATTTCATACATTAATGTTTCAGTCGTTGCAGCTAAATGATGATATCTCTTGATGTCTCAGGGATTCTTATCTCCTCCTCTCTCCCTCCTTTATTCCTCCATCTAGATGATACCAGTCACGAATCAGCCGAGCCGTCCCGAGGTGACGTCAACTCGGTGGGCCGGGTTCAGACCACTGGCCTGCTGGTCACCTCCGCCCTGGTTCTCTGTGCAGCCATCTTGTCTTTATAGCGCCCAGCCTGAGGGTTTTAGACAGGGCGGAGTGGACTCGACCTGACTGGACCATACAACCCCCAAGGTGCACTTTTTAAAAGACAGTCTGAGTGCCGGGGAGAGGTGGACTTCTAAGGGGGAAGACCTTTTTATAAACTTTGCTTTGGGGAGTTAAGATGCCAAAAGCCTTTTTGACTCTCATTTTGTCATTTTACTTTCCTGTAGATGTTAATATTTGAAGGTCATAGTATCCCAGTGAATTTGCTGTCCCCATCATTTCTCTCTCTCTCTCTCTCTCTCTCTCTCTCTCTCTCTCTCTCTCTCTCTCACACACACACACACACACACACACACACACACACACACACACACACACACACACACACACACACACACACACACACACACACACACACACACACACACACACACACAATCACTCTCTCCTCTGTGGTCCCACCATACCTTTTGCAAGATGAAACAACGGAACAAGAACTACTAAAAATAACTTTTTTTCAAGCCCCCAAATGACTTTGATTGAGAATATGATGAAGTCTTACAGCGAATAACTATGATCATTTGAAGATGGCTTGTGACTGATCAGATCAGCCAATGGCAATGAAGCAAAGGAATACTGGCCAATCAAATGTGGCCAAGACATACTGGCCAATCAAATGAGGACAAGGCATGCTGGTCAATCAATGGTGAATCAAGGATCCAGAGCCATGGTTGTTGCTTGGAGAAGTCCTGTTGCCAAGGGGAGGGGGCTCTTGTTATTTTCTTGCCTTTGAAGAGTCCATTAGAAGTTCATGAGATGGGGGTTGGATTTGATGATTCAGAGACTGGGACTGAACGATCTTAGCTGAACCGGAAAAAAAGAAGCACTCATGTTTAGCAATTTGTGTCCTTTTAGGGGAGTTAGTGATCAATTCATGTATTTTTTAAATGAATCACGTAATTCAAATTTAGCAAGCAACACGGGTGTATATTTGCGAGGAGCCTGGGAGTTGATATGGTATTTTGTCAGGCAAATGTATTTTCCTATTTATTGTTGAGTCCTTGTGCTCTTTCCCTTTTCTGGTTGTTCTGGTTCAGTCACTGTAACTAGTGCAGAGACAAGCGCAAAACATCCCACCACTTAAAAGCACCAGTCTCTCTTTTTATTTTGGAAAGGTGTAGTTATATTTCATACACATGTAATATCTGGGCTTGGACTCAAAATGGAATTGGATTGTTTTTATCTAACAGAGTTCAGGGAAGAGGACATAGTTGGATGTTGTAACAGGGTGTAAGAATGTGTGTTATAACTGTGTTTCTTCCCTGTAACAGTAAACACAAACTGTATGTGTCCTAACAAGTCAGCCCATATTACCATCCACTACTTCTTTTCAACATTGTCATAACCTCTACAAAACTACAATTATGTACTGTACATAAACAAAAAGTTCAGGGATGACTCTATAACTAGTACGATTAGTTTCAATTATGTTCTTAGTAATATTCTTGAGTTTTCCCCCAAGCAAACAACAAAAACCTTCATTGATATTGATAGGTTAGCGACCATTCAGTGATGATCAACCCACACGTTCCAACAGGTCCAACGTTTCTCCAAAAGTTGAAGGTAGGTTGTGGCAACGTTGGTTTCATCTGTAGCAGCTGCAGCTCTAGTGTGATTTAGCCGTGTCTTTGATGTCGTGAGGAGCGGTGTCCAAGCAGACCACATGCTGGGGGGCCATGCGCTAGTTATTTCTGGAATGAGAAAAATCGACCACCAGGAGGGAGAACGAGAGATGAGAGAGAGTGAGGAAGAGAGGTGTCCTATTCAGTCTCTGGATAGGTTCACTAGCAGGGAGAGAGGGGTGTCCTGTTCAGCCCAGAGGTAATTTTTACCACCAGAGGACTGGAATGAGTAATGAGGAGAGAGAAAAGGCCAGCTGAGATCAATAGTGATGGGCTTCTCAAACACAGGAACACGGTAAATATTTCCCTTCACTGTCTGATACACAGTCTATTTAGTGTACTGACACCAACTCACATCCTCTGTAAAGGGGATGGACTATCACTGAGAAATACATTAGCCTCTGCCTCTGTTGGCTGCAAGTGTGGGATTCAGTTTGAACAAGTCTTTAAATAAGAAAAGCTGAAATTCATTGTGACTGACATCATTCACTTCAGCCAGTCAATGTTGGGAAACACGGATCAGCTTGTCTCGTGGATACTGTGTATCCAGCTGTAGTCTCATATAACGTAGTGTTAGAGCAGTGGATCTCACACCTCTTTGAAGGACAACCGCAGTTAACAAAGACACATTGTTAATGCTGTTAGTGAGAGAATAAAGTCAATGTTGGATATCAAAAACTGTTGATTACATTTGTTTAATATCTTTTAGTAGGAGAAACATGATCAATGTTACAGTCCATATCTTTTGTGTAAGGTTTTCACATATCAATGTTATAGTGTGTGTGTGGAGGTTGAAGTGCCCAAGTTAAGGGCTCTACTATTGGAAGTGCACTATATCCATCCATGCTCATCCAAGACCATACTGCACTCCCATTGCCCTCCTCTTTGACCAGAGCTTAGTAGTATTTGCATCTGAAATGTGGTTTAGGTGCCTAATGTTTTGAGTCCCTGTACATGCTTAGTGTGTCTGTGGTCCCTCTTAATCTTCACTACAATGGTTTCAGAGGAAGCTTCAGTAGTCAGCAGCACCATGTTGTGATCTGAATTCAGGAGATTTTGTAAAGCTTGTTAAGTGTTGGTTTTCTGTCCATATCACAATGTCATGAATCAGTTAACTTGTGTAATTTTCCATTCAAAAGTTGATGTACAGTATGAGATGCAGTTGTGTTACAGGGTGAATTGAGTCTTTTAGGAGGAGCTCTTCACTTGGCACCTGTTACTGTAGCCATGTAGCCTGAACCTGACACCACTGTGCCCTCCTATGTCCTCTGTCGCTGTCCTCTGTCCCTGTTGTCTGTCCCTGTTCTCTGTCCCTGTCCTCTGTCCCTGTCCCCAGTGACGGTCTGTTATCCCAGCCCTATTGTCCTCACCTCCCCAGACTGTTGTAACTCCTCCCTCTCTCCCCGGTCCAACTCTCTTCACCAGAATGTTCTGCAAATGTACTGTATTTCATACGAAGGCCATTATTTGTAAATACACAAATGTGTTGGAGCAGCTATGACTAACTACAAAAAAAGATTTAATAAAAGTTATTTGTCATTGTTGTAATTATTGTGTCTCTCATTTGTATTATCTTTGCCTTTTTATGTAAATTGAATCTCAACTGTTTTGCCTAATGGATGGAAAATCCAATAGATGCCAAGCTTTTGTTCATTGCTCTTTGACAAAAATGGAAGAGATGACAACAACTGTCAATTAGCAGTATGCGTTAGGCATACAAAGTTGTTTAATTACACGCCCTACTACTGAACAGCTGTCACTCTATTATCTGAAATGAATTCACAAATAGAAAAACAACACAACTTCAAACAATCATGCTTGAACCTGCAATGTGTTGAGTGATTTCCTAGGATCTCTGCCAAAAGCTGCTAGGCTTCGCTCTCATTACCCTTGCTTTCTCTCCGTGTTGTCTCTCACCCCCCCCTCTCTCTCTCTCTCATGAGAGCAGACCGTGGTTTTGACACTGAAGCCCTTTGCCAAACAGCAGTGTAGTTCATGTTCTGATATCTCTGCCAATTACAATACAAGTGAGAGCTTCAGAGACCTTATCCGACATTTAGGCTACATCCTAATAGTGACCCTGGGAACCAAACAACAACTAAGGAAAAAGAACAGAGAGTTCTCAATCAAGAGAGAATCATTATAACGATCATGTGTTTTGTCTTCAACAACAAGACACAGTTGAACAACAGTATACAAGATTGGTGGAGAAAAGAGCTGCCTCATTTAAGGCAGAAGACCTGTGAATAGTTTTTTAATGTGTATCTTTTTTTTACACCCCTTTTTCTCCCCAATTGGTAGTTACAGTCTTGTCCTTGGGAGAGGCGAAGGTCAAGAGCCATGCATCCTCTGAAACTGCACTGCTTCTGGACACAATGCCCACTTAACCTGGAAGCCAGCCTCACCAATGTGTCAGAGGAAACACTGTACACCTGGCAACCGTGTCAGTGTGCATGTGTCCGGACTGCCACAGGAGTCGCTAGAGTGCATTGGAACAAGGACAACCCGGCCGGCCAAAGCCTCCCCTAACCCGAACGATGCTGGGCCAATTGTGCACCACCTAATTGGTCTCCCAGTCACGGCCGGCTGCAACACAGCCTGGAATCGAACCTGGATCTATAGTGACACAGCTAACACTGCGATGCAGTGCCTTAGACCGCTGCGCCACTCGAGAGGCCCCTTTGTTTCTTTGACCCTTTCTTCCTCTCCTAATCCAGTGACACCTAAGCCCATGACCACACTTCATCATATTCCTGAGGGTAGCATCCACACTGCTATTCTCAGCCAGCACTGTGGTCTGGTATGCTAACTCACAGAATGTAATTTACTTTGAGTAAACAATGGATAAGGGTTATCCTCGCTCATGAATGTCTGTACAGTGTGTACAGTAACCCAGACTCCAAATAGCTCAGTATTGCGTTGTGGAGGGTCAGGTGAAGTATAATCACTTTCCATATCCATCCTCTCTCTGGTTGAGATGAGTAAATTGCCCTGTTCTCTTCAACGGGATTAGGCAGAGATATTTATGTCTGTTCTGTGGATCAACTTCTGACAATGAAGCTCCAGTGATTAATGCGAGGGATATGTTTCCACCTATGGGAGTGTGTCGTACATACTTAATTTTACATGATCAGTGTAAGATTGGATTACTATTAATGTGTTATTAAATATAAACCACCTCAGATACAGACACAGAGAGAGAGAGGAAAAAGATGAGAGGTGGTATAGCTGGATCATCTTTCTTTGAAATGAAAGCCTAGAAGCTGTTTTCTGTCTTACTCCATCTGTGGTGAGTCTCACCCAACAGATGCCTTAGCGGGAGGTATGAGCGCATTTAACCTTTATTTACCTAAGCAAGTCAGTTAAGAACAAATTCTTATTTACAATGACAGCCTACCCTCGACGATGCTGGGCCAATTGTGCGCCACCCTATGGGACTCGCAATCACGCCGGATGTGATACAGCCTGGATTCGAACCAGGGACTGTAGTGATGCCTCTTGCACTGAGATGCAGTGCCTTAGACTGCTGCGACATTCGGGAGCATCACGTTCATTAACTCAGTCGCAAGGAAAACCTGCCGCCTTGAGAAATGTCAACAACAGGAAGCGTACTGTAGTCTGTCTGCCTGATGTTTAGTCTGGCCGATAACCGTGGGGCACCATGATATCACAGCTTTGTTGGATCTACACAGTCAGCAATGGAAGGTCAGCTGCTTAAGACTGGAGATCTGCATCCTGCATAGATGAAGGAGAGACTTATGGAAAGTATTCATTAACCATGCATACAGGAGCATGTTCTCAATAGTTAGCAGCTGGGTGTTCTGATTGAAGTATGTCTTTTGAGGGATCCAGTTACAGATACACTGAATCTTGAGAGCAAAATGGGATTTGATGAACAAATTCAAACTTTGTTTATGTGAAACATAATTAACTGAGTGGTAAGATTTACATTAGTTGTCTTCTAATTCCTGATATTCTTGTTTCTGCCTCATATCACTGTCACGCCTCACATGGCTACTTAATTTGATCTCACCGGGGAAGCTTATAATATCTACTTTAATTCTAGACACTTCATTTTCAAATTTTTATTCTGTCCTCTTCAATTTGGCTAATGGTTTAAGCAGATGGGATTCTCACTCTGACTGACATAGGAAAAAGAATGGTCCAGGAATAAGATGTGACACCAGTACCCAAAAGATGGTATCATCTCTTTAGAAGACAAAACTTTTGCGCCCCTATGGCTGAGTGACAGGAAACTCCCATGATGAGAAAGCCTGTTTTAAAATCATCCTCAGAAATCCTACCGCCGTACTGTACTTGGCTAGGGACAGCTTACTGGACGTTAGATAATAGACTTCACAATGGCTCAGTGGCTAATCTTAGGCCCTATTACTGAAATGAAGTGGTACTGTATTCAGTTTTATATAGGCCATCTGGAACTCTACTCAAAACTCTATAAATAAGATGGGGTATTCATCTCCCACTTCTCTCAATGGCAGAGATGGCCTTGAGCTGAATGGGATTTCTGAGGAGAGAGACGGAGCAAGAGAAAACAGAGAAAACAGAGAATACGTTTCTCAGATTGACTGGAGTCCTAAATCTATAATCCAGACAGACACATGTAGGTCTGGACAAGAAAAATAATTGAACAAGTGAAGAATGGCCTCTTTTTCTGATCGATGAGAATTGCTGAAATGTTTTCACTTTGAACTAGAATGGTTGATTCTCCTACGTACCTGTGATAAGGCGTGGAAAAGTTTTAATTCTTGGAAGTTCCCACTTTGACAGGGGAGATAGTTCAACTTCTGTAGTAACATCACATGTATTAGATTGTGAAAGTCATCCTACAGTGCTCTGGGTACTGATGGGTCATGAGGAGTTTCTGCTCCCAGTATGACTCCACTTTTACTTTGAATTGTGGGATAATAACATAACAAGACCACAAACAACATGCTTTACACAAGCTTGGGCACTTGGGACAGCAGAGTCCTCTAGGCTAAAGCAGCAGGTGTTCTCAGCAGCCTTGGGCCCCAGGGGGCCACCTGGCCCACTATACACTCACACACACATCCCAGGAGCCGGCTCACAGACAGGACAGAACAGCTCAACAACACACAAATTCACGGAGGAAACAGCCACAGTCTCTGCTCTGCAGAATTAGAACAAAGGTAAATGGGACAGTCAGTGGTATGTGTCAGACAGAGTTTAAGTATGGGAGCCAGTCTGTATTGCTTGTGTCTGTGTGAGAAAAGAGAGAGTCAAAAAGATGGTAAATTAACAGTGATTCAGTTGTTAAATGGCCGTAGTAGGTGTAATTAGAGCACAGATTATACTGTCTTGTTAAGGGGTAGATATTCTCTTTACTGACTGATAATATATACAGTAGGTACACACACACACACACACTTTGCATTCCTTCCTTTGTGTGCAGAAATCCAGTGATCTCCCAGTGTTTGACATTCCCTCCTTTCATAGGCCAGTCCTTTGTTAATTAGGGTGAATGAATTTATTTCTCAGTTAATTAGCATGGCTTTACAATTTGGTGACACCTGAGCTGTGGTCCAGAAGAGTGTTGTGGCTAGCAGACAGAGGCTGTAGGGTTTGACAGATGACTGCCTATGGTTCATTGCTCACCCACTGCTACTCACAGGCACAACTCCCAGTGCATGCTGGGAGCAGGTAGGGAGTTATGGACATAGCCAATGAGATGTCTTGTTACTGAGAGAACTACTGGGTCATACAGGGTCCTGTGTGGCTCAGATGGTACATCATGACGCCTGCAATGCCAGGGTTGTGGGTGCCAGGGTTGATAATCTAAACTCACAGAGGCGAGTGAAAGAGAATATTTGTCTTGGCTTCAAATGTGCCAGGCAGAAATTAGGCATGTTTAAGAATAAAAAGGCATGTCAAAGTTCTGCCGTAATGTTGAAATGTCCCATTAGTGAAAGAAGAGAGGAGGAGTGTTAAGGAGCAGTTGGAGGCTGTTGGCTTTCTGGTACCCAGTCAGTGTGTAGGGGCCAAAGGTCATACACATCCTTACACTAATATTCCCACACAAAGGCTACCCTCTCTCCCACTCACCACAACTCTGGCATTAGGGAAACACTTTGGTTTTCCACAAGAATGATGACTAAGACAGAGGCTTCGGTACATTTAGTTTTCCACTATATTTCTTTTCGCTCTCTTTTTACAGCACAAGTAGGGAAACAGCCAACTGTTTTATGCCCATTCACAATTCACAGCACTGTGATAAAACATGTTTCAGTGGTGAATAAAACCCAGTAACAGAAGTCAACCGGATCCATTTGTATCTGTTCAGGAAACAGACCATTAGTAAATAATCAGATATATAACTCAATGAGCCAAGTCTCATGTTGTACTTCGAGCCAGTTATGGCTTCCTCTCCCAGCATGTTTTCTAATGAGCCAGTTAATATCTTTCTCTGGGCTCATACCAGTGGTACTACTGCCAATAGGGTGCAGCCTTCAGATGGACAAAACTCAGCAGAAAGCAAATAAAGCCAATGTTTCATATCTAGTGATAGTGAATGAATACTCCATTCATCAGTGTTCTCTATCCTCAGTCCAATGTTCTCTCATACATGAGAACAGTAAATGGTCTGCAGTATGTGGTCTATGCCATTGAGAGGGAACATGTCAGTGGAAAGTTACAGAGGTTAAACTGCAGAAGAACTGTGAAGGAACTCAAACCACCGTCCTTAGTTTTTTAGATCAAGGAAAGGCTAGACCTAGTTAACTGTCTATTACTTCTTTTCATCTGGCCGGTATGTTTGCGTTAATGGTTGTCCAACTCCTACACAGGTCTTTATCGTAGTCTTTCATGTCAACAAGGAACACATCCACCCACCACAATCAGGAGATTCTGTATCATAACGTTCTCAGCTTCCTTTTATCTAGACTCACAGAACAGAATAGAACTGGTATGTAACAGCTGGATCCCTTCATCGAATCAAAGATGCGGCTGGAACTCTGTCAAGAAAGAAACGTAATGAGATGTGAGGCGTTCCGAGTCAGCCCCGTTGAGAGTTCCCCCCTGCTTCCCCTGCCAAACGTCTGAGGCCGGCCGCAGGTCAGCGCTGCTCTGTGATTTATGTGAGTCTTTATCAGACATAATGAGCCTTTTCAAAATTAGCTTATCAGAAGCCAGCCAGCGCTTTGTCAGTCCTGACCCACGCAAACACAGCTGCTTCTTAACGATGGCGAACCCGGGGTTTCTGTTTAATGGGCGGATATCGCGGCTACGGTCGCAGGCGGCCGCAGCTTGTTATGCCATCTCTTGAAAACGGCTCTCACCTCGGCACAGGAACGCACCGGCTTCATTCTCTCCCTGCTTCCACAGCTCTTTGAGTTTTTAGAGGGATGGTAAATCACCTTTCTATATAGCCACCCGCTGACTGCAGGTGTCAACATTGTTCATGGAAATGTAGACATATCACTGAGTCCACTGAGCACCGTGCATCTGTCTAAACTCCAGCTATCATCAGCTTAGTCACCACAAAAGTGACCCACCTGGGGAAGTGAAGCCTTAAGAATCCCATTATGCTGAACGTTCATTCTACCATCCCATTTAGACCCTCTGAACCTGCGGAAGTGCTCTGCTGCAGACAGTTAGCTTGCATTTCTGAATGCATGATTGACAGGATTTGGCTGAACCCTTCAATCTACAGATTCATGAATGTGGCAATTCATCAGCAGTGGAGGCAGGATATCACTTTGACTGTTTACGAAGACAGTTTAAAAGGCAGGGTTATACTGTAATCACAAGGAGCTCTCTATTCAGACCCACTGGGCACAACCTGGTTTAATCAACTTTGTTTCAACATAATTTGTCAACATGTTGTGACGTGGAATCTACATGGAAAATACATTGAATTTGACAAACTGTAGTTTTGAGTGTATAATTTCAACAACAGGATTATGTTGTCATGGTAACTACATTTTAACATAGACCAAACTTGCATAAAATATGTTGAATTTGCACCTCTAAAACAACATCAGAGATGTTCAACGTTATATCCACTATCATGAGTCATTCCAAAGGGTAGGTTAAACATTGCAAATGAAATGTGACCAAACTTTAGCATTTGATAAGTCTGATTCAATATGCAATCAACTTATTGCCAAGAACAGAGTCAATTCAGAATGAAGTTCAATTGTTTACTACCAAAGACGCAACGGCTGAATATGCGCCCCTCGAGTGGTGCAATTGTATATGTACCTCCCGAGAGGCACAGCTCTCTCATATCCAAGCAAAGCTCACCCACGCCCATACAATGATATACTTCAGTAGTTTTCTGACTGAGCATAAACCCTTTCACCCTGATATAAGACCTTTTCAGTCATTTCAATAGTTTCAATATCCCTTGGACCACTTCCTCTTCTCGTCTGGGTTCAATAGATCTTGGGGCCACTTCCTCTTCTCGTCTGGGTTCAATAGATCTTGGGGCCACTTCCTCTTCTCGTCTGGGTTCAATAGATCTTGGGGCCACTTTCTCTTCTCGTCTGGGTTCAATAGATCTTGGGGCCACTTTCTCTTCTCGTCTGGGTTCAATAGATCTTGGGGCCACTTCCTCTTCTCGTCTGGGTTCAATAGATCTTGGGGCCACTTCCTCTTCTCATCTGGGTTCAATAGCTCTTGGGGCCACTAGCTCTTATCGTCTGGGTTCAATAGCTCTTGGGGACACTTCCTCTTGCAGTTGAGCCAGATAGCACATCATTGATTTCAGGTCACAGGGGTACACAAACACTTTCCCAAACATGCTCACTAATACCGCAACACTTCTCTCTTCCACATGCTCACCACAGCGCTCGCGTTATACCCGCTTGAGTTACGTCCATTCGAGTTGCAAAATAAATGTACACACACATGTTATTAAGTCATTGCATCCACACTACTCGCGTGCTTCAAGAGCGTCTGCGTAGCCAGGCGCTAAAATAGAACTTGGTTCTATTGATACACTGCAAGTCCTGCCTCTCCCATCTCCTCATTGGTTTTTAGGAGCATATACCATAGTGGGTGATTGAAAGATGAACTGAGGTCCACACTCCAGTCCAGTTGGTGGTGGTAATGGACCTTAAAGTTGGTGCCAACTACCATATACAGTCCAAAGAAAAATAAGAAACCTGAAAGAGGAGAGATTACTAGAAGCAAACTCAGTTCACCCTTTTACCTTGTGCATTTCAGGTAAAATAACAACCCAATGTTTATATCCCAGGACAAATTAGCTAGCAACAGCAAGCTAGCTAGCTAAATTGCCATAAATGTTTGTTTTTTATTTCAATCTGCGTTGTGACGAAAGCTAGGAGTGGTGGGTGTGAAGTCAGGCGCAGAGAGCAAAGCTTCCAATGTAGATGTATTTATTCAGAATCTAGCCAACATACAGGCAAAATGACCAATAAACAGTTAAGTCCCCCAAAACCAGGGAAAATAACAAACAGCAAAAAAATACGTATGAGCAACACAAAAATCTACCACTGACAGAGGGGATCCCGCACAAAAGCAGCCGGGCCCTGGAAGTTTAAATAGCCCTGAATTAACAACAGATAAGGTACAGGTAAAAACAATCAAGGCAAAACCAAAATAAAAGAAAAAGGAATCGGTGGCAGCTAGTAGACCGGTGACGACGAGCGCCGCCCGAACAGGGAGAGGAGCCACCTTTGGTGGAAGTCGTGACAGTACCCCCCCCCGCCGCCCACTCGCCCTTTTGAGCGATTCCTGGACGGCTCTACAGGTTTCTTTTGAGCGCTGCACCCAATCTTCTACCGCAGGAGCCTCGGTCTCTCTCTGATGCCACAGTGCCAGGACCGGCTGGTAGCCCAACACGCACTGGAAAGGCGACAAGTCCGTGGAGGAGTGGCGGAGTGAGTTTTGGGCCACTTCCGCCCATGGGACTTACCTCGCCCATTCTCCTGGACGGTCCTGGCAATACGACCGCAGAAACCTACCCACATCCTGGTTCACTCACTCCACCTTCCCATTGCTCTCGGGGTGACAACTTGAGGTCAGGCTGATTGAGAACCCCAGATGCTCCGTGAACGCCCTCCAAACCCGGAACGTGAACTGGGGACCCCGATCAGTAGTGTAGTGCGTAGTGCCGGAAGACGTGGGTAAACAGGGCCTCCGCAGTCTGCAGGGCCGTAGGGAGCCTGGGCAAAGGGAGGAGACGGCAGGACTTCGAAAACCGATCCACAACGACCAGGATCGTGGTGTTCCCCTGAGACGGGGGAAGGTCAGTGAGGAAGTCCACCGACAGATGTGACCAAGGCCATTGTGGAATGGGAAGGGGCTGTAACTTCCTTCTAGGCAGGTGTCTAGGAGCCTTAATCTGAGCGCACACCAAACAGGAGGAGACTTAAAACCTCACATCCTTCGCTAAAGTGTGCCACCAGTACTTCCCCCTAAGACCCTGCACCATCCACCCAATTCCCGGATGACCCGAAGAGGGTAGTGTGAGCCCACCGGATCAATTTGTCATGAACACCAAGCGGCACGTACTTCCGGGCTGGTGCACACTGTGGTGACGCGGGTTCTAACCGTGACGCCCGCTCGATTCAGTCTCCTCGCTGCCCGGATGTACTCCAGATTACGGTGGTCAGTCCAGATGAGAAAAGGGTGCTTAGCCCCCTCAAGCCAATGTCTCCACACCTTCAGAGCTTTTACCACAGCCAGCAACTCCCGGGCCCCCACGTCATAGTTTCGCTCCACCGAACCGAGCTTCCTCGAAAAAAAGGCACAGGGGCAGAGCTTCGGTGGCTTGCCCGAGCGCTGTGATAGCACGGCTCCAACACCAGCCTCGGACATGTCCACCTCCACTATGAACACCAAAGAGGGGTCCGGATGAGCCAATACGGGGGCATCGGTAAACAGCGCCTTCAGACGACCAAAAGCTCTGCTCGCCTCCGCCGACCACCGCAAAGGCACCGGCCCCCTCTTCAGCAGTGAGGTAATGGGAGCAGCCACCTGGCCAAAACCCCGGATAAACCTCCGGTAGTAATTGGCTAACTCTAAGAACCGCTGCACCTCCTTTACCGTGGTCGGAGTCTGCCAATTAGGCACGGCTGCAACGTGGTCACAGTCCATCATCACCCCAGATATGGAAATGTGATACCCCAGGAAAGAGACAGCTTGTTTGGAGAACACATATTTCTCAACCTTGACGTACAGGTCATGCTCCAACAGTCGCCCAAGTACCCTGCGCACCAGAGACACATGCGCGGTGCGTGTGGCGGAATAGATCAGAATTTCCTCGATATAAACAGGTCACTGAGAATCTCGTCAACGAAGGATTGAAAGATGGCTGGAGCATTCTACACCCCATACAGCATGACGAGGTACTCATAATGGCCAGATGTGGTACTAAACGCAGTCTTCCACTCATCTCCCTCCCGGATACGCACCAAGTTATACGCGCTCCTGAGATCCAGTTTTGTGAAAAAGCGCGCTCTGTGAAATGATTCCACCGCTGTAGCGATGAGAGGTAGAGGGTAATTAAACCTCACTGTGATGGAATTTAGACCTCTATAATTAATGCATGGACGCAGACCTCAATCCTTCTTCTTCACAAAAAAGAAACTCGAGGAGACGGGTGACGTGGAGGGCCGAATGTACCCCTGATGCAGAGATTCAGTGACATATGTCTCCATAGCTACTGTCTCCTCCTGTGACAGCGAGTACTCCTGGGAAGTGCTGCGTTTACTTGGAGGTTTATCGCGCAATCCCCTCGTCGATGAGGTGGTAATTGGGTCGCCCTCTTTTTACAGAAAGCGATAGCCAAATCGGCATATTCTGAGGGAATGCGCACAGTTGAAACCTGGTCTGGACTCTCCACCATCGTTGCACCGATGGAAACTCCTATACACTTACCTGAACACTCCTCTGACCACCCCTTTAGAGCCCCCTGTTTCCATTAAATCTTAGGATTGTGAATAGCCAGGGAATCCCCAGCACCAATAGAAACGCAGGAGAATCAATGAGGAAGAGTCTAATCCGCTCCCTATGACCCCCCTGTGTTACCATGTCCAGTGGAACCATGGCCTCCCTCACCAGTCCTGACCCTAACGGTCGACTATCTAGGGAGTGCACGGGGAAGGGTTGGCCTATCTGCACCAGCGGAATCCCTAATCTATGAGCGAGCACATGGTCCATAAAACTCCCAGCTGTACCTGAATCGACTAGCGCCTTATGCTGGAAAGAGGGGGAAAACTCAGGAAAAGAGATTAATATGAACTTGTGACCAACAGGGAGCTCTGGGTGAGTCTGGTGCTGACTCACCTGGGGTGTCCGAGCAGTGCTCTGCCTGCCCTCTCAACTCCTAGACGAGATCCTCCAGCACCGATCGGCAGTGTGCCCTCTCTGACCACAACTGATGCATGAGGAGACTCCTCCTCCGGTTCCCCTAGATGCAGCACCCCCTAACTCCATGGGTGTTGGAGCGGGAGTGCTGGGGGGCGGAACAGGTGAAAACAATCAAGATAAAACCAACAGAAAAGAAAAAGGAATCGGTGGCAGCTAGTAGACCGGTGACAACGACCGCCGAGCGCCGCCCGAACAGGGAGAGGAGCCACCTTCAGAGGAAGTCGTGACATGCGTGTCCTGATCGCTAGTGGTGTGGGTTAACTCCAATTAAACTTAATCACACTAAAGCAACATCAACTCAAATATCAACTATGTAGCATTTGCCAAGTCATCAACAGCTATTGTTTCAATTCAACTAAAAATAGACAGTACAATAGGACTAGGGTTCAAGCTCTGGTTATTCATTTTGTATTACAGTAAATAATACAGTAAATAATGCAGTAAATCAAGTTAAGGCTATCTTGCAAACGAATGTAACATTCAACCTTAAAAGGAGTAAGACATCCATGGTCACATTTTTTGGTTACTGTAACTATGCATATCTTCTTATTAAACATTATACATTCATCTTATAAAACGTGTATATCCAAGATAGTTCATCGCAGCTCTGTGAAGATCTTCACAATTGCTGTAATAATCTGCACAATCCAGGTAATTTGGTTCTGCTATTAGATGAAGTACAGTGATAACACATTAATCTGTTGTGTATATGTAAACAAAACATCAGACATTGTCTTCCCATTTGAACTTTTCTGTCTTTTAAATGGGTGATAGCGCAGCGATAGACATTTGGGTGACAACTAAACGAAAAATCAAACATTGTTTTTTCATTGGAATTTTGTTGTGCTTTTACATGGTTGAATGCATAGTGATAAAAACATTGGACATTTCAACTAACTTCTGGCTGTGTAATGGGTAAATATGGGATTTAATCTCATTGATCAATGTCTCAACTAAATATTACTAAATTCTCCACGTTGAAATGATGTTGTGTGCCCAGGGGGGAGTTCTAGTGCTTAAATCATTAGGTTCACAGGCTGAAGAGGAGCAGGTAGTAACAAAACACTCACAATGAGGTGTGTAAGTAGAGGAATGACTCATAGATTAGTCATTATTTCATTTTTTTTTACAAGATCCAAGCTTGAATAATTTCTAAATTAATAGGCATATGCCAGTAAAACTTCAAGAGATCAATAACGATGTTCCAGGTGACTATTCATCGAGCCTAAACCCTTCAGAGCACAAGGAAGCTTTGCTTTCTGAGAAAGTCTTGGGATTGCAATTGGGGTTCACAAATAATATATGAACACTCCAGTCTTCAAGGAGCAATGTGCTTAGTAGGCCTACATTTTATGAGGAGGCCTTGGCAGTGAAACATTCAGAAAAGCTTCAGTGTCATGGAAAATGTGTGGGTGGCAGGTAGCCTAGCGGTTAACAGCATAGGGTCAGTAACTGAAAGGTTGCTGGTTTGAATCCCTGAGCCAACTAGGTGAACAATCTGTCAATGTCCCTTTGAGCAAGACACTGAACCCTAATTGCCCCTGTAAGTCGCCCTGGATAAGATTGTCTGCTAAATTACTGAAATGCACTTGAAACAAATGCCCTCTAATAAATGGCCAACTATCTTCAATACAAATGGTCTCTCTGCAAAGCATTTTCATAAATAGCCTAACTCTGAGTCAATCTTCCATGTTGATTTGCCAGATTTTCATGATGTCTTGCATTTCCATAAATTGATGAGAAATGAGTGGCAATGGGAGAAACGTGATGCCACACAAAATTCTGAGAGGTCTAGATTGTGGGGCTTTCAGAACAATCTCTGGACCACATGAGTGTATTTTCCCTGCACTGCAATTAAAGCAGTTCATTTTCGTAAGAAGCAAGTATCAACTTCCAATTCAGAGCTTCATTCTTCATTAGATTAATCCTAAGTGTTCAGTCATAAATGGATCCACTGGAAAATACTTAATTACAGAATTATGCAGATGCATTTTAAGATGTCAACTTCCTTTGCCAATCCTCACAATTAAAAACGTGTAACCAACCACTAAATCAAGAAACCTTTTCCAAATGTTGAAATGCTGGGCACCCCCCCGTACAGTCACAGTAAGTCAGTTAAATGGCAATATTATTTACCATTCTCTAATTAAAATTTCCAAGCTTCAGGTTCCCAGCATGCTTCACTGCATGGTGCCTACAGAGCCAGACTTAGGACCACTTAGGACCACTTAGGGACACTGAAGACAGACCTGGACGTCCTCAGACTCTTCTTCAGAGTCACACGGATGTAGTTAGTACATAACATAACATTTTAAATAATGCACCAAAGTACATGGAAATCCATGTACTCAAGATGCATATTTTTGTGCCTCGATTTCAACAAAACAAACAGGCTTGATGGACATCACTAAAAGGTCAGATTTGAGTGTCCTTGTATTAAGTACAGATAAGTTCAGTATTGTGTTGTGCCACAGTGGACAAATAAATGTAGAGAAAAAAGCTTGACTCCCTCCCTCCCTCTACACCCTGGGAGTGTCCCTCTAATGTCCCTCTAATATGTTCAGGAGTGAAATACGGAGAAACAGAGTTGACGTCTAATGGTTCCTCTGCCTCTCATATGACCGGTCTGTGGACATATTGTGTCCTTCAATGACTCATACGCTCCTTTTGCTCATGTTTCCATTGGTTTCAAGCCTATGGAAGCCACAGCACACTAACCACTCTTTACGGAAAGCCAGAGCTATTAATTATTGGACACTCAGAGGCAACCAATATTTGGTCATCAGGCACTGGATTGGTCACATGTGATCACCTGTTGCATTATGTTGGTTAATAATGATTTAATGGACAGAGGTCATCTTAGATCAACAGTAACCTCATCCTTACCAGAGCAAGCTACTAATAACATCATTCAGCCTCTAAATTTGTTTCAATATGAACAGGAAAGTAAAGAGCTGTGTGCATGTGCCCTCCATACTGACAATACTAGTTTCTTGTTTCTATTGCCTGTAAGTTACGTTACTGTATGTGGGTGATGAACAACTCATGAAAAATACTCATAGTCCATAGTTATTAATCAATCTGTTTTGAGATCACATTTTCTGCACAACAATGAACATCATATAATTGCAAAGACATCGTGCTATATACAATTGTGAATGTAATACATTCAAAAGCCTGTGATTGTGTGAGAAAAGTTCATGCAATCATTCAGCCCATCACCTTAAAAGCCAGCTATTATCCTTTGTGGGAGATTACTTTTCATAAGACCTCCGATTATACCGTTATCACCTTTAGGTAAGTCATCTGTTCCAACTTTCTATCCTGTTGCTGTGGTGAAAATGGTTGGATTCCAGTCATACTCTAGGGCACAACCTAATCACTGAAATGTCAGGCTAGTCGTCCCCTTCCCCTGCCCTGTTCCATTACAGACATACTTAAGGCCATCTGTAGGAGGGCTGGTATTAGACAAATCAAATTGACGGTGCTGGGTGACCCTGACTGAGATTCATATCAAAGGAGAACTTTAATGATGTTATGAGGAGAAGAAGCCAGGAGGATGTTCTCATCATAAACTCATTCTCCATTTCCTGCTGAAACCTCTTCTGCGGACCTTTTTTCAGAGAGGGATATTACATTGTCGTCCAAGACTCTCCCATAGTATCCTCCTAAACTGTCCCACAGTGCTCTGCCAGATGATCTTAAATCACCATGGGTTGGTGATCATGCAGCAGGGCTCCCTAGACTTCACAGTGAAGTGGCTAACCTCAACGTTGTGGCTGGGAGCTCCATCCGATCATTTGCTCCACCATATTCTCTGGTCTATAATGTTTTTGACATACTACCCATACTGAGGTCATTTCCCCTATCTCCAATCAATCTGACCGCCTGTGACATACACAGTGTCAATCATCCATAAAATGTAGGCCAGTTAGTGGTGTTCTGTTTTCTAGAACATACAGTACGTACACTCTTAGAAAAAAAGGTACTATCTTGAACGTAAAAGCGTTTTTTGCCTGTTCCCATAGGAGAATCCTTTGAAGAACCCCTTTTGGTTCCAGATAGGACCCTTTCGGTTCCAGGTAGAACCCTTTTGGGTTCCATGTAGATCCCTTTCCACTGAGGGTTCTATATGGAACCCAAAATAGTTCTACCTGGAAAAGAAAAAGGATTCTAGCTGGAACCAAAATAGGGACAGCTGAAGAACCCCATTGGAACCTTTTTCTAACTGTACCTCCTTCACTTTGCTCTCAACTACATACAGTACAATGAATTAAATGACATAAAGTCCCTTATAAGTAAACTGGAACATAATAGTGTTCATTCTCATAGGTACATACCAATGTAATCGACAAATTGAGTAGTCTTAAGAGCAATTGCTCATTTTACAGGAGACAAAATAATGAATATGAGTAGAAGACCAAAACTAAAATTTTGCTCTAACTCCATCTGCATTCCTGTCATATCGCTGTATTTTCCCAGCTAACACAATTGACCCCGTGCACTGGGCCAGCCACTGCAGCTCCCCACTGCAGGGCTCGAGCTGCATATTAAGATATATGCACCCAAAAAATGTAATTTTGCTATTTCCATTTTGTGCCCCTATGGTTCGCTGGAAGTCATCGCAGACAGTTGTGTCTTTCAACAGGATTACAGGGGGAAAAACATGCCAGACACGCCAAAAAACGAGGCTAGTCGGATCAAACAGAGTATTAGAAATCCCCCTGCACCTATCTATCAGCTTTCATATAACCAGTGTACAAAAACAAGACACTGTGATGTAGGGGCTAACACACTTTGAAATATTACTGTAAGTGAAATTAATTGTTGGGCTGTGAGTGCCAGGACATCCCAGGTGTTACTGTGAATATACCATCTGGTTCATTAATTGGAAGTTATTCCAGACGATTACTGATCCCCTCAGGACCGGGGCGAGAACATCTCTGCATGCTGGATATCATAAGTAAGACACATCAACAAAACATTAAGAACACCTGCTCTTTCCATGACATAGACTGGCCAGGTGAATCTAGGTGAACGCTATGATCCCTTATTTATATTACTTGTTAAATCCACTTCAATCAGTGTAGATGAAGGGGAGGAGACAGGTTAAAGAAGGATTTTTAAGCCTTGAGACAATTGAGACATGGATTGTGTATGTCTGCCCTTCAGAGGGTGAATGGGCAAGACAACATTTTTAAGTGCCTTTGGACAGGATATGGTAGTAGTTGCCAGGTTCACTGGTTTGTGTCAAGAACTGCAACACTGCTGTGTTTTTCATGCTCAACAGTTTCCCGTGTGTATCAAGAATGGTCTAACCCCCGAAAGGACTTCCAGCCAACTTGACCAAACTGTGGGAAGCATTGGAGTCAACATGGGCCAGCATCCCTGTGGAATGTGTTTGACAACTTGTAGAAATAAAGCCCTGACAAATTGAGGCTGTTCTGAGGGCAAAAGGTGGGGTTGCAACTCAATATCAGGAAGGTGTTCCTAATGTTTGGTATACTCAGTGTACGTCTCTACTGTGATCGGCATTGATTATGAACAGTTCAAGGTAGTGTATGTACATACAGCTGATCTTATTGGTCCAGGATGGATGGAGGAAGTCTCATGTGAAAAGGAAGGAGAATGCATTAAAAAGTTGATTATTGCAACAAAAATGAATAGTTCACTCTCGAGACGATGTTAATAGGACCAAGGGCTGGTCAAAATAGAACATTGTGCTTGATCATCAACAGGGAGAACTATGGTTTTATCCAGCATGTTTAGATCCACAGAAATACAATCATGATGGTTAGATCACTGGTTACAATTTGAGCCTATAAAAAGAATGTAGCAACACGCTGTGTCCACACCTTCTCACCCATCCCCCTTCAGTACCGGACCTGTTGGGGTGAGATCGGAGCCCTGCCCCACACCCTGCCCCCTGTAACCTTGAGAGGGAGCCATTGCCCCCAACCCCTTACGGCCTCACCCCCATCACTTACCCCTGTCACCCAGGAGAGGTCAACAGGGCTCTGGAGTGGGACTTGGCATATGTCACCCAGGAGAGGTCAACAGGGCTCTGGAGTGGGACTTGGCATATGTCACCCAGGAGAGTTCAACAGGGCTCTGTAGTGGGACTTGGCATATGTCACCCAAAATGTTTTAAACATGTTTTGTTGTTGCTTTGGACCCTGTGTCATACACAAGTGATTGTTTCTCATGCTTCTTATGTCATATTATCCCAAACTCCATACTCCTCTCCTGGCCCTGACCCTACCCCCTAGACGTGCAGTCTGGTCATTGATAAAACCCCATTTCCCCTGTAGTGTACCTTTAAGGCTTTACGTGTACCTTATAGCAGGATATGGGGATGGTGAGCCTCATTTTGGGAGTGAGTGATGGATTCTGTTGGTCTGTCTGTCTTATGGGTAATAAATGTGATCTCACTGAAAACAACTAATCAATCCCCCAGATCTCTACATCATCTGGCCTGTCTAGGGCCCTGACTGATGGTGACACCTGTAATTAGATTCAGTTTGTGAAACAACAGGCAAGAAACTATCCAGAAAGAATGAGACAATTATTTACAATGCTAATGCACAGATTTAGACAAACCTTATATTTTTTCGGGGAAGAAGATGATTTCCTCTATGGTGTTTTATTGAATTTAGCAGGTTGTTTCCGTTTAGCTACCCAACATCCCTCACTCTTTCTGGTCTATCCATCACACACACAGCCACATACATGCACGCACACCAAAGTGTCAAAAAGTATGGGTTTCTTCACACACCTCAGGGCTCAGTCGACCCCTGTGCCAGATTAAATCTGACACTTGTGACCGCGCCTGACAGGGGGAAAACGAAAGAGGAGGAAAAAAACCTCCATGGTAAGCAGGGTGTGACAGACTAATTAGGGCCTTCCTGTGAAGAGCTTTATTTTCATATTTACTTCAGAGCGACAATGGCCAAACACAAAGCTAACCCTAACAGCTCACATTACTTAGGCTGCTCTCACTCACTCACTCACTCACACACACACACACACACACACACACACACACACACACACACACACACACACACACACACACACACACACACACACACACACACACACACACACACACACACACAGATCAACAGATTTGCTGAGAAAATACACCTTATGGCCTTTGGACCGAAATAACAATTGTAGGGCCCAAGCTTTCTACCACTTAAAACACAGACAATGTAGGTAGGTGGCAGTGGTATTTGGCGGATAATGGCACTTGAGGAGATAGCTGCCGTTTTACGATCCCCTAACCAATTGTGCTATTGTGTGTGGTTTTTTTTTGCGTTATTTGTAACTTTTTTTGTAGATAATGTTTCTGCCATTGTGTATTTTGAACGAAAAAAGCTTCTAGATATTAGGACAGTGATTACTCACCCCGTACTGGAGGAATACTTTTTCTTTAACGAGTCGGACGCAAAGGATTTACTTTAGATGCCCGACAAGGCCCTCATCCCCGTCATTCGCAGGAGAAAGAGACTGAGATATCGAGGACGAAGGTCTGGGTGCCTTGTAAGGATCTGACGGCGAGTGGGTAATCTCCCTTTACCATCAGTCCTATTAGTCAACGTACAATCAATGGATAATAAAATAGACAATCATGTATATTCTACCAATGGGACATTAAAAACTGTAATATCTTATGTTTCACCGAGTCATGGCTGAACGACGACATGAATAGCATGCAACTGGCAGGATGTACGCATTTTCGGCAGGATAGAACAGTGGCCTCTGGTAAGACAAGGGGTGGCGATCTATGTATATTTGTCAACAACAGCTGGTGCACGAAATCTAAGGAAGTCTTTAAGTGTTCCTCACCTGAGATAGAGAATCTCATGATAAGCTGTAGACCACACTATTTACCAAGAGAGTTTTCATCTATATTCTACGTAGCTGTCTATTTCCAAACACAAACTGATGCTGGCATAAGACCGTGCTCAATGAGCTGTATACGGCCATAAGCAAACAGGAAAACGCTCATCCAGAGGCGGCGCTCCTAGTGGCTGGGGACTTTAATGCAGGAAAACTTTAATCCGTTTGACCACATTTCTACCAGCATGTTAAATGTGCTGAGAACTCTAGACCACCTTTACTCCACACACAGAGACGTGTACAAAGCTCTCCTTTGCCCTCCATTTCGCAAATCTGACCATAATTCCATGATTCCTGCTTACAAGCAAAAACTAAAGCAGTGACTCGGTCGATAAAAAAGTGGTCAGATGAAGCAAAAGCTAAGCTACAGGACTGTTTTGCTAGCACAGACTGGAATATGTTCCGGGATTCTTCCGATGGCATTGAGGAGTACACCACATCAGTCACTGGCTTCATCATTGATGATATCGTCCCCACAGTGACCATACGTACATACCCCAACCAGAAGCCATGAATTACAGGCAACATCAGCACTGAGCTAAAGGGTAGAGCTGCCCCTTTCAAGTTTCGGGACTCTAACCCGGAAGCTTACAAGAAATCTGGCTATCCCCTCCGACAAACCATCAAACAGGCAAAGCGTTAATACAGGACCAAAATTGAATTGAAATACACCGGCGCCGACGCTCGTCGAATGTGGCAGGGCTTACAAACTATTACAGACTACAGAGCTGCCCAGTGACACGAGCATGCCAGATGAGCTAAATGACTTCTGAGCTCGCTTCGAGGCAAGTAACACTGAAACATGCATGAGAGCATCAGCTGTTCCGGATGACTGTGTGATCACACTCTCCATGGCTGATGTTAGTAAGACTTTTAACATGTCAACATTCACAAGGCCGCAGAGCCAGATGGATTACCAGAACGTGTACTCTGAGCATGCGTTGACGAACTGGCAAGTGTCTTCACTGACATTTTCAACCTTTCCCTGACTAAGTCTGTAATACCAACATGTTTCAAGCAGTACACCATAGTCCATGTGCCCAAGAACACTAAAGTAACCTGCCTAAATGATTACTGACCTGTAGCACTCATGTCTGAATCCATGATTTGCTTTGAAAGTCTGGTCATGGCTCACATCAACACCACCATCCCAGAAACCCTAGACCTACTCTTATTTGCATACCACCCCAATGTAATCCCTATTGCACTCACACTGCCCTTTCCCACCTGGACAAAAGGAACACCTAAATGAGAATGCTATTCAGTGACTACAGCTCAGCATTCAACACCATAGTGCCCTCAAAGGACCCTGGGACTAAACACATCCCTCTGCAACTGGATCGTGAACTTCCTGACGGACTGCCCCCAGGTGGTAAAGGTAGATAACAACACATCCGCCACTCTGATCCTCAACACGGGGGCCCCTCAGGGGTGCGTGCTCAGTGCCCTCCTTTACTCCCTGTTCACACATGACTGCATGGCCAGGCACAACTCCACCTCCATCATCAAGTTTGCCAATGACACAACAGTGGTAGTAGGCCTGTTCACCGACAGCGATGAGACAGCCTATAGGGAGGAGGTCAGAGACCTGGTCGTGTGGTGCCAGGACAACAACCTCTCCCTCAATGTGATCAAGAAAAATGAGATGATTGAGGACTACAGGAAAAGGAGGACCAAGCACTCCCCCATTCTCATCGACCTTGGCTGTAGTGGAGCAGGTTGAGAGCTTCAAGTTCCTTGGTGTCCACATCACCAACAAACTATCATGGTCCAAACATACTAAGACAGTCGTGAAGAGGGCAAGACAAAAGCTATTCTCAGGAGACTGAAAAGATTTGGCATGGGTCCTCAGATCCTCAAAAGGTTCTACAGCTGCAACATCGAGAGCATCCTGACTGGTTGCGTCACTGCCTGGTATGATAACTACTCGGCCTCCGACCGCAAGGCACTACAGAGGGTAGTGCGTACGGCCCAGTACATCACTGGGGCCAAGCTTCCTGCCATCCAGGACCTCTACACCAGGCGGTGTCAGAGGAAGGCCCAAAAAATTGCCAAAGACTACAGCTACCCTAGTCATAGACTGTTCTCTCTACTACCGCATGGCAAGCGGTACCGGAGCGCCAAGTCTATGTCCTAAAGGATTTTTAACAGCTTCTAAACCCAAGACATAAGACTCCTGAACAGTTAATCAAAGGGCTTCCCAGTCTATTTCCATTGCCCCCTCTTTTACGCTGCTGCGACTCTCTGTTTATTATCTATGTGTAGTCACTTTAACTCTACCTACATGCACATATTACCTCAATTACCTCGACCAACCGATGCCCCGCACATTTACTCTGCACCGTTACCCCCTGTATAAAGCCTCGTTATTGTTATTTTACTGCTGCTGCTTAATGATTTGTTGCTTTTATTTTTAAAAATGTACTTATCTATTTTTTACGTAATACTTATTTTTCTTACAACTTCATTGTTGGTTAAAGGCTTGTATGTAAGTAAGCATTTCCCTGTAAGGTCTACACCTATCCGGCGCATGTGAGAAATACAATTTGATTTGATTTGTTTGGGATCATTCTGATTGATAAAGAAAGGCGCCCTCTCCTGGCTGAGTAATACATCACGTCCTCCAGTGTAGGTCCTGCTGTAAAACCATAATATCAATCTGCAGCTGATGTGAGACCAAAGATGGCTACACGACTCCATGGCTACATGACTCCAATGTCCGAGCAAATATATGTATTAACCCACCATCTGTCTAGGGAAGACTGGGCATGACCACATTAGCATTACGATGTGAAATATAGGCTGTATAATTCAACATGTTGCTTTTCCATGATACATGTGCCATCCATTTCCTGTCCTGTGTTGTTGAGTGATCTATCCCCAAGGATAATTACAGTCTTCAACGTTTAGCTTTTTCCTGCTATTTCCTGCCCCATGAAATAAGTCCTCGCTAAGACTATTTATCACTCTTTTACCACAATGCTGTTCCTCTAAATATAGGCTGCTCAGGTTTGCTAAAGTGGAGAGCCCTGCCTTCCAACAACAATACCAACAATCACAGATATGGTCATAGTCGCTTGATTATAGCATTTCAAATGACCTTTTGCATGTACAAAAACAAAATCCATCAGCACGTGGGTCTCCTAAACTCAATGTTTAGTTTGATTGATGCTGCTGAGGTGGGTAGGGGTCTTGTAATGGCCTACAGAACCTAACATGTGAATATTCATATTACAGAACAAGCCATGGTGTGGATTAATAGCTGTCATGTGGATTGAACATGTACACTGAAACAGTCTAATACAAGCAAAAGTGTACCATTGAAAAGACCTGTGAATCATTGTAATGAACTCTTAAGTGGGCTAAATCAGGGTCACATAGTGTTTCTTAGTAGTCATAAACAAATCTATTTTGAAATAAAAGTATACATTCAAATATTTCACTTTATATACATCACAGAAGACTAAAATATAACAAAACTGCTTGACATAGAAACACCGGATTTTCGGTGTAAAAAAAAAGAAGTTTATTAATTATGAAATTATGAAGAATATTAATGACATTCCACTCATGGGGCCACAAGGTAATTTGACTGCAGGAAAGGGCTACAAAGTACATTACTTACAGATGTATAGTAGAACTACAGTATATGTAAGTCTGGAGGTACAGTTGAAGTCGAAAGTTTACATACACCTTAGCCAAATACATTTAAACTCAGTTTTTCACAATTCCTGACATTTAACCTAGTCATAATCCCTTAGGTCAGTTAGGATCACCACTTTATTTTAAGAAGGTGAAATGTCAGAATAATAGAAGAGAGAATGATTTATTTCTGCTTTTATTTCTTTCATCACATTCCCAGTGGGTCAGAAGTTTACATACACTCAATTAGTATTTGTTAGCATTGCCTTTAAATTGTTTTACTTGGGTCAAACGTTTTGGGTAGCCTTCCACAAGCTTCCCACAATTTTGGCCTATTCCTTCTGACCTTAGCTGGTGTAACTGAGTCAGGTTTGTAGGCCTCCTTGCTCGCACACGCTTTTTCAGTTCTGCCCACAAATGTTCTATGGGATTGAGGTCAGAGCTTTGGATGGCCACTCCAGTACATTGACTTTGTTGTCCTGAAGACATTTTTCCACAACTTTGGAAGTATGCTTGGTCTCATTGTCCATTTGGAAGACCCATTTGCGAACAAGCTTTAACTTCCTGACTGATGTCTTGAGATGTTGCTTCAATGTATCCACATAATTTTCCTGCCTCATGACGCTATTTTGTGAAGTGCACCAGTCCCTCCTGCAGCAAAGCACCCCCACAACATGATGCTTCCACCCCGTGCTTCATGGTTGGGATGGTGTTCTTCGGCTTGCAAGCCTCCCCCTTTTTCCTCCAAACATAACGATGGTCATTATGGCCAAACAGTTCTATTTTGTTTCATCAAACCAGAGGACATTTGTCCAAAAAGTACAATCTTTGTCCCCATGTGCAGTTGCAAACCGTAGTCTATTTTATGGCGGTTTTGGAGCAGTGGCTTCTTCCTTGCTAAGCGGCCTTTCAGGTTATGTCGATATAGGACTAGTTTTACTGTGGATATAGATACTTTTGTACCTGTTTCCTCCAGCATCTTCACAAGGTCCCTTGCGGTTCTTCTGGGATTGATTTGCACTTTGCACCAAAGTACGTTCATCTCTAGGACACAGAACGTGTCTCCTTCCTGAGCGGTATGATGGCTGCGTGGTCCCATGGTGTTTATACTTGCGTACTATTGTTTGTACAGATGAACATGGTACCTTCAGGCGTTTGGAAATTGCTCCCAAGGATGAACCAGACTTGTGGAGGTCTACAGTTTTTTTTCTGAGGTCTTGGCTGGTTTCTTTTGATTATCCCATGATGTCAAGCAAAGAGGCACTGAGTTTGAAGGTAGGCCTTGAAATACATCTACAGATACACCTCCAATTGACTTAAATTATGTAAATTAGACTATCAGAAGTTTCTAAAGCCATGAAATTGTCAGGCATTTTCCAAGCTGTTTGAAGGCACAGTCAACTTAGTGTATGTAAACTTCTGACCCACTGGAATTGTGATAGTGAACTATAAGTGAAACAATCTGTCTGTAAACAATTGTTGGAAAAATTACTGGTGTCATGCACAAAGTAGATGTCCTAACCGACTTACCAAAACTATAGTTTGTTAACAAGAAATTTGTGGAGTGGTTGAAAACAAATTTTAATGACTCGGGACTCAACCTAAGTGTATGTAAACTTCCGACTTCAACTGTATGTTTGTACATACATCTCCTGAGTCTTCTCTTTGGTGGTCGGTCAAGAGAGGTGATTTGTATGACAGTTAAACTACACAATGCCTCGTTAAACGAGAGTTCTCTTACATCCTTCCTTTCAGGAAATATTCATCATGCATAGTCATTAAGATTTAGTTGCACAAGTATTCATGTCTATATGATGAAACTCACAAGGGAAGTGCGTACTGGAATCATAAAAAATGTCTAGTCCATGTTTGACTTTGGTGGTCAACTCTGAGGAAATGAAGGTAAAATGGTCACACTTTTACAACTTGATGTTTATTTGACAATGTGTAAACCACAAAATGACCTGTGAACACACACTTCACCTGCAATCTTAACAATGGTAAAACTTAAACACTTGATCCTTATCTGCAAATTACAATTTTCACAAGGTTTGTGTTCCATTTCCATTTAATAATTTGTATATTGTCATCTGTTGTCATGAGAAAGGCATGGAAAGTGTTTATATTCCAAATACCAAAAAGAGGAAATCATGAAAATGACTTTGACCTTTGAACTAAGGTTAGGTTTCGATTAAGTGAGGTGCGAGCGGTCACGTCAAAATGACCATCAAGGTCATCCTGGCAGGGTGAGCGGGTCATGAGTGGTGGGAAAATATCTGACAGGAAGTGGTAAGCAATGAGGGTCACAGTAAAGGGTCGTGACAAGGGAACCCTCACAGGTCTGGTGTATAGGGCCCTGGAGGCCCTTGTTCACATACGAATAGTAATGAAAATAACTCCCTTTATCTGAATTGCTGATAGAGTTGACTTTGTATGATGAATATGCATTTCCCTATAGATCCATGATTTATCATACTTTAGGTTATAAGCTCATATGATATCACTGTCATGTTTATAGCACAAGAATCGCTCTCCATTCAGATCAAATACACACCGTTTATCTGTCTTGATTTAAGCAGGGTTTTGACAATGTACGGTATGGTTAGCTCTTCCTTATAAATGTTATTTCTACTCTTATCATATATCCCCAGCAGTATCTATGTCCTCTCTTCCTGCGAATAACTAACTCAAATCATGTTTCCTGTGATCCCGTGGAGCAAGCCTGGCCCTTATTTATCCATAAAACAAGAGCTTCATTTTGGCTGGGAAGATCACAAAGTGCCTGGAATGGTATCCTGCCAATGACTGGAACGAACTACAAAAATCTCTGAAACTGGAAACACTTATCTCCCTCACTAGCTTTAAGCACCAACTGTCAGAGCAGCTCACAGATTACTGCACCTGTACATAGCCCACCTATAATTTAGCCCAAACAACTACCTCTTTCCCTACTGTATTTAATTTATTTATTTATTTTGCTCCTTTGCACCCCATTATTTTTATTTCTACTTTGCACATTCTTCCATTGCAAATCTACCATTCCAGTGTTTTACTTGCTATATTGTATTTACTTTGCCACCATGGCCTTTTTTGCCTTTACCTCCCTTCTCACCTCATTTGCTCACATCGTACATAGACTTGTTTCTACTGTATTATTGACTGTATGTTTGTTTTACTCCATGTGTAACTCTGTGTCGTTGTATCTGTCGAACTGCTTTGCTTTATCTTGGCCAGGTCGCAATTGTAAATGAGAACTTGATCTCAACTTGCCTACCTGGTTAAATAAAGGTGAAATAAAAAATGTATCTCTGGTCATTCCCAGAATTTGGAAAAAACACTTTCCAGGTAGACCGAGAGTGAACTTCCAAAAGGAAGAATAACGTTTCACGGGAATGCCACTCAACTGTGTTAGCTGATTAAAAAAACATGTTTTGAGTTAGGCCCAGACATAATATGTTTAAAAGCTTATAAACAGTCTAGCGAGGTCTGGTTAAAATGAAACGAGGGAACATTTACAGTATATACCTATTGTCACATATTGTCTGGTATGCTCCTGGGTACAGACTCCTTAGGTGAACATTAACACACGCTATGGGAGAAAAACGTTTATCAGAAACGTATGAAAACAACTCCAGAATGAAACTATTGTTGTATCTTATGGCTGTCACGGTCATTTAATAGCAACTGGTGAGCAGAAATACAAGATCATTTGACCTTCACAACCAGTTTTAGGAGCTGTGGAGGCAGGGGCGTAGCCAGAGGGGTCTCCGGGGTGGCACTGGACACCCTTGACAACTGATTTGCCACCCCGGGGTGGCAGTTTGATGTTGATTGACATCTCATTTCACCTCTTGTTGAAGGAAGCGTTTATTTAGACGTTTTCAAATCGAGGACGAGGAAGAGAGAATATTAATGTTGGTTGCGAGATACAGAAGAACATACAGAAGAAGAGAGAACATTTCCACGGCTCTACAAGCTCTTTTTGCGATTGGTGAAAGCATCATATTTGAAGTAAGTTTTAAAGTTTAGCATCGGGTTTAGGTTTCCTGAACAGCTTTTACGAAAGTTGAGTCTCTGTGTAAGTTAACGTTAGACCCTTGGCTCTATTAACAGACAGTTAATCAGATAAGAGAGAGCCTAACATTATGTTTACATATGAGCTAGTAATACACGCATATACAGTGCAGTGTCTTAAGTTACAGTATACGAATGTTTAGCTAATGTGGGTTAACTAGTAGGCTACAGCTGTCAGTGTTCCGCAAGTTAACATTCAGAAATTTGAAATCCATTAACTCAGTTAGATTTTCGTACTTGAACTCAAATCGAACAATTGTTATTATCTATCTGTTAATGTTACTCAAAAGATTACCACAATTTGCAGATAAAATGTTTGCTATCGTAAGGGGGAATAAATGTATAGCAGTAAGTTACTTACTGCAAAGTAGAGCTAGCCATGATCTAACTAGTAACTTAGGCTGGTAGTTGATTTTAAGGTACTTTTATGATAATGTGATTTGTAATTAAGATTGAGATTGGAATAAAATAAGGGTAATTGGATGCTTAGATGTAACCATAGACTGTCTTATTTTTGCATAGGGTCAATTCAACATGAAAAGAAAGGGAGAGACTTATTTTTAAAGAAGCACAAACAGGCAGATCAGGTGCAAACAGACCCCAGAGCAACTCCCTACCTGAGGCTAGTCAGTCAGTGTGGTCAGACTTCACAAGGACCCAGTCTACCACCACCAGAGCATCTACCAGGCAGTCAGTCACATGCCCAGTTCAGAATTTAAGTTTAGCTTCAGTTTGTAATAGATGATTTTGTCAGATTAAGCCTCACTTTAAAATGTTGGTTGTTGATTCATGTGTGTTCTTGTTTTGATGGCTGTGGCATTTTATTGTGATTATACACTAATGGTTATTATATTATTTTAATGTAATAGATGTATCAAGGGATGACACAGAGAGCTCTGGCTCTGAGCAAGACAGTGAGCCAGAGCTGCCAGGAGATGTCATCGAGTCCCTCCCAACTGCATCGAGCACCAGATATGCTGTTCCAGAAGGATCCAATGGTAGGACAGGCCTATACTAAACTACACATTTTAGTTAGCAGCTGTTAGTATATAATCTTGTGGATCACATAATTATACATTTCCATAGAGATATGACACATTATTTAACGTGTATTTCAGTCATTCAAGATCTAATTTTAAAAACATCCATGTTTGACAACATTTCACAGAGCATGGTACTAGGAAAAGGGCTTTCAACAGCTCCTGGTATAAGGACAATTCATGGCTTGAATATTCTGTAAGTCAAGAGTCGACTTATTGTTTCGCATGTAGGCATTTTTCTCTGCAATACACCTGAATCTGCCTTCACATCACAGTCAGGTTTTTTGTAACTGGAAAAAAGGCGCTGTTTAAAGATCCTGGGTTTAAGCTCCATTTAAGCTCCAAGCAGAGCATCATATCCCTGCTATGTATGCTTGGAATCAGCATAAAAGGGATATTGACAGTAACTCATAAATGTTAGATGTCATAAAGGAGGACCGGAAAAAGAAAGTGGAGAAAAACTGTACTTACATTAAAACAATTGCAGATGTGCTCCTATTAACTGCCACTCAAAATATAGCGCAGAGAGGTCATCGAGAGTCTGATGACTCTCACAGCAAACGTCATTTTTTTAACAATCTTAGAAGAAACAGCAATGGATGACCGATTCATATAGAAAAAGGATGATTGCATGTGGCAATGCTAAGTACACAAGCCACCAAATCCAGAACAAAGTTCTTGAGGGCTTAGCTGAGACGGTACAAAGTGAAATAAGAGAAGTAAAAGAATGTGAAGTTTTTAGTGTAATTGCAGATGAAACCAAAGATTTAAAGAAAAAATAATTTATGTCTTTAGTTGTGAGGTGCTATTACAACAGGGCCATCCACGGAAGCTTTTACACTTTCAGTCAGCTGAAAGCTTAGATGCAGCAGGTCTAACAAAATGATAATTGATTGTCTTGAAAAACATGGTCTGGACTACAGAAATAATCTTGTAGGGCAAAGCTATGACGGTGCATCCGTCATGACTGGAAAGCATTCTGGTGTGTCTGCACGGATTAAAAACAGTGCAAGATTAGCATTTTATGTGCACTGTAATGCACATTGTTTGAAATTGTTTCTTGTCGATGCTGTAAAATCAGTGCCTGAGGCAGTTAACTTTTTTACTCTCCTGCAGAAGCTTTATAACTTTGTATCTGGCTTGTACGTTCATCTCAAGTGGCTTGCAGTTCAGAAAGAGCTGTATCCATAGCAGCAGCCCAGGGAACTACGGAGACTTACTGATGTAAGGTGGGCATGCAGATACATGGCATGCTATAATCTGAGGGACAGGCTTTCAGCAGTTCTGAGAGTGCTACAGGATATCACACTTGAAAATAGTGGTGATAGATCAGTGGAGGCAAGGGGCCTTTGTTCTCAGAAAAATGTACATTTCATAGGGCTTTTGGTTACCTTTTGTAAAGTGCTTGGTGATGCCAAATGTCTTTCTGACATGCTCCAATCAAGCTCTCTTGACCTAGCAAGGGCTGTGGATCTAGTAGGCGCCCTTACAGACACATTACAGGAAGGCCTGTGGATCTAGTAGGTACTCTTACAGACACATTACAGGAAGGCCTGTGGATCTAGTAGGTACTCTTACAGACACATTACAGGAAGGCCTGTGGATCTAGTAGGTGTCCTTAGACACATTACAGGAAGGGCTGTGGATCTAGTAGGTGCCCTTACAGACACATTACAGGACTACAGAAGTGAGGGTTACTTTGGAGAACTATGGAAGGAGGTTGAAGAGATTGCAGAGCACTGCAAAACAAGTGTACAAACAGTGTGTAAAAGACAGCCTAAAACAAGCTTAAGAATTCACAACTCATTGATGATGAGTAGTGTAGGACAGACAAATAGTGACCAAAGTGATGGTGAGAGCTTCCAAACAGCTATCTTTTATCAGGTGCTTGACAGTCTCACAGCTATGCAGCGGGGGCATTTTTCAAAGAAGAATTGCGAGATAATGCAAGGGGTCCAGTCTCTCAACCCAAAAAGTACAACAGTCTTTAGTGAGGCGCCTCTGTTTGCCTTTGCTCAGACCAAGTGAACATGAGGTTCATCAAACCAAGAGGCTTCTTGATAGGGGAGTGAAAAGTGGAAGGGACAGACCATCTACTCTCCTTGACTTTGTTGTGTTTCTAGAACCTTATACATAGGTCTTTCATGAGCTATTTCAACTTTGTAAGATTTCTGTTGTTACACCAGTCAGCAGTGCTTCTTGTGAGAGAAGCTTCTCAGCTTTAAAAATGATAAAAACCCACCTTAGGACAACAATGGTTGATCACAGGTTAAGTCACCTCGGAATTCTCAGTGTTGAGTCAAGAAGGGCACGCTCCCTCAACATGTATGAGTTTGTGAAACATTTAGCCAGTTCTCACCAGAACTGCATAATTCTGCTATTTTAAATCTACCTATGATAATTTGGCACTTAGGCGGTCCTTCTGGTCATGATTAAAACCTGCACTGTGTACTAACTAGTACACTGACATTCTAAAATGATTAATCCAAAGAAAATCATGTCACACAGATTTAATTTGGTCTTGATTAGGCCAATTCCAAAACTTGTCTTTGCTATTAGTTAACATAATATATATGAGCATAAATATGATACTGTAAGTTTTTAATATGGATGGACATTTCATTTTGTAAATTTATTTTTTTGTAAATAAGCATTTGTGGGCTACAAACATTTCAATCTTATCTCCTTGGTGCTTGAGCTTTATTTTCTGAAAATATTTTGGATGTTCAACACTTACAGACCCAGATTATATATTCATGAAAACAGAGTGACCCAAGTCTCTCCAGTATGTGAGTACAGTACTCTCTCTCTGTGTGTGTGTGTGTGTGTTTGTCTGTGTGTGTGTGTGTGTGTGTGTCTGTGTGTGTGTGTGTGTGTGTGTGTGTGTGTGTGTGTGTGTGTGTGTGTGTGTGTGTGTGTGTGTGTGTGTGTGTGTGTGTGTGTCTGTGTGTGTGTGTGTGTGTGTGTGTGTGTGTGTGTGTGTGTGTGTGTGTGTGTGTGTGTGTGTGTGTGTGTGTGTGTGTGTGTGTGTGTGTGTGTGTGTGTATGTGTGAGAAATACATTGAGTTGCAGTTCCAAGGTAGAGACACTGACTATTCATAGTATGTTAAAGCATTTTAGTGTGGTCCAAAAGGGTTACTTCACTATCTGCCACATTGAGGAACCCGGGTTAAGTGAATTATCACTTCTACCTCTAATCAGCAATCTTAGGATTCATTCATACTCCTTAGATGCCAGATTAGGGTTACACACTCATTTTTTGTCATGGTCTATGGACCCCCTGAAGTAGCCTTGGCCACCCCCTGGCCACCCCATGTATAAAACTCTAGTTCCGACACTGTGTGGCCACAAACATGTGTGTAGCCTTAGCATGGTTGTTAGGGCCTGTGTTTGATGTTTCATAATGTTCTCTGGGAAGAACTGTTCTCAACATACAGGTAAAATGACAAAATAAAGGAAATACCAACATAAAGTGTCTTAATTAGGGTGTAGGGCCACCACGAGCCAGAACAGCTTCAATGCACCTTGGCATAGTTTCTACAAGTGTCTGGAAATCTACTGGAGGGACGTGACACCATTCATCCACATGAAATTCCATAATTTGGTGTTTTGTTTATGGTGGTGAAAAACGCTGTCTCAGGCTCCGCTCCAGAATCTCCCACAAGTGTTCAATTGGGTGAGATCTGGTGACTGAGACTTCCATGGCATAAGGTTTACATCATTTTCAAGCTCATCAAACCATTCAGTCACCACTCGTGCCCTGTTGATGGGGGCATTGTTATCCGATTGGAGCATAACCATGGTAGCCAAAATAATGGTCAAAATACACATGACCCTAACTAAGCATGATGGGATGTAAATTGCTTAATTAACTCAGGAACCACACCTGTGTGGAAGCACCTGCTTTCAATATACTTTGTATTCCTCAATTACTCAAGTGTTTCTTTAGTGGGGTAATATTTATCGTATAACTATATTATATACAGTATATACAGTACCAGTCAAAAGTTTGGACACACCTACTCATTCAAGGGTTTTTCTTTATTGTTACTGTTTTCTACATTGTAGAATACTAGTGAAGATATCAAAACTATGAAATAACACATATGGAATCATGTAGTAACCAAAAAAGTGTTAAACTTGATGACAGGTTTGCACACTCTTGGCATTCTCTCAACCAGCTTCACCTGCAATATTTTTCCAACAGTCTTGAAGGAGTTCCCACATATGCTGAGCACTTGTTGGTTGCTTTTCCTTCACTCTGCCGTCCAACTCATAACAAACCATCTTAATTGGGTTGAGGTCTGGTGATTGTGGAGGCCAGGGCATCTGATGCAGCACTCCATCACTCTTCAGCCTGGAGGTGTGTTGGGTCATTGCCCCACTAAGTGCAAACCAGATGGGATGGTATATCGCTGCTGAATGCTGTGGTAATCATGCTGGTTAAGCATTTATTTGGGCTGCAATTGCTGAGGCTGGTAACTCTAATGAACTTACCCCCAGCAGCAGAGGTAACACTGGATCTTCCTTTCCTGTGGTGGTCCTCATGAGAGGCAGTTTCATCATAGCGCTTGACATTTTTCTCATTGACTGACCTTCAAGTCTGAAAGTAATAATAGACTGTCATTTCTCTTTGCTTATTTGAGCTGTTCTTGCCATAATATGGACTTGGTCTTTTATCAAATAGAGGTATCTTCTGTATACCATCCCTACACAACTGATTAGCTCAAACGCATTACGAAGGAAAGAAATTCCACAAATGAACTTTTAATAAGGCACACCTGTTAATTAAATGCATTCCAGGTGACTACCTCATGAAGCTGGTTGAGAGAATGCCAAGAGTGTGCAAAGCTGTCATCAAGGCAAAGGGTGGCTACTTTGAAGAATCTCAAATCTAAAAATCTATTTTGATTTGTTTAACACTTTTTAGCTTACTGCATGATTCCATATGTGTTCTTTCATAGTTTTGATATCTCCACTATTATTCTACAATGTAGAAAATAGTACAAATAAAGGAAAACCCTGGAAAGAGTAGGTGTGTCCAAACCTTTGACTGGTACTTTACCTCACCTGCAACCTATGATAAGACTATGTAATTCGCCTATTAAAATGTTTATCAGACTCCATAAAGAACATGCAAGCAAGCATTAGGCAATGGTCTGGTCTGAGAGTGGAATACTAAAGGCAGATATTTAATCATTTGTTGTGGAGTGGGTAACAGGTGCACTGTATCGCATTAATTGCTGAGTTCTCTGCCATATATGACATTGACATCAAATTACATCCTTAGTTCAAGAACATTGGGAAACGGTGGCTCTCCAAAAGTTTTTTTTTAAAGGACAAGATGAAGTCACCTTTCAATTTTCAGCCGGGTAGGCTAACGTGTTTCGTCAGCTATGCATTCATCAGACCATCTCTTGAAGCAGATATTTAATAACTTTGAAGAAGATATTTATTTACTCTTGGAGAAGATATTTAATAACTTTGAAGAAGATATGTATTTACTCTTGGAGCAGACATTTAATAACTTAGCAAAATGAATAAAATCACATACAAGGCATAAAGCTTAAGTCACGGGAGGTTGGTGGCACCTTAATTGGGGAGGACAGTCTTGTGGTAATGGCTGGAGTGAAATTAGCAGAATGGTATCAACTACATCAAACACATGGTTTCCATGGTTTCCAGGTGTTTGATGCCATTCCATTCACTCTGTTCCAGCCATTATTATGAGCCGTCCTCCCCTCAGCAGCCTCCTATGATTTCCATACAACCTTATTCAATGGACAGGATAGATAAGCGAATAGACAACAAAGGCATGCCATTGCATTTATTACATTTGAAGGTGAAACTCTTCCAAACCAAAACCAGCCACCATTGACCAATCAAACGATAGTTTACAGTAACATGATCACCCAAGCCCAATCTCAACAGGATGTCACGGCATCTAAAGGCTTGTGTGTGGGATGAGACCAGTGTAAAAGGATAGAATTCCTAGAGACAATAATCCCTTTGCATAGAGTAACGTAGAGTTCACTCTGTACAGATAGATACAAATTACAATAGAGATAATACATCCACACACTGTAGATGGCATTAGAGTTCTATTTTTTGTCGTTGGAAGTCGTTGGTGAACCAGGCGAGGCTATCATTCAAGGAATATTCATGGAAGAAGTTTCAAATAGATACCAATCATGGCTGCAGTAGTATTATTCTATCGCACATTCTAGTAATCAGTTATCTCGATACTGTGTGTGAGAGAGAGAGATGCATTTTGTGCCCTCAGAGTATGTATGTACTGGTCATTAAATCATTGCCCTTTGTGTTTTCCATGTGTTCCTGCGACATTTGCCATGCAGACCCAGAGGTGACAGAGAGTACATAGATTAGGGCCAAGCCTACATTTCCATTATTCGGTCAGTTACTGCAACATAACCATGTATTCTATAAGTTACCTTAACATTTACATGTACTTCAACACTCTGTGTGTCCTATAGGGAGACTTTGGAGGAGGATGATGACGATGGTAAAGATGGTGAAGACCATAAAGAGGGTAATAATGACAGTAATGGGCATGATAATGATCGAAAATTATGGCAAAATATATCGTTTACAATAAAGTTTATGATGAGGAAGATAAGGAGTGAATGGAGGACAAAACATTCTCTTCATTTAGAAATAAATGATATTTCCTCTATGGGAGAATATTTCCTGTCTCTTCTCCTCTTGCACATCCCCTCCTACTGTGCTTTAATGTCTGAGTTATGGCTGACCTCGCAAACTGCAGCATCTGACTGATCCCATCACAAATGAGTTTTATCATTTTCATTATCCATTCTCAGAACAATGGATCCAACGAGTTTGAATTAAATCTGGAACATATGATTCTAAAATGACGCCCGATAAACATCTCGTTTTGTGTAATGTTTTGGTTTGTCACTCAGGCCCCATTCAGCTGTCACGTTCTGACCTTAGTTCCTTTATTATGTATTTTTTGTTAGTTTGGTCAGAGCGTGAGTTGGGGTGGGTAGTCTATGTTCTTTTTTCTATGTTGTATTTCTGTGTTTGGCCTGGTATGGTTCTCAATCAGAGGCAGCTGCCGATGTTGTTGTCTCTGATTGAGAATCATACTTAGGTAGCCTGTTTTCCCCATTTTGGTTGTGGGTGATTATTTTCTGTGTCTGTGTTTTTCCACACGGAACTGTTTCGTTTTAATTTTGGGTAGTGTTCAGTTTTAATTAAAAATATGACGAACACTTACTTGCCTCCTCCACGCACCAGGCCTCCGGTGGCAGCCCCATGCACCAGCCTGTCTCTCCGTCTCCTCCCTCCAGGTGCTCCCTCCTGTCCAGCGCTTCCAGAGTCTCCCTCCTGTCCAGTGTTGCCAGAGCCACCCGTCCGTCCTGAGCTGCCAGAGCCGCCCGTCCGTCCTGAGCTGCCAGAGCCGCCCGTCCGTCCTGAGCTGCCGGAGCCGCCCGTCAGTCAGGAACTGCCGGAGCCGCCCGTCCGTCCTGAGCTGCCGGAGCCGCCCATCAGTCAGGAGCTGCCGGAGTCGCCCGTCAGTCAGGAGCTGCCGGAGCCGCCCGTCAGTCCTGAGCTGCCAGAGCCGCCCGTCCATCCTGAGCTGCCAGAGCCGCCCGTCCGTCCTGAGCTGCCAGAGCCGCCCGTCAGTCCTGAGCTGCCAGAGCCGCCCGTCAGTCCTGAGCTGCCAGAGCCGCCCGTCCGTCCTGAGCTGCCGGAGTCGCCCATCACCACGCCGCTGCCGAAGTTGCCGTTCATTCCGGCGCTGCCGGAGTCTCCCATCTATTCGGGGCCCGCTGCAAGGGTCCCCAGTCCGAGGTTGGCGGCGAGGGTCGCTGCTCCAAAGGCGCCACTTAAGTGGGCCAAGACTATGGTGGAGTGGGGTCCACGTCCCGTGCCAGAGCCGCCACCGCAGACAGACGCCCACCCAGACCATCGCTTATAGGTTCAGGTTTTGTGGTCGGTGTCCGCACCTTTGGGGGGGGGGGGTACTGTCACGTTCTGACCTTAGTTCCTTTATTATGTCTTTGTGTTAGTTTGGTCAGGGCGTGAGTTGGGGTGGGTAGTCCATGTTCTTTTTTCTATGTTGTATTTCTGTGTTTGGCCTGGTATGGTTCTCAATCAGAGGCAGCTGTCGATCGTTGTCTCTGATTGAGAATCATACTTAGGTAGCCTGTTTTCCCCATTTTGGTTGTGGGTGATTATTTTCTGTGTCTGTGTTTTTCCACACGGAACTGTTTCGTTTTCACTTTGTGTAGTGTTCAGTTTTAATTAAAAATATGACGAACACTTACCATGCTGCATATTGGTCCGATCCTTCCTACTCCTCCTCAGAAGAGAAGGACGAAAACCGTTACAGCAGCCAATGTACCAGATGAATGAATCACCCAGTGCATGTGGGTAAAGAAATCCATGCCATATTTCTAGCTCATCCATTACTTTATCTAATACCCAACTCATATGAATGGATATCAATCCTTGTCTGAATGATTCACAGATTTAGCTAACTCTGTGGTCTCCTTGATTCAGAACGTAAACAAATGAAAAGGATTAACCCTCATCTATTTCAGTTACCTCAGAATTAAGAACTAATGATGATCTATTTTAGTCTACTTGGATTTTTGAGTGACAAGTTATATTACTCATAGGTCAAGGTCTATCTTGCAGGAGTCAGGGGGGCTCATCTGGCAGGAGTCAGATATGGTACAAAAATATGTTGATATAGAGGTTCATATGCTGCCAGAAACAAGTGGCCAACTTCTTTTTTGTCATTATGTCAATATGAAATGAAATAATAAAAAGTCTATGTCAAGATTGAGCTACTCTCCAACAACTGGGGATATCACTGCTTGATACAATGCAGTCACTAAATAGTAGCCTAATAGAGGCCAATGACAGGTCTGTATGCATTCGTTGTCTCACTCTTATCAAACAGTCAATGACAGGGAAAGTCACTCTCTCCAAGTATATGCAGATAAATACAGAAAAGACTCACTCTGATAAAGTGTAAATGTTGGAAGATTGTTCACATATTCCAACTTGAACTTCACTCCTTACCTGTAGTTGTACTAGCCCAGTTTATCAGCTCCCCGATGTACATCACCTTGCCAGGCTAGCCAGACTCCTTGCTCCAGCCAAACGCTACGTCATGCCCACGGAGTACATCCCCGACCATTTTTGAAACACAAACACATTTTAACCGTTCTAATTGGTCCCAGCAACCGATGGGTTGGACCAGAGCCAGAACACAGGTCAATAAATCGGCGTTTAAAAAATGTGTCATTGGCTTTGATACTCTGATTGGTTAGCGATGATGCAATCGCTGATGATGCACCCTTCATTTTGACGCCTCTATAAATGACTTCAACGATGGTAGTCTCAGACTGAAGTATGTAGTGAACATAGAGCAGCGGATGAATTTAGATTGAGCTCTTTATGACAGAATGTAAAAATGTAGTGAAATGAAACACTTTTTTTTTTTACCGAGTTACATATATCCAAAAAGTACTCAATTGGTGAAACAACCCCTTTATACGAGAGGTGTTCCTGATGCGTCATCCTAGGGAGGTGTGTCAAACAGTGGTGGGTTTTTAACAATGATTGGTCATTAATGCAGGGTTTAACCTGTGTTGCGGGTAGCCTAGTGCAAAGGTTGCCAATTCCCACAGGGAGGATAAGTTTAGCACCTTCATTGAACTGTGTGCTTATGGTAACATGTATGTTTATTATCTTAAGATGTTTATAATGTAACTCACTACTTTTTGGACGTTAATTAATCATTATATGAAATGGCTTCCCATTGGTTGAATGCATTATGGGTAAAGTATTTAAATCCCTGTCATTCTGTCCTAACCAGATAGGTGAGAAGTTGGGCTCCAGGTGTTGTCCCATGTTATGTATGATTGAGCCTGGGTTAAGTCTTGAGCTACAGACTTGGTCATTTTTCTGTTCCATGTTCTTTGTCTGTTTTTTAATTATGTAAATATTGTGGGCCTACGATCACTGACACCTGTCTGTGTGTAACCTCTGTGAATATTAGAGCTCAGAGTACAATAATCCCCCCTTCTCATGCCAGTGCTCTAATCTATGCCAATAAACATGTTTGTCCTGGATTCTCTAATCCTGTTAACAGATTGACAAGAAGAATCAAAGTCCACAAAAATATTAGAAGATTTTTTAGTTCTGTGGACGCAGGGAGGACCACATATACGTAGTCGGCTATTCTGTCCCACAGCTCATGAACCTTTTACTGCAGTGGACTAAATCAGGGTCACATCGAGTGTTTTTTAGTAGTCTTAAACAAATCTAAGTTGAAGCAAAAGTATACACCTTACACACATGGTTATGGGCTTACAAAAAAGAAGACACCTGTACCATGTCAGATATAGAGTTGAAATGTATTATATTTTCAGTTTTCATCCCAATATTACACTTTATATACATCACAGAAGCTTGAAATATAACAAAACTGTTTGACATAGAAACACCTGATTTTCAGTGTTTAAAAAAATAATGTTTATTAATTATGAAAAATATGAACATTCCACCCATGAGGCCACTAGGTCATTTGACTGCAGGAAAGGGCTAGGAAGGAGTGTATATGCTGTTTTAAAAAATATATATATATTCATATTTCACCTTTATTTAACTAGGCAAGTCAGTTAAGAACAAATTCTTATTTTCAATGACAGCCTAGGAACAGTGGGTTAACTGCCTGTTCAGGGGCAGAATGACAGATTGTACCTTGTCAGCTTGGGGGTTTGAACTTGCAACCTTCTGGTTGCTAGTCCACTGCTCTAACAACTAGGCTACCCTGCCACCCCATGGCTTGTGTGTTTTTAGTTCTGTGTGGTTCTTGTGATTTATGGAACTATATCATTTCAAATCTATTATGTTTTAAGGATTCAGTTTTCTGTAGACTGAGATGTTTTATATTCCGCATTCACTTGTGTGTTATGTAATCTGGCCTCAAGAATGGCCTCTCAATGGAATGGAGTCCTCTGATCATCTTACTAGCTGCTATAAGACTAACTAAAGTAACTGAAAACCCTATGTATATTTTGGCATACATCTATCTCTCTCTACCTACGCCTCCTGTACTCATCCACTCATATCAAAACATACCCGGACTTGAAGTTTATTTTCCCTGGATGGTTTTCTGACACCACACATGGACTCCACACATGCAACAACATGTCCAACCCTCATTGGATGAATGCAGTACACATTCTGAGAGTGAGTGAGTGAGTGAGTGAGAGAGAGAGAGAGAGAGAAATAATTCTAAACGGCTAGTCATCATAACCCCCTGCACCTATGAGGGCCAGAGGCATAAGCACATAATAAAGGCAACTTACAACAGATTTTATATTGTATAACCAAGGTAATTCTCCAATAAAACAGGAATACAGTCCTTTATTGGAGTACAGAGTGATGCATTCATCTAGGTGTTCCCAATATGCCTTGTCTTCACCTAACACTAGTGCCATGATGGATCAGCCAATAAGCCACGAGCAGCAGCAGCAGGTAATTGTCATATTTGTCACCTTTAGAAAAGAGCTGGCTTTTGGCTGTGTGTTCCCTGTGTGATCTAATTGGACGGAGTTATCAGGAGCGAGGCAGCAGCACGGTAGAGACTGTTGATTCATATCCTGTTCAGGAGGAGAAGGGTAGTATATGAGTTGTTAGAGAGACCAGCCTGGTCTCATAGACTAGATGTAACATAGTAAATGTAAATCCGGGGATACTCAATTAGTAAGATATGTCACGTTTGGTAGTGTTACATAAGACAGAAGGTTACTTAAGACAAAATGAAAGTAGGGTGGTTGGTCTGGAGAGAGAGAGAGAAAGGGTTAGAGAGAGAGCCTGGTATTTACTGTCATCCACATCGCAGGAGAGGAGGACGCTACCTTGTTTGAGAATGTGATGAAAGAGTTGAACTAATGTGTTTGTGTCGCTGGATTAATTTATTACCCCCTGCAGTTGTCCAAATACCAGTGTTGAGCATCATTCCTCACTGCAAATGACGGGTTGTGTTTCACTATCATGCTAACAGACCATCACTGTGTGATTCATCTGAGGAGCATAAAATATGCAATGACTTTACATTTGTTTTGAATACATTCATCATAGGTCTCAATGCAATGCCAAGAACACTACAGTATACTAACAGAACAATGCTAGATATTACAATGGAGAAGGGAGAAGGCACTTTACTGCAACAAATTCTGAAGGCACTTAACCAGACAGACTTTATAAATAGGTGTTATCACATTCATGTTATTCTGTAGGGTAACATCAGTTACATTTTTGACATGAGGGATTATATGGAATTAAAGAGACAAATGAAATGGTGTTGTCATCTTCATGAATGGACTAACACTAGAAGTAACGTTACTGTTATCCTATAAGGGGAAAACCTTATAAAGGGCTTGGAAAGTACAGTAAGTACTACATTTGGACCTTTACATAAGTAGGATGATATGTAAACAAATAAACTATGTATGTTGATATATGGGACTGGACACAATTAGTCTGATGACTCAGTATTACCTAACACAGAATTTATTTTTAGGGTAAATTATCTTCCTTGTATTTCTGTGCACATCAAATCAAATCCTTAGTTTGAGCTATTTAAGCTAGTTCATTCAACACTGACCTCTGTGGTGTCCTATCACTGCTTTGGGGCACAGGCAGCTCATCACTGCAAACACATCAAAGTGTATTTACTCATCCCAGCCTGTCTTCATCTAGAGGGAACCAGGCTTTCATATCCATTACAGAGTAATTTGCTGGTAATATCTCAGCCAACATTATGACTGTAATTAAGTCTGTCAGTCAAACCACACTTTTAACATAATTGAGCCATAAGGAATTAGCATAAAGGCTAATTTATTTGATTATGCGTGAATTTGAGAATTATAGAAGTGAATGACAATGGCAGGAAAAACGACTTCCCAGAGGATCATTTACAGAGCACAGAGCACACACACACACACACACACACACACACACACACACACACACACACACACACACACACACACACACACACACACACACACACACACACACACACACAGTGTTATGAGGGCCAGAGGCTTCAGTTCCCACTAAATAAAATCAGAATGCCAATACTGTAGACTGGGACTAGAGAGTGACCATTGGCTGGTTTGGCCAGTCTACACCTTGTAAGCTGGATACAGCCTGATACCACTAGCACATTACACTCTTAGAAAAAAAATATTATCTAGAACCTAAAAGGGTTCTTTGGCTGACACCATAGGAGAACCATTTGAAGAACCCTTTTTGGTTCCATGTAGAACCCTTTTGGGATCAAAAGGGTTCTACATGGAACAAAAAAAGGGTTCTCCTATGGGGAAAGTTGAAGATCCCTTTTGGAACCCTTTTTCTAAGCGTGTAAGTGATAAATTGTGGAAAATGTCATGATCTAGTCTCATGTGTCCACTTTCTGACCAGGAGGAGAGCAACTTTGGTCGTCTGTAATACAGTGATACTCAGGAGGCAGCCGAGCGCAGAAATCCAATTTGCTCTGTGGAAGTATTAGCCTCCTGTGTTAATTCTCCTCTGAAATGACTTCCATTGGGTCTATCTGCGGAGCAGAGGGACTGTGAAGGAGGAGAGGGTCGCTACTGAGCCGTGTGTTGGCGTGGGAACTGGGGTGGACATAAGCCCAGAGTGAAATAAATCCATCTAATGGTGATGCAGTTCAGACACAGAAACACCCCTAAGAGCAACCTCAGGTCGTCTTCTCCTCCCTCTGCAATGATGAGGAATGTGATGAATTACTGAGGTTCTCTCTCTTCTATAGCATCATAGTCAGCGCATTGGAATGCCTTGAACTGCCCAAAAAACTTACTTGAGGTATGATCGTGATGATACGCACACAGTGATGTAAGCTTTAATTTGTGTCTGAGCTGCACACTTACATTTACAAAGAGATGCGCTCCTGGACTGACTTCAGAAGAATTGTGGACAGAAAAATAATAGGAAAGTTAGTCAATCACATTTACATCTTTCATGTTAGGCAGGATGGCTGTGAGTATTTGACACAGGTGAAGAGTCAAACTTGACTTCTTCTAGCCCTTTGTGGGATTCAGGCATCAAACACATCAATCACATTTCTCCTCTGCCTTAGACTAATCTGTATAAATATGTTTTTCCCACATATAGTTCTCATCAATATTCAGATTCATCCATCTTCTCCATCTTTTCATCCTAGCAAGCAACTTCTGTCTTCCTGTAACATAGTCAGTCTCTCAGAGCTAAAACCACAGGCCTGTAGTATTGTCTCTGTAAACAACATTGTGGAAAACTCACCCGTTCCTCATCCTCACTGTGGATGGTCCATTTGACACAGGAAGTGTCCTGTTCTGACATTTCCTGTCCAATGTGCCTTCAGGCAGTCTAATGTTACTGATGAGCTGTTTGGGGATAGCTTACTGAGATCTGACATGCCCCCTGAGCCCACTCAGACACTCTTGACACCCATTACAAATGGGAACTACAAATGTGGCTCATATGCACAGTGCAATAGCACTACAAAAACATCCTTCTCCAGACACCCACATACAGGTAAAAAAATCCATGTTCGGGGGATCATCTCATGCTAGACAAAGGGAGTAATCTATCTCATCACCTGTTCATGTGAGAAAGCATACGTAGGACAAATGAAATGACAATTAAAACAACACATAACAACACATGGTATAAAATGGCGCCAGAAGAAATAGCAGCAGTTTTACGGGCACCCAACCAATTGTGCTATTATGTGTTTTTTTTGTGTTGGTTGTAATTTATTTTTTCCTAAATATTTCTGCAACCGTATCTTTCAGCAAAAAATAGCTTCTTGATATCAGGACAGCGATAACTCACCTTGGATTAGATGAAGACTCTTTCTTCAACAAGCAGGACACACAGGACATTCTCCAAACAACCTACAGGGCCAATATCCCCGTTATTTGCAAGAGGAAGAGATGCAGGTACAGGGGACACGGAGCGGGATGCCTCGTGAGGACCCGCAGAAGGCGAGTGGGAAAGCTGCCGTTTACCGTCAATACTACTCGTCAATGTGCAATCACTGGACAATAAATTACACCATGTTACATGTAGAAATGTGCTGATCCTCAACACTGGAGCCCCCCAGGGGTGCGTGCTCAGTCCCCTCCTGTACTTCCTGTTCACCCACGACTGCATGGCCAGGCACGACTCCAACACCATCATTAAGTTTGAAGGCGACACAACAGTGGTAGGCCTGATCACCGACAACGACGAGACAGACTATAGGGAGGAGGTCAGACACCTGGCTGGGTGGTGCCAGAATAACAACCTCTCCCTCAACGTAACCAAAACTAAGGAGATGATTGTGGACTACAGGAAAAGGAGGACCGAGCACGCCCCCATTCTCATCGACCGTGCTGTAGTTGGCAGGTTGAGAGCTTCAAGTTCCTTGGTGTCCACATCACCAACAAACGAGAATGGTCCAAACACACCAAGACAGTCGTGAAGAGTGCACAACAACGCCAAATCCCCCTCAAAAGATTTGGCATGGGTCCTGAGATCCTCAAATGGTTCAACAGCTACAACATCGAGAGCATCCTGACTGGTTGCATCACTGCCTGGTACGGCAATTGCTCGGCTTCTGACCGCAAGGCACTACAGAGGATAGTGCGTACGGACCAGTACATCACTGGGGCTAAGCTGCCTGCCATCCAGGACCTCTACACCAGGCGGTGTCGGCTTCTCAACAGTTTTTACCCCCAAGACATAAGACTCCTGAACAGGTAATCAAATGGACTACCCGGACTATCTGCATTGTGTGCATCCCCCCAACCCCTCTTTTACGCTGCTGCTACTCTCTGTTTATCATATATGCATAGTCACTTTAACTATACACTCATGTATATACTACCTCAATTGGCCCAACCAACCAGTGCTCCTGCACATTGGCTAGCTGGGCTATCTGCATTGTGTCCCACCACCCGCCAACCCCTACTTTTACCCTACTGCTACTCTCTGTTTATCATATATGCATAGTCACTTTAACCATAGTACATATTACCTCAATCAGCCTGACTAACCGGTGTCTATATGTAGCCTCGCTACTTTTATAGCCTCGGCTACTGTTTTTCACTGTCTTTTTACTGTTGTTTTCATTTCTTTACTCATCTATTGTTCCCTTAATACTTTTTTTGCACTATTGGTTAGAGCCTGTAAGTAAGCATTTCACTGTAAGGCCTACACCTGTTGTATTCGGCACACGTGACAAATGAACTTTGATTTGATTTGAACACAACAGCTCAATCAGGTGGAAGAACACTGACTATCCAGTAGCAGCTCACTTTGTTGAAGCTAACCATCCAATCTCCTCCATCAAATACACATGAATTGAGCATGTTTACCAAGGAGAGGGGGTAACATCGAGATCCTACTAATACAGAGGGAAGCCTACTGTATATTTAAAAACATTGACGCCTAGTGGTCTGAATATTGACTTTGATCTCAGGTCCTTCTAATGAACAAACAATCCTTCTTTCTACTCTCTTCTTTATGAACAATATATGATTTCTACAGCTTATCAGAGTACACCCAATATGTTTCCCCTGTTGATGATGCTTATTATGCATTATGGTTGAACCAGAAGATTCCATACAAGAACAATTTTATGAAATTGGAAACAATTACATATTTGTGTGAAATTAAATTAAACAATGTATGTTGATGCTAATATTATGTACAATATATAATTATGTTTCCATATAATAACAATAGCCTAATATATTCTACAGTGGGGCAAAAAAGTATTTAGTCAGCCACCAATTGTGCAAGTTCTCCCACTTAAAAAGATGAGAGGCCTGTAATTTTCATCATAGGTACACTTCAACTATGACAGACAAAATGAGAAAAAAATTCCAGAAAATCACATTGTATGATTTTTTATGAATTTATTTGCAAATTATGGTGGAAAATAAGTATTTGGTCAATAACAAAAGTTTATTTCAATACTTTGTTATATACCCTTTGTTGGTCAAACAAAGTCTTCACAAGGTTTTCACACACTGTTGCGGGTATTTTGGCCCATTCCTCCATGCAGATCTCCTCTAGAGCAGTGATGTTTTGGGGCTGTTGCTGGGCAACACGGACTTTCAACTCCCTCCAAAGATTTTCTATGGGGTTGAGATCTGGGGACTGGCTAGGCCACTCCAGGCTAGGCCACTCCAGGACCTTGAAATGCTTCTTACGAAGCCACTCCTTCGTTGCCTGGGCGGTGTGTTTGGGATCATTGTCATGCTGAAAGACCCAGCCACGTTTCATCTTCAATGCCCTTGCTGATGGAAGGAGGTTTTCACTCAAAATCTCACAATACATGGCCCCATTCATTCTATCCTTTACACGGATCAGTCGTCCTGGTCCCTTTGCAGAAAACCAGCCCCAAGCATGATGTTTCCACCCCCATGCTTCACAGTAGGTATGGTGTTCTTTGGATGCAACTCAGCATTCTTTGTCCTCCAAACACGACAAGTTGAGTTTTTACCAAAAAGTTCTATTTTGGTTTCATCTGACAATATGACATTCTCCCAATCTTCTTCTGGATCATCCAAATGCTCTCTAGCAAACTTCAGATGGGCCTAGACATGTACTGGCTTAAGCAGGGGGACACGTCTGGCACTGCAGGATTTGAGTCCCTGGCGGCGTAGTGTGTTACTGATGGTAGGCTTTGTTACTTTGGTCCCAGCTCTCTGCAGGTCATTCACTAGGTCCCCCCGTGTGGTTCTGGGATTTTTGCTCACCGTTCTTGTGATCATTTTGACCACACGGGGTGAGATCTTGCGTGGAGCCCCAGATCGAGGGAGATTATCAGTGGTCTTGTATGTCTTCCATTTCCTAATAATTGCTCCCACAGTTGATTTCTTCAAACCAAGCTGCTTACCTATTGCAGATTCAGTCTTCCCAGCCTGGTGCAGGTCTACAATTTTGTTTCTGGTGTCCTTTGACAGCTCTTTGGTCTTGGCCATGGTGGAGTTTGGAGTGTGACTGTTTGAGGTTGTGGACAGGTGTCTTTTATACTGATAACAAGTTCAAACAGGTGCCATTAATACAGGTAACGAGTGGAGGACAGAGGAGCCTCTTAAAGAAGGAGTTACAAGTCTGTGAGAGCCAGAAATCTTGCTTGTTTGTAGGTGACCAAATACTTATTTTCCACCATAATTTGCAAATAAATTCATTAAAAATCCTACAATGTGATTTTCTGGATTTTTTTTCTAATTTTGTCTGTCATAGTTGAAGTGTACCTATGATGAAAATTACAGGCCTCTCTCATCTTTTTAAGTGGGAGAACTTGCACAATTGGTGGCTGACTAAATACTTTTTTTGCCCCACTGTATATGCTGTAAACTATTGTCTTTTAACAGTTTCACTCAATTAATTCTAATCAACCTAATAATGACACACCCCTCACTACTGTCATTGGTTGCACTAATTGCACTGTTTGTCTACACAACCTGGTTCAAGCAATCATGACATCACCCTGAAGAAGGCACAGTGAAGGCGAAACGTTGGTGTTTTACACAATAAATGACTTGGAATATTTTTACTTTACTTATTTTTATAGCTTACTAATGAGCTGTTGACATGAGAAATCACTCTTCTTCTCCTTACCATCTCTGAGCTCATCATATAACCAAATGTGTCAGGGTCACATTGAAATGACCCTGACTCGATCTACTATATACAATATGATAATTGGTCCTTACATTTATTTATTTTATTTTTTTCACCTTTATTTAACCAGGTAGGCCAGTTGAGAACAAGTTCTCATTTACAACTGCGACCTGGCTAAGATAAAGCCAAGCAGTGCGACAAAAACAATAACACAGAGTTACATATAAGCAAACGTACAGTCAATAACACAACAGAAAAATCTATGTAAATTATCATGGTTAATGGAATGGCATAAAAATGCTTAGCTTTTATTTTGACGTCAGTGTTCTGTAAACGAACTGAAGCTGTGTAAATGCAATGAATACAGTATAGCGGTTTAGCTGAGCAGTAATTTAATTCTAAATTAAATTAGGTGTTGTTTTTGTCCACTAGATGGCGCTTTTGCCCTGTAGTCAGTTGTAGCCAATGACAGTTCTCTGATTCAACACAAGAGGGAAGCAGCAAAGTGGATTTGGCAATAGCAATATCTGCAGTACTTGATTATTTTCACCAGATGGCAGATCACACACATCTCAGAGCTAGTCAGGAAGGCAGGTGTATAATCATTGAATGGTGGTGCATTTTCTTGAGTCTGAACTTACAGTGCGTGACCAGTTTGTTAACGTTTAATGTGCACTGAGTGATTTGATTTGATTTAGAAAATAGAACTGTGTTTTCAACATTCTCCTGGATATTATTGAGTTTGTTTGAGCAGTATACTGAAAACAAAACAACTTTTATATACTCAGAAAACAGATAGGTCATTCCTCAATGTATTCCTAATAGTGTAAAATATACAGGTTAGTACACATTTTACATTTCATTTATCTAAAGATCCAAATCAATGTCGCTAAGCTCAGGGACAGTTAACTGTCTACTGTATCCATATAGATCTGCATGGGGTACAACACTTTAAATATCAAAAGAGGAAAAATTACAACTGACTTTCATTACTTTTTAAGAATACTACAAGACTTAAAATGAAGGGAGGCAATTAAAACAATGAATCACCAACTAAAGGTACATGATAGCTCAACTAATTGAAGAGGAGCTTTACTAAGAGCAGAGAAACACTTCATCCATTTCCAATCAGAACCAGTGGTATTGGTTATGGTTGAGGAGTGCAATGGGTGCAGGGGCTGAGCTGCTGTTGGTTAGTAAAGGCCTGCCTCTACTAGACTAGTGATAGTGATCCTTGAACAGATGAGATGCCTGCTCCCATATGGCTGTCCTCTGGGAATCCTTTGTGCTGTGACTGATGGGCTCCCCTTAATGCCTACCATCCTTAAAGGCTCTTTCTCTTCCAACCCAACCCATACTAGCAGCTCCACCCATCCCTCTGCTCCCCCTCTCTCCTTTCAATGGAGAGCCCACATTGTCCTGGCAAAGTGTGCCTTTCGTTTTGTACATACATCCCCCACCCGCCCTCTACTCTACCCCCCTCTTCCTCCTTCCCTGCACCCCTCCACCCTGCACACTCTGGTCTAGACTTTGTGTTTGTGAAAAGGACCGTCTCAAATCTCTGCAGCCACGGCAGCTGCTCCTGGACCTCACCATTCTTTCAGAGCTGAAACAAAAGGTGGGTATCAATGCACCTTTGTGCAATGCCCCTCTTCCGCACCCTACCCTTTGACGAGGGTGTAAGAGTGGTGGCTGATCTTTGTTTTTGTTTTTTTTGGGGGGTGGGCCTACAACCACATTAGCCATCTAATGTGGGCCAAGACCAACCCCTCCCCTCCGGGAGCCCCTCAGGCAGCACTCAGAGCACAGCTGGCAAGCCCAGCCTCCTCAGCAAATCCTTACAGACCCCTCCCCTCCGAACACTGCACACACACACACACACACACACACACACACACACACACACACACACACACACACACACACACACACACACACACACACACACACACACACACACACACACACACACACACAGCAATGATATAGAGCTGAGGAGAGTTACAAGAGTGGATAGGGGTTCAGGAGTGAGTGTACGCACGCGCGTGTGTGTGTGTGGGGCTTCAGATTTGCTCAGGATTGTCTGGTTGAGGAGCCATGTTTTGGCAACAGTTGACAACATGTCAGCACTGGGCTCCATGGTTACAGCACTAGACATGACCAAACTAGAAACCCCACCACATAAACACGCACACCGGCATCACACACTCATAAACACACCCGTACACTGATATCGGTACTGAATACACTGTAACATACACACATACTCACTTAACCAATGCATTCACCTGCCACCTGCTGCCATTCTGCTCTGTCTGGGAGATAGTGGTGTTTGGATATATAGTACAACCCAGTAAATTAGGAAGAATTTCAAGCACAGGCAAGCAAGATAAGGATAAATTGTTTGTATAAAAATGATAGTGATGCAGTCATGCAGCTGACCAGTATTATACACAGTACATAATTAGAGGATTTAGCATATCTTTATGTTGTGAAATATGAAAATTAATGATCAGATTAATCATGAATTCAAAGACGATATGAGATAAAGCCAACCACTGGTGATTTGCATATGAATAGCTGAGTAGGCAGGGAAAAGTGTCTGTGTGCATATGTGTGTATGTGTGTGTGTACATGCGCATATGCGAGAGTGTGTGTGTGTACTTGTGTGTGCACACGTTTATTGGTTAGGGTCCTGACCTCTGGTCCTCTGACCCCAGCAGCAGGTTCGTAAGGAGTGATATTAGCATAGCCAGCAGACTACAGGACAACATATCACTACAGAAAAAGCCAGCTGCACCGAACATCCCTCCAGACACAACTAGTTTCATCACAACCACCGCAGTAAAAACACATTGAGTACCAAGGTAACACTTCAGGAACAGGATTATTCCTTTGATACTTCCCCCACACACTTTGGATTCTATGGGAAGCTTTACCCACATCGTTCAAATCAGGATGAACAACTTGGCAAGAGGATGCAATGTTTACACTTTGTTGTGATGCTCTAAATGCACAAGGCAAGCCAAAAATATTTTCACCTTTATTTAACTAGGCAAGTCAGTTAAGAACAAATTCTTATTTACAGTGACAGCCTACCCCGGCAATGCTGGGCACCGCCTTATGGGACTCCCATTCACAGCTGGATGTGATTCAGCCTGGATTCAAACCAGGGACTGTAGTGATGCCTCTATGCATTGAGATGCAGTACCTTAGACCACTGCGCCACTCGGGAGCCCCTGAGTAATGCACCATGTGCAATGAGAGAGCTGTAGTCCATGGGATTAAGATTATCAAATTAAAAGGTAGTCATTCATTGACCATTTAATAATTCCAATCGAATCATTTAATTGACTGTCCCTAAAAATAGAACCAAACAGAAACTCACTGGTACTGCAGACTAGGGGTAGTGGAAGATGTCACATCCTCCTCCCTCAGCACCATCTGCTGCTCCTGGGGCATCTTCAGCTCACTATGAAGAGAGAGAGGGGGCCGTTAGTGTTGAAAAGACACTTGAGAAGAGCCATGTGGTTGGAACAGAGCCCTTGTAAAACGGGCAGAGACGGGGGGCAACCGGGGTTGGGTGGAAGGGGGACAGATAAGGAAATATTGTGACACAGGGCAATTAATGTATCCTCTGCCACCCCCCTCCACACATATACACTGCACATATCAGAGCAGCTGTGGAGTGCAGAGATAGAAAGATGGAGAGAGCACCAGCCTTGTTGGGATGAATAGCTGCAGAGCACATGCTTTCATATGAGTGCATGAACCTCATGGGGATATTGCTATTAACATTGCATTGGGCTTCAATCTCTCTCTCCATGCAGATATGTGGATAAAGCAGCCTACTATTCCTACTACAGCTATGTTCTGATTTTCTCCTGCAAGGACACCCTCTGTATTGTTTCTTCAATGGGGGGGTTAGTGGTAAAGATAGGGGAAGGGGTTGAATGGATGAATGAGAGCTGGCTTGTGCCAGGCACAGTGCCCTACCCCTCTTTATTCTCCTCGTCTTTCCTCTCTCCTCCCTCTTCTGTCTCATTATGTGGGGAAGCAGATGGAATCAGTGTTTGTGGTCTGATTGCCGGGCATATTTGTGGTATTGGTAGTAGGTTTTGGGGGGTTCGGTTGGGTTTGTAGTCTGCAGGCGTTCGCAGTCTGAAGGGGAACAATAGCGCCTGCTGCACACTGACACACACTGCGCTTGGTCACTAATTAAACAAACCATTCTGGGGGGCTGATTTCATGGCTGCACTTGGCAGCTCAGTGCAGGGCCGCAGATCTGGAGGTCAGATTGGAGTGCTACTGAAGGGCGAGGAGATGGAGAGGAGGGGTATTCAGATCTGGAGGGTCAGATTGGAGTGCTACTGAAGGGGGAGGAGATGGAGAGGAGGGGTATTCAGATCTGGAGGGTCAGAGTTGGGGCATGAGGGCTGGGGCAACTGTTGACTACAACAGAGAGGCACAATGCTTAAGAATGACATGAAGCATGCTAGGTCAGAATGACTTCACAGTTTATTTCCAATAGCAAAAAGCCACAGAATGTTCTGAACTTCCAATGAAAGACAGCTATTCACAAATGGCTTGTGGCAGGAGCAAAAGAGCACAGTGAAAAGCTTGATATATTTCTTGTTTCTTTTGTTCAGCTGTGACATACAAACCTGTGCATGGAGTAATGACTATATAGGAGTGGTTTTGTAATTCTATGTCATCTTCAGGTGTTTCCGTAAGCTACTCAATCACTCTTATACTATTGCATAAAACACCCGTAGGATATGTTGCTCCTTATTTGAGAGTGACAGCTGAATGTTTCAAGCAGACACACCACATGGACTGCACATGTCTTTTTGTGGTGCAGGAATTTGGCAGCACACTGACACATAGGTCAGGAGTGAACTTAATAGATAAGTCAGCTAATAACAACCAAAGGTTCCTCTACCACACATCAACACTCCAGTACAAAAGTATAACCTGGCCTCCTGAGTGGTGCAGCAGTCTAAAGCACTGCATCACAGTATGTGAGGTTGGGTGGAAGGGGGACAGATAAGGAAATATTGTGACACAGGGCAATTAATGTATCCTCTGCCACCCCCCTCCACACATATACACTGCACATATCAGAGCAGCTGTGGAGTGCAGAGATAGAAAGATGGAGAGAGCACCAGCCTTGTTGGGATGAATAGCTGCAGAGCACATGCTTTCATATGAGTGCATGAACCTCATGGGGATATTGCTATTAACATTGCATTGGGCTTCAATCTCTCTCTCCATGCAGATATGTGGATAAAGCAGCCTACTATTCCTACTACAGCTATGTTCTGATTTTCTCCTGCAAGGACACCCTCTGTATTGTTTCTTCAATGGGGGGGTTAGTGGTAAAGATAGGGGAAGGGGTTGAATGGATGAATGAGAGCTGGCTTGTGCCAGGCACAGTGCCCTACCCCTCTTTATTCTCCTCGTCTTTCCTCTCTCCTCCCTCTTCTGTCTCATTATGTGGGGAAGCAGATGGAATCAGTGTTTGTGGTCTGATTGCCGGGCATATTTGTGGTATTGGTAGTAGGTTTTGGGGGGTTCGGTTGGGTTTGTAGTCTGCAGGCGTTCGCAGTCTGAAGGGGAACAATAGCGCCTGCTGCACACTGACACACACTGCGCTTGGTCACTAATTAAACAAACCATTCTGGGGGGCTGATTTCATGGCTGCACTTGGCAGCTCAGTGCAGGGCCGCAGATCTGGAGGTCAGATTGGAGTGCTACTGAAGGGGGAGGAGATGGAGAGGAGGGGTATTCAGATCTGGAGGGTCAGAGTTGGGGCATGAGGGCTGGGGCAACTGTTGACTACAACAGAGAGGCACAATGCTTAAGAATGACATGAAGCATGCTAGGTCAGAATGACTTCACAGTTTATTTCCAATAGCAAAAAGCCACAGAATGTTCTGAACTTCCAATGAAAGACAGCTATTCACAAATGGCTTGTGGCAGGAGCAAAAGAGCACAGTGAAAAGCTTGATATATTTCTTGTTTCTTTTGTTCAGCTGTGACATACAAACCTGTGCATGGAGTAATGACTATATAGGAGTGGTTTTGTAATTCTATGTCATCTTCAGGTGTTTCCGTAAGCTACTCAATCACTCTTATACTATTGCATAAAACACCCGTAGGATATGTTGCTCCTTATTTGAGAGTGACAGCTGAATGTTTCAAGCAGACACACCACATGGACTGCACATGTCTTTTTGTGGTGCAGGAATTTGGCAGCACACTGACACATAGGTCAGGAGTGAACTTAATAGATAAGTCAGCTAATAACAACCAAAGGTTCCTCTACCACACATCAACACTCCAGTACAAAAGTATAACCTGGCCTCCTGAGTGGTGCAGCAGTCTAAAGCACTGCATCACAGTATGTGAGGTGTCACTACAACCCTGGTTTGAATCCCAGGAAGTGTCACAGCTATGGCTGGGAGACTCATGAGGCAGCGCACAAAAAAAGTAGAACCCTTGATCTGGATGAATCTTCAAAAGACATTTAGCAACACCCCCACTGCCTCTAAATCTACCAGTGATGGAGAGTAGTGAACTACATGTAATTACATTTGGCTGTAGCTTGGTAGTAGTTGAACTAAACTGAAATCTTGGTAGTGTTTTCAGTAGTTGTTGCCAGGTAGCAGTGTAGCTAACTACTGGAACTACAGTCTACATTTTTTTTTTGCAAAAATAACAGAAAAAACGTATAAAGTAGGCAAGATTTCCTTTCTTTTTCGGCCTCAGACCTGCCTAATTCTCACTTGAAACAGTTTTTGAGTTTAATAGGCTAAATTACTTCCAACGTTAAGAAATTGGTAGCTTGTGTAATCGATGTGAAATGGCTAGCTAGTTAGCGGTGGTATGCGCTAATTGCGTTTCAATTGGTGACGTCACTTGCTCTGAGACCTTGAAGTAATGGTTCCCCTTGCTCTGCAAGGGCCGTGGCTTTTGTGGAGCGATGGGTAACGATGCTTCGTGGGTGACTGTTGTTGATGTGTGCAGAGGGTCCCTGGTTCGCGCCCGGGTATGGGCGAGGGGACGGTCTAAAGTTATACTGTTACATTGATGCTGTTGACCCGGATCACTGCTTGCTGCGGAAAAGGAGGAGGTCAAAAGGGGGGTGCCGATGTGAAATGGCGAGGGGACGGACTAAAGTTATACTGTTACACTTGGTAAACTTTATTTCAAGAGTAGCTTCCCCAAAAATTGAAAGCTACCACATGCAGCAGTCTACACACAGGACTGATTTGAGGCACAACACCTAAACACACCTTGACCATAGAAGTTAGAATCAGGTGCAAACTCTAGTTCACAGCACCAAAATAACTATAATCCTAATCCTGCTGCAACATGCAATTGGAAGTAGGTGTGAATGCTATGCACCATCATCATTAAACACTGTCAGGAAATTTGATGATGAATTCAATGTAAATAGATGTTCCTAATTACCATATGAGACAATGATTAAGGCATTCAACCATATCTCAACTCTTAAGTGGCTAAGGACATCAAGTGACAATATATAATCAATGTATTAATGATCAATCACTCTGGTTACCTGCCATTTGATTAGTGGATAGAAACTCTAATTGTTCTCCTGTACTGCTATACTGTATATGCTACTAAGCTGTGTGTGGTAGTGGGTCTTAAGGGACAGACTCAAGCTCTTTAGTGTTGGGGAAGCTACTCTGAACATATAGTTTACTTCACACTGGAACAAGATACGCTACACTAAAGCTACCCTTAACAAACATATAGTTTACTTAACTAAAGTGTATTTGTAAAAGTAGTTCACTAAATCCAAACTACTTTGTGAACATTTTGATTTAAATCTGAAATGGCAGACTACAAAACGCAAGAGCAGCTCACTCTGGAGTCAGATGTTAACAAAATCTGTCATTTAGCTTATTAAACACAAAAACTGTTTCAAGTGAGAATTAGGCAGGTCGGATGCCGAAAAAGAACGTAAATCTTGCCTACTTTACCCATATTTTCTGTACTTTTTGAAAATAAAAGTATAAGGTAGTTCAGGTAGTTCAGGTAGTTAGCTACACCGCTACATTGGCACAAAGTAATGAACTACTGAAAACACTACCAAGATTTCAATTTAGTTCAACTACCACCAAGCTACAGCCAAATGTAATTCAACGACTAGTTGAACACCATGTAGTTCACTGCTTCCCATCACTGAAGCTCTGTATGTTGGTGGAGGAGAGGTCTGAAAGTTAGGGCTAACATATAGGGATCCCTTCAACTGAACCTGGGATGCTGTAAACACAGTGATATGCCTCTCACAGGTAGATGCTTCAAGAGGTTAGAATAGACATGGGCCTGCAGGGGCAGTAGTTTGTAAACAACGACACTGCACACACATGGCTATGACAGGCCATGATGACAGGTGGCAATTAGGATAGACCACAGTACATCAGGCCTATGGGATGTACAAGTGTTGGGTACTGGTAAGAGCACCAAACAGTGTGTAAGAGCTAATGTTTATTTACAAATGCTGGATGGGAGACTGATTTGTTACCACACTTAAATGTGTGTGTAGTATGTGTAGAACATTCAAGACCCAAGATTTACATTCAACTTTTTATTCATATTTTTGTCGTACAAGAAATGTCTAAAGCGAAACCTTTAGAAAATAACAAATGTATTTATTCATGTATCTTCTTTCTTATTTTTCGACATAATCAAGAATTCAACAGCAAAACATTTTAGAGAACAACAAATGTAATATATCTTTCTTTTTAGTTGTTGACATAATCAGGAGTTCAATATTGTAACATTTTTGATAATAACAACTGAAATAATCTTTCATAAAATTTTTAATAAATCTCATGTTAAAAGGTCTAAAGTTAAACCTTTAGAATAGTCTAAGTACATTTAAAAAAATGTATTTCTGTTTTTTGTTTTTGTCATATTTAAATCATCTAAAGTGAAACCTTTAGAGAATGAAGACAATTCTGGAAAGTGGGAAGTATATCGCTGAATGCAACGGCGTTATCCTGCTCAGCAAGAAGACATTTTAAAAAATCCCTTTTTAAGAACGCTTCTTCTTGGCACCGCTTCTTCTCCTACTGCGCGTGCTTCAACGTGAGACGTTTGCTCTTTGGACCACAAGATGCAGAACTCACTTCTCCTTTCTCTCCAAACCTCATCCGCACAAAGAATGAGGGCCATCTTTGTCGCTCTCGTGGCATACCTGACCCCATTCACATAAAGAATGGAAGTCATCTTGGTATGGACGGGACAAGAGACAACGAATCGCGGGGGCCACTCGGGCCGGCCTCGCGCTGCCTGGAATAGAATCCTCCTCAGGAGTATCCAGGGATGAGAAACAGTGTCATCCTGTAAACGGATGAGTATTTCCTTATAGGTTGAAGGTTTACAGCATCTCAAGAGAGAAGAGTCAAGTCCCAGATCAGCGCTCAAGAAGGGTGATCTCTGGAACCCAGTCGTTCAGACTGTGGCTCTCCTCACAGAACAGGTGCAGCTTCTCCAGAGCAGCGTCCTCCCAAGAACCATCAGCTGGGTTCTATTGACAAACAAAAGGGGAAAGGAACATTAGTCACATGGACACAATGAGCAGTTCATAACATTCTATATTATTCAATGTTTGAATTAAATCACTTGGAGTTGTAATATAACATACAGTGATAAGACAGCAGTGGGCATCTTCAAGCTGGCCAGTCTTGTCCCCAACAATCTCGGCCAGGCGCTGCATGTCGTTCACTCTGACGATGCTGATGTCGTTGTCAAAACAGAAAGACTGGATGAGGGTGAAGTGGATCTGGAGAGCAATTTCACACTCCCACTCCTCATCGGTGGCCAGAACACAGAGAGACACGCTGTCTGGGTCACTGTTGAGATAGAAAAAATTTACTTTCATTGGTCAATATTATCATAAAATAACACAATTGTGTCAGTAAATGAGTAAATGTCAAGAAAGGTATAAATAAAGCACACGTTTAGTAGATAAAATACTTACTCATTCATTATTTTGGCACTCTCATATACACCAACAGTGAGGCGATCCTCACACTGGGCAGACTTGAGAGCTTCCTTCAGAGATTTGCCAATAGCTTCCATCTTGAAGATAGATAGTTACGTTTGTAGAGCTCAATTGAGAAGATGTTGATGAGGATAAAACAGAAGTACAGTATGTTTGTACTGTTTGTGAGAAACAGATCATATTTATAGGCAAGACCGCGGCACACACGCGTTCTGTGATTGGCTGCTGGGCGACAATGCACGAGTGACACGCCCTAGCAGGCGCGTGTCTATAGACAAAACTACTGAAGAAAGGATCAATGGATCCTTGGATTGAATGGATCAAATACGAAACTCCCTGAACCTCATCCGATGTACTGGATTAATGAATTCAGACTCGTGCAGGGTCGGTTTGAATGATGAGGTTATTAACCTACTGTAAAATCCACAACCATATCCAAGTGTAACACTAAGGGCTTCCAAACTACATAAAGATATCGCTACAGCGTTACATTTGTTCCATTTTTCTGATGCACCCTTCATGATTCAAATAGAGTATGTATATATACCAACTTTATGTAGTCAGAAAGATTTCTGGAAATCTAAATTTATTTAGACGTAAAATATTATTGTGTTACTTACTTTAATATCCAGATAACTGAATAGGCATTTATTGGAGAACAGAATTGGCCCAACGTTTCTATTTGCATCCGATTATGGCATGCGTCGCTGCTTTGCAGGGCTCACTTCAGGCGCGTGGCATCTGCAGATGCCTGTATCTCTCTCCATAGCAACACGATACCATCTGTCTGTGGGGGAAGGTGAGGGGTCAACAAAGAAAACTACTGCTGCATGATAAAAGCAGAGGTAATTCTGCACCCGCAATGCATAATGGACAATGACTTGCTGCTGCAATTATGCATAGACAGCATAAAAAGTTTGTCTCAGAATAAGAAATTGTTAGAGCGCGTTACTAAATAGATAATCAGACTGATAAATAGCCACCGCTATCCGGCCTCCACGCAGTACCCTGTCCTGAACTTAGTCACTGTCACTAGCCGGCTACCACCTGGTTACTCAATCCTACACCGTAGAGCCTGCTGTCCTGCATACATATACACTTTAATAATTGAACACTGGTCACTTTAATAATGTTTCATACTGTTTCACCCATTTCTGATGTATATAGGTCTACTGTTTTCTAGTCAATGACATCCTATTCAACTATTGCTGTACATATACAGTTCTGTTCTACATATTCTTCAGATAGGCTATACAGACATATTCTAACCACATACGGTCCACAATGTCTATACATTATATCACATGTAGGCTATATATATTTATACTCGGGACTCCACATTGTGTGTCCTAAAATGTATATATTTCTTAATTCCATTCTTTTTTAGATTAGTGTGTGTTGTTAGATATTACTGCACTGTTGGAGCTAGGAACACAAGCATTTCGCTGATAAATATGTGTATGGACCAATGCAACTAGATTTGATTATGATTTTATTTTAAAAAGCACAGAGGCAAACACAATAGCTTGGAGATTGTAATATAGTCTCACAGCTTCCCCTATATTATTGTATTGCATTGTATACACAAAGCATCCTACATTGTGACCACAGTGTTTCAACATGCAAGTTACAAACCCAACTTAATCTTGCATGCCCCATTTGATTATTTAGTATAGGCTACTAAGAACCAACATGATTGCTACCAGCAGTCAGCCACTACTAAATTAATAGAACGTTGTTTGCTATTTGCTAATGGAAAGTATGGTTTGTCTGGTTGTGTGCTTTGGCTAATTTGCATCTGCACAAATACGTTTTGAGTCATGGCTCAACGTGCAGCATGTAATTCGCCCCAGCAAGCCATGACTTGAGCCAGGAACACCTGTCAAGCGCTACTGGGGAGGGGGACCCCGTCCGACAGATGTGCTACTTCAAGAACAATGCGTTGCATATCGACTTCCACGCGCCTGCCCTGTTGCCATGCTGAGTTGATCCTTCCAAAAAAAAGAGCCTAGTCTTTGAGCTGCTATCAGATGAATCAAACTCTGATTCAAGGAACTCAATCTGTTATGTTTGTAAACTGTTGTGCACTAACCTATGCAAGCTATGGGTTGTTGTCGTGCATCAGCCATTTAAACTTCTCAACTAATGATTGCCTGATAATAAACCAATGATTGCCACAATCAATTAGTTTGTTTTGTAGCAAAATAACCTTGTTTGATCAAAACAGCATATTTTGTTTTTATTCCAAACATTTCGGAAGGATTCAACCCTGTGCTGCAATTTAGGCTCGTGGCCTCTTTTTTGACCATACGCTCGCTTTATTCACATTTAAATTGGATCAAAACTCAGACAACAGATTTTTTCGTCCAGTGAATGTAAAGACTCGCCGACAACAGGAGCAGCGCGCCTCGGGGTCGGGGTCAGTCAGGGTGACAGAGGGTGTCCTCATAGCAATCCTCCATCTGCTGCGCTGCTATCCATCAAACAATGGCGCTGAGTCAATCACTGACCCTCTAGAATTATAGAATTACTCAAGACAATTCTAGATTATTTTATGCACTTTAAATGTCACCAAATGGGATAAAAGTGGGCCAAACTGTGCCCATGTCCAAATGCAGTGGCTTGAAATATGTCTGTAAGGTATATGTGTTTCTTTAAACGTAGGCTACCTGTTGACAGTTATATTCTAATAAAGGATAATTCATAAATTGTGCAATATCTGGATTTGGGCATAGGCTTGCTCAACTTTTAGAATTACTTTTATGGAAAAGCATGGCTCTTCATTGGCCCATGTGTCAAAAGTAAATAAATAAAACCATGCAAGAGTTCCGACCGCTGATGACGATCACGTGGTCAGTATAGGCCAGCAGTGCATATTGTGAGGCACACACGGTGTCCTGGCACGCGCGGTTAATTTGCATTTGTAAGGAGAGCGTGATAATATGAGTTGCTGCAGACACAATAGGGGCCGTTTTTGATCAGGTTCTACGGATTGCCACCTGCCTTCTCCAAAGGGGGGATGGTGCGTCTTATGCACACTTTATTTTCACCATGTTATGCTATTGTTGGTGTTCGGACACCTTCACCTAAAACTGAAATCAGCCTACATAATCTTAATCAGAGACAATTCGGGCACTTTAAAGCACTTTACGCAGTTTTATTATTCAATTGCCCTTCTTTGGATGATTAGTTTCAGTAGGGAATAGACTGATTTGATAAATGATCAATTGCATACCCCTAAAGCATCTTTCGAGGCCATTGGCATCAGTGCGGCATTTGAAACTATAAAAACTCAAGGAAACTTGCAATGCAAAATACGACAGCCCAAATCTCTATTTTTTAAACATGTATAACATTAGAAATATTATAAATGCATATGAACGTAATGCAACATTGTTTATTTTCGGTTGGAGAGCATGCCTTGCACAGAAAAGACGTGCCGTAATGACCCCTATCAATCTGCCATGAGCTAGATTGGGACAATGACATTAGCATACCAATGCACCATTCAGGTCAACCAATCAGAGCGCTGTGTATTTACAGGGGCCACGAGCCCAAGGGTATTAAAACGCAGCACAGTCTCTTCAGACTCACCAATCTTTTCGGATTTATCCTCCGACTACACTACCTCTCACGTACGAAGTTCCTTTTGAAATATTCTGCATCATCATGACTCTTGAGGAAGTTCTGATCCAGAAGTTCGCTGAGCGTGCCCAGTGCACCGGCAATGCACTAGAGGAAGTTTTGCTCTCTGCTAAAGAAAATGACTGCCTGACGGTTGGTGTCTACGAGTCTGCTAAAGTTATGAATGTGTAAGTATGAGTTTCTTGAAATGCTAATGTAAACTTATAATTTCTATCTATGTTTTAATAATTTTGAAGTCATTTTGCACATACTTATGGTACTTCTGTTTTTTCTTTCAGTGACCCAGACAGCGTGTCTTTCTGCGTTCTGGCCACCGATGAGGAGTGGGAGTGTGACATTGCTCTCCAGATCCACTTCACCCTCATCCAGTCTTTCTGTTTTGACAACGACATCAGCATCGTCAGAGTGAACGACATGCAGCGCCTGGCCGAAATTGTTGGGGACAAGACTGGCCAGCTTGAAGATGCCCACTGCTGTCTTATCACTGTATGTTATATTACAACTCCAAGTGATTTAATTCAAACATTGAATAATATAGAATGTTATGAACTGCTCATTGTGTCCATGTGACTAATGTTCCTTTCCCCTTTTGTTTGTCAACAGAACCCAGCTGATGGTTCTTGGGAGGACGCTGCTCTGGAGAAGCTGCACCTGTTCTGTGAGGAGAGCCACAGTCTGAACGACTGGGTTCCAGAGATCACCCTTCTTGAGCGCTGATCTGGGACTTGACTCTTCTCTCTTGAGATGCTGTAAACCTTCAACCTATAAGGAAATACTCATCCGTTTACAGGATGACACTGTTTCTCATCCCTGGATACTCCTGAGGAGGATTCCGATCCAGGCAGCGCGAGGCCGGCCCGAGTGGCCCCCGCGATTCGTTGTCTCTTGTCCGGTCCATACCAAGATGACTTCCATTCTTTATGTGAATGAGGTCAGGTATGCCACGAGAGCGACAAAGATGGCCCTCATTCATTGTGCGGATGAGGTTTGGAGAGAAAGGAGAAGCGAGTTCTGCATTTTGTGGTCCAAAGAGCAAACGTCTCACGTTGAAGCACGCGCAGTAGGAGAAGAAGCGGTGCCAAGAAGAAGCGTTCTTAAAAAGGGACTTTTTAAAATGTCTTCTTGCTGAGCAGCAATAACAACCGTTGCATTCAGCGAAATGTTTCCCACTTTCCAGAATTGTCTTAATTCTCTAAAGGTTTCACTTTAGAAATGTAATCATGGCAAAAAAAGAATAGCCTTTTAAAAATATAAGAAAAGGTATTAACTCCTAGGCCTAATGCTCTGAAGTTTTGACTTTAGAACGTTTAACGCTGTCAAAACCAATGCACATTTAATAAATTGGGCAACTTATAATGCCCTAAGGGTTTCACTTTAGAATGTGTTTATTCACTTTGTAAAAGAAAAAAGAAAACAAGATATTAACTTATAATGTTCTCACTGTTTATACTTAAGAACATTTCATTATGTTTAAAATAAAAAAAGAAGACATTGATTTATAATTCTTTCAATGTTTAACTTGAGAAATGTTTATGAAAAAAACAATAACCTAATAAAACTGCATATTATATTTTTTGTCATGTGTTTTCAATTTCTTCATTAAGTTTGGACGGTAGGCCTACTTATGAGGGCAGAATGTGGGGAGGTTATTGGGTTGACAAAGGTTTTGGGAAAATTTGCATAGCAAGCGCTAAAGTCTATCATCTGCTCACTGTTATCCCTTCAGGAAAATTCTGTATTCCATCCGCCTCCTCTCGGCTGATCTGCATGTGTATAGGGGGCGCACAATAGCTGCGCGCGCTCTGCTGTCACATCCAGCGGTCCACACAGAGGGTCTTTTGTATGAACGTCGCTGGACCGGCAGATGTCTCCATAGCCACGCTGCGCCATCTGCTGCTCTTTGCAGTTGGGGGTCGGACGGAGGAGGAGTCGAGGGTAGTTTGAGTGCAAAGGGGGCCGGTATAGACTGGTTTGGGTGCTTGGATAGGATCTGGATATCATCTGCTGCTCTGCCAGATGGTGTGGGCTTTTGTTTACATGGGGTCGAGCAGGACATTGGCTTTTGGAAGCACTTCATACAAAGAGACTTGATAGTAGCCCTAAATTTGATTGCATAGGCATTATCCTATATTTGAAACACACCTGTTTCAGATTAACAAAACAAGCCTGCGTGAATGTTAATTGCGTCTTTATAGCACTATATTTCGAAAATATTTAGGTATTCAAGGATTAATACATTCACAATGGTAGAAGGTCAATTTGGTGGTCAAATATAATACAGAGATAAGCACCTGTGTAAAATCAATCTTCTCTCAGATTAAACAAAAAATCACAATGACAAAAAAATCATCTGGATTTCAGAGACTATCTATGATCTCAGCAAACAACCAAGGAGTGTCTTTAAGCAATACTATTTCAGCACATTCTTCATATTTCATGCGGTCTATTGTGATATGAATAAAAGTATACATATCACATAAGGTTGCTTTTTAAATTCACTTTGATGGGGCTCATTTCATCAGGAACATTTATACCCCTATTTCATATCTTACACGGGGCTTGCAACACCAGGATAGTGGGTTTGATTCCCGGGACAACCCATAGGCTTACGTGAAAAATATATGCACGCATGACTGTAAGTTGCTTTGGATAAAGTGTGTGCTAAACGGCATATATTATTGTATTATAACAATCTTACTTCAAATCAAAGCGTATTCGTCATGTGCACAGAACACAGTAGATGTAAACAAAACAGTGAAATGCTCTACTTGCAAACTCTTCAGCAACAGTGCAATAGCAATGTAAGAAATATAACACAGCAGTGTACAGTAGACAATAGTAGATCATAGAAAAACAGAATAAGCAATGCTGAGTTGATATAAAACAATAGATAACAAAATAACACAAATACCTGTTAAAGACATTAGTCCTTCAGGCCAATGTTTCAGTACCTGTGTGTTACCACAAATGTCCATATTCAAGTTCAATAGAACATTTGTGGCTGTATGATGCTGAGTGAATCTTCAATGGATTAAAGCAGGCTTATATAAGGACCCATGTCCAGGCTGGTCACTTACTGAAGGACACATAACTTGGAGAAGTGCATCAGACCTCTGTAGGCTAGGCGGCCCTCTTTCTTAGGATCCTGGACAAACCCTCTGATCACAGGCACAGTCTCTGTGCCACGCCTCTTCTGGGCGCGGTGTAATAGGATGCGGTAAAGCCCGGTGATGGGGCTGCGGCTGCCCTTGCCCTGGTTGTTGCGTATGTGTTCCATGTTGACACCCAGCTCCTCCAGGGAGGCTCTGATCTCCGCCTCATCATCATCCAGCTCTCCAGGCTCTGCATCTGCCAGGCGCAGAGGGTTGAGGGGGACCGGTGTCACCACTGTCCACGGGTACTCCACAGGGAGCAGCCAGTCACAGCCCAACATCTGCTCCACCGCATAGCGATCCGCTGGCACAGGCTTCAGGATGCCTCGAATCAGCCACTGGCACGGGCCTGGTACCCAGGGCGGGAGGGTGTAGACCCCTTATAATATCGGCGAGCCTCAGCTTGCCCATGGTGTCAGCCTGGAAGGGCATGGTGCCGGTTACCATGAAGAAGAGCAGGACGGCCATGGCCCACACGTCCACTGGTGGCCCCGTGTAGCACTCGTTCCTGAAGAGTTCAGGAGCGGCATAAGGGGGAGAACCACATGAGGTGTCCAGGGTGTCGCTGGTGCTGAAGCCAAAGTCAGCCACCTTCACACAACCATTACAGGTGGACAGTACATTTTCTGCCTTCAGGTCCCGGTGGATGATGTTTTTGTCATGCTGCAAAGACAAACAATTGACATACTATATGAAATAATTTGACTATTCACATTGACTGAAATAATATATTTTATATTAATTCTGTACTGGACTTTATTAAGACCTGTGATCATATTGCTGATTCTATATGTGAATTAAATTGAATATTACTGACCATGTGTTTGATGGCGACAGGATTTGTGCGAAGGTGATCTTGGCCTCTGCTTCTGACAGCCTACCATCGGAGCAGATGTGTGTATGGAGGTCCCCTCCCCCAGAGTACTCCATCACCAGGTAGAGGCGGCTGTGTGACTCCACCACCTCGTAAAGACGCACAACATTGGAATGCTGCAGGGCCTCCAGACAGGAGATCTCCCTGGAGAGTAGCCTCTGGACCTAAACATCCAGCCGCGTCTTATCCAGCACCTTGATGGCCACCTTGTCTGGGGGTGAGAAGGAGAGAGTCAGATGTTGGATAACTTGAGAAAGGTGTTTTCCTCAATTCAGTTTCAACATGCTTTACTGTGGTGGTTTCACAGTCACACTAATGAATTGCTTTGCTGTTATCATCATTACATGGATGATACATTCATCCAAGATGTTGATGAAGTTCTGTATGGTCAGCAGTGTGACCTTTACCTTTGGTGAGGACGGGGAAGGCCATTTTGACGCGGGAAAAGGTTCCATATCCGATCTCACCACGGAACTTGTAGAAGCCAATCCTACGGCCCACGATCAGCTCCTTGATGGTCCACTCATCCTGACACATTTCGGTGGTGAGCCTTTCCAGGGGGGTGAGGCGTTGGGGAGGGTCGGCCCCCTCCTCGTCCTGCCCACCTTCTGAGCTGACTGACAGGCTATAGAGGCTGGGGCACGGCCTCCTGGAGGACATCTGGTACCGGCCTCCTGGAGGACATCTGGTACCGGCCCCCTGGCATCCTTACTGCTACTCAGGGCATGGCAGGTAATGGAAAGGAACTGACTGTGGAAAGGAAATATAATACTGTATCAAGTCACCTTGAGAACCCAATAGTCAATAGTATGATGACATAACTGAATTATACTATTATAATAGTTGCTCAACATTTGATGTATTACAAAGAAAGTTTAAGTTTAAGCATTTCACTCACTGTAAGATCTACAGTAGTGGCCAAAAGTTTTGAGAATGACACAAATATAAATTTTCACAAAGTCTGCTGCCTCAGTTTGTATGATGGCAATTTGGATATACTCCAGAATGTTATGAAGAGTGATCAGATGAATTGCAATTAATTGCAAAGTCCCTCTTTGCCATGCAAATGAACTGAATCCCCCAAAAACATTTCCACTGCATTTCAGCCCTGCCACAAAAGGACCAGCTGACATCATGTCAGTGATTCTCTCGTTAACACAGGTGTGAGTGTTGACGAGGACAAGGCTGGAGATCACTCTGTCATGCTGATTGAGTTCGAAAAAGATCCCAGTCCTCCTCAATGTCTGGTCAACCCTGAAATGCAAATATCTAACTCCATTTAGCTTGTAGCCTTAGATTTCCACTAACTGCCTCAAAATATGTCTATCGCCATTCTCTGTGGTCTCCACAGCTCTGAGCTGTACCCATGGTTATGGTCATGTGAAGCATCATCCTACTCAAATTGCAGAGTAAAAGTTAAATGAACTCATAGCACAAAGTGTTCTCACCCCTGTCTCTGACACTGTCTACTCACCCCTCCCCTTGCAGATTAGGAATCAAGATGGTGTCATGCAGTCTAATCCCCAAACTTTATTTAGATGTATCTCAATCCCCTAAAGAGGCTAGAAGATGGCTAGAAGACCGGTGACATCGACCACCGAATGTCGCCCGAACAAGGAGAGGGACAGGAGAGGGACTGACTCCGGAGGAAGTCGTGACAGTATCCCCCCCTTGATGTGCGGCTCCAGGTACTGGTACCCCAGTACGCACTGGAGGGAGAGAGGTTAGTGGAGGAGAGGCGAAGCGAGTTCTGTGCCATCTCGGCCCAGGGCACGAACGCCGCCCACTACCCCGGCAGGTCCCGGAAATAGTACTGCAGAAACCTGCCCACATCCTGGTTTACTCTCTCCACCTGCCCATTACTCTCGGGGTGAAAACCCGAAGTAAGGCTGATCGAGACCCCCAGACGTTCCATGAACGCCTTCCAGACCCTCGACGTGAATTGGGGACCTCGATCAGACACTATATCCTCAGGCACCCCGTAGAGCCGGAAGAAGTGTGTAAACAAGGCCTCCGCAGTCTGTAGGGCCGTAGGGAGACCGGGCAGAGGGAGGAGATGGCAGGACTTCGAGAACCGATCCACAAAGACCAGGATCGCGGTGTTATCCACCGACAGGTGCGACCAAGGCCGCTGTGGAACGGGTAAGGGGTGTAGCTTCCCTCTGGGCAGGTGCCTAGGAGCCTTACACTGGGCGCACACCGAGCAGGAGGAAACATAAACCCTCACGTCCTTAGCCAAGGTAGGCCACCAGTACTTCCTGCTCAAACAGCGCACTGTCCGACCGATCCCAGGATGACCAGATGAGGGTGACGTGTGGGCCCAATAGATCAACCGGTCACGAACAGCAGACGGGATGTACAGACGTCCAGCTGGACACTGGACGGGACCGGCTCTACACGTAACGCATGCTCAATGTCCACGTCCAGCTACCACACTACCGGCGCCACCAGGCAGTAGGCAGGGAGTATGGGAGTGGGATCCATGGGCCACTCCTCTGTGTCATACAGCTGGGACAATGCGTCTGCCTTCACGTTCTGGGAGCCTGGTCTGTAGGAAAGGGTAAACACAAAACAGGTGAAAAACATGGCCCACCTTGCCTGTCGAGGGATCAATCTCCTCGCTGCCCGAATGTACTCCAGATTGCGGTGGTCAGTCCAGATGAGAAAAGGGTGTTTAGCCCCCTCAAGCCAATGTCTCCATGCCTTCAAAGCCTTGACAACAGCCAACAGCTCCTGGTCCCCCACATCCGCCGACCTGAGCTTCTTCGAGATGAAGGCACAGGGGCGGAGCTTCGGTGGAGCTTCGGTGGCTTACCCAGCTCTGAGAGAGCACAGCTCGTATCCCAGCCTCGGACGCATCCACCTCCACTATGAACGCCAAAGAGGGATCCGGATGGGCCAGCACCGGAGCAGAGGTAAACAGAGCACTCAGGTGACCAAAAGGGAGCAGAGGTAAACAGAGCCCTCAGGTGACCAAAAGCCCTGTCCGCCTCAGCCGACCACTGCAAACGCACCGGGGCCCCCTTCAGCAGTGAGGTAAGGGGAGCCGCTACCTGACCAAAACCCCGGATAAACCTCCGGTAGTAGTTGGCAAACCCTAAGAACCACTGCACCTTCTTTACCGTGGTGGGAGTCGGCCAACTACACACGGCTGAAATTAGGTCACTCTCCATCTCCACCCCTGAGGTGGAAATGCGGTACCTTAAGAAGGAGACGGACTGCTGAAAGAACAGGCACTCCTCAGCCTTGATGTACAGGTCATGCTCCAACAGGAGACCAGGGACACATGCTCGGTGCGTGTAGCGGAGTATATGAGAATGTCATCAATATACACCATTACACCCTTCCCATGCAGGTCCCTGAAAATCTCGTCTACAAAGGCCTGGAAGACTGATGACGCATTCATCAACCTGTACGGCATGACGAGGTACTCATAGTGCCCTGAGGTGGTACTGAAAGCAGTCTTCCACTCGTCTCCCTCCCGGATACACACCAGGTTGTAAGCGCTCCTGAGATCTAGTTTGGTGAAGAAGCGTGCCCCGTGCATTGACTCAATTGCTGTGGTAACTATACCTCACAGTGATCTGGTTCAGACCCCGATAGTCAATACACGTGCGCAGACCTCCCTCTTTCTTCTTCACAAAAAAGAAACTCGAGGAGGCGGGTGAAGTGGATGACCGAATGTACCCCTGATGCAGGGATTCAGAGACATATATTTCCATAGCCTCCGTCTCCGCCTGTGAGAGGGGATACACGTGACTCCTGGGAAGTGCAGCGTCTACCAGGAGATTTATCGCGCAAACGCCCCTTTGATGGGGTGGTAATTGAGTCGCCTTGTTTTTGGAGAAGACCTGGTCTGGACTTTCCACGTAGTAGCACCAAAGGAAACCCCTAAAACCCTCCCCGAGCACTCTCTCGACCACCCCGTGAGAGCCCTCTGTGGCCAAGAAACAGTGGGGTCATGACAAACTAACCAGGGTAGACCTAGCACCACTGGAAACGCAGGAGAGTCAATAAGAAAGAGACTAATTCTCTCCTTGTGACCCCCCTGTGTCACCATGCTCAGAGGAGTGGTGGCATCCCTGATCAACCCTGACCCTAATGGTCAACTATCTAAGGCGTGAACGGGGAACGGCACAGCCACGGGAACAACAGGGATCCCTAAACTATGAGCGAACGATTCCCAGCCGTGCCTGAATCGACGAGCGCCTTATGCTGGGAATGCGAGGAAAACTCAGGGAAAGTGACATACACAAACATATATGCAACAGAGGACTCTGGGTGAGAATGGTACCGGCTCACCTGGGGTGGCGCCAGAGTGCCCTGCCTGCTGCCTCGAAACCCAGAGGTACCAACCCGACACCGACCGGCAGTGTGACCTCTGCGGCCACAGATGGTGCACGAGCTGGAACCCCCTCTGGTCTCCCTGCGCACCGCCCCTCACAGCTCCATGGGTATTGGAGAGGGGGTGCAAGGGGATGGAACCAACAGACCCTGATTTGAACGTCCACGGGTAGCCAAAAGGTTAACCAGCCGGATGGACAGGTCCACCAGTTGGTTGAACGTGAGGGTGGTGTCTCTGCAGGCCAACTCGCGATGGACGTCCTCGCGCAGACTGCAACGATAATGGTCGATCAGGGCCCTGTCGTTCCATCCCGCGCCGGCAGCCAGGGTCCGAAACTCCAGGGCAAACTCCTGAGCACTCCTCGTCCCCTGCCTCAGATGGAAGAGGCGCTCACTTGCCGCTGCCCGGAAACGGCGGGTGTACTCCTCAAACTGGTCCAATGCCCCATCTCCCTCTCTCCACACGGCGTTGGCCCACTCCAGAGCTTTCCCGGTGAGGCACGAGATGAGGGCGGACACCCTCTCACGGCCTGAAGGAACCGGATGGACGGTTGCCAGGTATAGGTCTAGTTGTAGTAGGAACCCCTGGCAGTTCGCAGCCGTCCCATCATATTCCTGGGGAAGGGAGAGACGAATCCCACTGGGACCAGGAGGGGCACGTAGTGGAGACCCCGGTTGTGCTGGTGGAGGCGCTGGGAGAACTCCCTGTCTCTCCCAGCAGTCCATTGTCTGGACAACGCGGTCCATGGCAGTGCCAAGATGGTGGAGCATTGCTGCGTGCTCCCGGACGCGCTCTTCCACACCTATACCCAGGGTACCTGTTCTTGCTGACTCCATAAGTTGGGTTCGGTATTCTGTAAGGCGTGTGTACTGGCGGTAGAGAAGTCAGGCGCAGGAGAGCAAAGACTGTGTTACAACGGTTACAGCAGTTTAATGATAAAAATCACCGTGAACAAAAACAATATATACAATGGGACAAAAACCCCAGACATAACGTGCACAAGCACTTACAATAAACAATACCGGACAAGGACATATGGGGAACAGAGGGTTAAATGCACAACATGTAATTGATGGAATTGAAACCAGGTGTGTGGGAAGACAAGACAAATGGAAAATGAAAGGTGGATCTGCGATGGCTAGAAGATCGGTGATGTCGACCGCCGAACGTCGCCAGAACAAGGAGAGGGGTAAAAGGGATCATAACGCATACAGTACCAGTCAAAAGTTTGGACACACCTACTCATTCAAGGGCTTTTGTTTATTTGTAATATTTTCTACATTATAGAATAATAGTGAAGACATCAAAACTATGAAATAACACATATGGAGTCATATAGTAACCAAAAACGTGTTAAACAAATCAAAATATATTTCAGATTCTTCAAAGTTGCCACCCTTTGCCTTGATGACAGATTTGCACACTCTTGGCCTTCTCTCAACCAGCTTCATGAAGAATTCACCTGGAATGCAATTTCAATGAACAGGGGTGCCTTGTTAAAAGTTAATTTGTGGAATTTCTTTCCATCTTAATGTGTTTGAGCCAATCAGCTGTGCTGTGACAAGGTAGGGATAGTATACAAATGATAACCCTATTTGGTCCATATTATGGCAAGAACAGCTCAAATATGCAAAGAGGAACAACAGTCCATCATTACTTTGGTCTGATGTGTCCAAATTTTAGTTCCAACCGCCGTGTCTTTGTGAGACAAAGAGTGGTGAACGGATGATCTCTTCATGTGTGGTTCCCACTGTGAAGCATGGAGGAGGTGTGATGGTGCTTTGCTGGTGACCCTGTCTGTGATTTATTTAGAATTCAAGGTAAACTTAACCAGCATGGCTACCACAGTATTCTGCAGCAATACGCAATCCCATCTGGTTTGCGCTTAGTGGAACTATCATTTGTTTTTCAACAGGACAATGACCCAAAACACAACACTAGGCTGTGCAAGGGCTATTTGACCAAGGAGAGTAATGGTGCTGCATCAGATGACCTAGCCTCCACAATCACCAGACCTTAACAAGACCTTGCACTAGGGTTTTAGAAAGGTAAAGAAATGTGCATTTTTGGACCCTTTGGCCTTGACTGTAGGTTAGAGAACACCAGTTCTATGTAACCAACCAAAGCGCCGTCCGTGTCACACATAGTTTACCTCTTGATTGTAGCGAGAGACGTGAGGATCAGGGGGATGTTCCCAGAGGGAGATTAGCTCAGCCTGCTCCCTTCAGACACAGCACACCACATATAAAAAGATAACAGTAAATCTAATAGGTTGCCCAGCTGCAGCCCCTGGTTTTCAGGTGTACTGCCCCTGTGCATAGTCACGGGAAGTATGCGTGCTGCAGCATCCTCTGAAAAATCAGAATATTTTTTTCACGATAGGTAGTGCACGGGACCTTTAATAGTCCTGCATTAGCTTACAAATATATCTGTCTGCAGCACCAACTCACCTGCTTTTACACTATGGTTGAACTATTAGATGTTCAGTTTCTTTTGAAAATAAAAATGTAAAAAGTTTCACCACATTAAAACAAGAGTTCAGTTCACGTAAGTGTTGACCATAAAATGAGGGACAGATGTAAATTAATCACCAATCACATTATATAAATAATACTCTTCAGAAATTACTTTGTCAAAGCAACATAATAACTAGGGCTTTACAATGATGGTGAAAATGTGCCGAAATGTTGAGATTAAGTGGATTTAAAATTTTCCTAGAAGTCACAGAGGGTGCAAGTCTTTACTCATATAAAAAAATCGGATTTATTGAATTCTCCATGTGGTCTATATTAAAGGGCACTTCAATTAATATAACAGGCTTTTAAAATTCAATATTGGTGCACAATTTCTATTTAAACAATGAAAAAGCACTCATTTCGTAGAATGACCCAACTACTGTTTGAGAGCAAACACCAGGAACACTATACCAAAAAGAATACAAAGGCACTACTGTAGATGAATTTCACTCCTGAATATTTTAAATATGCTAAATCTTCTTTCTCTTTAGACGGGAGTCACTGAATCCGCTGGTGTGCTGGTTCTCCAATTCCTTGATTCTCTGGCGCAGGGCCTCGACCTCTCTGTTCTTCTCCTCCTGAAGGAACTGGAACTTCTGGGAGCACACCAACAAACACACAGGTAGGCCATCAATACAGAAACACAGGATAAACACATGCAACATCAACAAACAAGTGTGCACAAGGGGGCACAGGTTGCTTCAAACTCGCATTTCTGTGTGAAGTGTTGGCTTAGTATGTGGTCAGAGGCTCCTCACCCGTTTGAAGATGTTCTGAGGTAAAAGACCTGAGCCCTGGGGCTGCTGCTGGATCCTCTGTGTGGTACTCTGCACCCTGGCAAGCTTAGCACCAAACTGACAGCAGAAGAAACAGTGTTAGGATTGATCTGTCCATCAAACTCACGTCATGTACATCTTTACCCCAAGCGGCAAATGAAAACCACATGTACCTTTGCACTATCCTGCCTGTAAAAAACAGAAATAAATCACTGTGACTGCAAGCTGGTCTACCTACAGTATGTATCAGATGACTAAAATAGCAGTCATCTTTACACAGAGTAGCTTTGCCTATTACTATAAAACCAGTTACAAATATATATCTGCTGATCTGTCAATCAAAAACATGTTACACACATAATTCTTTAGCAGTGTTGCCAGTCTGTATACCTCCATTTGTAACTTTAATATTTCACTTTGCCTCTCTCTCTCCTGGTCCCTCAATCTCCTTCTCATCTCTGCCATATCTGACTCCTTCCTCTCCAGGGCCTCTTTCAGTTCTGCATCTTTCGCCTCAACTGCTTACAAAAACACAACATAAGACAAACAGGCAGCCCTAAATATGTAATATTATGATATATGTGTGACATTTTGTGGTAGGTCATTCTGTTTCAGAGATGGAATGCCACAGTCCAGTGATCCTCAATACTACTACAGAGCTGCAATACTGCAAGTTTTTGTCCCAGCTCAGTAGTGAGACACATGCTTCAGCTTTAGGTGTGTTGAAGATCAGTTGATACATTGAATCAGGTGAGGTTGCACTAATCTGGGATACAAACCTGCAACACTGCAGCTCTATGAGCAGGTTTGATGATCACTGCCGGTCACTCAAAGGAAGGGTTTGTGTAATGTGTTCTTACGTTTGCTCTGTGTTTCTCTGTGAGTGTCCTCCACCCCTCTCCTGCACTGGTCTCTCAGAGATTCCAACTCCTTCTGATATCTCTCTCCCACAGCTCTCATCTCTGCCACCAGCCTCTGAATCTCAGCTTCCCGCTCCTGACCACAACCAACCACAAGGTGGAAGCAATGGCAACATATTCCGTTTCTCTGTTCTATTATGTCAATTTTGAATCCAAACTATTTTATTGTGCAAGAATGAAATGTTCAAATTCAGTTTATTCAATCATTCTGCCCTCACCTCTACTGTCCTATCACTCAGCCTTTTCAGGTCTGACACAGTGCTTTTCAACTTTTCATTCTCCACTGTAAGATAAAAGGGTGTTCATTACAATTAAATTATAAGTTTATTACAACAGTTTACATCTTGGATTCAGACAATAGAAATAGTGTACACTAAAGATGCGTTGACCAGAGTGCCTTGCAGAGGAGATTATTACCTCTGAGGTCACACTGCTGCAGTAGAGTCTGCTGGAGTCCCTTCACTGTCCCCAACATCCCATCTCGCTCTGTGGGACAATGACGTAATCAGGTGCACTAATGTTATATTATAGGACCACTAGAGGGAGACACACACTATAAATATAGTTTTCAAATTAGAATTTTAGGCCTCTTCACCAGACCTTGAGAAGATCCAATTCTTTAAATTTTCGATTGGAATTGGACATTTGTAAAAGTTCCTATTGGTCACTTTGTTGGCATTTCAAACCAGACCAAAGTGCTACCCATCACTAAAGATAACACAATCCAGATGCGTGGTTACTGTAAAATCAATTTAAATTACATTTAACATCTCAGTCATTTAGCAGAGCGATTATGGTTAAGTGCCTTGCTCAAGGACAAAGACAGATTTTACACCTAGTAGGTTACTGGCCCACTGCTCTTAAACTAGGCTACCTGCTGGCTAAAGATCACAGACAAAAGAGTTTGAATGCATAAGAATCCTCACCCTCAATCAAGCACTTCTCTTTGGTCTGAGAAAATTTCAGAACTCTGTTGGTCTCATCCAACTTGATCTCCAATATGTTGTTTTTACCCTTGAGCTCTGTAATTTTCTTTTAAAACAAATAAATATAAATTATAAAAGGACTGAATAAATATGCCCCTGGCTTTTTAAACAGATTTCATGAAGAATTGATGAAGGTAGTGAAGGGTAACGTTAATTGTGGCCCTATAACTTACATTGAAATCCTCAGGCAGTGGGGGAACTGTTGTTACTGCCACTTTCATGACAGGATTAATTTAAGGCAAATTCAGCATAGCCTGCTCATAGGCTATTTTAAGAGTTATTTAGCTAGCTAGCTAGATTAGTTACTGGCTAGCTAGCGGGCTAACGTTAACTTACCTACCTGAAGAACTAGCTGTCCTCCTACTTTATGTTAAAGTTACCTGTTCCAGATGAGTGAAATCATCAATAAACTTGTCCAGATTTACTACTGTACATTTCTTCATCTCTAGGTTCAGTGTTTTATTCTTCAATATGCTAAGCTAGCTAGCTACCTGGCAGGTGTATACCATATACATCACAACGGTTTAAACGTCTATTTTAAACTACAGCGGGAACTCTTGTCTGCACGTGTCACGTGTTCAGTATTGCAGGTACGTGCGCTCAAGATGTCCACCAATCGAACGGTTGCTATTTCTTGACGCTATAAAATCAAATGTAGTCCTATGGAAACAATTTAAAAGCATTAGTACTATATCAAATGAATGGACTCAGTACAGTTTAAATGTGAAAGATGTTTATGAATAACATTATAGCTGTACAATAAAGAACCATTAGCATTTAGAGATCTCCAGAAGGATAATCGGACATTTGACAGTTCCCTTTTTGTAAGTGGTAGCGTACAACATAGTAAGCAGAATTCTTTATTCTTGTTTTAATAATCACACATTTTGTATATATGCAAAATAACAGCAAACATCCAGTAAGCACAATGTCCTACTATTTTAGACTTGTTGAAAAGCCACAGTCAATCAGCAGAACACAGATAGATTCCCACTTGGTCACCAAATACTTCAATTTTGACACAATATTGAGATCTGTAAATACTTTTCATAGTTGTAAAGACCAATTATTGGGATTATTGTAAACAACATTATCAACAACAACACTAAGGTAAGTATTTTTCCTTGTGATGGCATTTAAAGTCACATGTAGGCGATGTTCTTCAAAATATATATTTTTATTTCACATTCATAATATGTGAAGAGGTTCATATGGCCAGTTCCTGTGAGAGACCATAATTCCTTCTTGTCCTTTCCCTATTTCCTTTGTTCACTCAGTTTTTGTTTAAGTTTTTGCAGACAGGTGTGGCACCTTGAAGAACAGACCCCTCTCCTGTACTCACCATACATCTTACCAAACCTCAAAATGTCTACAGCTGTCATGTTGGGAGAAGGAACGGGAAGAGGGGGGGCAGGCAGGGAACCCTCTCCTTTTTGTAGGTATGACATTTGGGACCCTACTCTTTTGATGTTTAGTCACTCAGGCACTGAATTCTCATGCCCCCTCTGATCTGTGTCCAATCACAAATGACTGGCATAGTCCCTACACCTCTGTTATGGTGTAATGTTGCCCAGTAGGTCAGGGGTCAGGTACCCCTCTGGTGTAGGTGTGAGCAGGGGAAGCTTGGTTAGAACTGGCTGGGGTGCAGGTGTGGGTCCAGGCTTCAGAAGGAGGCTGTTCTGCCTGTCTACTCCCTCCACCATGGTGTAGGCAGAGACAGGGGGCAGTGGAGAGACAGGAGAGGCAGGTGGAATGGGGGGCATTTCAGCCTCAAAGTACAGGCTCTGGTACTCTCCGAAGGGCTGTCCCTGCACAAGACTACTGTCCTCTGTTGGAGCAGGCTGGCTGGCTCTCCCAGTGGGGAGTCTGGCACTCATCTTCCCAGCATCTAACTCTGAGGTGTACCCTCCCACATCAGCATTCACCACCAGCAGCTGAAACGCTTTCCTCTTCTTCTCTTTCTCATTTTCCTTCTCATCCTTCTCTGAATTCTCCTCCACATTCCTCTGCTCCTCATTTGTCAGCAGCACTTCACCAGTTGGTCTCACCTCATTCACCTGGGTGTAGAGGTCTTCCCTGCCAGGTGCGGCCCAGGGAGAATCCTCAGTGGTGGGGGTCTGGACTGGGGAGCTGGCCTTAGTGCTGGCCAGGCAAGAGGGCTCCAGGGCGCGGCTGGTGTTGGGGAGGAGGGAGTGGAAGGGGGCCTCTGGGTCATGCAGATCAGGGTCACAGCAGCTGGCCCGGCCCGAGTCATCATCCCTGAAGCCAATGGTGATAGGGGGACAGTCTGAGGAGGCACAGTGGTCCATCAAGCACTGGGTGTCCAGCACAGTCAGCCTGTCGTTGGGCTCCTCCATGTCCAGCTCTATGAACTCCACCCAGGGGTCATCGCTGTACAGGTCTGGCCTCAAGTCAGGGATGCCGCCCAGGATGGAGGTCAGCTCAGCCAACTTACCTTTCTATGGTAAACAACAGATAATACCTTAGAGTTACTTTAAGGGGCAACATACAGATATTACAACCTTGCTGGTAATTCATATTGCCTCCCCATAAAACTCTAGTGGCAATGGTTTTAATGGTACAAGTAAAGAATTCATGGTATTTTTCATTTAAGTTAATACCTTAAAAAGCTCTGGGTCTATGCCTTTGATTTTGGGACCAGGAATTGGAGGCAGGAGAATCACCATCAACCTTGAAGAAAGATAGCGGAAGCGTTATTAAAAGACATGTAGCATTAGACTTTACATTTTTTATGAAGGGGTTTGGTATTTTGAGACAAAGTGAAAGGTAAAACGTAAATGTTTCTTACTTCTGTTGCTGGGAATAGATCACCAGCATTAGGATGACTGCCAAACCCAAAGCAGCAAAGACAAGCAGGACAGTAACTGGAAGTCTCGACTCTGAGCACATAGAAAGCAATATATAGAAAGCAATTAATACGATTCAAAACAGAGACATCATACATATTACAACAGCAAACATTTTATATGACAGTATTTAAAAAACAATACATCAGTACCTTTAGTAGGGATGTGTATGAATATGGAGTCGCTGAATTCCCCAAAGTTACGGGATGCTAGCGTCTTGCACCTCACCCTGACCTCATTATCTGTGTTGGAGCGCAGCCCGTATAGCGATCGCTGCATTCCCTTTTCAAGGTCCACCTAGGGTTGCAGTCAAAACAGAGAGGTTTCATACCAGTTAGTTAGTAAATATCACCCACACGATAGGAGGAAACATAACTTACACCTGCAGGTTTAATGATTTGGTTTAAGGGACACACTACTTAGAGTTTAACTGAGGATAAGTCACCTTGAGAAATATATAATGTCATATAAAGACATGAATCAACTTAAAAGCAATAGAGCCTTGGTATGTCACCTTGGTAGATTACCCCAAAGATTCATGTTCCCTTGCATGGAAGGAGTTAACATGAAAGAGGGAGAATGAGAGGGCAAACTGCCCTTGGAAAGCGGCAGTTTGTTCTAAATTACAATGTGGGAGGAGGCATAAGTCTTGATTATTAGGTCATTTTATTATTCACTGAAATTATCTTAAAATAATGCAGAAAATCTATTCATTTATTATTTATTTTATTTTAACAACTACACCACACCAGTCATCAAACAGACTCCCATTCAGAGCGACACACAAAAGCATCCAGGGTCAACGCCTTGCTCAGGGGCACGTCAACAGATCTTACTTCTTATTATAATTATGTTTTATTTTTACTTATTTTTTATACTTGTTATACTTTATCTTTGACCATCATTCTATCTTCCACCCAGCAACTCCACTCCCACTTGTCTCCAATTCCACAACCGAACCCTCAGCTTCCTTCAGCCCATCCCATCTTTCTCTGCTGGCCACCCTCTTCGGATTTCTACACAACATATATCCTTCAACTATGCTGTGATGTTTAATGTAAGATTTCAATCTATCTAATCGAATAGACTCCACAGATTGCGAGTTAAAGATAAATACTTTTACTAAGAGTATAATTATATTAATAATTGACTCTCCAGATCTCCTAACATTACTATTTCTAGGGTCAATTTTAGATCAATGTTATGCATTTTCAGCCATTCCTGAACCTGAGACCAGAAACAGGCTACCTGAGGGCAATACCAAAATAAATGGTCTATTGATTCTGAATCCTCACAACAAAATCTGCAGAGCTTCGATGATTTTATGCCCCAAATATTCAACATTTTGTTGGTGGCAAGAATTCTATAGAATCATTTTAGCTGAAAAGCATGAAGTCTTGAATCTTGCGTTGTTTTATATATCAACTCATACCATGGTACCATGGAATCATTACATCACAAATCTCTTCCCAACTATTTTGCAATCTGTTTGTCACAGTTGTCAACATACTAGTCCTCAAATTAAACTGGTATACTTTCCTATTTATGCTATTTTTATTCCTCCGCCAGTTTTGATCCTTTATATTTGGCAGACAGACCAGTTCCCTACCTCCTCCTGCTGCCACCTGCCATCTCCATTTTTGGGGTAATGCTGTAATTGGTTGTACTCTTGGATTGAGCAGACCTTCCTGTACAATTCTGATAACTCCATGAAAGACATAACTCTACCATTCCAATTTACAATATCATTTAAGAACAAAATACCCTTTTCAAACATCTTTCCCATGAATACAGGTATTTTATCAACCAGCACATTTGAGTTCAGCCATAATATTTGTTGTAATATTTGTTCTATCTTTTCAGGGGGGTGAAATTGAAATTGTAACCAGCTCTGCAATGCTCATTTGAAAAAGAGAGATATTGAAAATAATTGAAAATGCGACATGGCAATCTGCACAAAGGCAAAAAGGCCATTTTTAAACAATGGATGAGCTTTTCTTAGTAATCTACTTGAGAACCATTTAGGGTTCAAGTAAAACTTTTGAATGGAGTGAAGCTTTTAGGGAGAGGTTTATTTTATATTTAATCATTTCAACCCACCAAATTCATATTCATTATATAGATAGGCACTCTTTATTTTGTCTGGTTTAGCATCCCAGATAAACCAAAATATTTTTTGCTCATATGATTTGAAAAAACGAATCATCAGGAGTAGGCAGCGCCATAAATAAGTAAGTGAGTAAACTGAGATATGACTAAGGAGTTAATCAGGGCCATTTTTCCATAAATAGACAGGTACTGTATATTAGTCCATATGTATAAGTGAACATGTAATTGAGTACGTGTGTGTTCATATCCACTTTATAGTGTTCAGATATTTTTTACCGTTCCCATACTTTCTTTTTTTCGTAACTTGAAGTCGCTGTAGAATTTGGTACAGCCATGGAGTTATGGAGCTGTCTCGGAATAGCTGTCCATCTATAAAGAGTTTGTCCACAATGAGAAAGGCACGGTTACCCCTCTCTCTCTGTTTCCTCTGTACAGGATACAGTCTCTTGCGACGTTCGTTTATCTCACATGGAAATTGGTCATTGAGACCGAGTTTGGTCTCTTTAAGCTCCCTTCCCCTGCTTTTGATCAGCAATTCTGCGATGATTGGCCAGGGACCCTTGGTCTTGTCTCTTTGAGCTCCAAGTCTGTGTACACGGTGGAAAGCCACCTGGTTTACAGTCTCTAGAGGAAATGTCAAGGCGGATTGCATGAATTCTCTGGTCGCACCCTCTGAATTTTGGTTGCGTCCTCAGGAATCCCAGAAAATATGACATTTTCACGCATTCTACGACTTTGTATGTCTAGCAGCGACTCCTTCAACACCCTGTTTTCCCTGAGTAGACAATCCATTTTAGAATCGTGGATTTTCACCTTGGCTTTGAGTGCCTTGTTCTCTCCTTGGAGCGTGAGAATTTCCCTCTGGCTAAACTCCAAACTCCCCCTCAGCCCTAATACCTCCTCACACAACTTTTCCAGTGTTGCATGTATTCCAGCCAGAACACTAGCCTCTACTTCAACGGCAAGTCAATTGTCCGTGTCTGTAGATTAATCTGTTTTTCTTTTTTTTTGTCGGGTTAGTGTTCTTTTGTGAGGTGGTCGGATCGTTCCATGACGGAGTATGTTGTTCCTCCATAGCGTAAAGCTATTGGTACTCGTCGATTACCCTCAGGATCTCCTTAGTATCCAGGTTGGCTCATTACTGCAACTAGTTGTTTTTCAAAAGTTTTTCAAAATGTGTCTTTCCCACGACGATGGCCGGTGCCTGTAGTACAGCCACCTAGCACTGTTGTTTGGTTAGAGGTGTTTCCTAGCTGTTAAAAGCTAAACGCATCGCGGAATCCACGCAAAAACAAATACAGTAAACCTGAGTCAGGTCAAAATTATCTGGGCTGCATAGTCTCAGTAGGTACTGTCAAATCAAATCAAATCAAATCAAATCAAATCAAATACTGTATTTCCAGAGAAAGGTTTATGTGAACACTGGAACACTGCTGTCACAATTGTCGTAATGATTAGAGCAAGGTGCAGCGTGAATAGACTTCCACATATTTTTAATGAACTGAAACTCACTGAACCAACCAAGCAACCAACCAACCAACCAACCAACCAACCAAGCAACCAACCAAGCAACCAACCAACCAACCAAATGAACCGTGAAGCTACTAGTGTGCACACAGGCACCTAACTGTAGACAAGATCCCACACCAGAAAGTGGGAAAAAGGGCTGCCTAAATATGATCCCCAATCAGACAACGATAAACAGCTGTCTCTGATTGGGAACCATATCGGGCCAACATAGACATACAAAACCCCTAACATACAAAACCCATAGACATACAAAAACCCTAGACATACAAAAACCCTAGACATACAAAAACCTAGAGTACCCACCCTAGTCACACCCTGACCTAACCAAAATATATAGAAAACAGAGTTATCTAAGGTCAGGGCATGACAACTGCATTTAATCTTTATTGCCAATGTAAAGATTCTGAAATGACCCAATGATCTGCAATAGTGTGAACGAAATAGTCAAACAGAGTCCTCATGGAATGGGTATAGGTGGTGCCAGGAGATTTCCTGGTCTAATCACGGAGTCAAGAAGAACTCCTAACCCAGCCCTATGCATAAAGGCCAGGGCTAGGAGTTTTCCCCTGTTTTAGGGTGTGTAGACTCACCGTCCTCCACAGTGTTGAGTTGACCTCGCGATACTGCACCTCGTACTGCAGCGTCATCCAGCCCATCGACACGTCTGCAGAGTGTGGCGGTTCCCAGCTCAACATGATATCAAAGTGGCTCCCGGTTAGACCCACATTCAGCAGGGTCCAGTTCAGCGCTATAGGAGGGTCTGGTTCCACTGGAACACATTTAAAACCACATTAGGTTCACCACTTGAAATGCAGAATGGCACATCAAAAATGTAGCATATTCTAGTATAGAAAACATTAGGAACACCTGATCTTTCCATGACAAAGACTGACCAGGTGAATCCAGGTGAAAGCTAGGAGCCCTTATTGATGTCACTTGTTAAATCCACTTCAATCAGTGTAGATGAAGGGCAGGAGACAGGTTAAAGAAGGAATTTTTCAGCCTTGAGACAATTTAGACATGGATTGTGTATGTGTGCCATTCCGAGGGTTAATGGGAAAGACAAAATATTTATGGTAGGTGGCAGGCACACCGGTTTGAGTGTGTCAAGAGCTGCAATGCTGCTGAGTTTTCACGCTCAACAGCTTCCCGTGTGTATCAAGAACGGTCCACCACCCAAAGGACATCCAGCCAACTTGACACAACTGTGGGAAGCATTGGAGTCAACATGGGCCAGCATCCCTGTGGAACGCTTTTTTTTGGGGGGGGGTGTTCCTAATGTTCGGTGTATAAAATTCAGTATTTCCACATTTAATTTTCCAATGATAAAAAAGTTATTAGGGTTTAAAATATGGGAGATGTGTGGAGGCAGACAGAGGACACACAGGTGAGTGTAGGGTAGTTATAGGTAGCTATGAATGGAGGAATAACTGTGGTTTAGGAATACAGGGGCCAGGCTAACCGATGTCTTCCACAGTGAAGATGACCTCGTCATAGAGAATGTCCTGATCGCCAGAGCGGAGCTGGACACTGTAGGTCATCCAGACCTTCGTGTAGCTTTCATTGAAGAAGCACTCGTTTGCCCTGTCAGCGTAGCGAGGACATTCACCCCACTCTTTGGGAGATATGCTGCAGGCAAGGGGAGACAACATAGAGGTTTTAATCATGTGCTGATGACAGGAAAGACTGACATCATGCACCTGACATAATTTAGATAAGAGGGAGAGACTCCCATACAGTTAAGAACTACAAATTATTTCAGAAGAAAAACTATTTAGCTCTCAAATATTTAATTTATTTAATTACAGCCCCAGAATGTTTATCTCTCCCTTAATTAGGGAAGATTTTTTCTCTCACTTCCTATCATTAATGTAGTAGAATATCCGCAGGTCTCTGGGTTCTGTGAGGTTCTGGAAAACTCCGACATTCCATCTGCAGCGGAATGTGTTCATGTCATGGGAGACACAGCCAGTGATCTGGGGGCGGATCTGGAAGAGGGCTGAGAGGGAGGCAGAGAAGGGAGGGAGAGAGAGAAGGATTGTTACGTTCTGACCTTAGTTCCTTTGTTTTGTCTTTGTTTTAGTATGGTCAGCGCATGAGTTAGGGTGGGCAGTCTATGTTCTTTTTTCTATGATTTGGGATTTCTGTGTTTGGCCTGGTATGGTTCTCAATCAGAGGCAGCTGTCAATCGTTGTCCCTGATTGAGAACCATACTTAGGTAGCCTGTTTTCACCCTTGAGTTGTGGGTGATTATTTTCTGTTTTCGTATTCTGTACCAGACAGAAATGTTTCGGTCTGAAATTTCTTACTCCTAGTCAGAGGAGGACGAAGACCACCATGCCAGAATCACCCACCACAACAGGACCAAGCAGCGTGGTACCCAGGAGCAGCGGGTTCAAGACTCCTGGACCTGGGATGAGATCTTGGATGGCAAGGGACCCTGGGTACAGCCGGGAGAATATCGCCGCACCAAGGCAGAGCTGGAGGCAGCGAAAGCCGAGAGGCGGCATTATGAGGAGCTAGCACGGCAGCGCGGCTGGGACGAGAGGCAGCCCCAAAAATGTATTGGGGGGGGACACGGGGAGTGTGGCTAAGTCAGGTAGGAGACCTGCGCCAACTCCCCGTGCTTACCGTGGAGAGAGGTGGACTGGGCAGGCACCGTGTTATGCCGTGAGGCGCACGGTGCGCAGGCATAGCCCGGTGCGTTACATAGCAGCGCCTCGTATCGGCTAGAGTGGGCATCAAGCCAGGTGCCATGAAGCCGGCTCAACGTATCTGGTCTTCAGTGCGTCTCCGCGGGCCAGGGTACATGGCACCAGCCCTACGCATGGTGTCCCCGGTTCACCAGCAAAGCCCAGTGCGGTCGATTCCACCTCGCCGCACTGGCCTGGCTACGGGGAGCATCCAGGCAGGTAGCGTTGTGCAGGCTCGGTGCTCGAGTAGGGTTGTGTAGGCTCCAGTGTGCCTCCACGGTCCGGTCTATCCGGTGCCTCCTCCACACACCAGGCCTCCGGTGGCAGCCCCCCGCACCAGGCTGTCTCTCCGTCTCCTCCCTACAGGTGCTCCCGTCTGTCCTGAGCTGCCAGAGACTCCCGTCTGTCCTGAGCTGCCAGAGTCACCCGTCTGTCCTGAGCTGCCAGAGTCTGTCCTGAGCTGCCAGAGTCGCCCGCCAGTCAGGAGCTGCCAGAGCCGCCTGCCAGTCAGGAGCTGCCAGAGCTGCCGGTCAGTCAGGAGCTGCCAGAGACGCCGGTCAATCAGGAGCTGCCAGAGCTGTCCGTTACTCTGGTGCTGCCGGAATCGCCCTTCACTCCGGAGCTGCCGGAGTCTCCCGCCTGTCCAGTGCTGCCGGAATCTCCCATCCATTCGGGACCCGTTGCTAGGGTCCCCAGTCCGAGATCGGCGGCGAGGATCGCCGCTCTAAAGAGGCCACGGAGGCGAGTTAAGATGCGGACAAGGACTATGGTGGAGTGGGGTCCACGTCCCGCGCCAGAGCCGCCACCGCGGACAGACGCCCACCCAGACCCTCCCCTATAGGTTCAGGTTTTTGCGGCCGGAGTCCGCACCTTTGGGGGGGGGGGATACTGTCATGTTCTGACCTTAGTTCCTTTGTTTTGTCTTTGTTTAGGTATGGTCAGGGCCTGAGTTGGGGTGGGCAGTCTATGTTCTTTTTTCTATGATTTGGGATTTCTGTGTTTGGCCTGGTATGGTTCTCAATCAGAGGCAGCTGTCAATCGTTGTCCCTGATTGAGAACCATACTTAGGTAGCCTGTTTTCACCCTTGAGTTGTCGGTGATTATTTTCTGTTTTCGTATTCTGTACCAGACAGAACTGTTTCAGTTTCATTTCGTTCTCTTGTTCGTTTTGTATTTTAGTGTTCTGAGTTCTATTAAAGAATATGAACACTTACCACGCTGCGCATTGGTCCTCACCTTCTTCCAGCCACGACAAGCGTGAGAGGAGGTGAGCACACACATTCTATATAGACTTTCAAAAAAGTCAAAAGTCAAACTTAACCATGAACACACACCCAGTCTAGTCGACCTATCTATGCCTGTTGCTGAGACCATTTACAGGGCTGAGTTGCTCTTCAAGTGTAAGACAAACTGAGCGTAACATAACTCATCCTCGTAACATAACGCCGCATGGCGGACAGCTATGTTTTCCTGGAAGTATCCGCATACCTCTAAATCTGTCAGCCAGACTTTACCGCCCACAGGAATATCGGGGAAAACCCTGCCGTCATCTGTCCTCAGAACTGCACTTACATTGTACACTGCATCTGCCGTCATCTGTTCTCAGAACTGCACGTACATAGTACACTGCATCTGCCGTCATGTTCTCAGAACTGCACTTACATAGTACACTGCATGAAAACTACACTCATAGTAAGTGTTCAGAGATCTGCTGTATCTGCAGGAAAATGACAGCTGGCAATAAAATAGTGCAATTGGAAGTATTTTCTATTACTACTACACCTGAAACGCTGTAATATGATGCATCTTATTACCTTCTGCTCCTAGGGGTCAATTAAGGAAACTATAAATAAGCTGTAGGAAAGATAAATTATCATTCCTATCATGTTTATGACAGCAATATGACATACAGTGGGGCAAAAAAGTATTTAGTCAGCCACCAATTGTGCAAGTTCTCCCACTTAAAAAGATGAGAGAGGCCTGTAATTTTCATCATAGGTACACTTCAACTATTACAGACAAAATGAGAGAAAACAATCCAGAAAATCACATTGTAGGATTTTTAATGAATTTATTTGCAAATTATGGTGGAAAATAAGTATTTGGTCACCTACAAACAAGCAAGATTTCTGGCTCTCACAGACCTGTAACTTCTTCTTTAAGAGGCTCCTCTGTCCTCCACTTGTTACCTGTATTAATGGCACCCGTTTGAACTTGTTATCAGTATAAAAGACACCTGTCCACAACCTCAAACAGTCACACTCCAAACTCCACTATGGCCAAGACCAAAGAGCTGTCAAAGGACACCAGAAACAAAATTGTAGACCTGCACCAGGCTGGGAAGACTGAATCTGCAATAGGTAAGCAGCTTGGTTTGAGGAAATCAACTGTGGGAGCAATTATTAGGGAATGGAAGACATACAAGACCACTGATAATCTCCCTCGACCTGGGGCTCCACGCAAGATCTCACCCCGTGGGGTCAAAATGATCACAAGAACGGTGAGCAAAAATCCCAGAACCACACGGGGGGACCTAGTGAATGACCTGCAGAGAGCTGGGACCAAAGTAACAAAGCCTACCATCAACAAGGGCATTGAAGATGAAACTTGGCTGGGTCTTTCAGCATGACAATGATCCCAAACACACTGCCCGGGCAACAAAGGAGTGGTTTCGTAAGAAGCATTTCAAGGTCCTGGAGTGGCCTAGCCAGTCTCCAGATCTCAACCCCATAGAAAATCTTTGGAGGGAGTTAAAAGTCCGTGTTGCCCAGCAACAGCCCCAAAACATCACTGCTCTAGAGGAGATCTGCATGGAGGAATGGGCCAAAATACCAGCAACAGTGTGTGAAAACCTTGTGAAGACTTACAGGAAACGTTTGACCTCATCGTCATTGCCAACAAAGGGTACATAACAAAGTATTGGGATAAACTTTTGTTATTTACCAAATACTTATTTTCCACCATAATTTGCAAATAAATTCATTAAAAATCCTACAATGTGATTTTCTGGATTTTTTTTCTAATTTTGTCTGTCATAATTGAAGTGTACCTATGATGAAAATTACAGGCCTCTCTCATCTTTTTAAGTGGGAGAACTTGCACAATTTTTTTTGCCCCACTGTATCAGGCGAGCGCTGTCCTGGTCTGTCTGTACTATAGTACATGATTATATGAATGTGTTCCCAGAGAGAGGGGAGCTTTCGGTAAACACTCCTATTTGTTCATAGCCTTGAAGAGGCACTTAGGTCCTTTAGTAATTAGTACCATCTCCCATAATGTGCCACATCAACACCGCTGAGAGGGACATCACAATAGCAGGTAGAATGGCTCTGGCGCCTAGGGAGAATTCACAGCTGTGTGGCTCTTCTGAGGAGAGATGCATACCACTGGCTTGGTTAGCAGCTCATCAGGGTGGCCAAAGGTTAAAAATAACTTGTTTACCAGATCCTTTTCTACCAGGAACTTCCTCGGAATGAAAAGGAAAAATCAATCCAACACTTGGCAATGCTCAAGTGTTTCATACTTGCTCAATTTCCCGTGACTGGTGAGGATTCAGCACAGGTGGCGTGTGTGTGTGTGTGCTGTGCACAAATTGTGACTCTACATCCAGACTCCCCATTTTGACTTAATACTTTCAAAATATAAATATGGACATGTATGTGAGTACTTGTGAATGTTCTTGAATGTCCACGTGAGTAAGTGCAGTCTGCCAAGTTGAGGTCATTTTTTTTCACACCATGTGCACAGCAGATATCACTGGCTCCAACAGGACGTTGAATCTCAAATTTCAAACAGACATTTCCAAGAAAACAAGGGTAAAATATAATTTTGGGCTCCAGTTATTCTAGTGTTCCAGACGCTGGAAGGTGAACTCTTTTACAAAATGTCCCCCACTTCTGATACAAAATGTCCTCTACTATCTCGTAAATTAGCCTACTCATCTCTCACATTAGGACTGAAAATTCAAAACATTCATTATGACTTTAATGAAAGGGAAATAGAGGGTTGTTTGATTGGCTGCTGTGTACTAGGAGGAATGGAGGGAGGAAATGGGTGTTTTAATCAAGGGGTTTCTAAATGCATAAAGTAATTCTCTGTAGAGTACACATGATGATGAGCGCTAGCACTGGATGATTTATAGCAGGGGTGTCACTCGTTCCATGAAGGGCCTAGAGCAGAAACGGGCCCGCGGGCCGTTTCTGGCCCGCTGGGCACTTCAATCCAGCCCGCAAGAGATTATTACTATATATTTTTCTCCCCAATTTTGCAGTATCCAATTGGTAGTTACAGTCTTGTCCCATCGCTACAACTCCCGTACGTATTCGGGAGAGGCGAAGGTCTAGAGCCCTGCATCCCCCGAAACACGACCCAGCCAAACCGCACTGCTTCTTGACACAATGCCTGCTTAACCCGGAAGCCAGCCACACCAATGTTTCGGAGGAAACACCATACACCTCGCGACTGTGTAAACGCTCGGCTCGCCACAAGAGTCGCTAGAGTGTGATGGGACAAGGAAATCTCAGCCTGCCAAACTCTCTCCTAACCCGGATGACGCTAGGCCAATTGTGCGCCAAATCATGGGTCTCCCAGTCACGGCAAGCTGTGACACAGCCTGGGATCGAACCCGGGTCTGTAGTGACGCCTCAAACACTGCGATGCGGTGCCTTAGACAGCTGCGCAACTCGGGAGGTCCCCGCAAATTGATTTTAACAAACAATTGGTCCCCCCAAAAATGCGGCCCTCCGTTGAATTACATTTCATAATCCTGATGTAGCCCTCGACCAAAAGGTTTGCCCACCCGTGGCCTAGAGTCTGCTGGTTTTTCCTTTCAATTAAGACCTAGACAACCAGGTGAGGGGAGTTGCTTACTAATTAGTAACCTTAATTCATCAACCAAGTACAAGGGAGGAGCAAGAACCCGCAGACTCTCGGCACTCCATGGAATGAGTTTGACACGTGCTTTATAGAATCTAATTCACTATTTTCTCTCTCCTATGTGCATCACTGACGTATGCCAGATACACATACACAATTATACAGATGAAAGGAATGGTGCTATTGCCTTACCAACCTCTCGATGTTGTTTCTTCTCATTTGGAGTGATGTTTGTGGAACGTGTGTATTAAAACACCCTGCGCATTAAAACACCCATTTCCTCCCTCCATCTCTCCTATTACACAGCAGCCGAACAAACACAACCCTCTCCTTCCCTTTGATTAAAGTCAGGATGAATGTTTTGACTTTTCAGTCCTACTGTGAGAGAGTAATTCACAAGATGGTGTTTAAAAATAAATATGTACCTAACATAAATGTACATCGAGTCTTTACCTATTCTGTTTGTTCCAGAAATCAAAAGCAATTACATGTGCAAAGTAACATTTTTCCCATTTATGGTAGAGAAATGCTTATGTGAAGGACAGCTGGTGTTATATAATATTGTAGCTACTTAAGTAGACACTTTAAAGCAATAGCTGCAACCAAGGTTGTCCCCTTCAATTGAACATCTTTAAAGCTCTGTGAGGAAAAAACTTGGTTTACTCTAGTATGGGAAGTATTGAAAATGTGTATTTTCTGTCTGTGTGCGTGAGCTGGCAGTGTCCTCTCCTCCTGCACTGTTCTATGTCCATCTGTTTCACTCAGACAGTAACCTTTTTGGCTGGGTACTGCTGATTCTCAGAAAATAAAATCGAGTACATTTTTTTGCTGGGAGCTCAAACCCTTTCACCCATTCTGACAGTATGAAGTACCACTTACTGGAAACAGAGTGACTCTGTCAAAGCACCACTGCCAAAGCTTATTAAAATCTGAGACAAAAGAGACTTACGGTAGAGTGAAAGCTTCTATTCGTCAGCGCTAAAGAGTTATATAAGGTATATAATGTTGCATAACATGAAGAAACACTTAGGAGAAGTGTGACTTCATCATAAAGGCCTGAACCACCTAGGAATAGAACGTCCTGCACTCAAACTTTGTACATTACAACGCTGCATCTGTTGAGAGGGGGAGTCTGAATAACTAAACCGTTTCCCACAGTGCACCACTCACTGCTCCCACTGCCCCCTCCAGAATTCATGGAAATCCTGTTCCTGGGAAGAACTCGATATGTGCCCATGCATGCATGCTTATTTAGAGCACGTGTTCTAAGAGGTTGTAGTAGTCTGTATAATAAACTACACAGTGCCATTGCATTATCATAAAGCATATTACAGAGTTTTCACAAATAACCATTATATTTATTTATTTATTTTTAATGTAACATTTAAACCAGAGTGTGTAATGAGATCATTCATATTGTATATCAGTAATCTATTCCTCTAAGAGTTCACTTAAATGTGTGCCACACAGTTAAAGTGTGATGATACCTCCTGGTGTGTAACCATAGTGTGATGATACCCCCATGGTGTGTACCCATAACCTGTACCCATAGTGTGATGATACCCCCTGGTGTGTACCCATAACATGTACTCATAGTGTGATGATACCCCCTGGTGTGTACCCATAACGTGTACCCATAGTGTGATGATACCCGCTGGCATGTACCCATAACGTGTACCCATAGTGTCATACAGTATATCATCCTGCACTATATAGTGTACATACTATACTGTCCTTAGCAGGAATTCTACATACAAAGGAAGTACTTGACTTATAGGAATATGTTAGGTCAGTATTGATAGTCCTGTGAAAGGAAAGCCCTTCTAGTTTGGTCTTGTTCATCATTGATCAAAAGGTACCTTGTTTAGAGGTGGGCGGCTCCTGCGATAAAACTGGAAGGATGAGGACGAGGCAGATGAAGAGAATGTGGGAGATTGCCATGATGTTTGACCCTAGAAAAACATGACAGGAGAGTTATTGAGTTATATGAGTTATTTCACTGTGTCATTTCCACTGAACCATAACCCTAAAACGGACCAGATAAAGGTATCTGTACTGCCATACCCTTATATAAGTCCAGTCTGGAAATTAGGGAGAGATGTTTAATTATAGAATAATGTTTCACTTTTTCAATGCTAGTTAAGGATATTTTAGTTTTCAAATTGAATTTATTAACTACAAAAAGGGTAATAAAAAGAGATGAATCAGACATCAAATTATATATACAGTACCAGTCAAAAGTTTGGACACACCTACTTAGGGCTTTTCTTCATTTTTACGATGTTTTAAATAGTAGAATAAGAGTGAAGACATCAAAACTATGATATAACACATATGGAATCATGTAGTAACCAAAAAAGTGTTAAACGAATCAAAATATATTTGAGATTTTTCAAAGTAGCCACCCTTTGCCTTGAAGACAGATTTGCACATTCTTGGCATTCTCTCAACCAGCTTCATGAGGTAGTCACTTGGAATGCATTTCAATTAACAGGTGTACCTTGTTAAAAGTTATTTTGTGGAATTTCTTTCCTTCTTAATGCGTTTGAGCCAATCAGTTGTGTTGTGACAAGGTAGGGGTGGTATACAGAAGATAGACCTATTTGGTAAAAGACAAAGTCCATATTATGGCAAGAACAGCTCAAATAAGCAAAGATAAATGACAGTCCCTCATTACTTTAAGACATGAAGGTCAGTCAATCTGTAAAATGTCAAGAACTTTAAAGTCTTTCAAGTGCAGCTGCAAAAACCATCAAGTGCTATGATGAAACTGGCTCTCATGGGGACCGCCACAGGAAAGGAAGAACCAGAGTTACCTCAGCAGCATAAATTCATTAGAGTTAACTGCACCTCAGATTATAGCCCAAATAAAAGCTTAACAGAGCTCTAGTAATAGACACATCTCAACATCAACTGTTCAGAGGAGACTGATACCACTACTAATGGACACCAATAAGAAAAAGAGACTTGCTTGGGACAAGAAACACCAGCAATGGGGGAAATCTGTCCTTTGGTCTGTGGAGTCCAAATTTTGGTTTCAACTGCCGTGTCTTTACGAGACAAAGAGTGGTGAACGGATGATCTCTGCATGTGTGCTTCCCACCATGAAGCATGGAGGAGGAGGTGTGATGGTTCTTTGCTGGTGACACTGTCTGTGATTTATTTAGAATTCAAGGAACACTTATCCAGCATGGCTACCACAGCATTCTGCAGCGATACGCCATCCCATCTGGTTTGCGCTTAGGGGACTATCATTTGTTTTTCAACAGGACAATGACCCAAAACACACCTCCAGGCTGTGTAAGGGCTATTTGATCAAGAAGGAGACCAACAAGTTCTCAGCATACGTGGGAACTCCTTCAAGACTGTTGTAAAAACATTTCTCATGAAGCTGGTTGAGAGAATGCCAAGAGTGTGCAAAGCCGTCATCAAGGCAAAGGTTGGCTACTTTGAATAAAAAATATGTTTTTGATTTGTTGGACTCTTTTTTTGGTTATTACATGATTCCATAGAAAATAGTAAAAATTAAGAAAAACCCTTGAGTAGATGTGTCCAAACCTTTGACTGGTACTGTATGTATATATATTTGTGGCATGTATGTAAAATGTGTGTAGAATGTACATGTAAAAACAAAAGAAAAAGCTGTAAAAACAAAGCTTATTTTTAATATAGTATATTCTACCTACTTATTTTTAAAGCACATCTCCTGAAGAAGATATCAACTTTTGTGTATTTCTGTGCCACCAAATGTTTGCATATACTGGTAAAGTTACCAGGCTGCATGATATGGGCAAAAAATCTAATTGCGATTTGGCTATCATGAAATGTGATTTAATTAATTTCCATATTTCCAGGTATCAAAAGTGAAAGTGAAATGGACATTCCTGGGGCCAAGCCTCCTGCCACCCAGGACATATACTGTATAATAGGCGGTGTCAGAGGAAAGCCCATAAAATTGTCAGAGACTCCAGTCACCCAAGTCATAGACTGTTTTTTCTGCTACTACACGGCAAGCTGTACCGGAGCGCCAAGTCTAGGACCAAAAGGCTCCTTAACAGCTTCTTCCCCCAAGCCATAAGACTGCTGAACAATTCATCAAATGGCCACCAGACTATTACATTGACCCCCCCTCTACCCCCTCCATTTGCTTTGTACACTGCTGCTGCTCGCTGTTTATTATCTATGCATAGTCATTTCACCCCTACCTACATGTACAAATGACCTCAACTAGCCTGTACCCTCGCACACTGACTCGGTACCAGTACCCCTTGTACATAGCCTTGTTATTGTTATGTTATTGTGTTACTTTTTATAAAAATATTTTACAAAATTCATAACTCTTCTTGAACTGCACTGTTGGTTAAAACCTCTTTGGGATAGGGGGCAGTATTTTCACTTTTGGATAAATAGAGTGCCCAATTTCATCTTCCTGCTACTCATGCCAGGAACATAAGATATGCATATTATTAGTAGATTTGGATAGAAAACACTCTGAAGTTTCTAAAACTGTTTGAGTCATGTCTGTGAGTATAACAGAACTTATGTAGCAGGCAAATCCCAGAGGACTAACCATTCAGAATTATTTATTTTTGAGGTCACTGTCTGTTCAATGGGTTCTCATGGAGAAACAATATTTCTTAGGCACTTGTTTGCAGTTGCTACCACTTCCACTGGATGTCACCAGTCTTGGGAATTTGGTTGAGGTTATTCCTTATTCCTCATTCCTGTGCAATGAAGAAGTACGGCCATCTTGGAAAAGGGTAACGCTGTTGAGTTGGGCAAGACTTGAAAAGTAGCGTTCATTTCCTCTTGTCCTCTATTGAAAACAGAGAGACCCATCTTCAATTTGATCGATTATTAACGTTTAAAAATACCTAAAGTTGTATTACAAAAGTATTTTGAAATGTTTTGGCAAAGTTTACAGGTAATATTTGAGATATTTTGTAGTGACTTTGCGCAAATTGGAAGCTGTTTCTTTCTGGATCAAACGCGCCAAATAAATGGACATTTTGGATATATATGGACGGAATTAATCAAACAAAAGGACCATTTGTGATGTTTATGGGACATATTGGAGTGCCAACAAAAGAAGCTCGTCAAAGGTATATATATTATATTTTATTTCTGCGTTTTGTGTAGCACATGCAGGGTTAAAATATTATTTATTTCTTTGTTTACTGCTGTGCTATCATCAGATAATAGCTTCTTATGCTTTCGTGAAAAGCCTTTTTGAAATCTGATTCAGAACGAGTGTAGCTTTAATTTGCTATCTTGCATGTGTGATTTAATAAAAGTTTTAATTTTATATTATTTTATTTGAATCGGGCGCTCTGCGTTTTCCCTGGCAATTGGCCAAGTGGGACATTTGCATCCCCCTATCCCATAGAGGTTAAGGGCTTGTAAGTAAGCATTTCACAGTAAGGTCTACACTTGTTGTATTCGGTGAAAAATCAAATTTGGTTTGACTTCTTAAGTCTGTGGCAGACTTAACTCCTAAAGAACACAAAAAACATTAAGTACTGGGAGGGGGAATGGGATGTGCTGGAGCTGGGCATTGGTGGGAAGTTAATGATTCATTTGTTGTTCTTAACGCTTCAGATGGTTAACTGATTCAAAATTATATTTTTTGCTCTTGATGAAGTAACATTTGCTCATTTGCTCATTACCGTAATGTGGTCCATAACATGGTAGATGACCGAAATGCATCATCAATGATAAAATATTCCTAGAATAATATGACAGAAAACTAAATATTTGAGCTTTGCATAAAATGTGCTGTTTATATTTATGTACCTTTTTATATTAATAATAGTTTAAAACATATATGGGTCAAAGACAAAAGGTTTTCAAAGTAGAAAAAAAATAAAACAGCAATTACAATTCCCTAAAAAGCTTTCTTATGTTCATTGGAGTGTTACCTATGCCCTTACATTAGTTATATTCAAGAATAAAGCCAATAATTCATTTTTATTGTGATTTGTATGAATGTGCCCTAGTAAAATGTAATTCAGTATAACACTAAGTGTTTTTTTATGTCATTGTATGCCCATTTATCATAATCACAAGGTTATATATTCATGCTTAGACTGGCAGAAATGTAACTACCCAGAAAAAATGACATTATTTTATTTTGAATAAGCACACATTTGATGTGTCACAGGTACAACTCATAATTTGTTGAAGATTTTTTACAAAAACTTTCCGCCTTACACTGAAAAAAATGCTAAAATATTTGAAAATATCTTTCACTTCTTCCTTTGAGATTTGTTTTTGTCTCTGTCTCTGTACCCTGAATGACACGTATCGCGAAGGCCCACAAATATTGATTAAATGTGATTCCTTCAGCAATAACAATAATGAGTTTCCTTCAGTTGATACTGGAGTTAAGTTCATCACAACATTCATTTATTTGATTTTTTTCACGGCGCTTCCTCTGATTCAATCTCCACTTTTCTCTCTTTTTTTCAGCATCAGATTTCGTCATTGTATGGATCGGTGGATGATCAGGATTGACATCCTTCTTTCATCTATGATAGCTAAAAAACGAAAATGTAATCATTATGACACTGGCACAGAATAGGATTCACATCCATTAAATGTTATTAGTAGTCTATTAATAATAGGCTATACAATGAAAACACTTAATCAAAGTTTAAAAGTTAAATCAACTCCATCTCCTTTTCTCTCCCAAACATGTTTTGTTACTATTTTTATTTCTAATGTTAATAATAATCCCTTTACTATAATTTGAGCCTGCGGCAACACTTTACGTTGCATTAAGTTGCATTATTACACGATTATTACATTATAGTTAATGTTGTAATTATACATTGTTACACTGTAACGGGTAAATGTCTATTTAATGCAGGTACACAAATGCAATTTCAAGATACCTACACAAAATAGCTACATAAAATGCCCATCAAACTACTTCAAATCAAACTGGTACATGCTCAGTGCCCCAAATGTGAAGCAGCTATTAACTAATATAATTCATAATCCAGTTTTTATCCATAATTGTGTGTGCGTGTGTAATATTATATTAATTAATATAATCCATCAGTTATACCTTAAATGCAATGAAATTAAACATTAACTACAGTGCAAAAGTGCAACTTAACATGAAGTATTATCCACCTAGCTTTATATCCTATTACATCCTATTCTGTTGCTGACAGTAGCATGAGACCATGAAAACAATACCTTGCTTTTTTTCTGGCTAGTCTTTCCACCCTAGTAACTGGATCTGCATTAATATTTTGTCTGTGCTGTGCAGCCCTCTTCTTATTAGACAACGGCATATACAGTATAAAGATAATGCCTTGAAATACCTTAAAATGCCATAAAATTATTTAAAATTATAATATTCCGTATTCATACAAGTAAATATGAATTGCATGACTAAATGTTGTAACTAGTGAAAACATGGGATAACAAAGATACTGTCATTCAGCATAATGAGTGACATTGTGGTATACCATGAAACTTTTGTTGTGCTGAAGGACAACAGCATGATACTGAAGGACGGATTTCATACATAAACATATTTAACAGGCAGTTCCTTGGCCACCTATATAAAGTAATGACCTTTACCTATAAAGATTATCCTTACTTTTCATATTTAATATATAGCATTTTATAAAATAACATTAAAAGTATATTTTCCGTGTTGTACTGAAGGACATGCGTTTTTGTCACAAATGTTACTAGACGGTGAAAAGGTGAAATCATCAAATATTTCTGAGATTTACTCACCTCATCACATTGCTAGAGGGTCTTCAATGGGTCTTCTTTGTGATGTCACACACTGTCACATGATTACCATCATGTGATATGCTTTAAAATGGCTTTTTACCTTTGTTATACTGAATGTAATTGATGAAGCACAAAAGTCCAGACAAAAGTTATTCAAGTTTTTAAATATTTTTTAGGTACAATATATCACCCCTTATTCTATATATTGTTGCAAGCACTAACACAATTATGCCATGGGTGTTCATTTATATTTTTAAGATGAATTTCTACATTTAAAATCCCTTTTTTCATTCGAATTTTAACCCGGACAGTGACACTGAAGGATATTTTTTACACTTTAGAGATCAATAACTCCCTTAATTTAATAGTTTGCTAAACAAATATTTCTGGGTCAAAAGAAGGCTGAGTGAGTGTTGAGTGATTTAATATTATATTTATAAATATTTATCGTTTTATGTTAAATGAATGGCCTTCGGACACCACGACCCATATAATAAACAAAATCCAGGTTATGAACATTACAGTAAGGATAACTTATTTTTTTACCCCCTTTTTTCATAGTATCCAATTGGTAGTAGTTACTGTCTTGTCTCATCGCTGCAACTCCCATACGGACTCGGAAGAGGTGAAGGTCGAGAGCCATGCGTCCTCCGAAACACAACCCAACCTGGATCCCAGCCGCACCAATGTGTCTGAGGAAACACCGTACACCTGGCGACCTGGTCAGACAAGGATATCCCTGCCTGCCAAGCCCTCACAAACCCGGATGACACAATAATTCAAACAAAATAATTTTTTTTAATTATAAAAATGATGTCTACTTTGTTCATTATTCCTGGTTTTCCTGGGGGGTATTGAATTTGACTGTTCGGCCACATTTTGAAACCTGACAAAGTCAACAGTCCACTGTTGAACATGACATTTGTTCTGCAGTCAACAACTCTGGGCTGAGTTGTGTCCAGCGTTTATGAAATCAATCCCTCCTACATCCTGGCCCCATTCCAGTTATTTTCCCCTCTCTATGAAAAATATAGGCAGGTCGTTCCACCAATTCAGTGCTTTTGAAAAATGTAACTTGGTAAAAAAAACAAATGTTTGATTTCACCCAATTATAGCATTCTGTCATAAAGAGCACATGTTCAACTTCATAAAAAACACACTGCCATCTCAAGAGGTTAGATAGAAAAAATGACTATAGTAAGTAACTATTAGGCACCAAATAAAGTAACATGGTTGACCGTAACAGGGTTGATGATTTCATTTTAAATCAACAATGAATCTCCTTGTGACAAGGAGAATGGAAGCTTGTTGTGTGCAATAGGGAGGGGTAATTTAATGAAAGCTTCACACAAAAAACAGTTAAAACATTTCTAGCCATTTCTTTTGCAAGTCTTTCTTCATATTAAAGATGTATTTAATTATCCATGTGCTTTATATTAAAGGGCACTTAATTTAATATAACATGCTTATAAAATGCAATATTGATGCACAAATCTGTGGTGGGGCAAGCCAGCAGAAAATACGGAGTGTTGTGCCATGATTGGCTCAGTGTTCTGTCACTCATGGGGACACTACATCACTGCCAAGTCTAGGGGTAGAGATCGAAAATTCAAGTTTCTTGGGTACTGCCATAGAGTTGTATTAGCCACAGATAAAACAACGTCAAATCACATTATATATACAGTAGCATTGATTGGATTGATCATGTCAACATTGTACTTTTAAAATATTAGCTAGCAGTCATCATCATGAATCAAGTCAACAATCTACTGGCAAATCGTTTTTAATCCTTGACATATGAAGAGAAATACTGAAGAGAAATTATAGATAAAACGTATCGGTGCTCATCAGTCATTGGACATAAACATTACACAGTCAGTTGGAAATCACAAATTCAACAATGTGGTTTGGAAGGAATCAGAGGCTAACTGCGAGCATTGCAAAGCAATCATTAGCCTGCTATTCAGTGGAGTGGCTGTGGGGTCCCAAATCTAAGATTAAGGATATCTTTTCCTAGTTTAACCTCTCTTGGGTAGGGGGCAATATTTTTACGTCCGGATGAAAAGCGTGCCCAAAGTAAACGGCCTGTTACTCAGGCCCAGAAGCTAGGATATGCATACAATTGATAGATTTGGATAGAAGACACTCCAAAGTTTCTAAAACTGTTCAAATGATGTATGTGAGTATAACAGAACTGATTATGGCAGGCAAAAATCCGAGGACAAACCATCTCCCCCCCAAAAATAATTTCAGCCTACCACTATTTTCAATGGCTGTCACTGTTATTATAATGTGAAGATCTCCCAGATTGCAATTCCTAGGGCTTCCACTAGATGTCAACAGTCTTTAGAAAGAGTTTCAGAATGTTTTTTGGAAAAATGAGCCAGAAATTGTAGTTTTTCTAGGTGGCTCCCATTTTGGGTGTAGTGTTTCCAAGCGTGTGAATGAGAGCGCGTTCTTTGGTATTTTTCTCCGGTAAAGACAATAACGATTGTCCGTCTTAAATTGTATAGTTTATTTCACGTATAAGGGTACCTAAGGTTTAATTATATTTTTTTTTTGACTTGTTTGGAAAAGTTTATTAGTAATGTTTTGGATTCATTTTGTATGCATTTTGATGGAGGGAAACTGGGTGGATTATTGACTGAAGCGTGCCAGCTAAACTGAGTTTTTAGAGCCTTTTTGTAATCTGACACAGCGGCTGGATTAACAAGTTAAGCTTTATTTTGATGTATTACAATTGTGATTTTATGAAAGTAAAATATTTATAATTCTGCAGTTTGAATTTCGCACTCTTCATTTTCACCGGATGTTGGCCAGGTGAGACGGTAAAGAAGTTAAAATGATAAACATTCAACATTGGACATACTGTCAATGAAGCATGATTTGTGCTCTGAACTTGGAACTGCAAAATCTGCCTTTAGTTAGTTCAAGACAGCTGGGAACTCGGGAAAAACAAGCTACAACTGGGAAAATACATTTTGAACTTTCACCAACTCTGAATTGTAAATTCGGAACTTGGGCCTCTTTCTAGAGTTTTGACCTGAAGATCACTGACGCCATCATGATTCAATGTTTTTTCTTCTTCAAGTTCAAAGTTGTCTTGAAAGCACCCTAAATCCAGAGAGTGCCAGACTTTGATGACAGGTTTGATGACAAAATTTGCCCACGAAGGACCGCCACACGCCACCTTCCTGTTCAAGTGAGCACAGCACAACAAGGTGAGTCCAAAAATGTCTTGATGCTGCTGCATAAATGATGAAATATGCCAGGGAGATATGTATACTGTAGCTAAGAAAGTAATACTAAGTGTATGTTGTGTAGTAAGCTGTTAGTAGCGCATGTGCCTCACCCTAATAATTTGGTCTATTTTCATCTCTTAATTTCACCTACTGTTCTGACCTGGTGGTGCACATGTAGCCTATAACCTGTTTTTGAGAAATGTAATCATTGAATATTGTAAGAGCTTTCATTGTCTGCTTCATATGCCCCATTTATTTATCCTACGGTTCTGACTTGGTGTACAGGGAGAACAGTGTAAGAACGGCCCATGGTCTGAATTCTGTAGCTGTACATTTCAAAAGTGCTGAACAAATAGTTATATTGACTACATCCGCCCTAGCTCGCTCATTAATATCTTCATCGAAATTACGGATTGCCTCTTATCCGCTCATTGTCCCTGTATGCCATAGTTTGTACATCTCAATTGTCAGTAGAAACCACATTTGTTTAAGCAAGTCAGCCACTAAGAGGCTGAATTAACTGTTTCACTGCCAGACAAGGCTCCGCTGATAGCCAGGTGAAGCAGTGTTAAGGTATTGGGACTGCTGTTGGGACTGCTGTTGGGACTCCGTTTGTCACCGTTATAGTGAAATTAATGTATTGGTTAGTGTTGTGTAGTGGCTTTGCTGGCATGCACCCCAGGTTTTTGTTGTTGTTGTTGACTCACCAAGATTTACATGCTAAAATCGCCACTGAGCTACACTAAAGGAAATGGTCAAATCTGTTCAAAGGGGGAGAAGACCTTTCAGTAGAAAAGTAATTATTTCAATCCAAAGTGTGTATTTGATTACCAGTGTTTAAATGTATACGTATTCGTAATGACATTTTAGTATGTTCATTAATACATACACATTTGAGGAAGCATTATCATTTAGACAGATTGTTGAAGAAGATATCAACAAACATCATATTCTTAATTTTATGAGCACAGTCATGTGTTTTAGACTTTAAAATATACAAAGTGACTTTAAAGCTTTAAAATATTTCCATTTTAACCTCCCCATACACACACAATTTAACCGAAAGTGGGCATATGCAGTAGACTAGATTGAATAAACTTCTTTGAACAACAAAGTACTGCATACTACTACCTAACCCTGGTTTTAATATCTATGCAAACTACTCACCGTATCAGCAAGTTGTATATCGCTGTTGTTTTCTTCAAAGGCGAAACGCTCGTCTCGGCTGAAGACGGGAATACTTGCATTTGGTAGACCACAACCAAAAACGTTCATGGCTTAAAAAAAACACACAATTTAAACGTGGCCATATTCGACATATGTAATGTTGAGAACAGGTTGCAACTTGTAGCAAGACACATAGCTTTTTCTGTCTTGCACAGAGATTCTAAAAATCTCTGGCAGGCAGCTGCTTTTTTTAGTGTGGACTGCGGAGGATGGTGGGGGATGTCTGGTCGTCTATCCTAGGCGCGCTCAAGCTGCCAGAGCCAACATTAAAGCGCCACCTGCTGGTAAATATTTAATATACACGACTACAAATAGTTATTTACACATTTAAGCACCAAAATTACATAGCCTGCAGTTCAGACATGAATAAAAACCGTTGTCATAGCTTCGTCAGGTGATTAATCATGTTAAACACTATTATTACACACAGAGTGAGTCTATGCAACTTATTATTTGACTTGTTAACCCCATTTTCACTCCTGAACTTTTTTAGGCTTACCATAACAAAGGTGTTGAGTATGTCTTGACTCAAGACATTTCAGCTCTTCATTGTTTTTTAATGTTTTTTAAATGTCTAAAAACACAATTCCACTTTGACATTATGGGGTTTAATATGTGTATGCCAGTGACACAAAAGCTCAATTCAATCAATTTAAAATGATGTCTGTAACAACAAAATGTGGAAAAAGTCAAGGGGTGTGAATACTTTCTAAAGGCACTGTATGTTATCATTTAATTTAGGATTCCATCAACACCACAAGCCTTTCTGAGTTGGAGAGTTTGTATTTTATCCTGTAGTTCATTCAATGTAAGTGGAGAATCCAGTGGGTTCTTATTGTCTGATTCTAAGATTTGTAATTGATCATGTCTATGTTTATGCTGTTTGTTCTTTGTTCTTTGTTATAGAGCCAAAAATAATGGAGAAATGGTTTATCCATCTCCATTTTGGGTAGATAACTCTTTGTATAGTTGTTCGTTTAGTGTGTTCCAATTTTCCCAGAAGTGGTTAGATTATATGGGTTCTTCAATCCCATTGAGTTGATTTCTGACATGCTGAAGGCATAGGCACAGGTTTTCTCGGTCTCTGTTTTTGCTTGGATAAGTTTCTCAATTTCTTTCTTAGGTTTTTGCATTCTTCATCAAACCATTTGTCATTGTTAGGTTGTCTGGAAGCTGAAAGGTCAAATGTACTGTTTACACTTAGAAAAAAGGGTCCCAAAACGGTTCTTTGTGGATGGACAGGGTTCTACCAAGAACCGATTGGATCAGAATAACCCATTTTGGTAGACAAGGGTACTTTGTAAGGCAAAGGGTTCTACCTAAAACCTTTAACATCCAAATAACACATTTTAGAAGAAAAGGTTCGTTGATGATTCTTTGGAAGGCGAGAATGATTCTTTGGCAGGCAAGAAAGGTTCTACATAGAACCATATAGAATATTTCCCAGCACGCCTTATTGCAGGTAGATTCTCCGAATTGCTTGTTTTGCTGTAATATCACATTGATTGGTTGATACATTTGATGCTACACAAAGATAAATAACATACAGTTTTCTAAACTAGTCCAACGTGATGGAGTTATTGTATCTGTTAAGGAGATGGTCTTCCCTACCCTGGCAGTCATTCTGAATGCAGGTTGTGGGTGATTAAAAAAGTCTGCTTTGATTCCAATAGGAATTACACATCACTTTGCAGGCCCATATAATGCGACTATGCAAAATGTGTACAAAAATGTCAATGTAAAATGTCAATGTAAAATGTATGTGTAGCAGAAAAGCTGTAAAAACAAACAAGATACGTGTCCTGTGAAGAGGGTGGATGGGTTAACAATAATAAAAGAAAAGAAATACAAGAAAAAGACAAGTCTTTGGACTCTTTGAAATCGTTCCCCTTAGTTCGGAACTGTTTTCTGAAGTGCAATACTACACTGCCCTCCAGTGCCCCAGTTGAGTGCATTTTCAGCTATGGTGGAAACCTATTTACCTCTCAGCGAAACAGGATGTCTGATGCTCATCTACAGCATGTCCTCCTGCTGCAATACAACAGCAATCTCAGTAGGCTAGCTTCAGAATAGGCCTACTGCAATGCCATGTCTGATATGTGGGTTTATTGGACCTAGCTGCACTTTTTTAGCTTAAACTTTTAAAAATGTCTTGGTGGACTAAATGTGTGATTACACTGTGCATATTGTAAAAACATGTTTTATTCATATTTCTATTTCTCATGTTAGTCATTTAGCAGACGCTCTTATCCAGAGTGACTTACAGTAAGGAGTGCATACATTTTCATACTTTCTTGTACTGGTGTCCTGTGGGATAAGTGTTCAGCACCATCCATGTTGCTGTGTTACTTAAGCCCTTACTTATACCAGGTTTTAACATGTTTCCTTTGTCCTGTACATTTTTAGACAGGTGTACATGATTAAAATACACATTGTGGTCTGACTGTGATCAGATCTTATAGGTGTAAATTGACATGTTGTTAAATTGGTAATTATCTTCTTTTTTTTTTAAACATACAATTGTTTTTGTTCAGTATGGGATGATGTATGTCAGTATGTCAGCTGCTGTATTGTGTCTGGTTGATATCATACAGTCAGTCATACATTACATACACATTTGTTTGGGAGCAACTGGAGTAGAAAAACTCACACAATTTGGCTCTACTTACTTGGGTAAATACAGGCTTGTGACCTTTGCACCAGTTGTGTGGAGCAGAGAGACTCATCCTGGAAAAACAATGATTGCGCAACTCCCTCCCAACTCAGAAACAAAGTTCAGGTGCTGTTTGAAGAAAAGCACATTTATTTCATGATTGTACATGCAGTATTACCTAATACCATCACAAAAACCTTGACACTACCAATACTTTTGCTAGAAATGAATAAAAGCCCATGGCAAAATGGATAGAAATATACTGATTAGGTTTGTTGCTGGCACAGGGCTACAAGGCCCCCATTAATTACGCATCAAGCAAGGGAGGGGGGAAATGGGTCCTTATTGTTGTCTGGCTGGGGGAAAGAACATGAGTGTTTCTCCAGTGTGGAATGTCCTGAATTCTGGGTGCTGTTGAGTAAGCTCTATCTTCACTGGCTATATGAGCTGGGCTCACTGTGCTGGGCCAGAGGAAAAGACCTGTCTGTCTCTGTGGTGTACATTATGAAGGTAAGGAGTTCTCACTTATCCTCTCAACATGAATGATGATTACTATAACTCAATCTGACCTTGTGAATGTCATTATTTCTCCTAGCTGAACTTGGATGTAACTCTGTCCTGTCTGACTCTGTTACTCTCCCTTCTCCCTCACATTCGGTATGTACTGAGAACCTGAATGTGACATTCATGGTTGACATTTACCATTCTACGTAAAAGCTGAACATGATTGTTTCCATCCGTCCACTTAGTTGTGAGCGCCCTGTGAACTGCAGATGGGGACTTTATGGGGAATGGTCTGAATGCGATGGCTGCACAAAAACACAGGTACACACAGTCAATCACACACACACTTAATTGCATGGACTTCAAGAAAGGAAGGTATTTTTTAAAAACTTGCATGTATTAATATTGATGTTTTCTGAATATTTACAGGTCCGCACACGGACTGTTGAGGAGTTTGCCCAGTATCAGGGCAGTCCATGCTCTGGGGAGGCTTCTCAGAGTCAAGAGTGTGTCCCCAAGAAAGGATGTCCCTTGGGCACAGGCTGTGGAGAAAGGTTCCGCTGTTCTGCAGGTACTTTTTAAAATCCACATGAAACCAGTAAAAATAAGTAATTTTTGTCTATTTGTGCACTTTGTCCTGAATTAGTGTATTGTTTAGTATGTGTATTTTCATCTCATACAGGCGACCGATGTGTATGTATGTGCATATATGATTCATAAACAACAACAACATATGTACTGTATGTGTATCTTAGGACAGTGTGTGAGCCTCTCTCTGGTATGTAACGGAGACCAGGACTGTGAGGAGGGCGGGACAGACGAGAGACACTGTGATGCTGACAATAGCCACTATGTGTGTGACCTGGACAAGACTCCTCCCAACTCTGACCACACTGGCAAAGGGTAGGCAGGCCCCCCTCTACCACTAACATCATATGACATGTACGGTACAACACATCTTGCAAATTTGATGTGGTGAGTTTAGCTTGTGTTTTTCTTAATGGTCACTTTGCATTGGCTATACTGTATTTCCCAACACGTTGATGTGATAATCCAGTGTTGAAGATGTGCAGATAGGTATCCGAGTTAAGGTTTGTATTGTCCCCTGTAGGTATGATGTGCTGACAGGGAAGTTCAGGTCTGGTGTCATTAACACACTAAGCTTCGGAGGGCAGTGCAGGAAGGTTTTCAGTGGAGACCACAAGACCTTCTACAGATTGCCTCAGAGTATCCTCAGGTACACCTTCCAGGTGAGCCATACTATACTACATGGGACTGCAGGTTTGGTTTAGTAACAGGTAGTAACTTACTGGTGAAGTAATACAACTACAATCTGTGAGATCTCTTCCTAGGTGGTGGTTGAGAATGACTTCAGCGATGAGGCCTATGAGAGCTCCTGGTCCTACATGAAGCACATCCAGGACAATGCCTTATGGGGACATGATCGCCGCACTTTTCACACAGAGCTCAACAAAGACAAGGTGACTCACTGAGACTATAGCTGGTTGATGACAATATAGCCCTGCGTGAGTATGTAAAGTATGATGGTTAGGTCTTATATGTGTGTCCCTCTCTTCTGCCAGTCTCACAGGCTGCTGATCATAAAGAATCAGGTGGAGCTAGCCCAGTTCCAGAACACCGTGCCCCAGTACGTCACTCTGGCTGAGGGCTTCTGGAAGGCGCTGTCCTCCCTCCCAACCACGTACAGTTACCCAGCCTACCGCTCCCTCCTACAGACCTATGGCACCCACTACTTGTCAGAGGGGGCCCTGGGGGGCCAGTACCAGGCCCTGCTGGAGTTTGACAACGAGGCCCTCAAAGAGACCAGTGAGTAGGACCCCTTTCTCACCAGATAGAGACACATAACTGTTAAATATGGTATTCATTGCATTGAATACATGACACGTTCTTTTTGATTTCCTCTTTCTCTGATTGAAGGCACAACAGATACAGAGTACCAACGGTGTGTTACGAAGAAGAAGCGCCGCTTGTTCAGGAAAAAGGTCAAAACCACATGTGAAAAACTGGTGGACTCTCTCAAGACCTCTAAAGGTAGGTCTACAAGTTTCTATGTCACCCTTAGTAAACCCTATATACACGGTATGCACCACGAGTGCTACAATGAATCAAAAACAACACAGTATTAGAAAATATCAACTAGTCTGAATTGTTAAGAATAGAAAGGTACAGAATTGAATAGGTCTGAAGTGACAATAACAGATGCAATGTACTGTATGTAATCACCTCTGTCAACCATGATCCTGTCTGCAGAGTATAACAACAACAAGCTGCCTATTAAGACCAATGTAATCGGTGGAGACCCATCCTTCATAGCTGGCCTGAGTGTCCTGGACCTGGAGAACCCCGAGGCCAATGGACACATGTATGACCAGTGGGCCCGCTCTGTCAAGGACTTCCCTCAGGTCATCAACATGAAGGTAGCATAATCACATATATCTCATATAACTATAAACTTTTTAGTCAATTTCTATCATATTTTTTGGGATGCCGTCATGTTATACTGTATCAAGTCCATCCATATTGTAGCTGCGGCCTCTGTATGAGCTGGTGAAGGAGGTGCAGTGTGCCGGGCTGAGGAAGCTCCATCTGAAGAGAGCTACAGAGGAGTACCTGGCAGAGGAGCATCCCTGCCACTGCCGGCCCTGCCACAACAACGGGCAGCCCCTGCTGACTGGCACAGAGTGTAAATGTGTCTGCAGGCCTGGTACCTCGGGCCCTGCCTGTGAAAGTGGCACTGTTATAGGGGAGCAGCCAGGTAAAACAACCTAAATTGCTCACTTCCTGTAATGACTTGTCCACTGACACTGTATTGTTCCTACAGGCCCCTTGCCTCTGACACTGAGCCAGCAAGATTTAAGATCAATGTATGATGGTGTTGTACATTTATTCATAATGATTGACTTATAAATGTGATATTTTGGCTTTGTCTTTTATAAGGGGTGATCCATGGGAGCTGGAGCTGCTGGTCGTCATGGGGATCTTGTTCTCAAAGTCAAATATCAAGGTCTAGGACCTGCACTAACCCTGCCCCCAGGCGAGGGGGCCTCGATTGTGTGGGGCTGCCCACAGAACATACTTCCTGTGAAGAGTCAGACCTACAACATTTACAGTGAGGAAACTTAACCTCTCACCAAATACGCTGTGAACAACAGCACACCTTAGCACAGTAGCTACAGTTACAATAACCTCAGTAGACTTGAAAAGTTGCCACATCTGCTTCAGAGTATGGGGGTTGACTGTGTGTTTGTCTGCAGGATGATGGAGCCTCAGTGTTTTGGTCTCTCTATAAGTACACCAAAGGCATGTAGAGCCCCGCCAGCCTTGAGGAATGGCTTTGTCCTGGTAATGGTCACCTTTCCATTCCTGTTATCTATTGCAGAATTCAATTACCTTCAAGGAAGTGTGTGTGAATTTGTCTACTGTATGTTGTGAAAAAGCATCAATGTGTATTTGCATCTAGAGCCCCAGAGATGTATACCTTGTAGGCAGTAAGATTGAGTACTCCTGCATAGAGGGCCACTACATCACTGGAGAAACTGTGGCTGAGTGCACTGACAACAACAGCTGGACCAGAGGACCATTGGAGTGCAAGAGTAGGTACTCAAAGGGTTAACTTTTTAAAACACTGACATTGGATCTGACTCACTCAATCCACAGAGTTTCTAAACCCAGAGGCGCAACATCGCAAGACTTCCCGGGAACGCTTGCGAAGCAGACCAGGCTGGAGTTTGGGGTTTGAGAAGTCAATGAGAGAAGTGAACAATTCATCTTTAGATGTTAATTTTCTCAAAATGTAAAGGCACAACCTAGATTTGAGACAAGGTCTTAAGTAGTTGAACATGTTATTACTCTGACTTCGCAAAAGTGACAAGCTGACCCATTTTCATTTTCGTGCCGTTGATTTGGGAGACTGCACATGCACAGCTTCTATGCATGAGCTTAGCTAGCCAACGTCGCCATGACATTGCCAACAAGTTTGATTGGGGATTTCTATTGGAGAAGCAGTTTTAGCCTATCTTCATACTGTACTGTCTTTGCTCAAACTCTATTCTAGGTGCAACATGTGATGTTCCGTCCCTTGAGAATGATGTCACAGGCACTCCTTGGAAAGTGATGTATCAAATTGGGGACAGTGTGTCCCTGTCCTGTCCTGTGGAGATGATGAGAGAGGGCATGGCAGAGATCATCTGCAGCTCCAGTCTGCAGTGGTCTCCGTCCCCAGACAGCATAAGGTGCAGAGAAGGTAAGAGATCCAGAGATTCAACTGCTACATGGGAATCAAGAAAGCAAATTCTTACCATCTTTGCTCTGAAATTAAATGAGGAGGCATCCCATTCCATTAAATATTAATGTTGATGTGTTTATTCTGTGTGTGCCAGTGCCAAAGGGCCCCACCCCTCCACTTGGCTTGAACTGCAAACTATGGGAAACACCAGGAAAGAGTCAGTGTGTGTGTAAGCTTCCATACCAATGCCAGTGAGTATTTTAATTGCAGTCTTTTCACATTTCTTGACTTTTGACAGTGTAATACAACTAAGTATATACAACCCTGGAAATAAACAAGATATTTTAATCTGATTATTTTTCTCTTTAAAGGCCTTCCCTGCAGTTATGTGCCACCCTCCACACAGGCAGAACAAGTAAATTTGGCATGTGTCAACTTGGAGCTCTGCAGTGTCTGGGGCGGAGCTTCAAGCTGGTGAAGGACAGTGATTGTGATTGGTCGGATCAGGGGCTCACTTCCTGCCAAGAGGAGTGCTTTGACACCTCTGTACAGCTCTGTGTCAAACTACCAGACAGTGCTGTTGCTGTGACAATGTCAGAATGTGAGGTGGGGGCTCGGAGGTGCCAGGGGGAGCAGTTTGATGTGGTCAGCATCAAGGCCTGTTCTGCACTTTAAAACATGATTCTTAACCCATAATTGTAATGTTTGTTTTTTTTTACTTATAAGAGAGTAGCCCCTTATATTCTAATAAAGTGTGCATCAAGGTAGAGCTATACATTTTCTACTCTACATGGTAATGGAGAGAACTATGCCACTAAGCTTTTGACTTCAGACAACTTTTTTGGACTTCCTTTATTGGTTGAAATTTGGCCATAGAATCAATGAACGAAAAACATTTCAACGTCTGTAAATGTTGTCAACTTCCGTAAAATGTGTATTTTATCTTTCATTCAGCACCTATAATGCACCTGATTTCAATGTCCGGAAAATACATATTTTTGACGTCTGTATAAGATGTATTATAACCTTTCATTCAGTACCGGAAATGCACGTTATGTCAACGTCTGGAAAATGTCTGGAAGATGACTGGGATTGTTGCAAGTTGTAAATAAAAGATCATTAGACAAAAAAGGTTACATTTTTGTTAATTTCAAATAAACGCTATGTTGTGACACAATAGAGTTGATTGCATTAAGTGACATTTTTTAACAAGTTAACAACAATCTAAATTTTAGCAAATTAAGTTGAACCAAGCTACAACTGAAACGGGACAAAACGTGCTCCTTCTGAATGTTAGTCTTTACAGTTAAATGTAGTGTGTACTCTATGGTATTATGGACAAGGAGAGAGTGATAGAATATGGGAAGAGGATGGGTACAGCAGGACCTGATTATGTGGACTATTCACACAGGCCTTCATTGAGAATCTCAAACACCATCTTTCTACACTTGATGGCAGCCATGGAGCACAGGGCCATACTCCTCTTGCTCTGGTTCTTCAGCAGCTTCACACAGAACATGTGTTCTCCCTCAGGACAGTCCTGGGGAACTTCACACGGACATTGTTTGGACTCTGGGTGCACAAAGTCAAAGGGTAAGAGCAACATGTACATGGAATGATTTTGCTATGTTGAAATTCTATCGACAAATTTATCTTTGACAAATAATTAATTGTATTGCATCTTAACTAGTTAAAACTATTTTCAGATAAGGGTATTTCAGCTGAACGTGGTCAAGTGCTATTTGACTCATAGAGGGAGTGTGTGGCCAGTCAGAGTTGCCGGTGCAGCTCTTACACTCGTAACAGATGTCAGAGTTGCAGGGCTCCTGGACTGAGCTCTTGGCAGACATGGTGGCACTGAACTTGGCCCAGTCCAGGCTGACCACATCCTTGTCACATGGACCCACATTCATGGAGAAGAGCTGGTCACCATGGCAACAACCCAGGTGGAAACCACAATAGGACATCATCATTCCACTGCCAACTTCAACATTGAAGATGCAGAACTCGTTTTTGTATGGGCTGCAATACACACAACGCACACAAAGGTGGAGCACACACAGATATGGAAACCATAGATCAATCCAAGTAGAGCTAACATTAAAAGGCACTTAACAACCCATTAATATTACATTATTCATGACTTAATGAAGATTGATAAATGAAAGTACTCACATAAAAGTCTCTCACGCCACGCAAATACATTTGGAACTATCATGCCTCTCTCCACCCCCACATTGAGTGTTAGAAACAAACAACTTATCTGGACAGACACATAGACAGAACAAAAATCCAATTACGTCATTATGTAATTGAATCCTATTGTCAATCATGTGATCTTCACTTAATTGTCGATAAATAAAAACACAGCCAGGGCAACTAAGGAGTGGCTCCGTAAGAAGCATCTCAAGGTCCTGGAGTGGCCTAGCCAGTCTCCAGACCCGAACCCAATAGAAAATCTTTGGAGGGAGCTGAACGTCCGTATTGCCCAGCAACAGCCCCGAAACCTGAAGGATCTGGAGAAGGTCTGTATGGAGGAGTGGGCCAAAATCCCTGCTGCAGTGTGTGCAAACCTGGTCAAGAACTACAGGAAACGTATGATCTCTGTAATTGCAAACCAAATATTGGACCAAATATTGGACCAAATATTAAGTTCTGCTTTTCTGATGTATCAAATACTTATGTCATGCAATAAAATGCATATTAATTACTTAAAAATCATACAATGTGATTTTCTGGATTTTGTTTTAGATTTTGTCTCTCACAGTTGAAGTGTACCTATGATAAAAAATTACAGACCTCTACATGCTTTGTAAGTAGGAAAACCTGCAAAATCGGCAGTGTATCAAATACTTGTTCTCCCCACTGTATACTGTAGCTAAGAAAGTAATACTAAGTGTATGTTGGAATGGAATTCCAGTTGGAATGATGGCGCCAGAGGGTAGGGCTGCCGTCGGCTCTTAACCAACCATGTATTTTGTTTGTTTTTTCGCGTTGTTCGTAACTTGTTTTGTACATAATGTTGCTGCTACAGTCTCTTATGACCGAAAAGAGCTTCTGGACATCAGAACTGGGATTACTCACCTCAAATATATATACTACGAACACCCGACCAGGCCCAGATCCCTGTGATTCGCTGGAAAATGAAACACACTACCGTTCAAAAATTTGGGGTCACTTAGAAATGTCCTTGTTTTTGAAAGAATAGCATATTTTTTGTCCATTAAAATAACATCAAATTGATCAGAAATACATTAACGTTGTAAATGACTGTTGTAGCTGGAAATGGCAGGAATATCTACATCGTCGTACAGAGTCCATTATCAGTAACCATCACTCCTGTGTTCCAATGGCACGTTGTGTTAGCTAATCCAAGTTTATCATTTTAAAAGGCTATCATTAGAAAACCCTTTTGCAATAATGTCAGCACAGCTTAAAACTGTTTGTCTGATTAAAGAAGCAATGCAACTGGCCTTCTTTAGACTAGTTGAGTATCTGGAGCATCAGTATTTACAGGCTCAAAATGGCCAGAAACGAAGGCCTTTCTTCTGAAATTCGTCAGTATATTCTTGTTCTGAGAAATGAAGGCTATTGCATGAGAAAAATTGCCAAGAAACTGAAGATCTTGTACAGCGCTGTGTACCACTCCCTTCACAGAACAGAGCAAACTGGCTCGAACCAGAATAGAAAGAGGAGAGGAAGGCCCCGGTCCACATCTGAGCAAGAGGACAAGTACATTAGAGTGTCTAGTTTAAGAAACAGACTGAACTGGCAGCATCATTAAATAGTACCCCCAAAGCTCCGGGATGAGCAGACATTCCATCCTAAAACAATATTTTTTTAATTGCAGGCCCCTGAACCATAATCTTGATCTCAGCTTAGTACTTCTTGAATATATCATATTCTTTATAACTGCTTTGTGCCTTTTAATGCAGATATTTTATCACGCCGAGATGCTGGCCTTCTAGATCCTCTGTCCAGTGTCTGTGTTCTTTTGCCCATCATAATCTTTTCTTTTTATTGGCCAGTCTGAAATATGGCTTTTTCTTTGCAACTCTGCCTGGAAGTCCAGCATCCCGGTGTCGCATCTTCACGGTTGACGTTTAGACTGGTGTTTTGCGGGTACTATTTAATGAAGCTGCCAGTTGAGGACTTGTGAGGCGTCTGTTTTTCAACCTAGACACTCTAATGTACTTGTCCTCTTGCTAAGTTGTGCACTGGGGCCTCCCACTCCTCTTTCTACAACATAGACAATGTCTACACTGTATTTCTGACCAATTTGATGTTATTTTAATGGACAAAAAATTTGCTTTTCTTTCAAAAACAAGGACATTTCTAAGTGACCCCAAACTTTTGAACGGCAATGTATGTCTATGGGTATGACTTCATATATCCCTCACAAATGATTGGTTATTTAACTTGTCTGTCAAAGAAGACACCCCCTTCCTGCATCAGCCACAAACCGAGCCTAATAGATAAGACAAAAAAAGACTGAAGACTGTAACACGGAACCCAAACCGGCTGTGCGCGTGCACCATCATGCGCCATCGTGCATACATTCATTTTGTCCCCCCACACCAAACGCGATCACAACACGCAGATTAAAATATCAAAACAAACTCTGAACCAATTACATTAATTTGGGGACAGGTCGAAAAGCATTAAAAATGTATGGAAATTTAGCTAGCTAGCTTGCACTTGCTAGCTATTTTGTCCTATTTAGATAGATTGCTGTTGATAGCTAATTTGTCCTGGGATATAAACATTTCAGTTGTTGTTTTACCTGAAATGCACAAGGTCCTCTACTCCGACAATTAATCCACACATAAAACGGTCAACCGAATCATTTCTAGTCATCTCTCCTCCTTCCAGGCTATTTCTTCTCTGGACTTTATATTGCGATTGGCAACTTTCAGAAATTAGGTGCATTACCGCCACCGACCTTGTTCGTCTTTCAGTCACCCATGTGGGTATAACCAATGAGATGAAACGTGGGTACCTACCAATGAGGAGATGGGAGAGGCAGGACTTGCAGCGCTATCTGCATCACAAGTAGAACTGACTTCTATTTTAGCCCTTGGCAACGCAGACTCTCGTTGGTGCGCGCGAGCAGTGTGGGTACAATAATTGAATAACATAGATTTCTAAATGTATTTTGCAACACTCGCGCACGCAACGTGAGCGGTGTAGTCAGCCTGTAAGCCATGACAACACAAAGTTCAAAGTTCCCAAGTCTTCCAAACCCTCCTTTCCCAACCTTCCATCCTGTCCCCTTACTGGAAGAAGTGTCTGGAAATTCCAGATTCCAGTAACATTCACCAGCTGTAAGTTGTCTCCACAACTCTGACCCCTGACACTCCCTTGAGTGTGGAAATAGGGGTCATGGGTGGAACACTGAGTTCCGGTCACGCTGATAAAATATAAAAAAGTTTCATGTTGTGATTGATGAAGTTTATAGCTTTGCAAGTACCCACAACTACAAAGAATAGGTCCATTTGTCTCCTTCATGTGAAGTATACTTTAAGCGGACATCATGTGTGGGCTCTGAAACCAACAAGAAACAACCGATCAGAGCCTCTCTATAAACCAGACAAAAAGGATTATTTAAATACAAAAAGTTTATTCACATTATAAAATGGCCTATACATACTGTCAGCCGTGCAACAATCTATAGCACAACATCTATACACTACACATCTACCACAGTACAAATAGCAATATTCATGCTGTACACTTTCGGCCAAGACATCAAAATAAATCAATGCAAACGATTTAGACATTCAATCTTTAGATAATCTATAATTACATTATTCAAAGAAAGTTTCATACAAAACATTTACCACCATTTATATACTGTATTTACATGAAATGAGAAGTGTTTTTGATATGGAGCATTGCAAAGCCCTTGTGATGGAAAAAGTAAGTTGGAGACAGATTTCCTTTTCATGGAAGACTGCAAAAGAAGCATCGCACAGTGAAGAAATATAATGACATTCTGAGGAAGATGTCTGAAGGCAAAGATTAGGCAAAGCTGTCTACCAACATAATGCATCTCTCATGGCATCAGTTTGGCACATCTGTTTGTGCTCGTCTATAGACCTAAGGGTCCTCCTTTTCTACAAAGAGAGACAGCTTGAATAATATAATAGCAAAATATGCAAGTTTGTAACATTATATTTGAATAGCTTTTTCTACATATAATCATATTACAAAATAAAGACAGACTGATCAGAAAGTTCCTTCCCCAAATGGCAGTAATAACATGTAAGGTGTTGTGTAGGGTTGGTGTGCTGCCCTTGCTGCTGCCTGCAGGACCCGACTGACTCAGCCAGACACCAGGCAGCAGAACCCAGAGAAGCGCCTCTTCCTCTGCCTGACTAGCGGGTATTGAGTGAGATTCAGCAGACTGCTGTCATCTAGACAACACAGACAGAGGAACCTGAGTACAGTGCCGTGCCTTCCATCTTGTGTATCTTTCATGATTTAACACACTCTTACAGTACACATGCTACTTACCTTGGTTTTTTAGTGGTAAAGGCATGGTCTCCCTAAGTTTGCTGAGTAGGTTTCTCATCTCTCGCATGTCCCTGAGGAGACAGGGTGAATCATGGGTAAATCCATTTACCACCTCTACATGGTCACAGAGGAAGCCTACACACAAACTGAAACATGAACGTCTACTGTAACTTGTAATGTCCAATCTGTTGATAATCCTATTCATGTATGGCTTAAACAGTACTATGTGGCCTGAGCTTTCTGTTGACCATGATAGACCATGAGTGTGTAAGCATATTGCATTACACTATACCTCTCTATGTTTTCAATATCGGTGCACACCAGCCAGGACTCGTGTTGGTAGTCCACAGGTGAGGAGGAGCGCTCCTCCAGGATGGGTACATCAGAACTCTCATCCATCTTGAAGTCCAGCCTGGGCTCCGGGTATGAATCCTTTCCTGGGATATGATCAACATATAATACTGGGTAACCTGTGATGCCATTTATTTCATATTGTATGGCATGTTTCAATGCCATACAACACTCCTTCCGTGGCCTCCAACTGCTCTTAAACGCTAGTAAAAATCAAATGCATGCTTTTCAACCGTTCGCTACCTGCACCCGCCCGCCCGACTAGCATTACCAACCTGGACGGTTCCGACCTAGAATATGTGGACAACTATAAATACCTAGGTGTCTGGCTAGACAGTAAACTCTCCTTCTAGACTCATATTAAACATCTCCAATCAAAAATCAAATCTAGAATCGTCTTTCTATTTCGCAACAAAGCCTCCTTCACTCACGCTGCCAAACTTACCCTAGTAAAACTGACTATCCTAACGATCCTCGACTTCGACAATGTCATCTACAAAATAGCTTCCAATACTCTACTCAGCAAACTGGATGCTGTCTATCACAGTGCCAACCATTTTGTTACCAAATCACCTTATACCACCCACCACTGCGACCTGTATGCTTTAGTCGGCTGGCCCTCGCTACTGTAGCCAGTGGGTCTGGCCCTCGCTACATGTTGCCAGACCCACTGGCTACAGGTCATCTATAAGTCTATGCTAGGTAAAGCTCTGCCTTATCTAAGTTCACTGGTCACGATAACAACACCCACCCGTAGCACACGTTCCAGCAGGTATATCTCACTGATAATCCCCAAAGCCAACACCTAATTTGGCCGCCTTTCCTTCCAGTTCTCTGCTGCCAGTGACTGGAACGAATTGCAAAAATCACTGAAGTTGGAGACTTTTATTTCCCTCACCAACTTTAAACAACAACTATCTGAGCAGCTAAACGACCGCTGCAGCTGTACATAGTCCATCTGTAAATAGCCCACCCAATCTATCTACCTCATCCCCATACTGTTTTTATTTTATTTACTTTTCTGCTCTTTTGCACACCAGTATCTCTACCTGCACACTCCAGTGTTAATCTGCTAAATTGTAACTATAAGCTCTTATGGCCTATTTATTGCATACCTCCTCATGCCTTTTGCACACACTGTATATAGATTTTCTTTTTTCTACTGTGTCATTGATTTGTTTATTGTGTTATTGGCTTGTTTATTGTTTACTCCATGTGTAACTCTGTGTTGTTGTCTGTGTCACACTGCTTTGCTTTATCTTGGCCAGGTCGTAGTTGCAAATGAGAACTTGTTCTCAACTGGCCTACCTGGATAAATAAAGGTGAAATAAAAAATAAATACAAAATATTGTAGCTACTATTCTGCCCTCTGCTGGTTGAGATTGGTATTTCACCTTTCCTGTGGAGCTGCAGTACCCCCAATAGACACATGGACTTGAGCATCTCCGTGATGAACATCTCCAGGCAGCACTGCAGCTGGATGAAGAGCCGGCAGATCTCTGGGTGGATCTCCCCATCCTCTGGCCTAGAACACATACACATACAGTAGGAGAATGGACAGTTTCAAATCTTATCACTGGCTCCTATTCTAGCCCTTCGTGAAACCCCCTGGCTCTAAAGCAGGGGTGGGCAACTTTGGTGAGGACCACAAAAAAATATGAACTCATCACGGGGGCCACAGTGGCTTAAGGGTCTGCATATCCACATCCATACCCACCCACACATGCAGTCGATAAGGCCCTAAGTAACATTTTGTTGATCCATGGGCCCACTTAAGGCGCTAATTGCCCATCCTTGCTCTAAAGAGACTGGAGGTGTGAGGGGTCTTTAATGGCTAAGGAAGAGCAGATCATTTATGAGTAGATTACGCTTAGCAACAAGGACAGCTCCAGCGGCAATTGAAGACATCAACATATCACATCCAGTAACTGTATCATAGATTCCAAGTAGCCCACTGTACAGGCTTGGGGTACATTTCATTTGAATTCCAGTCAATTCAGGAAGTAGTCTACACTGAAATTCCAATAACAATTCTCTTTAATTGGTTTTAGTAAAACGTGGAATTGGAATTTGGTTTACTTTCTGAATTGAACCCAACCCTGCTACTGTATTTAATTATCCTGTCGAATAGCAGGGCTTGGATTGACACACTAGCACCGTGGACAGCTCCAGTGACGACTGAAGATGTCAACAGATCACATTCATTAAATTGTAGCCTATCCGTATATCGTAGACGCAGATTCCTTACCCAGACCCAGATATCACGGTGAGGTTCTGATGGGCAGCTTGGGCCATAGCGCATCCTTTGGTCCTGGTACGGTGCAGCACGGCCCGTAAAGAGGGACAATCGGCAGAAATCTCCCCAATAGAGATGACCTGTTCTCGGTACAGCGCCACAAGAGTGTTGAATTCTTGGACAGTCTGAGAAGCAACATGTACACATAACCCCTTTCAGCAAGTCAATGCATAGCTCCATAGATTTTCAAGGGCCCAATATAGGCCTAAACTTTAATAACACTATTGCACTATAAAGACACACACATATATACATAGATATGTACACACAACTACTAATTGTGGCACATTGGTGTAATATTGTAGTAGCTATCCTTGTGGCATGCCCTTCGGAGTGCAACATACATTATTTAGTCTATCGCACCTTAAAGCGTTAAGAAACCATTCAAGGACATTCTTAAATGAATTTCTCCATGGCTCCTGGACTCCCATCTAGGACTTAGTTGGCAATAAATGTAGCTTGGTAAGAAAATGTCTCTGGATAATTACATTTAGAATATCTAGCGTTGCGCATTTTAATTTGTTGTGGGTAAAATATATATAGGATAGTGTCTGCTCTTATACTAGTACGGCAGAAATGACTCCATTGCTTTTACCAATAATGCACGATAGATCATATCTCACCATCCTACAGTCGCCTACGGCCCGCTGGGCTTTCCGCGCGCTCTCGGTGCTCTCCCGGCGCTCGGGGTCCCTCTGCGGTGGTTTGCCGAGCTGGAAAATGTTCGCTGCGGATCTGGGGCGGTTAATGCGCCCGTTCGGTGCAGAACACATGCATACACAGTCACTGATAAAATCCCACGGCCAGCCTATCTATAATATTCGTATGTTCAGCTTGCAGGACAACAGCAAGTAGTGGACGGCTCGCAGCTTCTTCTCTGCATCTCTCTCCTCAGCGGCGAAGCGAGTCACCTTCACCCCAGCAGAAGGCCAACTGCGGCTGAACGGTCTTCTGTCGTGCTTTCACCTGAGAAGCGAATTCATGGGGAGCCTGAGCCAACCATTTGTCACTGCTCCGGCATCCCGTTAACTGTTGAGGCGTCGACGACTCCAAAGCAAGCGGGTCTGTCGCAGGAAAGTATTGAGAATAAACGCAAATATCTACAAATATTATTCGTATCTGGCATGAGCAACAGCACATTCAAAGACCAGCAGGAATATGAATGCTCAAAGTAAATCTCATCAATTTACGCACATCACAGCCTCCCCGATCGATGTGAGATACAGAATACAGACATACAGGCTACTGTTGGCTGCAAGCAAACCAATGTATTATTGTCACCACAATTGCAAACCAATGAAAACTGTACATTTGACACATAACTTACCAGAGATTTGGCAATTTGTTCTGTAAAATGTATATAAGATGTCTATCATTGGTAATACACTGAATGACACACAGGTAAGACAAAATATTACAATGAGTCCCTGCAACACACAAAACTGCAACAGTACTAAAATACACTATATATACAAAAGTATGTGGACACCCTTTCAAATCAGTGAATTCGGCTATTTCACACACACCTGTTGCTGACAGGTGTATAAAATCGATGTATAAAATCTCCATAGACAAACATCGGCAGCAGAATGGCCTTACAGAAGAGCTCAGGGTCTTTCAATGTAGCGCCTCATATAGATGCCACCTTTCCAACATGTAATTTTGTCCAATTTCTTCCCTGCTAGAGCTGCCCCGGTCAAGTGCTGTTATTGTGAAGTGGAAACGTCTAGGAGCAACAACGGCTCAGCCGTGAAGTGGTAGGCCACATAAGCTCACAGAACGGGACCGCTGAGTGCTGAAGCGTGTAGTGCATAAAAATCATCTGTTCTGGGTTGCACACTCACTACCGAGTTCCAAACTGCCTCTGGAAGCAACTCCAGCAGAAGAACTGTTCATGAAATGTGTTTCAATGGCTGAGCAGCTGCACACAAGCCTAAGATCACCATGTGCAATGCTAATCGTTGGCTGTAGTGTAAAGCTCTCCATCATTGGACTCTGGAGCAGTGGAAACTCGTTCTCCGGAGTAATGAATCACACTTTACTGGCAGTCCCTCTGACAAATCTGGGTTTGGCAGATGCCAGGAGAAAGCCCCAATGAATAGTGCCAACTGTAAAGTTTGGTGAAGCAATAATGGTCTGGGGCTGTTTTTCATGGTTTGGGCTAGGCAACTTAGTTCCAGTGAAGGGAAATCTTAACACTGCAGCATACAATGATATTCTAGACAATTCTGTGCATCCAACTTAAGTCCCTTTCCTGTTTCAGCACGACAATGTCCCAGTGCACAAACCGAGGCTCATACAGAAATGGTTTGTCAAGATAGGTGTGGAAGAACTTGACTGGCCTGCACAGAGAGCTGACCTCAACCCCTTAGAACACCATTGGGATGAATTGGAACCCCAACTGCGAGCTATGCCTAATTGCCCGACCTCAGTAACGCCCTTGACCCAACAGCAATGTTCCAACATCTAGAGGGAAGCCTTCCCAGAAGAGTGGAAGCTGTTATAGCAGCAAGGGGCAACTCCATATTAATGCCCATGATTTTCCAATGAGATGTTTGACGAGCAGGTATCCACCTACTTTTGGTCATGTAGTGCATATTGAATAAAAAGTTTATAGTTATATGAGATGTACATTATCAATCAAAAGTTTGGACACACCTACTCATTAAAGGATTTTACTTTATTTGTACTATTTTCTACATTGTAGAATACTAGTGAAGACATCACAACTATGAAAGAACACATATGGAATCATGTAGTAACCAAAAAAGTGTTAAACAAATCAAAATATATTTAAAAGTAGCCACCCTTTGCCTTGATGACAGCTTTGCGCACTCTTGGCATTCTCTCAACCAGCTTCACCTGGAATGCTTTTCCAACAGTCTTCCCACATATGCTGAGCACTTGTTGGTTGCTTTTCCGTCACTCTGCAGTCCAACTCATCTCCATTGAGTTGAGTTTGGGTGATTGTGGAGGCCAGATCATCTGATGCAGCACTCCATCACTCTCCTTATTGGTCAAATAGCCCTTACACAGCCTGGAGGTGTGTTGGGTCATTGTCCTGTTGAAAAATGTTAGTCCCACTAAGCGCAAACCAGACGGGACAGTGTATCGCTGCAGAATGCTGTGGTAGCCATGCTGGTTAAGTGTGCGTTGAATTCTAAATCAAATCAGACAGTGTCACCAGCAAAGCACACCCACACCACCTCCTCCATGCTTCACGGTGGGAAGTACACATGCAGAGGTAATCCGTTCACCTACTATGCGTCTCAAAAAGATACCGTGGTTGGAACCAAAAATCTCACATTTGGACTCATCAGACCAAAGGACAGATTTCCACTGGTCTAATGTCCATTGGTTGTGTTTCTTGGCCCAAGCAAGTCTCTTCTTCTTCTTATTAGTGTCCTTTAGTAGTGGTTTCTTTGCAGCAATTCGACCATGAAGGCCTCATTCACTCATTCTCCTCTGACCAGTTGATGTTGAGATGTGTCTGTTACTTGAACTGTGTGAAACATTTATTTGGGCTGCAATTTCTGAGGTGCAGTTAACTCTAATGAACTTATCCTCTGCAGCAGAGGTAACTCGGGGTCTCCCTTTCCTGTGGTGGTCCTCATGACTGCCAGTTTCATCATAGTGCTTGATGGTTTTTGTAACTGCACTTGAAGAAACTTTCAAAGTTCTTGACATTTCCGTATTGACTGACCTTCATGCCTGAAAGTAATGATGGACTGTCATTTCTCTTTGCTTATTTGAGCTGTTCTTGCCATAATATGGACTTGGACTTGCTATCTTCTGTATACCACCCTTACCTTGTCACAACACAACTGATTACCTCGAACACATTGAGAAGGATAGAAATTCCACAAATTAACTTTTAACAATGCACACCTGTTAATTGAAACACATTCCAGGCGACTACCTCATGATGCTGGTTGAGAGAATGCCAAGAGGGTACAAAGCTGTCATCTAGGCAAAGGGTGGCTACTTTGAAGAATCTCAAATATAAAATAGATTTTGATTTGTTTAACACTTTTTTGCTTTCTACATGATTCCACATGTTATTTCCTAGTTGACGCCTTCACTATTATTCTACAATGTAGAATATAGTCAAAATAAAGAAAAACCCTGGAATGAGTAAGTGTGTCCAAACTTTTGGCTGGTACTGTATGTGATTATTCTACCTTCATGTTGATGACCTGAGGGAAGTCCTTGACAGAGCGGGCCCACTGGTCATACATCTATCAAAATAGGCCTATTATTATAGATCTCTGTGCATTTCCTAACCTGATTTTTTTTAAACAATAATAATTATTGGCCTTTCGTTTTCACTTCTATTACACTTCTACCCCTCATAAAACAATTTTGGATTTACAGTGAAAAGATTGTATGTAAAACTCTCACAAAATATGAAATAAGCCCATCTACACAACTTCATTTGAGTACTGGTATTTCTATATATATGACCTCCCCAACTGCAACAAAAAAACACCTCACAGTTCCAGTTCCACTCAGGACTGCTCATGATTCCAGTTAACATATGGAGGTGACAGGTGAGTTACCTGGCAGTAAGCACTATTAGGCACAATACTACATCACCCAGAAACCTCAGCTGTACCATTTTTAGAGGTCAGCCATCACTGGCTAAATACACAAACAGCACTCAAGACAAGAAGAGGTATGCTAGAAAGCAAAGAACCAGCAGGGCCAGTATCCAGTTGACAGAGTGGATGTAGATGATGACCAGGTCAATATCGAAGAACCAGCCGCGCATGTCGGCCAGGTCCAGGGCATCCAGGGCGAAGCCTGCTGGGGCAAAGTGCCACCACCTCCCTGGAGCCACCTGCCCCTGGTACCCTGGGATACAAACAGGAAAACTGGGATCAAAGAGGGAGGCAGACACAGTCCCTAGTGTACACATTTACAATAATGGGTTTTTGTTTAGGACTGCTCAAGCTTGGCATGCTAGTTAACTAAAAGAGACATTCACTTTGTGAGAAACTCATTAGTTACATGAGAATTATAAAATGTTTGTTGTATAAGAGCTTACAAGACTGCACAAAAATAAGACAAACTGAGTTACAGATGATCAGATATCTACTGCAAGCAACACATCCACAATATACCTTACCCCAAAAGATGCGGAAACGTTTTGGGCAGTTGGGAAGAGGCAATTTAGCATAGTTGGATTTTTGAAAGTTGTGTTTCCGTGAGTGGTAGACCTTCGGGAAAAAAGTCTTAGCTTTCTGGTTGAGCTCTGAAACCAAAAGGCAATTAAACAATTTAGTTAAAACTCTCAAAGGGCTTCTTACTATTTACAGCTATGGAGAAAACAGCTATTTGTTATCAATAACAGAACCATTGGGAGGAGTATGCACCATAAATTGAAGCCGTAACTCACCTTTCTGAAAGAGTGTGTGTGAGATGAGGGTGCGGCAGAGGGGACAGGGGGTGTTGGCTGGCCGGTTCTTGGCCAGCGTGCGGAGGCAGGGCTCACAGAAGATGTGGCCACAGGGGTGACAGCTATAGGGACTGAAGTAGACATCCAGGCACACAGCACAGGTGTAGCCCTCTCTGTCCACCTCCTCACTGTCTGTTAGCAGCCCTGTCACACTCTATATACAATAAGATAAAATAATAGTGAGGCAATATGGAGAATAATATCTAACAGTAACACTACTAATCTCTTGTGGACAGACACACGTAACATAAATGGTATCATAGCGTCTGTCAACAGACTGTGGGATGCAACGTTTAGCGAGGAACTTTGTTTCTGGCACTTTGATTTGTCATCACTGATCATTTGGACAAATCACGATTTCGCAGGTGCTTACATCTTCTGAATTTCGGAAAAGGAGGGGACATTTGGCCCATTTGTTGCTTTTTACATCACTTTGTTCATGATGCTCACATCTGATATGAGAGCACTCCAATCAGCCCGTCGAGTGTCATTGTGAGAGAATACTGACCGGCAATAGAGTCTATGGTTTGGGGAGAATGGACGGCTTGTTGACATGCACTAGTCACCCCAATTCAGATACCCATAAAACAGAGACCGACTGTAACCATGGCGAGAGTGTTTCGTGGAAGGGCTTGAGTTTACAAGCTATCAACCAAAAACAATTAAACTCATCTTGGCACAAGATTAGCCAACTTTATCAAACCACATAAATCAACCTATAATATGGGTTCATCCACAAGAGAATGCCATGGTGTTGTTCTTTTCTACGGTCAGTAAGACTAGAACAAGCGCAGTACCTGTAGTCCATACTCCACAGTACTGTAAGTGTCTCTCAATCATATACACTGTAGGTCCACACTGGCCACTGTCAACCAACAATCTCTCTGCTACTGCTGACAACACAGGGAAATGTAGTCACCCACCTGGCAGGCAACACCCAACTCACTAATCTTCTGTGTTTGTGTTTGCTTAGCTGATGGGCGACTACATTATCAAAGGCAAGATATAACTTCCCCCCTTCCAGACACTGTCAAAGTAAGGTGAAGGACTTTGAAATGTGTGTCATACATGTACAGTGGGGCAAAAAAGTATTTAGTCAGCCACAAATTGTGCAAGTTCTCCCACTTAAAAAGATGAGAGGCCTGTAATTTTCATCATAGGTACACTTCAACTATGACAGACAAAATGAGAAGAAAAAAAATCCAGAAAATCACATTGTAGGATTTTTAATGAATTTATTTATTTGGTGGAAAATAAGTATTTGGTCAATAACAAAAGTTTCTCAATACTTTGTTATATACCCTTTGTTGGCAATGACAGAGGTCAAAGTCTTCACAAGGTTTTCACACACTGTTGCTGGTATTTTGGCCCATTCCTCCATGCAGATCTCCTTTAGAGCAGTGATGTTTTGGGGCTGTTGCTGGGCAACACGGACTTTCAACTCCCTCCAAAGATTTTCTATGGGGTTGAGATCTGGAGACTGGCTAGGCAACTCCAGGACCTTGAAATGCTTCTTACGAAGCCACTCCTTCATTGCCCGGGCAGTGTTTTTGGGTTCATTGTCATGCTGAAAGACCCAGCCACGTTTCATCTTCAATGCCCTTGCTGATGGAAGGAGGTTTTCACTCAAAATCTCACGATACATGGCCCCATTCATTCTTTCCTTTACATGGATCAGTCGTCCTGGTCCCTTTGCAGAAAAACAGCCCCAAAGCATGATGTTTCCACCCCCATGCTTCACAGTAGGTATGGTGTTATTTGGATGCAACTCAGCATTCTTTGTCCTCCAAACACGACGAGTTGAGTTTTTACCAAAAAGTTATATTTTGGTTTCATCTGACCATATGACATTCTCCCAATCTTCTTCTAGATCATCCAAATGCTCTCTAGCAAACTTCAGACGGGCCTGGACATGTACTGGCTTAAGCAGGGGGACACGTCTGGCACTGCAGGATTTGAGTCCCTGGCGGCGTAGTGTGTTACTGATGGTAGGCTTTGTTACTTTGGTCCCAGCTCTCTGCAGGTCATTCACTAGGTCCCCCTGTGTGGTTCTGGGATTTTTTGCTCACCGTTCTTGTGATCATTTTGACCCCACGGGGTGAGATCTTGCGTGGAGCCCCAGATCGAGGGAGATTATCAGTGGTCTTGTATGTCTTCCATTTCCTAATAATTGCTCCCACAGTTGATTTCTTCAAACCAAGCTGCTTACCTATTGCAGATTCAGTCTTCCCAGCCTGGTGCAGGTCTACAATTTTGTTTCTGGTGTCCTTTGACAGCTCTTTGGTCTTGGCCATAGTGGAGTTTGGAGTGTGACTGTTTGAGGTTGTGGACAGCTGTCTTTTATACTGATAACAAGTTCAAACAGGTGCCATTAATACAGGTAACGAGTGGAGGACAGAGAGAAGAAGTTAAAGAAGAAGTTACAGGTCTGTGAGAGTCAGAAATCTTGCTTGTTTGTTATTGACCAAATACTTATTTTCCACCATAATTTGCAAATAAATTCATTAAAAATCCTACAATGTGATTTTCTGGATTTTTTTTCTCATTTTGTCTGTCATAGTTGAAGTGTACCTATGATGAAAATTACAGGCCTCTCTCATCTTTTTAAGTGGGAGAACTTGCACAATTGGTGGCTGACTAAATAGTTTTTTGCCCCAATTTAACTGCTTGTGGTAAACAGTGTCAGACTAACAACCACAGGGACTCCACTGTGGTCGTCTTGTAAGCTCAACAAAATGGTCAAGAATAATTTTACAAAAATGCAATGTAACTAAAATACTGGACAAACTAAACTGTATGAATGTTTGACTTACCATTACATGCATAACTCCATTAGACATTTCTGTTACAGCCAGATGTCTTTTACCGGCACTTATCTCAATTCAATGGCTTTATTGGCATGGGAAACATATTTTAACATTGCCAAAGCAAGTGTCTCTTTCTCTCTACCTGTAAATAACTGTCCGATCTCAATTGAGGCCATGACCAATTCTCACCTGTTCCTGGGAGTGGAGCCAGCGCTCTTTCTTCCTCTGTTTCCTCCTCTGGCTCTTCAGCCGGTTCTTCTCTTTCTTGCTGAACCTTTGTATGGTTGGAGAAGCATTGTTGGCTACTATCTGGGCCTGGAGCTCTGTGGGGGTTCCCCTTCTCTCCTCCTCCACGGCCTCCTCCTGCTCTCTAGGGATGTGGGAGACACCTGGCCCTCTCAGGGAGAGAAGACGAGAACCAGGGGCCTCTCTAGTCAGACGTGATAGGCAGGTAGGTGACCTAATAATACTAGTTGCAAATAGATGAGGGGTGTAGGACACAACAGGTGAATAGGGCAGCTGCTCTGTCCCAGTCCTCACCTCTCCCTCAGTCACTTCAACAGGGCCAGTCTGGGAGCCAGAGCTACAGGAGGGTTCCAACCTGCCCCTCGCACCAAACTTCGTATGAGAAACAATGCTGGGGGAGCTCAATGGAACTGATTGGGTGGCTCTGATGTCAGCCAACTGGAAAAAGGCATCTGGGTGTGTTGTGATTGGTCGGCTCTCAGCGTTAAGGCGAGACACAGAAGTACAGCAGAGCTGTGAGCCAACCAGAAAGTCCTCCCCGACTTCTGACCTGTACTGCTCACTGTGAGAACCCACCGGCTCGCCCTTCAGGCAGCCCGGTCCTCCCCTACCTCTCGTCGTCTGCGGTCTGACCACATGAAGGTAGCGTTTGTGGTCCTGGTCGACCCGACTCTTGCTAAGGTGCACAGTGGACTCCTGACCACAGGGGCATTTGGTGTTGTTGAGAAAGTTGAAGCCACCCAGGCGAGCACCACAGTTCCCACAATTCAGCTTCCCCACTGTCCACTGGGCCTGCAGAAAGAGGACATTAGAACAGAAAGAACTGATAGGCTTGTCTCAAATTTTTATCCAAAAGTTACAAAAGAACACACTGCAAATCAAACACTAGCACACACCTGTACAAACACAAAGCCTTACCTGGTGAACTGACGTCAGTATCCACTCTGGCAGTGTATCAACGTTCATGTGCCAGACGCTGCATGTACCTGCTGCCGTTGTGTCATCATCAGGCACTATCTGTAGGGAGATAAACTACCATCTTTACAGACCCGGTCAACTCCTAACCATATGTTATAACACCAGCCTGGCTCTCCCTACTGAAGAAACATTGCTCTTTTCCTTTTATGAACTCAACAGGAGTGAAGGACCTATGGTGAAACACCGTCTGATGCACGGTTTTGTTGATTTCACATAAGCAGAATAGTGAAATGTATGTGCCGGCGTAAATGTCTCCTCCTTGTCTGATGATGAGGAATAGGAATCATAGGACCAACACGCAGCGTGGTAAGTATTCATCGTCAATTTAATGAAATGAACTGAACACAGAATGACAAAAACAACTAAAGAGAATGAACGAGACCGAAACAGTTCTGTCTGGTACAGAATACAAAGACAGAAAACAACTACCCACATCCCATAGTGGGAAAACAGGCTGCCTAAGTATGGTTCTCAATCAGAGACAACAATTGACAGCTGCCTCTGATTGAGAACCACACTTAGGCAGCCTGTTTTCCCACTATGATTTGTGGGTAGTTATTTTTTTCTGGTTCGTGTTTGTTGCACCTGTCAGAACTGTTTGTTTATCATTTTGTTGTTTTTGTTTGTGTATTCATTCTGGATGAAAAGTATTATGGATACGTACCACGCTGCACTTTGGTCCTCCTCTCCTTCCACCAACGAAAATCGTTACAGATGTACAGTAGTCTTAGTGTATGAAAGTGTACATACTTATTTTAAATGTGTGTAGTTATGTCCTTGAGTTGTTATTGTCTATTGATGTTTTGTAGCATTTCATGTTTTGTGCTTTGTGTGGACCCCAGGAAGAGTAGCTGCTGTGTTAGCAGCGACTAATGGGGATGCTAATAAAATGCTAAAGACACGTGCTGCTCTATTTTCTCACCTACCACTGAGAGACTTTACATCAGGGGCAGGAAACTAGATTCAGCCATGGGCCGATTTTTGTCAGAGAGGATGGTGAACATAATTAAGATAACTTGTACAGTGCATATTGACAACTAAACTCAAAAAGAGATGGAATTTGAAAATAACAATCCTTCCATACCTTGATTACATTGAGAATCTTGTATTTGTGGGGACACTTGGGAACAGGCTTTTAGTTGAATTCCTGGTGGTTTTAGTATTTTTTTATATATATTTTTTTTTTCTAAAAACTTTGGGGGGCAAAATAAAATGTGTTGCCGACCCCTTCTAGGAGGGAATGACAGGATTGTTTGGACTGCAGTCACTGACCTTTACTACACTCAAGATTTCTTTGATGTTTTTGCAGTCTAAGGCAGGGCCCTTCAGGGGCTGTGTGTAAGAAATGTCTCAGAGTAGGGGTGCTGATTTAGGATCAGTTTTGCCTTTTAGATGACAATAAATAAGATTACATGGACTGGGGGGAAATGATCCAAGATCAGCATTCCTACTCTGAGGCTTTGTTTAGACAGGCAGCACAATTCTTTTGATTTCTTCAGATGAGCTCTGAAAAAGATCTGATGTGATTGGTCAAAATACCAATTAGTGGAAAACATCAGAATTGGGTTGCCTGTGCGAACGCAGCATGAGATGCTTGATGGACAGCCTCTGAAATATTGCCTTGGGAGTCAGAGTTAGAATGCTTTCCTATGTGCTTTACATACACTATACTAGCTGGAAAAGTAACCCCGTCACTCACCGGATGCAGGCATGTTGTGTCTACAAAGCCTTTACGACACTTCCTGCAGCGGAGCATAGCCACCGCCCCTGGGTTGTCCATAGAGACCGATGTCTGCTGTTCTCATCTGCCACAGAATCAATGAAAAAGAGGGCACAGTAGGCTAAATGCCAACACACAGACAAATAGGCAGGGAGCATGTATTTCCTCTCATGGAGAGGATACCACAACATGTGATATGCATTCAGCACAGGTGATAAGGCGAATGGGAATTTTTCTGAAGCACTGTTAGAAGATGAACCCAAATAAGGTTGAATCACAATATGATCCATGTGATAATGACTCTTGGGTTTTCAGAAAAACTGCTGAAAAAAGGCTTACTGTATATGTACCTATATTCGTATACAGCCTTCGTTTTAACATAACTGACAACAATTCAACTAAGAGTCAAAATTGAGACAGTAGGCCTATCTACTCAACCTTGGTCATGAATGCAGTTCCTCTAACCGTGCATGGCCATAGCCCTATACAGCAGCGTCACGCCAATTTCATGATATAACAGCTAATAAACACTTAGGCTTTTATTTACTACGTAAATAAAAAAAATCAATAAAAAAGGCAACATTCAAATGTCAATGATTATTATTAATAGCGTGAAATACAAAACTAGCCATGCCAGCTGAGCTAAATCTAGCAAGCAAAAATCTAAAAACGAAACTCCTCTCCTCTCGTGAGGCGGTGTGCTCCTAGGTCAACATTTCTGTTCATTCTTTTTGACAAATGCAAATGTTTATGACGATGGCTTTTGAAACAATTGCCATACTGAAAAGTAACATATCCTACCTGGGATTTCCAAATTCCTATGCGTTCCCTTCGAAACAATTAATTAACAATTTAATAGAAGAAAAATTTGTCCGAAAGTTAGAGGACAATGACGTCACTGCTTTTTGTTACGGAGCGTCAGATGCACCAAACTTCACAAGTAATCCACTCTGCCATGTAGGTCTACGCCAGGTGGCAGCATCAGACCTGGTCACAGCGAGGTACGCTGTCCATGGTGCTGATCTGAGAAATCACTTCAATAAATTCCATATATTTTTTTTAAGCAAGAACAGCAATGGCAGATTCGTTTGTAATATTTTCGAAATTGAGAAAGGACAGGCATAGTCCTATGGTTTCCGTTGCAGCTGTGGTTTTCTATAATAATTTAGGCTATTGCTCATATCTAAACAATGAATAATAAATGCATAATACAAATAAAAACGTTGACAACGAGTGTGTGTGTGTGTCAAATCCTGTTGGTAAAGGGATGATAGCACCTGCATCTCACTGCGCGCACTCTCTCAGAGAGTCCAACTGTTGGTGTGGACAGAACATCTCTCTTTCAATCTCACAGCCAACTGACGTATTTTCCATCACTGGTATAAAGGAACCCCCTCGTCAGTCGTCACCAACCGGCACAGAGTGCATACTGAGCGCGCAGCGCAGAGTCCAGCTGTAGATCACAACGCGCTCTCCAAGGGTGGAGCTCTATTGGGCACGGGAGATGACACAATGTCACTGAGGAGCGCTTCCTTTTTCATCAACATGGAGGAAAGAAACAACTCGACGGCCGCATGGTTTCTATTTGATTTTCAAAACGAAACCTCGACAGCTAATTCCGAGGAGGTGAAATTAAGTTCCCAAATCTTCCCGTCCTTTCTCCTGGCTGCGCTCATTCTCTGTGCCGTATTTGGTAACGCGTGTGTGGTTGCAGCTATCGCCCTGGAGAGAAATCTTCAGAATGTAGGGAACTATCTGATCGGGTCTCTGGCCGTGACTGACTTGATGGTATCGGTTCTGGTGTTGCCAATGGCTGCCCTTTACCAAGTCTTAAACAGGTGGGCTCTCGGACAGGTACCGTGTGATATTTTTATCTCTTTAGATGTGTTATGTTGTACATCATCCATTCTGCACCTGTGCGCCATCGCCTTGGACAGGTACTGGGCCATTACCGAACCCATAGAGTATATGAAGAAGAGGACGCCCAGAAGAGCGGCGGTTCTGATCAGTGTCACTTGGTTTGTCGGGTTCTCTATCTCTGTTCCACCCATGTTGATCATGCGTTCCCAGCCGAGTAGTAAGGCGGAGGACATAGCAAACCCCGAGCAATGCATTATTAGTCGAGACCCATGGTACACAATCTACTCAACATTTGGCGCGTTCTACATTCCGTTGATACTCATGTTGGTCTTATATGGGCGGATATTCAAAGCCGCGAGGTTTAGAATCAGGAGAACCGTGCGTAAAACAGATAAAAAGAAAGTGTCTGATTCTTGTTTGGGACTGTCCCCTACTCTTTTCCACAAGAGGACCAATGGGGACCCGAGTAAAAGCTGGAAGAGGAGCGTGAAGCCCAAACCGACCCTATGCGTAAACGGCGCGGTCATGCACGCGGAGGACGGCGAGTCGCTGGAGATCATCGAGGTTCACAGCAACTCGAAAAACAACCTGCCACTCCCCAACACCCCCAAATCCGAACCGCTCTTTGAGAGCAGACACGATAAGAACATGGAGGCAAAGAGAAAGATGGCCATGGCCAGAGAGCGCAAAACGGTAAAGACGCTGGGTATCATTATGGGCACTTTTATATTTTGCTGGTTGCCTTTCTTTATCGTTGCCCTGGTAATGCCCTTTTGCCAGTCGTGCCAAATGCCAAAGTGGCTCGAGGACGTCATTAACTGGCTCGGGTATTCCAACTCCCTACTGAATCCCATAATTTACGCATACTTCAACAAGGACTTCCAAAGTGCTTTTAAGAAAATAATAAAATGTCACTACTTCAAAACATAAGCATAAGCATCATCCTCGTCTGGTCTAAAACGTTTGACTGCGGACTTCCCGAATGAAGTTTGTAGAAGACAAAGCTTACAACCATTCCAGTGCCACCACTCAGTGAAATATACATTTATTGAGAGGTGGGAGAGTTGATAGGAATGTTGTTTCATAAAAATAATTGTATTATTATTACTGTTATACGTGTTGTTATATTATTAATCATTTGTATTATTATACCAGGAGTTTTATGAAACTTTATAAACAAGATTGCTGGATGTTAGAGCGGAGCACTCATGCCCATGTCAAACATGCTTTGTTGTGTTCAATAAACAATGTCCTATTTCAGACATTTCTGTACTACCGTGTTGATATGTGTGCATAATTGGAGATTCATATTACCTCTTGGGCATTTGCCATAGCATTTTAGGAGGAAATAGTCTTTGTGTTGAGGCAAATCTAAATCTAACAGCAAAGGAAAGTATTATGGAAGAATAAGCATAATTGGTTTTTCCATAATAGCGTTTTGGATTATACCCAAATCAGCCTGCAGCAAAGAAGACATTATTTTACAACAGACTGGTGGATGAGTTATACTCACAGAAATCACCTGTTATATCCCCAAATTACTTACACACACAAAGATGGTCTCGTGTTCAAAATTGTACATGATCAGATAAGGAAACATTTGAAAGTGTAATGTTGAAAGCCACCACTGACCTGTGCTTTTAGTCTATTCTAGATACAATAATTTCAGGAATTCCAAATTGTATTTTGCAATTGAGGCATGTCACTAAGGGATTTTTTAAAAATGAATTAAAAACAAGTCACAACAAGTCAAAGCTGAAAACCCAATACCAACCTTTAAAAACCAACAGCCTAGTAAGCCTGCGACACTTCCCTACTATACTGTGTGTATGCGTGTGTTTGTGTGTGTGTGTGCGCCACACCAATATGAATGGTGGACATATTTTCATTCATTACACCTGCACGGTCCACGAGAGAGAGAGACAGAAAGAAAGAACGAGAAAGAGTGTGTGCAAACACTAAACAGAAATGATGAGGGGGAGAGAGAGCAAGAGAAAATATCTAGTATGGTGCAATGTGTAGGTTGTGATCGGATCACTGCTGTAAAACAAGATGATAGCTTGAGTGATTGTGTCATTCTACATCTGGGAGCCATTGCATAGTGTGTAGTGGGGCATTTGCTTAGCAACACAGATTAAATATTTGCACAGCATAGTAGAGACCAATTCAACTCAGAGCAGGGCTTTTCTCTGTGCAAAACACACACAACACACACACACACACACACACACACACACACACACACACACACACACACACACACACACACACACACACACACACACACACACACACACACACACACACACACACACACGCCCCTCTGTGTGACTTTCAGCAAATCTCCAGAGGCTGAAGGAATCCATTCATGCAACAGACTCTGCCCAAGATCTTTACTTTAAATATGAAACTGTATTGTTACCACATACAGATCTAACTTTCACCATGGTCGTGACCCCACTCTCTAAGAGCGTCTCAGGGGGAGTTGGGATATACAAAATACACATTTCAAACCTTACACTTGTACAGGTTACCCACTTGTACATACAGTGAAACAGGACATATAAACTCAGCAAAAAAAGAAACGTCCCTTTTTCAGGACCCTGTATTTCAAAAATAATTAGTAAAAATCCAAATAACTTCACAGATCTTCATTGTAAAGGGTTTAAACACCGTTTCCCATGCTTGTTCAATGAACCATAAACAATTAATGAACATGCTCCCGTGGAACGGTGGTTAAGACACTAACAGCTTACAGACGGTAGGCAATTAAGGTAACAGTTATGAAAACTTAGGACACTAAAGAGGCCTTTCTACTGACTCTGAAAAACACCAAAAGAAAGATGCCCAGGGTCCCTGCCCATCCGTGTGAACGTGCCTTAGGCATGCTGCAAGGAGGCATGAGGACTGCAGATGTGGCCAAGGCAATAAATTGCAATGTCCGTACTGTGAGACGCCTAAGACAGCACTACAGGGAGACAGGAAGGACAGCTGATCGTCCTTGCAGTGGCAGACCACGTGTAACAACACCTGCACAGGATCGGTACATCCAAAAATCACACCTGCGGGACAGGTACAGGATGGCAACAACAACTGCCCGAGTTACACCAGAAATGCCCAATCCCTCCATCAGTGCTCAGACTGTCCGCAATAGGCTGAGAGACGCTGGACTGAGGGCTTATAGGCCTGTTGTAAGGCAGGTCCTCACCAGACATCACCAGCAACAATGTTGCCTATGGGCACAAATCCACCGTCGCTGGACCAGTCAGGACTGGCAAAAAGTGCTCTTCACTGACGAGTCAAGGTTTTGTCTCACCAGGGGTGATGGGTAGGTGTTGTTGTCTGTGTCACATTGCTTTGCTTTATCTTGGCCAGGTCTCAGTTGCAAATGAGAACTTGTTCTCAACTAGCCTACCTGGTTAAATTAAGGTGAATTTCTTTTGTGCGTTTATCGTCGAAGGAATGAGCGTTACACCGAGGCCTGTACTCTGGTGCGGGATCGATTTGGAGGTGGAGGGTCCGTCATGGTCTGAGGCGGTGTGTCACAGAATCATCGGACTGAGCTTATGGTCATTGCAGGCAATCTCAAAGCTGTGCGTTACAGGGAAGACATCCTCCTCCCTCATGTGGTACCCTTCCTGAAGGCTCATCCTGACATGACAATGCCATTTCCTGCAAGACAGGAATGTCAGTGTTCTACCATAGCCAGCAAAGAGCCCTAATCTCAATCCCATTGAGCACGTCTGGGACCTGTTGGATCGGAGGGTGAGGGCTAGGGCCATTCCCCCCAGAAATGTCCGGGAACTTGCAGGTGCCTTGGTGGAAGAGTGGGGTAACATCTCACAGCAAGAACTGGCAAATCTGGTGCAGTCCATGAGGAGGAGATGCACTGCAGTACTTAATGCAGCTGGTGGCCACACCAGATACTGACTGTTACTTTAGATTTTGACCCCCCCCGCCCTTTGTTCAGGGACACATTTCTTCATTTCTGTTAGTCACCCGTCTGTGGAACTTGTTCAGTGTATGTTACAGCTGTTGAATCTTGTGATGTTCATACAAATATTTACACATGTTAAATTTGCTGAAAATAAACTCAGTTGACAGTGAGAGGACATTTCTTTTTTTGCTGAGTTTAAAAAGCAACCACCTATATAAACTGACCAGTGTGCCCCGTGGAGCATGTCACACTTTTTCTTTCTGCACACACAGCACCCCTTCCCACACAAGCTGGGCCCACTAAAGACCACTCAATGGAACATAGGACGGCGAGCCACGTTGCCACAGCGACTCTCAGGGCCTTCAAACTCTGGGTCTGAGGGGCAATTATCTGATCAAAGGGCGTCTAGAATACAGGAATAAAGAGGAACAGAGGGCCCACATTGTTCCTGCTCTGATCAGAAGAATCGAAAATCTCCTGGCCATATAACCATATCCAAGGCCCACTCCTCCACACAACCATCCATCATCATGTCACATCTCACTCATTCTCCTCTTATTTTCCAACAATGAGCAGTGTTTGTCGGTTGTACAATGGTCTCTTTCTGTTGCAAATAGCCGGAAGATCGTTTCACACAGACAGAACCATGATGGAGAATTAATCATGAGGCTGCCCTTCAGATTCCTATGCAATCTCCAGTTGAGCCACTTGTTGGGTCTGTGAGTGGATATAGAGTGCACTCCTCACTAAATCACTGTGTGGATTGGAGAACACGAGGAGGGCACTGGTGGCAAAGTCATGCTCCCTCCGTGGAAGTGAAGAACAGCCCCTGGTGTTCTTCTGTCAGTACCATTAAGTTTACAGTCCTTCAAGTAGACCTATAAACCCATTGAATAACTGGTTTCCGTTTTGTTCTCTGCTTGCTAGTCACAGCACCTTTCTTTACAGTATATGAAAACATAAGCATATGATGAAATTAACTATTCATGAGCTACTCATCATACGAATAGATGGAAAAGAGAGATTCTCTCTCTCTCTCTCTCTCTCTCTCTCTCTCTCTCTCTCTCAGCCCACACAAGTGCTACAATTTGTAGGAGCAGGAACCAGATGAATGCTTGACATCAAACAGAGGCTCATTGTTTGTAGTGTTGCTGTTTGTACCTTCGGCAGTTGCTGTCATTCTGCAGGGGCTGCTCCCACTCACCTGTGATCTATAGAGAACAATGGGACAGGAAGATTAAAGATGACTACAGATATATTACATCAGAGAGAGTGAAAGAGAAGAAGAGGACACACACACAAACACAAGCACACACACACGTGTGGAAAAAGGGTGTGTTGGATTTGTTTTCGATACAGGTCTTAAGATGGGCACTGGGAAATGGACGATAAGGTGGGGACAACGTGAAAGGGGTGTGCAAAAGGAGAAAGCACAAAAGAGTGGAGAGAAAGTAAAAAGGTGCAGGTGCAGAATAAGGGGACAGAAGATGAACAGATGGACGGGCACATACCTGTAGGTGGGCTCTCCATCTATCTATCTCTCTATCAGATGGATATGGAACGTGCCAACACGCTGCATATTTTGTTACTTGTCCCTCATCCCCCATCTTCCAAGCACAATAAGACAGGGATCATTAACACAGACGAAGGACAGTTTGGATTTGGCTTCACACCAATCAAATCACATTCTTAACAAAACGTCATCATTGTCAGACAAACGTGTCTGTTTCTGGCCTGCTTGTGTTGATGTCCTGCAGTAGCTAGCTTGCTAAATCAGCCCATTCCTAAGCCATGGATGGAGATGTGGATTTAGACTTGTGGCATTGACTTAATTCTCTGTACAGGCCAAATAATTATGATGGCTATTCTGATCTAACCATAAATTGATAATAACAGAAATCTAAGAGTATTTGAATAAGGGAAGGTGGAGATAAACTCTGATGTGTCACAAATTAGTGGCGCTCCAGTCATTAACTAAGAAGAAAGCAGAGCAGAGAGGCTCTCATGTGGCTAGCAGATGAAAGATGAAAAAGCCTGGGTTCCTCTCAATGAAAAAGAAGAGTTGAAAAGATGCTCACATTTGAACAGCACTGAGGGAATTCTGCCCACATACAGGGGAGTACAAACACTAACCCAATGTCTCCCAGGTATTAAGAAAGGCGTACTGTCACTCTTTCATGTGTTGCAATACACGAGGGGGTAAGCTATCTGTAGCTTACCTTTCATTGAAGTTTTAGTACAGACTGTACATACTATAACTTAAAACTAAGGATACGCTACAGTATGGTAATTAGTGTAAAGTATAGTAAGTGCAGGGACCAACTGCCATAATCATTCAGTCAAAGAGCCTAATCAAAACATCAACGAACCTACATACGCAAATCAGTTTTTTAACAAATGTAATTAAGGTAAATTGCTGCGTATCTCATTACAGATAATGCTGAGCACATACTGTACTAGGAATACATGGCAGCACATAAGCACATACACACACCCACTGACTAACCAGATGGTTTCTGGCTCTGTCGTCTCCTTTCTAAACAACTATTTTTGGTCACTTAAATATTTTAGCTCCTCCAGCAGACCCCTGGAACAATGAAATATAGTTAATATTGCATGGCAGCAGCAAAGGTCTGAGTTAATTCTGTCTCCCAGGAAATTCCTCTTAAAGTGCTCATATGTGTCCCCAAGCCACAGAAAAGCCTGTCACCTTGGGAACCCAGGGTGTCTGTAACAGATCTCGTCCTCCTCTTCTGAGGAGGAGTAGTTGAGAAGGATCGGAGGACCAATGCGCAGCGTGGTAAGTGTCCATAATGTTTAATCAAGACACAACAGAACACTGGAAAAAAACAATAAACGAAACAGTCCCGTGTGGCAACAAACACTCACATGGAAACAAACACCCACAACTCAAAAGTGAAACCAGGCTACCTAAGTATGATTCTCAATCAGGGACAACGATTGACAGCTGCCTCTGATTGAGAACCATACTAGGCCGAACACAGAAATCCCAAATTAAACGAACATAGACAACCCACCCAACTCACGCCCTGACCATACTAAAACAAAGACAGGATTTAAGAGAGGATTTAAGTGAGTGTCTTTCTTCTGGGATCAGTGTTAACAGTGCCTTATGGAGCTTTTGTTCACCTGATATAGAGTACCTCATGGTAAACTGCAGACCCTTTAATCTACCAAGATAGTTCTCATCCATAATCATCCTGGCTGTCTACATTCCACCCCAAGCCAACACCACTCTGGCCCTCAGCCACCTGTACGGGGCCATAAACAAATAAGAAACCCCACACCCCGAGGTAGCATTTCTGGTGGGTGGATATTTTAACTTGGGGAGACTTAAAACCTTCCTACCTCACCTCTACCAACACTACCAATTGCTTTTTTCAATTTTTTTACTAACGACATGCCACTGACTTTGAGTAAAGCCATCTATGTATGCTGGATGACTCAACACTATACACATCAGCTACTACAGCAACTGACATGACTGCAACACTCAACAAAGAGCTGCAGTTAGTTTCAGAGTGGGTGGCAGGTAATAAGTTAGCCCTAAATATTTCTAAAACCTAAAGCATTGTATTTGGAACCAAACACTCACTAAACCCTAAAACTCAACTAAATCTTGTAATAAATCATGTGGAAATTGAGATGACTAAACTGCTTAGTAACACTAGATTGTAAACTGCCATGGTCAAAACATATGGACACAGTAGTAGCTAAGATGGGGAGAAGTCTGTCTACAATAAAGCGATGCTCTGCCTTCTTAACAACACCACCAACAAGGCAGGTCCTACAGGCCCTAGATTTGTCGCACCTTGACTACTGTTCAGTCGTGTGGCCAGGTGACACAAAAAAGGACTAAGGAAAATTAAAATTGGCTCAGAACAGGGCAGAACGGATGTACACAGAGAAGTAATATTAATAATATGCATGTCAATCTCTCCTGGCTGAAATTGGAGGAGAGATTGACTGCATCACTACTTTTTTTATGAGAGATATTGACATGTTGAATGCACCGAGCTGTCTGTCTAAACTACTGGCACACAGCTCGGACACCCATGCATACCACACAAGACATGCCACAAGAAGTCCAGAACAGACTATGGGAGGCACACAGTACTACATAGAGCCATGACTACATGGAACTCTATTCCACATCAAGTAACTGATGCAAGCAGTACAATTAGATTGACAAAAACGGATTAAAAAAACACCTTATGGAACAGCGGGGACTGTGAAGCAACACAAACATTGACACACACACACACACACACACACACACACACACACACACACACACACACACACACACACACACACACACACACACACACACACACACACACACACGCACACACACACACATGGATTTAGTACTGTAGATATGTGGTAGTGGTGGAGTAGGGGCCTGAGGGCACACAGTGTTGTGAAATCTGTGAATGTATTGTAATGTTTTTAAATCGTATAAACTGCCTTAATATTGCTGGACCCCAGGAAGAGTAGCTGCTACTTTGGCAGCAGCTAATGGGGATCCATAATGAATACAAATACAAACACAAACACCTCTCCTGTGCCACTAGGGGCGCAAAAACTAGACCACTTTAATTCTACCCACAGATGTGCATACAAGACCCTGCCTCGCCCTCCCTTCGGCAAATCTAACCATGACTCCATTCTCCTGCTTCCTATTTACAAACAAAAGCTCAAACAGGAAGCACCAGTGATGTGCTCAATATGGAAGTGGTCAGATGAAGCAGACGCGAGGTTACAAGACTGTTTTGCTAGTACAAACTGGGATATGTTCTGGGATTCATCCAATAGCATTGAGGAGTTTACCATAACAGTCACAGGTTTCATCAATAAGTGCATAGACAATGTCGTCCCCACAGTGAATATAAGAATGCATTCAAACCAACAACCATTGAATACAGGAAATATATGTGCTGGGCTAAGTGCTAAACCTACCACTCACAAGAAAAGGGACACATACAGTTGAAGTCGGAAGTTTACATTCACCTTAGCCAAATATATTCAAACTCAGTTTTTCACAATTCCTGACATTTAATCTTAGTAAAAATTCCATGTCTTAGGTCAGTTAGGATCACCACTTTATTTTAAGAATGTGAAATGTCAGAATAATAGTAGAGAAAAGGATTTATTTCAGCTTTAATTTCTTTCATCTTCAAACAGAAGCTTGCATGTCAACAGTACAGGCTGGTGGCAATGGTGTAATGGTGTGGGGAATGTTTCCTGGCACACATTAGGTTCCGTGATACCAATTGAGCAACGTTTCCTTGCCATGGAGAATTCAGGTTGTTCTGGAGGCTAAGGGAGGTCCGACCCGGTTCTAGATGGGTGTACCTAATAAATTGGATAATTTTTCTGCCTTCTGTAAGTTTAAGAAACATAGCCTTGTGCCTTAAAATTCTGTTACTAAAAACCCACATATCTGTAAGATATTTTTAAATGTCTCTCTCTCAAGACGAGGGAGGATAAAGAAAGTTCACAGAAGGAACAAGTAAAGGTAGACCTATAAATTAGTTATGTTTTTAGAGCATAATTTAAAACAAAAATAAATGGATTAGGGCAACCATTTTGAATTCAAAATTTAAGCAAAAAATGGACAATTGAAATTCAGCTACATTAAATCTCAAAGCCTCTCGACTGTGAGTGGATGATAGAGCAGTGAACTCCCCATAATCCCTTTTCATAATCCTCAAAAGACTCATCACAAGGGAGAACACCCACACAAGTCTGCCACTCTGTCTCTTAGGTAATCTACAAGGATTTCTCTGATTTAAACTTTTCTAAAAAGTTGTGTTATCTCAAAATCATGGCAAACAGTGGCTTCCAACCTGTATTGTATTTAGATGACAGCCAAAACCCTGCTGCATGTCTGTCTTGTGATTGACAGAACCTTCAAAACTAATTTGTGTAAATCTGTCTGAACTATCAAAGTTAATTAAGCAGCATGTAAATTAGAATGTTCAATTTGCAGTGTGAATTTTTATTCTCATACTGCAAATGTTCCTGTTAATTGATTTACCATCATTACAGTCAATCAGTGGCATGTCATAAAAACCAATCAAAATCTGAGACAATGTAACAGAGGATGCCCAGTATGTCTCACTTAGGATGGTTATAGTGCACATTAAAGTGAACATTTAAAAACCCTGACATTAAAATACCTTACAAAATATTCCTTCCTTGGTTATTAACAATCAGGTAATGACCTTTTAGAAATGTATTTATCTGTGTGTTTGTGTGTGTGTATTCGTACGTGTGTCTGTCTGTCCTTCTGTCCAGAGCCTGCAGGCTGTTTGTCTGTCTGGGACCTGTTGGTTGTGCTTTCAAACGTGGGCCCAGGGCTCGGAGCAAAGTGCTGTCAGATCAGCTTTACAGACAACAGATAGGCAGTCAGGACAGCAAGGTTATGAGAGGAGCACCCATGGCCTGCCCAGCGGCTTCCCAGCTGTCTGGAGACATTCCTCACACAGTCATTGACTGCTCACCGGCTGGGGGCACGCGCCCCCATCTAACATTCTTCCATCCCAATGACCCACCCACCACCAGCCGCCCAAACCCTGACAACCCCAAACAAGACAGCAGCCATCCAGACAAAGCAATAACGCTCACTCGGATATACAGTCATGAAACAGCTTAACTACATTAATATGGCTTTTACAAAATCCTTTACAACATGTGGATCTCAAATACCAGAGTTGGCCACTCCTGCTTGAAATAAAAAAAACACACAAAACTGTATTCAAATATTTGTGAAGAAACTTGGTAGAGTGAGCTGCATGTAGCCAAGTACTGTATGTCACTTTAGCTGTGCAGATACACCTTCAATGAATAATCAGCTTTGATTTTAGTATGAGGACCAACACTGGAAGGTGAGAATATAGAATAGACACTTGATAGTCAAGAGGAACACGAGAGTGCAATTTGAGACATTTAGTGGCAATCAGCAATCTTAGACGGAAATGTGTGTGTGTGTTCGTGCTGGTTAAATGTCTCCACAGGGGCAAAACTGATGACCACTTTACTTCTCAATGAACACACACAGACACAGATGCATACATAGGCAAACACACGCACGCACACACACACATGCACGTGCACACACATACGCATGCGCGGGCACACACACGCACACACAGTGACTGTGGCTTTGGAGTCAGCACTGGCTGGGTGTTTGACCTCCGTGATTTGTCAAGGAGTGGGTCCAGAGTCATGTCTCAGCTGCCTCTTCTCCTCTCCTCCTCTCGCTCATACATATTCATCTCATCAGTGAGAAAGGGCACCTTCTCACTTTAGTCACAGTCCACAAAATTCAGTCAGAGCAGTCTGTCTGCGTGTGTGTGTGCAGATAATAATCAGATTCGATACATCCAAGAGGAAATAAGGAATAGATTAAATTGCATATTATCCTACTTAAAATACAGCCAACTCCCTCCAGACAGCATGCATCATCTCAGCATCTCTTCTATTAGTCTTTATGTTTCCACCACATCCTACAGTTAATTTCCTGTTCAGACTTTTCCTATACTCCAGCTATAGTGAACCTGTCCACTAATAAGTCAGAATCAAACCACACTGTATAGGGCATTAACTAAGAGAAGAAAAAGCTGCAATATGAAATCCGAGGAGAGGAGAGCGAGGAGTTTTTTCAGTCTCAGCATGTTGGCTGTCACGTCAGTCGTCGTGAGGCTGCGTTGGATTCAGCCCGAAGACGAGACGTGGCTAAAAGCCTTTCAGTTATCACAATAAAATGTCTAATAAGTGCCACAGACTCTTCATGCAAACTTTTAATCAACTTCCTAAAATCGGAGCAGATTTCTATATTCATGATGCTGAGACAAAGGCCAGTGTTTGAGTATGTGCTGAAATGTCCATCCGCAATGAAAAACTGATCAATGTTATCAACGTAAGTGAATTTCATATTTTATTCACCAAACTTTTAACCTAAATCCAATGACATGGTGATATTTTTTATTGATTTCACGTTGAATTCACGTTAGTTGAAAACTCAATCAAATGTAAATTCGCTACACTGCTGAATCGTGACAGAACAATGTCCAGAGAAGTCATTGTCTTAGTTTGACTATTAGTGAAAACGGTTCTTTGAACTCTCAATTGGTTGTACTAGATGTAGGCTAATCTCCATGCAACCACTACCATATGATGAATAACTCAAATTCACATATTCAGATATCATGTATGTTTCGTTTTCACGTCCACCCCTGCTCCGGAGTTCAACGTCACCTGTCTACTAACCACCAGTCCTGGCAACCATCATTATGCACACCTGCATCTCATCATCAGTCACACCTGTACTTCATTACTCCTTTTATTACCAAACCTTTATTTAGCCCTCTTTTGTTATCAGTCAGCAGGTAGAATTGGTTGTTTCCATGTGCTGCTCTTGGTTTGTATTGGCCCATGTTCATTGTTATTATACTTATTAACTGCACCTGCTTCCTGACTGCCTGTGTCTACGTTACAGAATACTACCTAAAAAAAACAGAAGCTACAGTTAACATTTTCATGCGTGAGTTCCAAATATCTCTAACTGTCACCCCAGTGTGTTTAAAAAAAAATGTTTTTTTTATGCACATGACGTTAGAACGTTCTCTCCATTCAAGAATGTGATTGTTACGCAACAATATATTTAATCCGCCCTGCCTTCAAACCAAGGTACGCAGCCTGTTTTTATAGGCTGTTTTCAATTTGCCAATTTCAAATGATTTTCTAACAAGTTTTTTTATTTTCTAAGAACAGTTTGAATTGAGGTGTGTTCCGCCTCATTCATTCACATAAGTATAATTTTTTAAAACTTTTGTGGACCAATTTTAGAAAATTGACATTTCTGACCCGTACAAAATTCCCCAAACACTTCCCAATTGTTTGTGCAGTTCAAGTCTGCAGACATTTGCTCATCTCCCGTCCTGCACACACGTGTTCACATTTCCCGTCTGTTGCCTGCATCGCAGTCATAGTTGTTTTCATTGCCAATAATAACTTTGGAAATGTGTGCGTTTCTATCAAAGTGACTTATTACGTTATAATAGTTTCTGCATGTCGTTTCTACTGTAGCATAATATGTTCGTGTATATTCCTTATAACCACGGACACGTTACTCATTTCATAACCTTTATCGTGTTATAGTCAATGCTTAGGTAGCTAGCTACGTTCTTCTATTAGCTATGGAAAACCATTCTAATTGCGTCAGAATTATTAGTATGTGTTGTAATTTGAAGCTACTCTGGCCGTATGACTCCCAAGTGGCACAGCTGTCTAAGGCACAGCGTCTCAGTGCTAGAGGCGTCACTACAGACACCCAGGCTCAAATCCAGCCTACGTTTCTATCAAAATAAGTGCCTTATTACGTTATAATAGTTTCTGCATGTCTTGTTATACCGTTTCTACTGTAGCTCACTGTGTATGGAGCATAATATATTTGTGTATATTCCTTATAACCGCGGACACGTGAGGTAATGTTACTCATTTCATAACCTTTATGGTGTTATATTCAATCGTGCTTAGGTAGCTAGCTACATTCTTCTATTCGCTCTGTAAAACAATTCTAATTGCGTCAGAAGTATTGGCTTGTTGTATTTTGAAGCTACCCTGGCTTTGACTCCCGAGTGGCACAGCTGTCTAAGGCATAGCATCTCAGTGCTAGAGGTGTCAGTACAGACACCCTGGTTCAAATCCAGGCTGTGTTTCTATCAAAGTAAGTGCCTTATTAAGTTAACAGTTTCTGTAAGTGAACTGTATGTCCAATTACAAAAAAATCCCTTGTTCAGTAATCGTCTCACCTGTTAGTTGGCGGTGAACTATGTGTCCAAAGGGCTGCATTGATCAGATGGAAAAATATAATCTCATACCACTTGGTTGTTTTCTGAGTGCATTCCACAAAGCTGTTTATCATGTCTGCCTTAACCTCAATGGGGGCAGTGGATATAGTCAAGCACGCAGTCTGGTATGATTTTTCTCTCTCCCGTCAGGTAGTCCACATGGTTGCTGTATGGACAGTGGAGAGGACATGGCTGTCTCGTTTGTCATGCCACTTTACTGCCAGCTGTTGACATTTCTTATTTTGTGTAATGGGTCATTTAGGATGGCAGTAGCATTGTTGATGAAATGCAGTCATTGCAGCAGAACTAGGAAGCAGTTTTGGGAAAAGAGAGTGGCAAAGAAGGGAATTGCAAACACAGGATCTGTGCTCCAGTATTCTCTTAGGGAGTTATTCTTTACTATCCCCATGAGAAGGACTGTCACCAGGAAGGTATACATTTCACTAATTGTGGTTGTTCCACCCCACTCCTGGCTCTCTTCTCCTGTAGCTCCAAGGCATAGTGATTGGTCTCTGCTATGTCTCCCACCAGCTCCTCTGTCAGAAACAACTTGAAGCACTCTGCCTCAGATGGAAATGGTGAGGGGTGTTGCACAAGGACTGGGACTCATCAAAGCAAACAGCAGGGCCAGGATGGGTGAAATGGCTGTCAGCCTTCCAGCTACCACAGAACTCCTGTACTTCATCCACTGTCTGTCTGCCTCCATCACCACCAGCATTTTCAATGGGAACTGGGACTTTGTCAGTAGACAAGGGGGTCCTCAGATTCAGGGTTCTCAATGGCTGGGGGGCAGCTCGTCACTGTCAGAATCTGATTCCTGACTTTCAGACTCATTAAAAAATCTCCAGAATTTCTCCTTTCGAAAGACATTGCTAATGCTACAGCTTATCTCACTAGCTACATACATAAACAACAACACTGAATTGCTCAGTGTGAGTGCGAGGTTAAGTGATTGACTGCCTGCACACGCCATTTGTATCAAATCACTATCAGAAAATGTTTTGCGTGGTAATCATGATAGCTCATGCATTCAGATTCTTGCATAGATTGTAATGGGCACATACGTGTGTAAAATACTTTTTTGAAGGTTGTACCGATTATGATGAGCTAAGCTAATTCCAGCTATGTGTGGAGCCAAGTTTGTTGACATACAATGCATTCTGGGTTTCACGTAATCGTCTGTCAGACCAAAGATGCTATAACAAAATGAGGTGAGTAAGGGTTCACTCATTTTTTGAAAACTTCAGGAAGTGAATGGTGTGATGTGAACTATGGTAGACGACACACCCCTTCAACATGCATACTATAAACAGACAGCTGACAAGATGTGTTCGATCTTTGGTTTCTGTAAGGAAAAAAAGCATGGCGGTGCGCTGGAACTAATCGTCGGATTACTTTTGATTTCTAGAAAGTGTTTTACTCAATTATTTAGATCATTGGTGAGCTCACCAGTGATGTGATTAATTATAAATAGTAATTGCTGTTAGCTAATTCATACCGTAGTTTATGTCAGCAGGGAATTATAAAATATGACCGCTTGTGTTGCGTCAATCTTTCCTCAGTTAGTGCTAGGACAAATGTAGTCTACATTTTTTTCCGATTTGAATGATTGTGTTATGCTATAGATACTTCTGTGAATATCTGAACATTGCTTCCAAAAATAAACTGCTCACATTCTGGACATAACTTTGTAAGGACTGTGTTCGTCAATCAGCTCAAATGCTGATTGTTGCATCAAGCGGCAGTTCTAAATAAGCGTTCTAATCACACGGGTGTGATCTAAGCTTCAGGGACCACTGTTGAACGATCACACCCGTGTGATGGTACGTGTGAAAGGGTTAATAAAGACATCTCCCAGATTGTCGGTGAACAGGGACACCTATTTTGTCAATACTAAGACCAGCTGGCTCAATTGGGAACGGCTATGGATGAGGTCCTCCGCGTTCTTCAACGAGTCGTCATTACTCAAGGGGCATCGTCTCCAAAGAGCAGACGATTCTCTGCCACAAGTCAGCCCAGCGAGCGAGTACCGCAGCAGTTCATCCTGGTCAGCGATGTCCGATTGTCCCTCCCGGACAAATATGACTGGACTCCATCAAAATTCTGTGGCTTCCTACTTCAGTGCTCCCTCTCTTTCGCCCATCAGAGTGGAGTCCCCACCATTGAGACATCCAAGATTGCCACGGTTATTTCTCTGCTCTGAGTCAGAGCCTGAACTCATGGAGGTAGGGGCCACACACCTCTCTGTGGCTGAGCGATGCCGTCGCAGACAGCTGGTGCTCTGTCCATATAGCGGACAAGAGGGGCACTAGCTTCAATGGTGTCCGGTATGTTCTAACTGGGGTTCCATGAGAGCAGAGGGACAGCCACGTGATCATCCGTCTCCTGGGTTTGGCGTGAGTATTCCATCATCATCAATTTCCGCCAAACCTTTTCTTGTATCAATTTCACTGGCTGTCTGTCCTTCATGTTTGTTTCTACAGCTCTAGTGGACTCCAGTGCTGTGGGGAATTTTATTGACCAGGCCCTCCTCCCTTAACATCACCTCATACTCGCTCTCTTCTCCTTGTCCGGTTCATGCGCTGGATAGTCAACCACTAGGATCCAGGACAATCACACACATAACAGCACCACTCACCCTCACCGTGGAATCCATATACTGTATAAAGAAATCCTTCCCTTCCTCATCACCCGTTCCCTGTGGTTCCACGTCGGTGGAAAGCCCCGTGGTTGCCCTTCAGCACAAGACCCGCGCCACATGTCTCCATCCTAATCACCCCTGCGACTGTGTCATCGACCTGCTTGCAGGCTCTGCACCTACGTGTGGCCGCATATACCCTCTGTTGGTGGCAGAAACCAAGGCTATGGAGAAGTACATCCAGGAGGCTCTCCAGCAGGGTTTCATTCGTACGTCCACCTCCCTTGCATCGGCAGGCTATTTCTTCGTGGCCAAGAAAGACGGAGGATTGCGCCCGTGCATCGATTACAGAAATCTGAATTCCATCACCACAACGTACCGCTACCCCTTCCCGTTGGTTCCGGATGCGATTGAACAACTCTGCAGGGCCTGGTTTTTCAATAAATTGGACTTGCGTAGTGCCTGCAATTTGATCCGCACCCGGGAGGAGGGTAAATCGAAGACAGCCTTCAGCGCGGTCTACCCGGCTCCCTTTGAGGAGCACATTGCTCACATTTGAGTAGTCTTGGAACGCCTGCTCAGGTCTCCTTCTTGGGTTACCTGATCGGCCCGCAAGGAATCATGATGGATGAGAGGAAGTGGATGCTGACAGGTCATAGCCAGTCCCAACCACCATGAAGGGATTAAAATGGTTTCTGGGCCAACTTCTACCGCTGATTCATAAAGCACTTTAACTCGATCGACTCTCCTCTCACTTCTATCCTAAAGGGTGGTCCGCGGAAGTTGGGATTAAATTCTTCAGCTGACAAAGCCTTTAGCCTACTGAAGAGTCGATCCTACTCTGCCCTTCGTGGTGGAGATGGACGCTTCAGAAGTAGGTGTGGGGGCTGTCCTGTCCCAACGTCAAGGTAATCAACAGAAATTGTATCCATGTGCATATTACTCAAAAAATCTGTTTCCTGCAGAGAGAAACTATGATGTTGGCGATCGGGAGCTCCTGGCGATAAAGTTGCCATTAGAGGAGTGGAGACACTGGCAGGAGGGCGCCCATGACCCATTTCTCATCCTCACCGACCATCGGAACCTGGAGTATATACGGACAACGAGGCAACAGAACCAGATTCGATCTCACTCTGCAATCGTCATCACACTGCACACTGCACTAATCCCATCTGGACAAGAGGAATACCTATGTAAGAACACTGTTCATTGACTACAGCTCAGCATTCAACACCATAGTACCCTCCAAGCTCATCATTAAGCTTGAAGCCCTGGGTCTCAACCTGGCCCTCTGCAATTGGTTCCTGGACTTTCTGATGGGCCGCCCCCAGGTGGTGAAGGTAGGAAACAACATACCCACTTCGCAGATCCTCAAAACTGGGGCCCCACAAGGGTGTGTGCTCAGCCCTCTCCTGTACTCCCTGTTCACCCATGACCGCGTGGTCATGCACACCTCCAACTCATTCATCAAGTTTGCAGATGACACAAGAGTAATGGGCTTGATTACCAACAACAGCAAGATAGCCTACAGGGAGGAGGTGAGGGCACTTGGAGTGTGGTGTCAGGAAAACAACCTCTCACTCAACATCAACAAAACAAAGGAGATTATGGTGGACTTCAGGAAACAGCAGAGGGAGCACCCCCCATCCACATCGACAGGACAGTAGTGGAGAAGGTGGAAAGTTTTAAGTTCCTCAGCGTACACATCAGACTAACTGAAATGGTCCACCCACACAGACAGTGTGGTGAAGAAGCCGCAACAGATTTGATATTGCCCAGGTAAAAAAACATCAAAGTCGATGCCCTATCCCATCTCCACGATTCAGGAGAGGTTCCTGTCTTGAGTGCACCCATAATCACACCTTCTCGAGTCATAGTCCCCGTGCTTTGGGATGTAGATGTCCACATTTACCAGGCCCTGGAGTGGGAACCCTGCCATCTGTCCTCCTGAGCGGCCCTACGTTTCAGCGGGGATAAGGGATCGGCTATTGACCTGGGTGCACATTTTTCATTGCTGGATAACCAGGTATTACCTGCACCATTCGGTCCATCTCTGGAAAGTATTGGTGGCCCACCTTGGTGCATGACGTCACTTGATATGTCAACTCCTGTTCCGTATGTTCCCAATCCAAATCCCCCCAGAACACTCCAGCAGAGAACTCCTTCCCCTTCCCAAGCCTGTCCATTGACTTTGTCACTGATCTCCCCTCTTCTGATGATTTTACCACCATTTTGGTGATAGTGGACAGGTTCTCTAAATCATGCCGTTTCATCCCTCTCTCAGGTCTCCCTACCACTCTCCAGTTTGCTGAGGCACTGTTTCAGCAGGTCTTCCAGCACTATGGCCTTCCGGAGGATATCGTCTCCGACCGTGGCCCCCAATTCACATCACGTGTATAGAAGGCTTTCATGAAAAAGCTGGTGGTCACGGTCAGCCTCACTTCCGGGTACCGGCCTCAGTCTAACGGGAAGGTAGAGGATGAACCAGGAGCTAGGGAGGTTCCTGAGGAGCCACTGCCAGGACCGGCAGGGGGAGTGGGCCAGATTCCTTCCTTGGGCTGAATGCGACACTCCTGCACCGGGCTTAACTCCCTTCCAGTGTGTTCTGGGTTATCAGCCAGCCCTGGCTCCTTGGACTCCAAGCCAGACCGAAGCTCCTGCGGTGGACGAGTGGTTCAGGCACGCAGAAGAGGTATGGAACGATACCCACATGATGGGATGATACCAGCGAGCCCTCCTCCATCAGAAAGAGCAGGCAGATCGCCACCGCAGTGAGGCTCCTGTGTTCCATCCTGGTGATCACGTCTGGCTCTTCACCAGGAATCTCTCCCTACAGAGGAAGATTGGGATTTTCTAAGCTAAACTGACCAAGACACTCCTCCAACAACACATAAAACCTCACATAATTCTACCCAAAACCTATGATAATTTCTCTCACCCAGTGGCATATGGGTTATTCAGGTGAGCGCAGATGTTGCCCGTGATAAGCAGTGGCCACTTTGTCAAAAGCAAGGGTGCAAAATATATTGCTTGTCCATGCAGGGCGCACCTCTACAGGGTACTGTTAGAGAGTTGAATTTGCTGCGGCACTCCAACAACATTCCATCAAAAAATAATCTAACATAGCCTATGGTAGAATGAGAATATGGCCTTTTCTGTAGCCTACAGGCTGGAGTCCCTGCCGCTGAAAAAAACTTCCATCCTTCAATTATTTTCGTACCCTTCCCCAGATCTGTGCCTCGACAAAATCTTGACTCGGAGCTCTACGGACAATTCCTTCGACATCTTGGCTTGGTTTTTGCTATAACATTCACTGTCAACTTTGGGACCTTATATAGACAGGTGAGTGCCTTTCCAAATCGTGTCCAATCAATTGAATTTACCACAAGTGGACTCCAATCAAGTTTTAGAAACATCTCAAGGATGATCTTTGGAAACAGGATGCACACCTCAGCTCAACTCGAGTCTCATGGCCAAATTCTGACTCTGTGAAGGAGTGTAGCAGAGACGAGCAGCAGGCATTCATGAAACTACAATTATGGCCATACTGACAGCCTGAACAGGAAAGTCTGAGCTACATGAACTCAACTGATATTAACATGCATGTGTGTATGGGACACAGGAACTCAGTCAGAGTCACAACTTATTGTTGACAGTTAGAATAGTAATATTAACAAGGTGCAATTACTGTCTTATTTCACTGTAGAGCCTCTAGCCCTACTCAATATGCCTTAACCAACCATGTTGTTCCACCTCCTACATATGCGATAACATTACCTGGTTTAAACGTCTCTAGAGACTATATCTCTCTCATCATTACTCAATGCCTAGATTTACATCCAATGTACTCACATCCTACCTTAGTCTGTACACTATGCCTTGAATCTATGCTATCATGCCCAGAAACCTGCTCCTTTAACTCTGTTGCGAACGTGCTAGACGGCCAGTTCGTATAGCCTTTAGCCGTACCCTTATCCTACTTCTCCTCTGTTCCTCTGGTGATGTAGAGGTTAATCCAGGTCCTGCAGTGCCTAGCTCCACTCTCACTCCCCAGGTGCTCTCATTGGTTGATTTCTGTAACCGTAAAAGCCTTGGTTTCATGCATGTTAACATTAGAAGCCTACTCCCTGAGTTTTTTACTCACTGCTTTAGCACACTCTGCCAACCCGGATGTCTTAGCCGTGTTTGAACCCTGGCTTAGAAAAACCACCAAAAACCCATAAATCTACATCCCTAACCATAACATTTTCCGCCAAGATAGAACTGCCAAAGGGGGCGGAGTTGCAATCCACTGCAAAGATAGCCTGCAGAGTTCTGTATTACTATCCAAGTCTATACCCAAACAATTCGAGCTTCTACTTCTAAAAATTCACCTTTCCAGAAACAAGTCTCTCAATGTTGTCGCTTGCAAAAAACCACCCTATGCCCCCAGCTGTGCCCTCGACACCATATGTGAATTGATTGCCCCCCATCTATCTTCTGAGCTAGTGCAACTAGGTGACCTAAACTGGGGCATGCTTAACACCCCGGCCATCCTACAATCTAAGCTTTATGCCCTCAATCTCACACAAATTATCAAATTGAACCTACCAGGTACAACCCCAAATCCGTAAACCCGGGCACCCTCATAGATATCATCCTAACTAACTCACCCTCCAAATACACTTCTGCTGTTTTCAATCAAGATCTCAGCGATCACTGCCTCATTGCCTGAATCCGTGATGGGTCTGCGACCAAACGACCACCCCTCATCACCGTCAAACGCTCCCTGAAACACTTCTGCGAGCAGGCCTTTTTAATCGATCTGGCCGAGCTATCCTGGAATGACATTGACCTCATTCCATCAGCAGATAATGCCTGGTTATTCTTTAACCTCTCTACGCACCGAACCCGTTAGCGGGATTAAATTCGACAACATACGGTGATCACTACATAAATAGTCATATTAATCATTCATGAAAATACAAGTGCCTCACATGTTTCGAAAGCCTAGAATCTTGCTAATCCAACTGCGTTGTCAGATTTAAAAAATGATTTACTGCGAAAGAATACGATGCGATTATCTGAGGATAGAGCCCCATTAAAAAAAACTATTTCAACCAGCACAGGCGTAACAAAATCACAAATTGCAATAAAATAAATAGTTTACCTTTGACGATCTTCCTCTGTTTGCAATCCCAATGCTCATCGTTACACAATGAATAGTCTTTTGTTTGATAAAATCCATTTTTATAGCCTAACAAGAAACATTTTGTGAACCGCTTGTGTCGGGAATTCCGTCTCATTCAATTTTCGACGACACATTCAATGTAAATACACACACGAAACGTGACTTTTCCAGTCATGTTTGGTTTCATTGCATTCAACTGGTTTGTTTGTATCACAACCAAACTTGATAGGTCATTTCGTGCGACGTATTGACTGAAAGAAACCGATTTGAAGACAACAAGTAATGACATCATTGTGTACCAATGATATGACCGCTGTTTCGTTGATTGACTATTTTAACCCAATGACAACTGATCGTCTTGAAATCTAGCTGGGTAGATTGCCAATGAGCTGAGGTAAACGGCAATATGTAATGGTTATGTGTTGGAAGACCAACCCATGTAGTAAACTCTGGCGTAAAGAGGGTCATTCGCCATTGAAGATTCATACTGGAAGGAGCGCATGTTACACACAGCACTTTTTTGGTAAAGCGCATCTTCAGCTGTTTATATATCAATCAGTATGGTGACTAAGTCAGGGAAAGCTAAATCTAAGTCTAGATATACAGATGTACACACAATTTTAGAAGAAATTGATCGGGAAAGTGAGACAGAGATTGTTGGAGGACGATTCATTTAGCTAGCATAGCTTTGATTCCCAAATGGAGGAATATATTTTGAATGGAGAGGACATCGTTTTGGACTGGTAAGTTCTTCTCATGCTAATGCCGTTGTTTGAAATTAATAAAATAAAATATTATTTGATTTTTAAATTGTACATTTTTTAGTAACAATATACAAATTTAATGAAATGTGTAAAGTACACGTAGGCTATACATTGTGGGTGGGGGTATGTTTGTATGTAATAGCCTATCAGCTAATACATATTGTGGATTAGAGGGAGCATGGCCGAGATGCGTGTGTCTACCGCTCCACCCCACCCCCACATGAAATAGCCTATTTGAGGCTGTTGAGGGGAGGGCAGGCCCACAACAATGGCCAAAGTGAAATGGAGACAGTAAATATAGCTGGTCTGTTGTAATATAATAAAGATAGTAGATCTAGCTGGTCTGTCATAATATAATAGAGACAGTAGATCTAGTTGAAATGTCATAATATAAAATAGACATTAGGTCTAGCTGGTCTGTCATAATACAGTATAAATGAGACAGTAGATCTAGCAGGTCTATAATAATATATTCAACCTTATGTTCCCTGTACTCTATATTTATCTGTTTATTATACCTGTTGATACAGGGCTCATATGTGAAACTATTCTAACTGAACATTTTCTTTCACAGTTACACTGACTCCGAATGGGAGCCCCCAGTGCCAAGGTGTCCATCCCCCACTGAAGCTGGTTAATCCAGCCGGACACCGGTTGTCTCAGCGCTACTGGGGCATGGACTGCAAAAAAATGCAATAAACTGCAATAAAGGACTACAACAAGAGCATGGGAGGTGTGGACCTGTCAGATGCGCTGATAGGCTATTACAATGTTCTCCCTAAAACGAAATGGTACAAGACCTTTCATTTCATCGACATTGCTGTGGTGAATGCATTCATCCTACACAAGGAAATGGCTAAGAGCTGTGGAAAGCCTCCCATCTCACAGTTAGCCTTCAGAGAGCTGCTCATCAAGGAGCTTGCTGGCTACAGCACCACGTTCTGGCCCCTCTACCTCTGTCCCTTCTGCTCCTGCCACAAGTGGTGTTCATCTGCCCAAATATATTTCTGCAGGCATGGATGTGCCTCAGGGCCAAAAGGGCACAGCATGGAGGAGCCGCTGTGTTCTTTGCAAAATTAAGTCCCTCATCACCTGCGCCACATGCTTGGTGACCCTCTGCTTTACAGCAGAAAGAGACTGCTATGGCACCTGTCATCAGCAGCACAATATTGTGTAGAGGACTAAGGGTCTTCCAAATATTGAAAGTTTTATTTTGTAAATGTATATATATTTTTTTCATGTTCCTTCTCCATTTTTTGGGGAGGGGGGTGTGTTGGAATACCATTTTGGTATTTTGTATATAGTGATTCCATTCAAAATGTATAACTTCACCAATTTGGCCACTGGGGCTACTTGTGTGGGACACCTGGGTGACTTCATGATAAATGTCATGTAGCACACTCATTTTGGAAGTTATCATTCTGAAACTTTGCACAAGTACTGTTGCCCTCATATGTGTTTCACTGAAATTGTCCCCATCATCCTATCTGAAAGTTTGTTTTGTCTTTTTCATTTAAAAGATGATGCTACAACAATAAAAATGAAAAAACGTATGGTTTTTCCATTGTATTATCTAAACCAGATCTATTGTGTTATGTTCTCCTACATTCAATTCACATCTACAAACTTCAGAGTGTTTTCTTTCAAATTAAACCAAGAATGTGCATATCCTTGGTTCTGGGCCTGAGCTACAGGCAGTTAGATTTGTGTATGTCTTCAGGCGGAAATTGAAAAAAGTAGGGGGGTAGCTGTAAGAGGTTAACAAAAGGCTAAGCTTGAGAGCCAATATATTTATTTCATTTCATTTGCGATTTTCATGAATAGTTAACATTGCGTTATGGTAATGAGCTTGAGGCTATAATTACGATCCCGGATACGGGATTGCTCATCGCAAGAGGTTTTAACAAACAGATTACCGACCATTTCGAATCCCACCGTACCTTCTCCGCTATGCAATCTGGTTTCAGAGCTGGTCATGGGTACACTTCAGCCACGCTCAAGGTCCTAAACAACATCATAACCGCCATCGATAAGAGACATTACTGTGCAGACGTATTCATCGACCTGACCAAGGCTTTCGACTCTGTTAATCATCACATTCTTATTGGCAGACTCGACAGCCTTGGTTTCTCAAATGATTGCCTCGCCTGGTTTACCAACTACTTCTCTGATAGAGTTCAGTGTGTCAAATCGGAGTGACTGTTGTCCGGACCTCTGGCAGTCTCTATGGGGGTGCCACAGGGTTCAATTCTCGGGCAGACTCTCTTCTCTGTATACATAAATGATAACGCTCTTGCTGCTGGTGATTCTCTGATCCATCTCTACACAGACAATACCATTCTGCATACTTCTGGCCCCTCCTTGGACACTGTGTTAACTAACCTCCAGACTAGCTTTAATGCCATACAACTCTCCATCCGTGGCCTCCAACTGCTCTTAAATGCAAGTAAAACTAAATACATACTATTCAATCGATCACTGCCCGCACCTGTCCGCCCGTCCAGCATCACTACTCTGGACGGCTCTGACGTAGAATACATGGACAACTACAAATACCTAGGTGTCTGGTTAGACTGTAAACTCTCCTTCCAGACTCACATTAAGCATCTCCAATTCAACATTACATCTAGAATTGGCTTCCTATATCGCAGCAAAGCATCCTTCACTCATGCTGCCAAACATAACCTTGTAAAACTGACCATCCTACCGATCCTTGACTTCGGTGATGTCATCTATAAAATAGCCTCCAACACTCTACTCAACAAATTGGATTACAGTGCCATCCGTTTTGTCACCAAAGCCCCATACCCTACCCACCACTGCGACCTGTACGCTCTCGTTGGTTGGCACTCGCGTCATACTCGTCGCCAAACCCACTGGCTACAGATTATCTACAAGTCTCTGCTAGGTGAAGCCCCACCTTATCTCAGCTCATGGTCACCATAGCAGCACCCACTCGTAGCACGCGCTCCAGCAGGTATATCTCACTGGTCACCCCCAAAGCGAATTCCTCCTTTGGTCGCCTTTCCTTCCAGTTCTCTGCTGCTATTTATTGCCTTAACTCCCTTAAATTACCTCAATTGCACTCACTGCATATAGACTTTTTCCCCTTTTTTTCCTGAATAATTGACTGTATGTTTTGTTTATTCCATGTGTAACTCTGTGTTGTATGTGTCGAATTGCTATGCTTTATCTTGGCCAGGTTGCAGTTGCAAATGAGAAGTTGTTCTCAACTAGCCTACCTGGTTAAATAAAGGTGAACAAAATAAAATAATCATAATTAAATGTAACTATGTAGCCCTCAGTAAACAACATGCATAAGATTATATACATAATGTGCCTGAACCCAGCCATTATATATTTCAGAAAGACCAATCAGTCTTTTCCATATAACATGGGAAAACCCCTGGCTGTGCTGGCAGGCTGGCACTCAGTAGCCTACTTAGTTTAACAGATTGTCCTTCATGTAATGCAGCATTAACGTTTGCATCCTGACTGACATTTCGTTTACTCTTAAACACCGCCACTCTCTTGTGAGAACCTGGACAAATGTATAAAAAAAAAATCTTACAGGTTGACAAATGCTTTTAGTAACCATGGAAACGGTGAGAGGAATGGTACATATGTCCCATAAAAGACATGTAACCCAACATTCCTAGAATCTAGGCCAAGTGGGTGTAATACCGTGATGAGAGTAGGCTACACGTAAATTATGTTCTAAGGAAACATACAGTATGTCGGAAAAACCATTAGGCCATGTAAGAGCACTTATCCGTGTGATTGGCTGATGGCTGTGGGTTTGTCAGTAGCTCTGTAGGAGGTTATGAATGTGCCAAGGACTAAAACCACAAAGTCCGCCTGAAGACATTTTTATTTAACTAGGCAAGTCAGTTAAGAACAAATTCTTATTTACAATGATGGCCTACCGGGGAACAGTGGACTAACTGCCTTATTCAGGGGAGAACAACAGATTTGTACCTCGTCAGCTCAGGGATTCAATCCAGGAACCTTTCGGTTACTGTCCCAACACTCTAACCACGAGGCTACCTGCCCCCCCATAAACACATAAACACAGTAATGAGCTACAGTAGCAAACCTAATCACAACAAGGTCAGTGCAGTGGTCTCACATAGAAAGGAGACTACAAAACACAAGATCACTGGAGAAAAGGAGTCATGAAATAAATGAGATGCAGTCCAATGTTAGCCTGCTCCTTTTCAAGGTAGCCTAGTGGTTAGAGTGTTGGACTAGTAACCGGAAGGTTGCAAGTTCAAACCCCCAAGCTGACAAGGTACAAATCTGTCGTTCTGCCCCTGAACAGGCAGTTAACCCACTGTTCCTAGGCCGCCATTGAAAATAAGAATTTGTTCTTAACTGACTTGCCTGGTTAAATAAAGGTAAAATAAATAAATAAAATAAAGGTGCTGCTTTACCCACATGTGTTCTGGCTCTGGCCCAACCCCTCGGTTTCTGGACCAATCAGACGGCCCCAAATGTGTTCACATTCAGTAAAGGGTTGGGGAGGTACTCAGATCTTGACTCATTGTGGAGAAGAAAACGAATGTCCGTGGGCGTGGCGTTTGGCCGGTGCAAGGAGTGTGGGTAGCCAGGCAAGTCCATTGTGCCCTGAGATGTAAAGAGAAACAGCTAGAAAAGCCGGCAGAGAGGCATTTGAGGTATTGAGGCATTCAGTTACTGTTCAATGTAAGTTTAGAATGGGCAAAACGAGTGACCTAAGTGACTCTGAGCGTGGTATGATCATCTGTGCAAGGCACTCCGGATCCAGTATCTCAGAAACAGCTGCTCCCCTGGGCTTTTCACGCATGACAGAGTCTAGGGTTCACCGATAATGGTGCAACAAACAAAAAACATCCAGTAGGCGGCAGCCCTAGTTGGCGAAAAAACAGCTTGTTGATGATGGAGGTCGAAGGAGAATAGCAACAACGTTGCAGTACAACAGTGGTGTGCAGAACGGAATCTCTGAATACACAACTTTCGATCCTTATCACGGATCGGTTATTGCAGCAGACAACCGCAGCGGATTCCATTCCTATCAGCTAAAAAATAAGGAGTATCTCCAATGGACACACGATCTCACCAGACAATTGAGGAGTGAAAAAACATTGCCTGGAACATGACAGAAAGTTCAGTTTACTTGAGTGATCTGTGCAGTCCCCAGACCTCAATAGAGCATGTTGGGGATGAGAGAACGGGCTGTTCACAGCATGAATGTATCGCCGTCCAATCTACAGCAACTGAGTGATGCCATTGCGTCAGCATGGACCAAGATCCCTTTGGAACGTTTCCGACACTTTGTAGAATTCCCTGGAGAATTCAGGCTGTTCTGGTGGCAAAGGGGTGTTTGACCCAGTACTAGATGGGTGTACATCTCTCAGTATGGTACGTTCATATAACAACCTGTGGTATCTTTACTCATGGATCTTGGGCTGCAAGGAGAGAGAAAAATCAGTATTCATCGACAGACAGGCACACAGATTAATTAAGATGGTCAATGAACAAAAATGTTGATTATGATGATACAAGAGGGAGGTTTGACACCTTATTAACAAATGCTATATGAATGTCTCATCAGCAGGACAGAATACAGATTGTTACTGTGAGTAATGAGTAAAGAATAAAGCACTCCATAAAACAATCCCAAACATTGTTATCTAACGGAGTCACAGTACAACAAGAACATTGTTATCTAACGGAGTCACAGTACAACAAGAACATTGTTATCTAACGGAGTCACAGTACAACAAGAACATTGTTATCTAACAGAGTCACAGTACAACAAGAACATTGTTATCTAACAGTCACAGTACAACAAAAACATTGTTATCTAACAGAGTCACAGTACAACAAGAACATTGTTATCTAACGGAGTCACACTACAAGTAGAACATTGTTATCTAACGGAGTCACAGTACAACAAGAACATTGACCCATTGTGTCAATTGATCTAGCTTTCTTTGTAAATATAGAGGGAAGAGAGCATAAAAACACTGAAAATGTATAGATTTATTTTAATCTGGGACTGAAACTGGCATATACCTTTTAATACCACAGAGACTTTCTATCAATCCAAAAGTGCAGTCCAGGGAAGGATTCAGAGGCTCATGGGTATTTTGTGTTAGCTAGAGGATATTTCTTAATGTTGGGAGGTGACAGGGTGGAACAGTTTGTTCCTTCATATTGTCTGGAAAGATTCAGCAGATGGCCTGTTTCTGAAAGACAGAGATATATCATTGTTACAGGTAATGAGATGGCATGACTGCCACTCCTAGCTCAAGTTTGGACGACTACCACAAACTACCCCAAAACACCCCCGAAATACCTTAAAGCACCACAGAATACCACAAACTATCATAAATGCCCCTAATGACCACAAACTACCTGAGAATCTCCCCCAAAAATACACCATGAATAAGTTTGAGTGATTGACAGTGTGTGAGTGACTGAAAAAGACAAAGTGATGTCAGTGGCAAAGGCTGTCTGTGTCCTGATTTCTCTGAGATGAGTAAGCAACTGGAGAATGATGACATATCTCTTCCCCTTTGGTGCAATTCAAATTGTTGAAGCTTTAGTGAGCTTTGTTGAGTTTGAAGAGCTGCCAGACTGCAATGGCTACCATGGACAGTTATCACTGATAATTCCTCTGGGTCTGATTGCGCTGCTTCATTGTGTAACACCCACAGGCACTCACCTACTCTTACCATTACACTGCCTGATAATTAGGCTGTCATCACAACTGACAGATCCTATCACTGATCTGAGACTGACAACCATGACACCTGTATCTACACAAACACACACACGCACACACGCTGCGTGCGCGCACACACACACACACACACACACACACACACACACACACAGCTATAAATGCATACTCACTCTGAATAAGTAAACTTCTCAGGCACATAATCAAATTAGTAATGAAAGCACAAACATGACATTTGCATAAATCAGGCTGTGCCTTTCATACTGTCTCTAAAATGATAAACCCTACAGATCCCGATAGTATACAGTCACAACGACTTTGCAAAAACTCAGCTGGCAGCTGCAGGTGTTCACCTGGAACACACACACACGCACACACGCGCGCACACACACACACACACACACACACACACACACACACACACACACACACACACACACACACACACACACACACACACACACACACACACACACACACACACACACACACACACACACACACACACACACACACACACACACACACACACACACACTCTCCCTGGTCGTCTGTGTGTTTGTTGTGGTGCAGTTGACTGACGTGAAGGGAAGTCACATCCACTCTCACATGAATGGGGATTGATTTTCCTTTCCCATGACCCTTCTCCCCTCAGGTACCAGGTCTTCATCCACCGAAGAGATACTGTGGAAAATACCTCTGTCCTTAGATTAAACAAGATGTCTGATTAAACTATTAAACTAGACATCTGAACTCTTACCCCCTGGCTGTCCATCTCGCTGACCTGCCACATGCCAGTCATCATCATCAAAAACCTAAATGTTCCTACCATAAGAAATGTTTAGACACCTGAAGCAAGTTCATTCTAGCCTCGTTCTCATTACTTTTATCTACAGATATGCTATAACAGAATGCAGGAGCAAAGCAGTTTCAGTTTGAATATAAACCCAGGTAAATGCTAATTTAAGAGATGAGAGTCCGGCAGCTCACCCACACACCGCCCAGCATGATAGCTGCAATCAGGAGAAGGAGGAAAAGGACACTGAAGAGGCTGATCATTGTGTCTGACATGGCCTTTTACTGCTCGCCAACACTGACTGAGTCTGGCTACTTGGAAGGTACTGTAATGATAGTCTTCTGAAATAATGTGTGTGTGTGTGTCTGTGTGTGTGTGCACGAGATAGAGAGAGGGGAGTGTGTAGACTGTTAACACAATTTCTCACAGTTTATTCATTGAGCAAATGCACACAACATCAATACACACAAGTAACAAACCTACAATCTGTTCTCTCAATTAAATCAATGTGTGAAACTTAATGCTCCATTCTCACCTAAGACGCTCTCATCTCTGTGACAGTGAGAGACAGAGAGATTGAGAGAGACAGGGAAGCTTGCACTCATTGTTCTATTTTAGAAAGGTGCTGCAGAGCTGAGGAAATTTTCTCTTTGACTGCTGACAATGTGGATCATGGTGTACACAGGTTCTGACTTGCGTTTGGCAGCAGAGCAGATTAGAAACCTCTGGTGTCAGGAGCTGTCAATGGAGAAAATCAGAAGCACATGAGCACACTGCTAGCAGTCTTACATAAGGGAAAGCTGAGATGCAGTTAGATATTAATTAGGTTTGTAGAGGCTTGTTTGGCATTTTATTCCTATCATTAGCGGAGTGATGAAGACTAAAATAAATAGCTTTTGGCTTGCCTGAGCAGCATCCAAGAACAACATGTTAGGGGACATAATTTCTGGATTTTAGCCTGCTTATCATCAAAGGAAGTTATCAGTACATATACACATGCATAAACATGCATAAACTATTCATAGGGAATTCCTTACCCAGTGATTGGGTGGTGAACTGGTAGAAATGGGTTTGAGTCACATTCAATATGTCAGCAATCAATAAGGACCATGCAGATTGAAATACAGTGCAGACAATCACGACTCAGAAAATGAAAATACACATAAAGAGAGATATTGTAACAGGCTTAAGGCAGAGTGAATGGATACATCGTGAACTGTACAGCTGAGGCTCAACCAACCCAAGATCAGTGGTTGACAGACAACAGTATGAGGGACAATGGGTGAGGGACAGCATTTCAAATTCATACACCCCCTTTTTTCCAGGTACATTTTCTCTTCACTTTACTCTCAAAGTTGCCCAAGTCACTTGAAATTTCTCCTCTGCTCAGGATATGGAAATGAGGGGGTGTTTGAATATTTTATAGACTCACCAGTAATCCTAAAGAGTTTTACAGGTCTGTGGAAATGATAATGCATTTCAAACACTGGCAAGATTTGAGGTGTAGGCCTACATCTCTACAGTATTTGTCTTTTTCTGACTGCATAAGTCATTATTATCAGGCATGCTGTGAATGATATCAAAAGCCCATGAGATGACTGGGAGACCCATGAGGCGGTGTACAATTGGCCCAGCATGATTTTGCCACCACCATGCTTCACCGTAGGGATCGTGCCAGGTTTCCTCCAGATGTGACGCTTGGCATTCAGGCCTGAGAGTTTAAACTTGGTTTCATCAGACCAGAGAATCTTGTTTCTCATGGTCTGAGAGTCTTTAGGTGCCTTTTGGCAAACTCCAAGTGGGGTGTCATGTGTTTCTTACTGGGGAGTGGCTTACGTCTGGACACTCTACCACAATGACCTGATTAGTGGAGTGCTGCAGAGATGTTTGTCCTTCTGGAAGGTTCTCCCATCTCCACAGAGGAACTCTGGAGCTCTGTCAGAGTGACCATCGTCTTCTTGGTCATCTCTCTGACCGAGGCCCTTCTCCCCTGATTGCTCAGTTTGGCCGGATGGCCAGCTCTAGGAAGAGTCTTCCTGGTTCCAAGGCTAAGTTTTTTGGTACCCTTCCCCAGATCTGTGCTTTGACACGATCCTGTCTTGGCACTCTAAGGACAATTCCTTTGACCTCATGGCTTGGTTTTTGCTCTGACATGCACTGTCAACTGTGGGACCTTATATAGACAGCCGTGTACCTTTCCAAATCATGTCCAATCAAATGAATTTACTACACCGCTAAGCAAAACACAGCTATAGGAGACCAGACTCAAGCTCCTAACTTGATAAATATCTAGCATGTCGTGAGTTGGTAAACACAGGACTCAAACAGTTTGATGACCAGCCTGAGAGCTTTAGGGCATGGCATTCCTCATTCAACAATGCTACCAAGGGCCTGGACCTCACCGCTAGTGAGGACCTGAATCTGCTGAACAAAATGGCTGGGTAAGGAGTCGTCACAACATGTAAAGAGGGTCCGCTCAGTGCACGTCAACGTGCAGCCCTGAAAAAGGCCTGTGACAGACTGAAGCAGTGTTACGGCTCATCAGTAGTCATAGAAACTGAACTCTTTAAGAAGTTGGACAGCTTCCCCAGAATCTCTAGCAAAGACTATTCCAAGCTAATAGAACTTGGAAATCTCCTGATGGAAGATCTGTCTGCAAAAGAAGATGGAGCTGCGCTAACTGACCTGGACACCGCCCGTGGTATCAGCCCCATAGTGGAAAAACTGCCACACGGCCTTCAGGAAAGATGGATTTCCCATGATTCAAAGTACAAAAACGAAAACAACCAGTGCTTTCCTCCATTCTCCTTCTTTTCAAAGTTCATATGCAATGAAGCAAGAACTAGAAACGACCTGAGCCTTGCCCTTTCTAATAGTGGCGGCAGTGGACCTGCGAGAAGCAAGTACCCAGCCATGAGGAACACGAGAGCACCTATATCTGTACACAAAACGGACGTTGCCACCGCTGCTGACCCCAACACAGTAACCACAGAAAATAAAGGAGATGACTCCATCCACAATAAACCACATCTGCTCAGAAAATGTAAATGATTCATCGATGAGTGCAAGGCCTTTCTCAAAGAGAAGGAAATATGCTTTAATTTCTGTACTTCATCCTCCCACCTGGCAAAAGACTGCACCATAGCATTGAAATACAAAGAGTGTGAAAGCGAATGGTACAGCACAACAATGCATCCAGGCCCTGCCCCCTGGACCAGTCTGAGAATGGTAGGGAGGGGGAAGGAAACCCAACCAATGCACCGGCAATCAGCTCCCAATGTACTGAGGCATGTGGTAAGGGTCCGTTCATGGTCAAATATTTGCCTAGTGAGCGTATAACCCAAGGGGCAATGTGAAAGCGCTTTCAAGCTGTACTTTATACTAGACGACCAGAGCAACTGCTCATTGGAAAGATCAGACTTCTTCAATCTGTTCAGTATTCAGGGCAACCCATCTGCCTACTCACTGAGGACCTACGCTGGCATCATGGAAACAACAGGAAGAAAGGCGGACAGCTTCCAGATCAAGGCAGTAAATGGAGGGGTAAGCCTAGCCCTTCCTTCACTCATCGAATGCAATGAGATCCGCAATAACAGATCAGGAATACCAACCCCAGAGGTAGCCCTTCACCACGCTCACCTCAAGTCTGTGGCCACCCAGCCATGAGAGCCTACTGGGAGGAGCTGAGGGCTCTTGGAGTGTGATGCCAGGAAAATAACCTCTCACTCAACACCAACAAAGCTAAGGAGTTGATGGTGGACTTCAGGAAACAGCAGAGGGGGCACCCACCTATCTACATCGATGGGATCGCAGTGGAGAAGGTGGAAAGCTTCATGTTCCTTGGTGTACACATCACTAACAAACTGAAATGGTCCACCCACACAGATAGTGTGGTGAAGAAGGCACAACAGTGCCTCTTCAGTACAGGTGCATTAAAGCTGGGACCGAGAGACTGAAAAACAGCTTCTATCTCAAGGCCAACAGACTGTTAAATAGCCATCACTAACATAGTGAGGCTGCTGCCAACATACAGACTAAAATCTCTGTCCACTTAAATAAACAGACTTAATAAAGGTATCACTAGTTACTTTAAATAGTGCCACTTTAATAACATTTACATATCCTACATTACTCATTCCATATGTACATGTACGTATATACTGTATTCTACATCATCTACTGCATCTTGCCTATGCCTCACACCATCGCTCATCCATATATTTACATGTACATATTCTTATTCAGCCCTTTACATTTGTGCGTATTTGTGTGTGTAAGGTAGTTGGTGTGAATTTGTTAGATTACTTGTTAGATATTACTGCATAGTCGGAACTAGAAGCACAAGCATTTCACTACACTCGCATCTGCTAACCATGCGTATTTGACCAATGTGATTTAATTTGATTCCAGAGCTTGATCAAAGTGCCTAGATCCTTCTGTTGCTTGGGAAAGAAATTGTCAGAGTGCATAAAGTGATACAGCAAATCAATGGACCACATGATGCCCCCTTTGCTCAGAGACTCGGCTTAGGCTGGGTCCTAGTAGGCGAAGTATGCCTGGAAAACGCACACAAGCCAATCGTGAACAGCTTCAAAACTAATGTTTTGGAGAATGGACAGCCCTCCTTCCTCACTCCATGTCAGAGCTACATTCATCTGAAAGGAAAGAAGAGGGACTCACTACAGGATCTGAAGTAGCTCCATATCCCACACACCTACAGTGCACTAAGAACTCCCTCTCAAAGGTGAAACGCACAGAGTTATGTGTGTTTTCAGATGCTTCCAACAAAGCAATCGGTGCAGTTGTGTAAATCAGCCACTGATGAATACGGGACAAAGTGAAGTGGGTTTTGGGAAAAGCCAAGTTAACTCCTCAATCGGAGCCTACCATACCCCACCTGGAACTATGTGGAGCAGTGTTGGCAGTAGAAATGGCAGAGCTCATCCTAGACAAAATAGACCTCAAACCAAACAACGTTAACTTCTACTGCGACAGTAAAGTAGTCATAGGATAGATGCATATACAATGAGACTAAACTCTTCTATGTGTATGTTCACAGCAAGAGTCCAATGCATCTGTCAATCAACACGCCCGGAGCAGTGGCACTACGTGCCCACAGAACACACGGCGGGCCAGACTAACAAATGCAGAGGTTGGCATCAGTGCAGGTGCGCAAAGTGGAACTCAAGATTACTGCTCAGGGGACCACCAAGAAATTCCTGGGACCCGTCTCAGAGGTCATACTCCTTTTAGCTAAAGAAGACTAAGAGGTTGCTAGTCTTTGAGGTATGTGTATAACATTAATTAATAGTGGCCTCTTTCAGATGCCAGATGGGGAGTATTCTGCCTTCTATTCTTTTGGCCAAGCGCCTTTTGATTTGGCACCATCCAGTGGCTGTTTTGTGTAGCCGCAGCTTAACATGTACTATGCTGTGCTACTTCTTTGTTGGTGGTAAAAGAGGAAATAGGAAATGATGCAGTTCGGCCTCATTGTTGGAAAATAGTGACGTAATACTGCTGTTTATCTTCTGCCATCCTTCTTGTTAAACCTTCGTAAAGCATTGTATTTTTAAACCGTTTCAACTGTAAAACTGGAGGAACTTTGTGGAAAGCCTATTCCTGACTCTGGTTCAGTTCTTGAATTGAGTTTGACTGGCTGCAAATTATGGTTGCATACATAACAGCCTCCACTCTTCTGGTAAGGCTTTCCAGTAGATACCGTTTGCATTGGGGAAGGTAGTGTTCTTCTAGGATCCACCAAACCCAGATTTGTCCGTCGGGCTGCCAGATGGTGAAACGTGATTCATCACTCCAGTGAGTGCGTTTCCACTACTCCAGAGTCTTCGATCTTCACACCACTCCAGCCAACGCTTGGCATTGTGCACGGTAATCTTAGGTTTGTGTGTTGCTTCTCGGCAATGAAATCCCATTTCATTAAGCTCCCGACAAACAGTTCTTGTACTGACATTGCTTCTAGAGGCAGTTCGGAACTCGGTAGTGAGTGTTGCAACCGAGGACAGACAATTTTTACACGCTACGCGCTTCGGCACTCAGCGGTCCCATTCTGTAAGCTTCTATGGCCTAACACTTCCAGACCTTTCCACTTCACAATAACAACACTTACAGTTGACTGTGGCAGATCTAGCATGACAGAAATTTGATGATCTGACTTGTTAGAAAGGTGGTATCCTATCACGGTGCCACGTTGAAAGTCACTGAGCTGTTCAGGAAGGCCATTCTACTGCCAATGTTTGTCTATGAAGATTGCATGGCTGTGTGCTCAATTTTATACACCTGTCAGCAATGTGTGACTGAAATAGCTGAATCCACTAATTTGAAGGGGTGTCTACATACTTTTGTATATATAGTGTATCTTTTGTGTTTCAAAAACTACACCATGCATTTGTCTACACCATAAATGCACTGAAATTGGGTACCTTGCCTAACCTCAAAATAATGTGCAACTGACCTCTCTTGAGACATAACCCAGATTGACATACACAGAAAAACTTTCAACAACTCTTCTAGACATACGCATCACGGACCCCTTTTCAACTGACAGCAAACAACCTTTTTCAACCTTGGCTTGTGAAGTTCCTAGCTCGGAGGTCACAAATCTTTTTCCCTTTTTGAGCGACTGAAAAATAGATGAGTAGAAGAGGTGAGATCCTCTATCCTCATCATCGTAAATGTCATAGCGCTGACATTTTTATTCATGTTCATCTGTCTCCCATGGCGATGTCTTGAAAATGCATGTATCACTGTCAGCCACCAGTTCTCTCTGTTACATGAACCTAACACAGTCTCACGGAGCTCTTCATCATAGATTCAACAAGAAAGACACCTTAACAGATATTACATCTCCCAAAACAAATAGTAGGAGATCAGCTAAATTCTCAGGTGTGAATAAATAGGAAATAAAGTAAATGAAGATCTTCCAAATCAAATCACTAATATTTTCTGGTCCATACAACACAGTGCAGCGCATAGCGACCCATTGGCAAACATCTCTAGTGATTCAAATATCAATGAGAGTTATCTACAAAAGGTGCTGCTGAGAATCAGGAATCAGATAGGACTCATATTATGAGAGCTCTTACAACTAGAAAGTCAGATCAAAGAGATTCAAAGAGGGAATCCCAGGGAGTGGGGGTGCTTGTTTACCAGGGTGACTATACCGTACTGTCTGCATGGCAAACTGCCATTAAAAAGAGTCTGAAAACACAGACACATGGGAGTGTGCTCCCATTATGTCAATCAGCTCCATACTACAAGAGAGAGAGAAAGCATTATCAAGTGGATGTTGAGCTAAACCATAATGGGTGTGTGGTTGTCCAGGGTCAGCTGGCCTGATGCAGTCATGTTAGCTGTTTTGCTGAAAGTGTGTGTGTTTAGGGATGTCCATCACTTTTACAAGCAAAGAGAGGAGGGCCCAGGGGTGTTGTAGTGGTGCTGGAGGGGTGGGCAGTTGTGGTCAGATCAAGGTTCAGTGTGAAAGATCCAAATCTACTGGAGGGAGACCTACAGCTGAGACGCACACATACAGTTGAAGTCTGAAGTTTACATACACCTTAGCCAAATACATTTAAACTCAGTTTTTCACAAGTCCTGATATTTAATCCTAGTAAAAATTCCCTGTTAGGATCACCACTTTATTTTAAGAATATGAAATGTTAGAATAATAGTAGAGAATTATTTAATTCAGGTTTAATTTCTTTCATCACATTCCTGGTGGGTCAGAAGTTTACATACACTCAAATAGTATTTGGTAGCATTGCCTTTAAATGGTTTAACTTGGGTGTAACTGAGTCAGGTTTGTAGGCCTTCTTGCTCGCACATGCTTTTTCAGTTCTGCCCACAAATTTTCTATAAAATTGAGGTCAGGGCTTTGTGATGGCCACTCCAGTACCTTGACTTTGTTGTCCTGAAGCCATTTCGCCACAACTTTGGAAGTTTGCTTGGGGTCATTGTCCATTTGGAAGACCAATTTGCAACCAAGCGTTAACTTCCTGACAGATGTCTTGAGATGTTCCTTCAATATATCCACATCATTTTCCTCCCTCATGATGCCATCTATTTTGCGAAGTGCACCAGTCTCTCCTACAGCTAGGCACCCTCATAACATGATTCTGCCAGCCCCGTGCTTCACGGTTGGGATGTGTTCTTCGGCTTGCAAGCCTCCCCCTTTTTCCTCCAAGCATAACGATGGTCATCATGGCCAAACAGTTCTTATTTTGTTTCATCAGACCAGAGGACATTTCTTCAAAAAGTACGATCTTTGTCCCCATGTGCAGTTGTAAACCGTAGTCTGGCTTTTTTTATGGCGGTTTTGGAGCAACGCCTTCTTCCTTGCTGAGCGGCCTTTCAGGTTATGTCAATATAGGACTTGTTTTACTGTGGATATAGATACTTTGTACCTGTTTCCTCCAGCATCTTCACAAGGTCCTTTGCTGTTGTTCTGGGATTGATTGCACTTTTCGCACCAAAGTACGTTCATCTCTAGCAGACAGAACGTGTCTCCTTCCTGAGTGGTATGATGGCTGTGTGGTCCCAAGGTGTTTATACATGCATACTATTGTTTGTACAGATGAACGTGGTACCTTCAGGCATTTGGAAATTGGATGAACCAGACTTGTGGAGGTCTACAATTTGTTTTGTGAGGTCTTGGCTGATTTCTTTTGATTTTCCCATGATGTCAAGCTAAGAGGCACTGAGTTTGAAGGTAGGCGTTTAAAAACATCCAGAGGTACACCTCCAATTGACTCAAATGATATCAATTAGCCTATCAGAAGCTTCTAAAGCCATGACATATTTTCTGGAATTTTCAAAGCTGTTTAAAGGCACAGTCAACTTAGTGTATGTAAACTTAATTGTGATACAGTGAATTATAAATGTCTGTAACAATCTGTCTGTAACAATTGTTGGTAAAATTACTTGTCATGCAGAAAGTAGATGTCCTAACCGACTTGCCAAACTATAGTTTGTTAACAAGAAATTTGTGGAGTGGTTGAAAAACTAGTTTTAATGACTCCAACCTAAGTGTATGTAAACTTCCAACTTCAACTGTACATACTGTTGGGTTCTAATTTTCAGAGTAAATTACTTACGGACACTAGAAAAGCTTGACCAAGTTTAATTCTTCCCAAAGGGTCGATACAGCTGGATTCAGACAAAATACATTTCACACAAGCACTGATATTTAACCCTTTCTCCTAGGCTGAGTCTCCTCCTACCCATCTGTACAAACAGTGTTCTTTACTGCAGGCCACTAGTGATATGGGCCATAAACTTCTCTTTCTCCATTAAGGTGACCTGACCTCAACCCCCCTCCATCACTAATCCATGGGTCTCTCCCCTTATCAATTCCTGCCACATGTAATCGCTTCCCTGCACTCAACACATTCCAAGCTCAGTTGCACAGTCTATATACCTTCCTCCTAGAACCTTTAACTTCTGGTGTAGACCCTCTAAACCTCAGCACTCCATCAGTGACATGAATAGGTATATTTTCATATTCTCAGAACCCAACAATACAAACTAATGTGCACCTGACCACATTCTTGCACATACAAGTCCAAAAAGATGCACAAACACACACCCATACACACACCGTATCAAATTTCATCAAAACTTACAGTCCTCAAAATCCCTCTCATAAACAACCATTCCAACAGTGTCCCCTCAGATGGCAGCCCGAGAGCCCCAGGGTGTGAGAGAGGACCCTCTCATGGTCGCAGTGACAGGCAATATCAGAGGCAGCTATCTCTCAGGCCAGTCCTTCCCAGCAGCAAATTCATCAGGAGTTGACAGGTCTTAAGGTGCCCCTGCTCCGCTTGGCTATATCACTGGAACTTGTGGCTCCAGATCAGAACATTGTTTAATGCAGGTATTAATGACCCATGTGATGATCTTGACTGACCTGATACAGACAGTGCCAGGGAGACTAGAACGTCTCTGCACAGATATGCCTGCTTTACCATAGATCCACTATGGATCAACTTCTAACCAGCAGTAGTTTGGAGAGCAGCATGATATACAAAGACATGATTCATTTTCATCTGTTTTGTATTTGAAATATATATTTAAAAAGAATACAAAGAAATTATACAGTTCCCTTACAATACCATCTGTCAGATACTTGTTTTTACCAATACTGATGGACCCTATGAATCAGGATGTACTGAAAGAGAAAAACACCTATTTCCTGTGAAACAGTGCTTCTAACACATATCCTTTCCCTGCAATTTCCTCCTTGAGATTTACACAGTCCTGCTGTGTTTTCTCTGAACTGTCTCTGCTCTCTAGGTCCAACCCACCTGGACAATTACAATAGACCCCTCGTTTATTATTGGGAACCTTTCCTATAAATACACAGCCAATATAAATGATCACCAAGCAGGGTTGGTTGGGATAATTTATTTGAGCTTACTCACTTTGAAAAAAATACAAATGAAATGAAAGAGTGAAAAACAAAAGTCTGTGATGTCACAGATATGCGGACATACCATCATATTAAATTATAACATCATATAATTTCATATCTGGGGGCCTGAACATTGTTAGCCGTCTAGAAAGAGATACACTAAGCACACGGCTGATCGTGGTTTGCTCTAATGGCCATGAGATTTTCATCAAAAGCCCTCCAAATAAATCAACAAGTGAGAAAAACATGTTTTGATTCCGACCAGTGTCCCCAAGAAGCTCCAAACACCACTTATCAGACTTTGGCAAGACTGCAGACACTATCAGCTTTGCTACTGCTACAATCATCATATTCCTTGCATCAATATAAATGCAAATTGTACAGCCTGGGGGCTGTGGATTATGGGTGACGCCGAAAAGGTTGTTGACTCATTAAAAGTAAAGGCAATTGGCAGGACTAACAAGACTGGAATAGTTCAGAAAACTTTCAGAAACATTTCTGGGAGTCTCGCAAAGCTTGCAGAACTCATACAGAGTTCTGCATACAGAGAAACTGCATACAGAGAACTCTTATAACTTTTCTGAGGCAAAGAAAGATACTTCCCACTGGGCACAAACTGGTTGTTTCAATGTAATTTGTCAATGTATTGTGACATGGAAAATATATTGGATTTGATAAAAGTCATCAATGTAAACTGTTGTTATGATGGTGAAATTTCAACGACAGGATTATGTCACCATGGTAAGCAATTTTCAACATTGACGAACCTTGTATAAAATATGTTGAATTTGTACTTTTGAAACAATGTTAGATCTTCAACGGAACATCCACTAAGAGAAAAAAACTGTAGGCAGGGCAGCACCTCCGACTGGAGAGTTGAACTTTCTACAGCTACCCTTTGGTATCCCATCCAGGTTTTTAACCAAGGCCAGTCCTGCTTAGCTTTAGATATTTGTCCGCCTAAAGTTAAGGCTATCTGACAAACTAATGTAACAGTATTTACTCAACTTTCAAATGAGTAACACATCCCTGGCCACATTGAGGTTTCTGTAACAATAAATGTCTTATGTAGTCATTGAAAGTGTGCCTTTTCAACATAGCTTGCAAACGTCGCAGGTCTGTGGAGATCTTCACAAATGCTATAATAATCTTTGCAGAATCTCAAACGGCATTGACCACTTGTACCTAAATTATCTCAATTGCAATCCAGATCATTTGGTTGTGCTATTAGATGAACCACAGTGATAACACATTCAATTGTATAAATAAACAAAATATCTAACATTATATTCAGATTTTGTTGTGTTTTTAAATTGTTAAAAGCACAGTGATATCACATTTAGGTGACAACTAAACCAAAAATCAGACAGTGTCACAGGCATCTGAAGAAGAGGACCAAGGTGCAGCGTGGTGAGCGTACATATTCCTTTTTATTAGAACTGACGCCTGCAAAACCACTACAAACGTGTCGCTTAAGGGCTATGTGCCACAAACAAAGTTAACTACCCACAAAGACAGGTGGGAAAAAGGGCTGCCTAAGTATGGTTCTCAATCAGAGACAACGATAGACAGCTGTCCCTGATTGAGAACCCTACCAGACCAAAACATAGAAATACAAATAATAGAACAAAAGAACATAGAATACCCACCCAAATCACACCCTGACCAAACCAAATAGAGACATAAAAAGGATCTCTAAGGTCAGGGCGTGACACAGATTTTTCATTGGAATTTGTTTTTGCTTTTTAGATAGTTGAAAGCATAGTGATAACACATTGAGAATTCAACTAACTTTGACTGTATTTTTGAGTGTGTGAAAATAGGTTGTAATCTCATTCAACGTACCAACCAAATATTACCCAATTCTCCATGTTGAAATGAAGTGGTGTGCCCAGTGGGTTTGTTCTCTGGGGTTGAGGATGTACATGTAGTGAACATGTCTCAGCTCTGTAATCTCAGCTCACTACAGAATCGTGACAGTGGGGCAACTAGTGATATTAGCTCAGTTACTCACTAGAGGAACAATTAATTATAGTAATGAATATGATACACTGAGTGTACAAAACATTAGGAACACCTGCTCTTTCCACGACATAGACTGACCAGGTGAATCCAGGTTAAAGCCATGATCCCTTATTGATGTCACTTCAATCAGGGTAAATAAATGGGAGGAGACAGGTTAAAGAAGGATTTTTAAGCCTTGAGACAATTGAGACACGAATTGTGTATGCGGTGCCATTCAGAGGGTGAATGGGTAAGACAAAATATTTAAGTGCGTTTGAACGGGATATGGTAGTAGGTGCCAGGCGCACCGGTTTGTGTCAAGAACTGCAACGCCACTGGGTTTTCATGCTCAACAGTTTCCTGTGTGTATCAAGAATGGTCAACTAACAAAAGGACATCCAGCCAACTTGACACAACTGTGGGAAGCATAAGAGTCCAAATGTACCAGCATCCCTGTGGAACTCGTGACACCTTGTAGAGGCCATGCCCCGACAAATTGAGGCTCTTCTGATGACAAAAGAGGGGGGTGCAACTCAATATTAGGAAGGTGTTCCTAATGTTTTGTATACTCAGTTTACATACTCTTATTTAAATAAAATCTAAAGACACACAACAAACACACACCACTCCCTACCAACTGAATCTTAATCAAACAGCGGTCTAACTGAATTGAAGTTCCTATCAAAGGGCCCAGTTTCAATTGACTGCTCCTCTCTGCTCAGTAGATAATTATCCCTATTATTCTGTTGAAGCAGGGGCCACAGGAAAGCCCTTTAATATTTTATAGCCTAGCCCACACCCACCACCACCATAACTGGATCTGTCGATGGAAATGTAACCCGTTTTCAATAAGTGTTGGTCAGTTCACCAGCGCATATTATAGCACTGTAGCAGCTTTCATAATCCCCCTGGGCCCCTCACTCCTTCCAATGAACACACACATACACTCTCTTTCTCTCTCTAAATTAGAGAGGATTAGTAATGCTTCATGAAAATTAATAAAAATGTAAATGTATTTATAAAGCCCTTTTTACATCAGCAGATGACATAAAGTGCAATACAGAAACCCAGGCTAAAACCCCAAACAGCAAGCAATGCAGATGTAGAAGCACGGTGGCTGGGGAAAACTCCCTAGAAAGGCAGGAACCTAGGAAGGAACCTAGAGAGGAACCAGGCTCTGAGGGGTGGCCATTCGTCTTCTGGCTGTGCCGGGAGGAGATTATAACAGTGCATAGCCAAGATGACCAGCAGGGTCAAATAATAATAATCACAGTGGTTGTAGGGTGCAACAGGTCAGCACCTCAGGAGTAAATGTCAGTTGGCTTTTCATAGCCAAGCATTCAGGTTTTGAGAAAACAGGTGCGGTAGAGAGTGAGAGTAGAAAACAGCAGGTCTGGGTCAAGGTAGCACGTCCGGTGAACAGGTCAGGATTCCATAGCCGCAGGCAGAACAGTTGAAACTGGAACAGTAGCACGACCAGGTGGACTGGGGACAGCAAGGAATCATCAGGCCAGGTAGTCCTGAGGCATGGTCCTAGGGCTTAGAGGGAGCATACTTAAATTCACACAGGACACCGGATAAGACAGGAGAATTACACCAGATATAACAGACTGACTCTAGCCCCCCGACACACTATTGCAGCATAGATACTGGAGGCTGAGACAGAAGGGGTCGGGAGACACTGTGGCCCCGTCCGATGATGACCTCGAAAGGGCCAACCAGGCAGGATATAACCCTACCCACTTTGCCAAAGCACAGCCCCCTCAACACTAGAGGGATATGCAGAAAACCACCAACCTACTACCCTGAGACAAGGTTGAGTGTAGCCAACAAAGAGCTCCTCCACCGCACGAGCCCGATTCCAATATGAACTGAACTGTGATTTCAGTTTATGGAGAAAAGAGTGCAAAATTACAGAACATCACACACAGGCTGCAGTAATACACACACAGGGTGTGGCTGACTGCTCAATAGATTGTTGTTGGCTCATAGCCACACATTGCCCCCTGCTGGATTGAGCCGATAATAGATAGATCAGATGCCACAATCGTTCAGATCAAGGTGTAGCTTACATGTATGCCTGTGTGTGAGGTGGGCCTATGGGTGAAACAATAGCCTCTCACCATACAACTCACAAAACTGATTTAACATGATTTATTGAGCTCATATTAAGTATCCTTGGCTCGGTCTATACCTGTATCACAATTAGGCCTAGAACTTGTTTTTATTGACCATGAATAATTGTTTTTTATTGTCCACTGAACAGTAGCCTAGCACATATTGCAGCTTGTTGATTTGATCATTGATTAAATATAGTCCAACACAAGATAAGCTATAAAAAATATATTTGTAATTTTAATGATTTTTTTATCAGGACTATATGCCCAACGTTAAGGATAAAACATAATTTTTAAAGGTGACATTATATCCATGAAATGCATACATTTTGAATAAATTAAGTACAAATAAAATGTAGCCTAACCAGCTATTGAATTAATTGTTGTTTTTTCCCAATCAGCGCTGCACAATTAGCATATACCATAGTGTTGTTGCAATTACATTCTAATTAAAGATTTTCTATAGGATTAATGATTTATTTATTTTTATGGTCGGCGAGTTCAAGCATCTTTTGAAGATCTTTTGAAAGCACATAAAATTGCGAGCCCGGCCAAATATCGTGCAACGTCATCATAAACCTTTTGATTACATTTCTTACACACCTTTTTTCATCAAATAGTTCGCATACTTTGTTGTGTTGTTCTTCAGATTAATCTAAGAAATAAGTAGGCTAGATAGGGTCTATGAAGATTTCTGTACAGTCAATGTAGATGCCTATAGCCTAGTTGCCTAGCTACCCAGACTCCTTGCTCCGGCCTAACGAATCCCCAAACGAGTGGTAAGGCTAGTAGTACCTCTTCAGAGAGAATCAATCATATAGCCAAATCACATCTAGGCCTATAAAGATAAGCGCCAAGAGATAACCTAACACAATAAGACTAAATAGACCTAGCCTACTAAAATAAATAGACCAATTACATTTTGTCACTCGCATTTCATTGTAACGTGCAAGAAAAACTGAAAGCTACAGTGAAAGTGAGATTATAATGTTGATAACACTGATCAGTCTTATTGTCATGCGAGGACCATACAATTTTATCTGTGATGGGATAAAATAGGTTATAAATACTGTGGTTATAATTAGCCTATCGTATTGTACGCCTAGTGTAGGCCATAACTCTGCGCCCTGACATTTTATTTTCGAAAAAAGAAATTGGGTAAATTGTTGTCAGTTTTCTCGATTTCCTAACTAGGTGAAAAATAGATTACTTTCTTTTATGACGCGTCATCTAATACAAGTGGCATGGAGTGATTAACTCGCGTGTTGTTTAATCTCCATTAATCAAAGTGCAATGTTCAATTTCTAATCTGTTTAATTTAATGTCGCGGTTCCTTATCAGAGAGATCTCTAATTTACAACACTCAACGCAGAAGTATTCAAGTTTTCACGTTTCCCACTCAAAAGAGCCGTTGGTTTCGATACACAACCACATGGACAGTTTTAACCCTTTGAGCTGTATGTTCTCCGGTTGATCACGCCGTCACTTTAAAAACCCGTGGCATGACAGAATATACAAAGAAAGACACAGGGTTGTTATAATAGTTCTTACTCCAGCGGACAGCATATTTCACCTGAGGTGTTCTCAACTGGACAAGCTGGGAGAAGGAGCTCTATCCCACCTGTATGTCTCAGCACAAGAGTTTTACTGATTTGGATTTACAGGAGAATACTACCTTGGATTAACTAATTTCGAATTATGGAAGGACTCACCCTGGCTATATTTTCTGTGCTTCTGGTGGATTTCTGCTCTGTGGTTGGAGCGGAGAATATCCCTGGGAACCGTGAGGCTTTCTTCCACAGAAGTAGTGGAGGTCACGGGGACCATGTTCATCACTCCATCAGGTTCCCACTCTACATGATGCAGCTCTACCGGATTCTGCTGGAGGGAGACACATTCAGGGCGCCGCCATCTGTCAGCGCCGCCCCGACCAAGAGTGAGGACATCTCCCGTCTTCACGATTCTGACTCTGTACTCAGTCTGGTAGCCAAAAGTGAGTATCTTTATTTTGCAACTTTTTAAGCACCAATTCAATTGGGCACACTAATTAAACGCAATGTAATGATGTAACTATTAGTTCATTATAATAATCGAATTCACTCTCAGTTAAATTTATTCAATAAAGAGTGATTTTTAGGCTACTAGAGCGCGTTTTGATTACTTTGCGCCTATGTGCTTGCAATTTTTTTTAGCATGGGAACCTTATACAATGCGTATTGTGAAGAGCCTCTAGGCTATGGCACTTTAGCACGTACTAGACCCAGGCTGTCAGAAGTGTGTCAGGAACGGAGCAATACACAATGCGACAGTAACAACATTCTACTTTATTAACTGCTCATTGCATGTCAAAAGATGGTGTGTGAAAGCTGTCTGTGGGCAACAATAAAATAATTGACACTGTCTGTGATTGATTTAATGAATGGGACAGTCTGATAGTCACAGAGGTGAGAGACATGCTTGCACACTTTCATAATCCGTGTCTGCTGTCTGCTTTGCTCAAATATTTTCTATGTTATCTCTCCAGGTTGTCACCAGAGCGGTGGGAGGTGGTCTGTCACCTTTGATGCATCCTCCATTTCTGCAAGTGACAACATCAAGCGCTCCGAGCTGCGGATCCGCCTGCCTACCTTCTCTGCCTCTGAGCATGTCACTGTGGACTTGTACCACTCCCAGAGTGGCCGCTGCTCCAGCCCGCCATTCCCAGAGAGCCTCTTCCTGGGATGCCTGAGGGCAGAGAGAGAAAGGTCTGGAGAGTGTCCTGCACCCCACAGCCAACCGGGTCATGATGGTGGTCTTCTCCAAGTACCAGACAAAGAAGAGGGCCCCCACCCTCATCCGCACCGCTGAACATTCCAAGTACGTCACTCTGGACCGGGAGCGAGCTGGAGCTGGCCCTGCTGTCAGCGTAAAGGGAGGAAAGGGAGCCCGGCGCAGGAAGAGACTCGGGCTTCACCAGAGAGCAGGAGTGGCTGGGGTGGCCCTGGCGTGGCCCAAACGGAGGAGAGGGAGGGCCCCTGTGCAAGAAGGTAGACATGTGGGTGGACTTTGACCAGATAGGCTGGAGTGAGTGGATTCTTTACCCCAAGCGCTATAACGCCTACCGCTGTGAGGGCAGCTGCACTACCCCAGTGGACGAGAACGTCACCCCCACCAACCATGCTTACATGCAGGTAAGACTACCAACATTACATTATCACTGCTGAAAATGTACATGTTTGAAATAGATTTAAAATAGCGCCATTGATTTGTTTCCTATTACAATATTGTATGATTTCCTGTTTGTGTGTGAGTTCACTTGTACTAACATGTCTTTTTCTTCTCTTTCCAGAGTCTACTGAAGCTTCACCGCTCAGACCGGGTCCCGTGCCCGTCCTGTGTGCCCACCCGCCTGGCCCCTCTGTCCATGTTGTATTACGAAAACAGCGAGGTGCTGATGCAGCACTTTCAGGGCATGGTGGTGGACGAGTGCGGCTGCCACTGATCAGCGTGTCTGCCAACATGAGCACCCCATAGGCACTTTCCTTCCCAGAGAACATCACTCTGTACCAGTTTCTGCTTGACCTTACAGGCCTCACAAAGACAGTTAAGGTGCAAATGTGTGTGCTCACTCTGTGAGTGTAGCCTCAAAGTTCAGGGCTATTCTAGTAGGGCAGCTGCTGCCTTCAGCCATGCTAAACTATATGGATGTGATGGACACTGAAGCAGACTCTGAACACAAGCACTGAAAAGGATCAAGAGAATCACTCAAAAGGATTTTAAACTGAGATCTCCTGACTGCATACATGTATTATGCATAAGGACTCATGATTGAGACAATAGCAGATACAAGGACAATTGTCATTGTCAATGCTGACCCCTAGAGCTCTTTAATTCCACTGTGAGACTTGGTAATCATATGGTTTTAAAAAAAGAGTACATATTCATGCGAGAAGTATTATTTCATAAAGGACTAAATATCTGTAAAATGTCACATGAACCTTTTGTTTAATAAATCCTCAATTTATTTCAGTCTGCATCTATGGTTTTCACAGGACTTGTATTTTTTAACAACATGGGATATTTTTGAAAGTTGCATACTCTTATTTTATTTAATAGTAACACAAAAGGATAGTAAAAAGTATGTTTGTCTTTTATTAGTTCCTCTGGAGAAAAATAATTCTGCAAAATGTAGCCCTAGTTTTACAATCAACAACGTATTACACAAATACAACTTAACGAAGAACCAGACAAAGAACAAGCCTGAGAGTGGTATGCTTACAAAATGCTACTGGAGAAGACTCAAACATATCATTCAAATGCTTCATCTTTAAGACAGGATAATAACTAACAATTAGTAAATAATATTAAATCAATAGAGGAGAGATTGTATGTACATTTTTTGTCTTCCTGAGCGATTAGAATTATGACTGCACATAATAATGCAGCACTTCAATAATGCAGTCTTCATTCATTTCAGTATGCTGTGCTGTTTCCAAAAAGACATGAGTTTAAACATGAGTCCCTCTTTCATTGTCATCCTCAAGGCTGCAGATCCAGCAGATCCATCAAATGGCTAAATGTCCATTTCAAATTGAGCATCCTCCCCTGCAAAACAAGATGAAAGCAAAAACATGATGAAAAGACATCACAAATGACACAATATCTCATACATCTTTGAGCACACACACACTCACACCTACCTGTAGACTCTTACATGCGCTGTTGTCCTGAGTGGGTTTGGTGGAGGTCGATCGACAGTGAGAGAGATCACAAACAGGGTTCTGTGTTTCACGTCATGGCAGCAGTGTACCTGTGAATGTGTTACTGACCCACATTGGATCTCTGTCAGGCTACAACAACCAGTCACCATTTATCTGTTCAGCTTGTGGCCAGGTGAGTTAAGTGCCAACATTCCCACAACCTGCTAATGAAAGGGAATTGGTTAGAGACCATGCTCTGAGCTATATTCTTTATATCTGTTGTCTTTCACCTTGAAATAGTGCCTTAAACAGGATACAGAAACTTGAAATGGTTCACAGAGAAAGGTTTTAGCACTTTGAGTGTTTGTTTGGTAGCCAAGTGCTTGACAGTAAGCCAACATATTTCCATAGTGTGTCAATGGCAGTGGGAGAAAATATATAAATAGGATAGAAGTTTAGAGTGATAACAAGGTGCTAATTAAGCATACATAACATTGCATTACATTTTTTGAAGAAAATGTCTGAAGGGTACATGTTGACACAGATTATAGGCCTACATTATCATTGGCCTATGCCTACTCATGAGATGATGAAGAAGATCCGAACATAATGTTAAATTAGGCCTATTAATATAATAATGATTATTCTTATAATAACATTAGTGTATTTACTATTATTATGATTGAGTTTCACATACCTCCGATCAAATCAAATTGTATTTGTCACATGCGCCGAATACAACACCTTACCAGTAAATGCTTACTTACAAGCCCTTAACTAAAACTGCAGTTTTGTGAAAAAAAGAGTTAAGAAAATATTAAATCAAGTAAAAAATAAATATAAAAAAAAAACACAATAAAATTACAATAATGACGCTTTATGCTCCGGGAACCGATTGCCGTGCGGTAGCAGAGAGAACAGTCTAGGACTTGGGTGACTAGAGTCATTGAACATTTTTTGGGCCTTCCTCTGACATCACATAGTATATACTGTAGGTCCTGGATGGCAGGAAGCTTGGCCCCAGTGATGGACTGGGCTGTACGCACTACCCTCTGTAGCGCCTTATGGTCTGATGCCGAGCAGTTGCCATACCAGGCAGTGATGCAACCGGTCAGGATGCTCTCGATAGTGCAACTGTAGAACTTTTTGAGGATCTGGGGACCCATACCAAATCTTTTCAGTCCCCTGAGGGGGAAAAGGCTTTGTCGTGCCCTCTTCATGACTTTCTTGGTGTGTTTGGACCATGTTCGTTTGTTGGTGGGGGACACCACGGAAATTGAAACTCTCGACCTGCTCCACTACAGCCCCGTTGATGTGAATGGGGGCGTGTTTGGCCCTCTTTTTCCTGTAGTCCACAATCATCTCCTTTGTCTTGCTCACGTTGAGGGAAATGTTGTTGTCCTGGCACCACACTGCCAGGTCTCTGACCTCCTCCCTATAGGCTGTTTCATCGTTGTCGGTGATGAGGCCTACCACCGCTTTGTCGTCAGCAAACTTATTGATGGTGTTGGAGTCATGCCTGGCCCTGCAGTCGTGGGTGAACAGGGAGTACAATAGAGGACTAAGCACGCACCCCTGAGGGGCCCCCGTGTTGAGGATTAGCGTGGCAGATGTGCTGTTGCTTACCCTTACCATGTCCAGGATCGAGTTGCAGAGGAAGGTGCTTAGTCCCAGAATTCTTAGTTAGTGATGAGCTCTGTGGGCACTATGGTGTTGAACGCTGAACTGTAGTCAATGAACAGCAATCTCACATAGGCGTTCCTTTTGTCCAGGTGGAAAAGGGCAGTGTGGAGTACGATTGCTTCATCTGTAGATCTGTTGGGTCAGTGTACAAATTGGAGTGGGTCTAGGGGTCATACTAAAGAGTGTCTTTCCTGGTGTTGTAGAATACTCTTGATGTATTCTTGATGGTGACACTGTGGGTGATAGGGATTCCCCAACTAGTAGTCTAACTCCCAGTACCTGAAGACATCCTACGAACTATGAAGACAAACTACTAAACCATGCACTTCGTAAACAAGATCAAACTAGGCCTATAGCTGCTGACAGACGGCGAGAAAAATGTGCATCTAAATGTCCCCGTTTTTCTTGACATTCAATCGTTTATGATCTGTCTTAACTGCTTGCCCTCCACGTGCCCCCAATAACCAAACAGCAAGTGGCACTCCTCAAAAAAATACTGCCAGGAGTGCCAGCTTTGATTGGCTGAAATACTGGAGACGTCATTCATGTGTAAACCAAAGAAGGGAGAGGTTACAGCAAGTTGTAGTTTTATTGAATCCTCTAACTGTCACACCCTGATCTGTTTCACCTGTCCTTGTTATTGTCTCCACCCCCTCCAGGTGTCACTTGTTTTCCCCAGTGTATTTATTTGACCATTCTGCCTGCCTTGACCTCGAGCCTGTCTGCCACTCTGTACCTCCTGGACTCTGAACTGGTTTTGACCCTTTACCTGTCCACGACCATTCTCTTGCCTACCCCTTTTTGGATTATTAAACATCTTAGACTCCAACCATCTGCCTCCTGTGTCTACATCTGGGTCTCGTCTTGTGTCATGATACTAACACCCATGTAGAGGAATATAAAATAGCCTAGATAACTATGTAAACTGGAAAAAGAAGATATCAATATCCCTGTGGGAGTACATGTATAGCCTATGTAGGGCTATACATAGTCTTTGAAACAAGAATAAGATATACTCTCTGCCTGATAAATGTTTTGCACCAATGTAATTACCTTTATACCAGTGGAGGCCATCCTTCTCAGTGAATTTAATTTTAAAAAATTGTACAACATTTAAAAAGTTATCCTTTTTAGATAAAACTATCCTAAATATAATCACTTCACCCAATAATTGATTAAGGCACACTATTTTGCAATGAAGGTCTACAGTAGCCTCAACAGCACTCTGTAAGGTAGCACCTGGTGTAGCCAGAGGACAGCTAGCTTCCGTCCTCCTCTGGGTACATTGACTTCAATACAAAACCTAGGAGGCTCATGGTACTCACCCACTTCCTTCGACTTAATTAACACAGTAATTATGACAACTCCCGGAGGACATCTCCAACCTATTAGAGCTCTTGCAGAACGAACTGACATGTTGTCCACCCAATCAATGGATCAGAGAATGAATCTAGTACTGAAAGCATAAGCTACCGCTAGCTAGCACTGCAGTGCATAACATCTGGTGAGTAGTTAACTGAAAAAGAGAGAAAGACAATAGTTAAGCAGTTCTGGACAAATTAATTTCTTCCATAATGAAGGAAAAGCAAGAGAGAGATGAGAGAGAGGGATTCCATCATGTTTTTCACTTACTTAGCTAGCAAATGCGGCTAGCTAGTTTGGACCTACTCAAACACCCTGCTCAAATACAGGGATACTATGTTAGCTAGCTGGCTATGACTATCCAACACAACACTGAAACTCTTCTAAGTCATGGTAAGCTTTTGGTTTAACCAATTTATTGCCACCGGGGCCCGCCGGTGTAAGTGCCAAACTGCTTACTGACTGTACACTGTAATGTTACTGCATGATTGTAGCGGATTTACTAACTCGTTAGTTCTATTAGCTATGTTGACTATGACTTTACTTTAGGTAATATGGTGACAACGATGTAGGCTGTGTGTACCGGTTATAATATGGTTTGGCTTGGAAAGTTTGTTTTCGCCTGGTCACATACAGCTGATGTGTTGTGCATTGAAGTCCACAAGCAAAAGGAAAAGGTGAGAGGAGGAGAGCACATAGATGTGAGAAGAAATAAAACGTGCCTGCTATGAAAGTGTACTGTGTTTACACAGGATCAGGAGTGTATTAATTCTGCCGATTCTGATGAAAAACGTTTCTGAAACGGAAGTAAATGGAACAAAACGGGGATAAACACACCTGAAATTGTCGAATATAAATGCTTGTTTGCAACTGTTGGACTAACGATTACACCCTATATCAGCTAGATGCAGGCAAGAGTGTGCAAGGCGGTATTGAATGTGTCACTATCTGTGCATGTGTCACTGCTTGTCACCTAAAATCTTTCTCTCGACCGGTGTGCACCTACGTTGTAAACTTTCCTTCATAGGCTAGGTTGTGGCGACCTCATGATGGGTAGAAGGAACATTAGAGTATCATGCAGTAGCCTAAACCTATCACTGTTACATTGAACTGGGTGAATAGAAAATGAATGACAGTCATCCAATATGCTGTAAAAGAAATACGGCCATGCTCAGGAAAAAAATAAATTGTCCCCCCTCATCTTAAACGGCACCACTGCTTTATACTGTACACATGCCCATAGAGTTACATTTCCAAACGTACAACAATTTACAGTTGATTCTCAAACACATCAAAGTGTGTCAGACAACACATCAGTTATGTTCACATCTTTCTCTATTCATTTCTGTAAATGGTTGGAGCTGGTGTTACATGGTAGATCATCTACACCAGGGATCATCAACTAGGATACAGCCGCGGACCAATTTCTTCTTGAGCGGATGGTCAAGGAGCCAGAACATATTAAAAAATAATTTGTAGACCGCAAATTGACCGCAAGAAGCCCAAACAGATATAACATTTGATTAAAACATAATCATTTCAAACCTTGCTTACATTTATATATGATCACATATACAGTACCAGTCAAACGTTTGGACACAACTACTCATTCCAGGGTTTTTCTTTATTTTTACTATTATTCTACAATAGAAAATAGTACAAATAAAGAAAAACCCTGGAATGAGTAGGTGTCCAAACGTTTAACTGGTACTGTATCTCTATTATGTGTGGGAATACTTTGGAACATATTTGCAAAATTAAAATCACTTGGAGCTGAATTGCTGGTGTTTTTACACGTTAATGTCCAACAAAAAAAATCAACGTGTTTGGGCTCAGAAAACTGTGTGTGTGTGTGTGTGTGTGGGGGAGCAAATAAAACCACCCGCAGGCCACAAGTTGGGGAAGCCTGACCTATACATATCTTCGTGTCAGAATGAATCTGATTGAAACAAAGGTTTGTATACATATTCATGTTTTCCCCCTCTCTCCATGACAATAAAAAAGAAAAGTAAACAAGTTGAAATACCCACAAAGCCTAAACAGTCCCCATGATGTGGGCGTTTGCCTAAAGAACATCTATAACAACTCTATAAGGGTGCATAGCATTCTAATTCAATATATTTGGTCATATATTTTCATAAAAACATTTTCTGTGCATGTGTGCAGTTGCATTCCTTAGTAGAGAGTAATATGATATTGCGTTAATATTGTCATGTATCCATTCTAAAGGAGTATAGGTGATCTCTATTCTTTGCAACAGTTAACAGTTAACCCTCCCATCAACCTCTTGAACACAGCAAGCACACACACACACAGGTGGAGTCTACAGTTCTCACAGTGCAAAGTGTTGTGGACCGGCTCAGTTTGATATTGGAAATTAAAAAATCAAAAACCTCTAAGCCAACACACAGTTACCCTTAATCTGAGACTCATCAAACATGCTGAACATCAATTTTAAATACATTTCAGACTGTGGTCTCTATATTTCATCCATATCTGTTCTCAGTGTCTTGTTGTGGAAAATCTGATTGATACATTGATTGACTTATCTATTGCTGATTGAGAGTTTCACTTGTATTCATCATCAGCCTATTCAGACCCAAAGCAGCAACATAAGTCAATCATCTCCACTGCTGTTTAAACAGAAAAATGACCTGTAGAGTGGAGGCTCACCTGTAACCCATTACATCTCTCTCTCTCACTCTCTCACTCACACACTCACACACACACACACACACACACACACACACACACACACACACACACACACACAGACACACAGACACAGACACACACACACACACACACACACACACACACACACACACACACACACACACACACAGACACACACACACACACACACACAGACAGAGAGACAGAGAGACAGAGAGACAGCTGGGATCCTGCTAGAACTGAAACCTGAGTTGAATAAGAGTGAACGATAAGTTATATGTGATATATGTGGCATAACAGATGAGGTTTCAATGTGCACTGATTGGCAGGTCTGTGCTGTGTTACTAATCTATTCACTCAGTCATTCATGTGACAAAAAAAAGAACTGTACTATGAAGCAAAGATCAATTATATAAATAATGATAGTAAAATGCCTTGGAGCACCTTAAATGAAATTTTGGGCAAAACTGCGAACTCGACAACATCATTCATTGAATCAGATGGCTCATGCATCACAAAAGCCACTGATATCGCCAACTACTTTAATGATTTTTTCATTGGCAAGATTAGCAAACTTAAGCCTGACATGCCAAAAACAAACCTACACACTATGCATAACTGACCAAGCATTGTAATTTTGAATTCTGTAAAGTGAATGTGGAAGAGGTGAAAACATTATTTTTGTCTATTAACAATGACAAGCTACCTGGGTCTGACAAAATTGGATGGACAATTACTGAGGATGATAGTGGACGACATTGCTACTCCAATTTTCCATCTCTTCAATCTAAGCCAACAAAAAAGTGAAGAAAAAGTAATTCCGCTACCCAAGAATAGCAAAGCACCCTTTAATGGCTCAAATAGCCGACCAATCAGCCTATTAATGACCCTTTGTAAACTTTTTTAAAAAATAGTGTTTGACCAGATACAATGCTATTTCACAGTAACAACAGATTTTCAGCATGCTTATAGAGAAGGGCATAAGGGCATTCAACATGTACGACACTTACACAAATGTCGCTATCAACAAGGCAGGTCCTACAGGCTACAGTTTTGTCGCACCTGGACTACTGTCCAGTCGTGTGGTCAGGTGCCACAAAGAGGGACATGCCACCAGAGGCAGAACAGACTATGGGAGGTGAACAGTACTACATAGTGTCAGTCCTACATGGAACTCTATTCTACAAGTAACTCGTGCATGCAGTAAAATCTGATAAAAAAACTGAAAACTGGAACAGCAGGGACTGTGAAGAGACACACACACATAACATATGCACTATACACACATGTACACATTGATTTTGTGTTGAAGATATGTGGTAGTACAGTAGTGGCCTGAGGGCACACACTTAATGTGTTGAGAAATATGTTGTGAAATGTAATGTAATGTAATAATATTAATTGTATATAACTGCCTTCATTTTGCTGGACTCCAGGAAGAGTAGCTGCTACCTTGGCAGCAGCTAATGGGGATCCATAATAAATAGAAATACCAAATTCAGTGTATTTTTTTACTCCAGCTACAGTGGTTATGATACATATTATATTTTTCTCAGTAAATGAGTGCTACCACGAGAGATTCATTCCCAAGATGCAATGGATGAAGTTAGCATATCCTGGATAATATCTGCTACGTTAAGTGCTGGACCAAACCATTTTCTGATTCAGAGGGGTTGGGTTAAATGTGGAAGACACATTTCAATTGAATGCATTCAGTTGTACAACTGACTTGGTATCCCCCTTTCCTTTTCCTTTCCCATTTCCTAAAGTATTCCCCTTTCCCCCCATACAACCGTTATGTAGTCTGTGATACCTCTTTACGACACCAGGTGGGAGTGCCACCACACTAATACATCAACATCAATGCAACTAAGGAGATACCGTTGTTGAATGACATTGGTGAATACATTGAACGGATCACATTTGTGAGGGGAAAACCATTTGCATACAGTCTTGGATTGTACCTTTTGTATACATGCAAGAGAGAGAAATGCTTTTAATGCTACCATAATGTGCATATACAGAACACCCACCCAACCACCATACACATACTGTATATACAGTACCAGTCAAAAGTTTGGACACACCTACTCATTCAATGGTTTATCTTTATTTTTTTATTTATCTTTATTGTAGAATAATAGACATCAAAACTATGAAATAATACTGGAATTATGTAGTAACCAAAAAATAAAAGTAGCCACCCTTTGACTTGATGACAGCTTTGCACACCCTTGGCATTCTCTGAACCAGCTTCATGAGGTAGTCACCTGGAATGCATTTCAATTAACAAGTGCACCTTGTTAAAAGTTCATTTGTGAAATTTCTTTCCTTCTTAATGCATTTGAGCCAATCCGTTGTGTTGTCACAAGATAGGGGTGGTATACAGAAGATAGCACTATTTGGTAAAAGACCAAGTCCATACTATGGCAAGAACAGGTCAAATAAGCAAATAAGCACAGTCCATTGTTACTTTAAGACATGAAGGTCAGTCAATACAGTCAAAATCTCAAGAACTTCAAGTGCAGTCACAAAAACCATCAAGCTCTATGATGAATCTGGCTCTCATGAGGACCGCCAGAGGAAAGGAAGACCCAGAGTTACCTCAGCTGCAGAGGACATGTTCATTAGAGTTACCAGCCTCAGAAATTGCAGCCCAAATAAATGCTTCACAGAATTCAAGTAACAGACACATCTCAATATCTACTGTTCAGAGGAGACTGCGTGAATCAGGCCTTTATGGTCGAATTGCTGCAAAGAAACCACTACTAAAAGGGAACCAATAAGAAGAAGATACTTGCTTGGGCCAAGAAACACGAGCAATGGACATTAGACCGGTGGAAATCTGTCCTTTGGTCTGATTAGTCTAAATTTGAGATTTTTGGTTCCAAACGTCGTGTTTTTGTTAGAAGCAGAGTAGGTTAACGGATGATCTCCGCGTGTGTAGTTCCCACCATGAAGCATAGAGGAGGAGGTGTGATGGTGCTTTGCTGGTGACACTGTCTTGAGATTGATTTAGAATTCAAAGCACACTTAACCAGCATGGCTACCACAGCATTCTGCAGCAATATGCCATCCCATCTGGTTACCGTTAGTGGGACTATCTTTTTTTTTTTTACAGAACAAGGACCCAGCACACCTCCAGGCTGTGTAAAGGCTATTTGACCAAGAAGGAGAGGGATGTAGTGCTGCATCAGATTACCTGGCCTCCACAATCAGCTGAACTCAACCCAATTGAGATGGTTTGGGTTGAGTTGGACTGCAGTGTGAAGGAAAACCAGCCAACAAGTGCTCAGCATATGTGGGAACTCCTTCAAGACTGTTGGAAAAGCATTCCAGGTGAAGCAGGTTGAGAAAATGCCAAGAGTGTGCAAAGCTTTCATCAAGGCAAAGGGTGGCTACTTTGAAGAATGTAAAATCAAAAATATATTTTTATTTGTTGAACACTTTGGTTACTACATGATGCTATATGTGTTATTTCATAGTTTTGATGTCTTCACTATTATTCTACAATGTAAAAACTAGTACAAATAAAGAAAAACCCTTGAATGAGTAGGCGTGTTCAAAATGACGGACACACACACACACACACACACAGTATACTGTATATACAGTTGAAGTCAGAAGTTTACATACACCTTAGACAAATACAATTAAACTCAGTTTTTCACAATTCCTGACATTTAATCCTATCAAAATACCCTGTCTTAGGTCAGTTAGGATCACCACTTTATTTTAAGAATGTGAAATGTCAGAATATTAGTAGAGAGAATGATTTATTTCAGGTTTAATTTCTTTCATCACATTCCCAGTGGGTCAGACGTTTACTTACATACACTCAATTAGTATTTGGTAGCATTGCCTTTACGTTTTTTTTTACTTGGGTCAAAGGTTTCAGGTAGCCTTCCACTAGCTTCCCACAATAAGTTGGGTGAATTTTGGCCCATTCCTCCTGACAGAGCTGGTGTAACTGAGTCAGGTGTGTAGGCCTCCTTGCTCACACATGCTTTTTTAGTTCTGCCCACAAATTGTCTATAAGATTGAGGTCAGGGCTTTGTGATGGCCACTTCAATACCTTGACTTTGGTGTCCTTAACTTCTCTAGGGTAAGGGGCAGCATTCAGAATTTTGGATGAAAAAGCATGCCCAAATTAAACTGCCTGCTACTCGGGCCCAGAAGACATTATATGCATATAGATTTGGATAGAAAACACTCTAGAGTTTCCAAAACTGTTAAAATAGTGTCTGTGAGTATAACAGAACTGTTTTGGCAGGCAAAAACCTGAGAAAAATCCATTCAGGAAGTAGTTTTTGTTGTTGTTGGTTTTGTAGTTTTCTATTCAATGCCATTACAGTATCCATTGACTTAGGACTCAAATTGCAGTTCCTATGCCTTCCACTAGATGTCAACAGTCTTTAGAAATTGTTTCAGGCTTGTATTCTGAAAAATGAGGGAGTAAGAACAGTCTGAATGAGTGGACCCTGCCGTGTCACAGAGCTTTTTCATGTGTGTTACCAGAGAGAGTGCATTTCTTGTTTACCTTTTATATTGACAACGTTATTGTCCGGTTGAAATATTATTGATTATTTAGGCTAAAAACAACCTGAGGATTGAATATAAACATCGTTTGACATGTTTCTATGAACTTTACGGATACAATTTGGATTTTTTTGTCTACCTGTTTTGACTGCATTTGAGCCTGTGGATTACTGAAGAAAACGTGCGAACAAAACGGAGGTTTTTGGATATAAAGAGACTTTATCGAACAAAAGGAACATTTATTGAGTAAATTAATGTCTTCTGAGTGCAACCATATGAAGATCATCAAAGGTAAGGGATTCATTTTATCTCTATTTCTGACTTGTGTAACTCTTCTACTTGGCTGGTTACTGTTTGTAATGATTTGTCTGCTGGGCTATGTTCTCAAATAATCGTAAGGTATGCTTTCGCCGTAAAGCATTTTTAAAATCTGACACCGTGGTTGGATTCACAAGAAGTTAATTGGCCAGGTGGGACGCACATACCCTAGAGAGGTTAAGCCATTTTGCCACAACTTTGGAAGTATGCTTGGTCTCATTGTCCATTTGGAAGACCCATTTGCGGCCAAGCTTTAACTTCCTGACTGATGTCTTGAGATGTTGCTTCAATGTATCCACATAATTATCCTCCCTCATGATGCCATCTATTTTGTGAAGTGCACCAGTCAGCAAAGCACCCCCACAACATGATGCTGCCACCCCCTTGCTTCACGGTTGGGATGGTGTTCTTAGGCTTACAAGCCTCCCCCTTTTCCCTCCAAACATAACAATGGTCTGTTCTATGTTTGTTTCATCAGACCAGAGGACATTTCTCCAAAAAGTACGATCTTTGTCCCCATGTGCAGTTGCAAACCGTAGTCTGGCTTTTTTATGGCGGTTTTGGAGCAGTGGCTTCTTCCTTGCTGAGCGGCTTTTCAGGAAATGTTGATATAGGACTCGTTTTACTGTGGATATAGATACTTTTGTACCTGTTTCCTCCAGCATCTTCACAAGGTCCTTTGCTGTTGTTTTGGGATTGATTTGCACTTTTTGCGCCAAAGTACGTTCATCTCTAGCAGACAGAACGCGTCTCCTTCCTGAGCGGTATGACGGCTGCGTGGTTCCATGGTGTTTATACTTGCGTACTATTGTTTGTACAAATGGACATGGTACCTTCAGATGTTTGGAAATTGCTCCCAAGGATGAACCAGACTTGTGGAGGTCTACAATTTGTTTTCTGAGGTTTTGGCTGATTTCTTTAAATTTTCCCATGATGTCAAGCAAAGAGGCATTGAGCTTGAAGGTAGGCCTTGAAATACATCCACAGGTACACCTCCAATTGACTCAAATTACATTAATTAGCCTATCAGAAGCTTCTACATTTTCTGGAATTTTCAAGCTGTTTAAAGGCACAGTCAACTTAGTGTATGTACATTTCTGGCCTACTGGAATTGTGATACAGTGAATTATAAGTGAAATAATCTATAAGAAATGTGTGGAGTAGTTGAAAAACAAGTTAATGATTCTAACCTAAGTGTATGTAAACTTCAGACTTCAACTGTATATATCCCTCTGTGTTCTCCTTGTCGGATATTATTGCTGTGGCAGACACCAAAGTACATAATCTGAGCCTGACCTGGCTTCTCAGAACAACTAGGGCACAATAGATCAATTACTGTATGTGCATGTGTGTATTAGTGACGTGTGAGTATGTAAAATGGTTATGTGTGTGTTTGTATGTATGCATGTATGAGGTGTGTGTGTGTGTGTGTGTAAGTTCACAGTACAAGGTACATGGGCTAAGGGGTCAGTGTTAAGTTGGGCGGTCACAGTGCTATCTGTCAGTATGTCCTTACTTGATTAGCTATGCCAGTCTCTAGAATCTCATCTAAACTTCCACATATACCTCCATCTCGTTCCCATAAATATGATTATCCACACTGTTCATTCTGCCCCTATCTTCTTCACCCCCTAAAACCGAAAGCGCAATCTAATGTGAACCATAAAAGAACGAAGCCATGAGGTGCTACAGCCAAAGCAAACAGAGAGGATGAGAGAAAAAGAGAGAGAGAGAGAGAGAGCAAAGGTTGAAGCTGATAGGCTAGAGACATAAGTTGGAGCTACAGGAGTTGATGGAGAGGAGTGTTGTCTCAACGTATCGGAGGCGAGGGTGGTATGAGGGGAAGGGCACATCATGCTACTGTAAATCAGGGATGTGTTGGGTAAGAATCTTAGAGTCCACTGGCTGCCACACAATGCTATCAATCAACTAACCATATCTGAAGAAAAAAAACTTTGTCTGCGTTAAACAGGGGGAGAAAGTGATTCCCTATCAAAGTTAGACAAAATGGAACTGGGGTTGACAACACTAAAGAAACACAAGAAGCGCATTCACAAAGGAAAGACGGCACAAGCAGACGCTCACGAGCAGGGGAGAACAGTGGTTTTCTCAATCCCACACTGAGCACGCCGTGACATCACAGGAGCACCGACCAACCAGGACAATTCTCAGTGCCAAGTCTGAAGCGAGAGAATACGAGCAGTAAAGGTACACATACAGACAAACATCCACAAAGCATAGAGAATATATCACATAGAATAACAGGGAAATAGGGTTCAGGTGAATGAAGCATTGGTAGGCTCAGCATTGGCTTCGCTGTATCGTACCAATCAGTTGTGGGGAAAAATACTTCACTTTTTTGGTGTTACCAGACTCAACTTGCTTACACAAACCACTCCCTTTTGGGGGAAAAGGTATCCTTAAACTCACCCCTGACCCAGTCCTGGGTCGGCCGTGTACCTTGTACCCCTTCAGTTTGTAGATAATGACAGTTCAAAGGTCATGCACCATCAGTCAATCATGCGGTTACAGTTGACAGGAAGCACTTTTTTGTTGCATTGTTGGGGGGTTGGATTTTGTCATGTTTTTCATAGAAAAAAAATCATGCTCTACTCTAGTTTAGTATCTTTTTCTTTAAAAAAATGTTACAAAACTACAAGTAGATCTCTGTCTCTTTTCCTCTTGCTGTGGAACTCCAGGGTCGTTCTGCAGATGATTTTGTGTTTGTATTTGTTGTTTGCAGATCTTAGTCTTTCTATCAGTCTTCATTCCCTCTTCTCTCCTCTCAATCTTTTCCTCATTTCCCTCTGTTACCTGACTTTGTGTTTGTGGAGGGTAGTTTGGCAGTGGATGTCGGGTCCTAGGGGACAGGAAAAAAAACAGAATTCAGTAAAAAGGGAATTGTTTTTAACTACTACAATCTCGTCACATTTAAAGAGATGGACAGAGGTATCCAGACAAGATGATGAAGTAACAAGTAACTGATGAAATAAAAAATGAACAACACCGAAAGATAACAAGTGATGTATTCTCATTCAGAAGTGGTGGAATATTATGTACACATATATGCTCTTATGAAAGCTGTCGGACAAAGATTCTTTAATCTTTCACTTTGTAACATTATTTCAAAAGAGTAGTGTGCAGGGGTTGTCATTTACATTAGCCAGTTTAACTTCAACCCTCTCTGGTCGACCAGGGTCTGATAGACACTTCTAAAAGCATCTATCCAAGCACTGGAATATATACATGAGAGCTTATGTGTTCCGTACCTTGAGGACCGGGTATGTGTGTTTCAGTGTTTTACTCTCCGCAGACTGGTGCGCTTCACTGACTGAGCACCCTTCCTCACATCCACCCCCACCTACAGTACAGCAGCGAGGGGTGAGCAGGGTAGGAGAAAATACACAGAGGAGTTAACACTGATCTATGTGATGTGTATTTGCAAACATGTGTGTTTCTGTAGGTATGTTTGTATGTGTCTATTTGTGAGTGTGTGAATCTACTTGTTGAAAATAGTTGTGCAGAAGAAGACAAACCAACATTTCTAGCGACGACTTTTCCATGTTCGTCCACAAACTGCTCCTCAGCCAGAAACTCAACAGCACAGTCCTCTTTATCAACATTAATCTGTGTCAAAACATCAGGATATAACACATTAAATTACCAAATGACATTAGGACACAGGTTTACAAACCACGCAACACAACTTTATCCTATTAACCCTATTTCAGGTCATGATATAGTATAACATCATAAAAATATTGATGATTGTCCTATCTATCGCAGGCATGGACAGGAAGTCCCTCCTCCAGGCACAGGAAGCAGCAGGTGGTCAGTCGGCATGACAACCTGACCTGGCCCCGCCTCCACTCATGCTCCCAGGCCCCGCCTCCTGATGAAAGTAGCCCAGCCCCTTGTCAAAGGGCTGCGTGCCAAACAGTTGCCTGCACAGCATGCCCCATGTCACACACCGGCGTTAAGATAGTCTCCTGGGCTTCGCGTGACCCTGGTAACAATATCAGCGTCTCCACACTCTGCCGGGGCAGCCTGGGTGTCTGCAACCCCGCCCAGCCATGCAGGGAGTCCTTGTCGGGTAGGTATGGCTGGAATGCACTTCCTCCCAACACCCTGAGAGAGAGGGGGAGACAGGTACAGAGAGACAGAGTGGACAGAGGAGCAGAGTCAGAGTGACAGAGACAGAGGTGCGAGTAGGAAAGAGAACAAGACAGAAAAACAGACAAAATACACGAAAAAATAATGCCATAATGTATTCATGGAATTGAGTATTGAGTATGGATTCAGTACACACATAGAGAGCAGGACTGTCTGACTAGACCAGTCTGAACCCCTGACTGAGTCTCACCTGTTGTCTCCGTTGTGCTCCATGGTTCGGCTCAGTCCTGACATCTCACACAGCTGGGCATAGACCTGCTGTCCTGAAACAACAGAAAGCCCTTCCTCTGAACTCTGCCCTACTCCTCCTCCTCCTCCTCCTCCTCCTCCTCCTCCAGTCACACTGCTGCCCGCCACTGATGCTGCTACCTCCACCTTCCTGCCCTCCGACCTCTGACCTCCCAGCTGGCCATTCAGGTTGACCTTTGGCACCGCACCACTGGCCCTCACCCTGTCCCTGTCTGCTGTCTCCTGCCGCACCTCTTCTACCTCCCCTTCCTCTTCCTCCTCCAGCCCCATGATGGAGCCACTGGCCCAACTTGCCCCACTGCTGGGGCGCCCCAGGCTGAAGGGAAGGGTCAGGGTGGCCCCCTCTGAGTCATCAGCCCGGCTGCTGCCATCCAGGGATGAGTCCTCCACTGTGACCAGGGAGGGGCTGACCCCCGAGGGCCACACCTGCACGTCAGACATTTCCATCAGGATGTCTTCTTCGGTGGTGGCGATTGGGGCACACTCCAGGCTGGAGACCTCCTGCCAGTAGGGCTCAGCACCCAGTGGAGAGGGCAGGCTGTACTGCAAGGAGGCCGGGGAGAGCAGCTCCTCCTGCACCAGCCCGTAACCTGGGAGGGAGGCGAGATAAAGAGAGAGGGAGACTAACACAACGCAGGCACAGGGATGGGGGAGTTAGGGGAGGGGAGAGGCGGATTAGACAGGGATGGGGGAGTAGTGGGTCTGTTTCTCTGCCCTATAGGAAACAGTGGGGCTCAGTCCTGTGTCACAATATGCTGGGTAAGAGAAAGTGACTAGATTTGTTTTCACTACTTCCAGTTCTAAGGAGGCACACACACTCACTGGCACCTTCTTGGAATCAGTAGTAGTGAAAAAATTGTCTCACGTTCCATGAAAAACAGTGATTTTGCAGACCACTGATCTAGTGATATGTCAGTGGTTCTAATGGAGGCTGCATGGAAGGTAGCAGTTTTACAGTATTGTGACATGTGACAGGATTGTCACCCTGAGAGCAGCAGGTGTTATAGGGAATACAGGTTTAGACATGGAGTCTTATTTATTGTCTGTCCATTGTCTGTGGGAAAGGGGTGAAGTGGTAGGTTTTCTTAATAAGTAAGAATGTGGAATGGCAAGATATTAAGAGAGAGCATGTGAGTAAGGTGTTTGGGGTATGTTGGGTTGGCACGATAATCAATACTACCAAATTATCACGATACGCATGTTCAATGATACCTGTGATATTGAATTGAATTGTGTCCATGTTTATCGCAATATCATTTTCATTGTTCTCAATTAGTTATTAGCAACAACATTTAGATTTAAACACATTCACCTTCCTGATAGGCTCCAATTTCTGTTATTGTGATAAAAACATTTTATTGTGATACTATAATCATTGAGATTCAAATTCCATTATCGTTCCAAACCTAATCACAAGTGAGAGGGTCAGGAAGCTGCTGGGAAAATGACAAGTTACTTGCACTTACACTCACCTTCATACACACATATGCACAAGTGCACACACACACAGGCACACATACAAATACATCTGTCTGTCTGTCTGTCTGTCTGTCTGTCTGTCTGTCTGTCTGTCTGTCTGTCTGTCTGTCTGTCTGTCTGTCTGTCTGTCTGTCTGTCTGTCTGTCTGTCTGTCTGCCTGCCTGCCTGCCTGCCTGCCTGCCTGCCTGCCTGCCTGCCTGTCTGCCTGTCATCATGGTTGTCTTTCTCTGTTCTGTCCATCTTAAAAGGCTTTCAGTGTGACTTCTTTGTATATTTACATTTTGACAGTCTGTGTTCTAGGTGGTAATGAGTATGATGTAATGTGGTACTAAGGTGGAGAAGGAACTGAAGTGTTCATGGACAGTGGACTAAGGTGTTCTGAACTAAACGGATGTTGAATGATGATGGTTTATCTGGATTAGTCCTTACTGTACCTCCCAATTTAAAGACAAAAGTGTAAAAATAACATTACAACACATAGTGAAGCACAACAACTCCACATCGATTGTCAATCTACAAACACACAAATACAATGCACATCACTGTCCACCTATGAACAACACACAGAGACACATGAAAACACACACACAGTTCACAGGTCACACATTAGCTGGCACATAACATTCTAACAATGTATCTGTAACATTACGACAACATTGTCTTAATGACAAAGCTGTTATGTCACAGCTAAATTATGTTTGAGAACATTAAGTGCTGTTCGGTCAAATTTGGGTTACAGCCTAGCATTAAACCAACACCATAGAATTCACAGAAACCCCACTGAGATTTAGGCAGTTAATACAGCATTTGAAACAAGTTTGAAAAAAAGCAGAGAAAGAAGAAAAAGTAAAATACACATAAACACATAAAGGAAATAGTCATGCAGAAAGCATGCCATGCCAATACACAGGTCTTATTGCAAAACAGCAAACCTTTATTTTGATACCCCTCCACCCCACAACACATCAACACTGACCCTCCCAGACCTATAGAAACACACCCTTCCCTGATGCGAGCCACAGAGAGAGGTACAGGGAGTCAGGCAGCATGCATGCACATGCAGAGACACAGAGCTACATCGAGAGAGGAGGACAGCGTCCCCGCTTGACTGAACACGTGAGCACGGGAAAATAAGATGACAGGAGAGAGGAGAGGCCCAGAGGTCAATATGAGGTCAGAGGTCGGAGAGGAAGAGCTTTGAGGAGGAGGAAGAGGAGGGCGGCAGATATGACATGTCACAGACACAGAGAGAACGAGGGACAGACTTAGGAGAGACAGAGGGGAGTAACAAAGGAACAAGGCATGGAGGCCCAGAGCACACAAACTGTGTGCAAACTGTGTACTAGTGCCACTTAGTGTTCACCCCCCCACACACACAAGCATATCCAACTCATCCATATACTAGACTAAAACATAAACACACAGAGGTCAAATGTATATTTTAGTCTTTCCTAATTAACTCAATGTGTAGAACTGTCATTTCAAATGACATACAGTATGTCCAAGTTGTGTTTATTTGAGGTTTTATCCTCCTATGATGTCATGTGAGAACCATCACGTTCAGGCCTAAAGCATGAGGTGTCAGAACAGTGAAACTGGAATGACGGCTGTCACCAAAATGCAATAAGGAAATTCTCACATTACATGCTCACATATCACTGGGTTATGGTGGAAATCGCACCCTTCCTCAGACGTGACTCAAAATCCTTTGAGAATCACCAGAAGAAATCAACCATGCAGCCCACTTACCCCTTCTGAAAAATGGGTGCCCAATAACTCTTGGCTTGTAGACTACAGGTGGACGACCTGTGTCCGTGATCTCTTGTGGAGCAACAGAGATAAGGTTCAATCTGTGTTACCCTTACACTTTGGAGTATTGGTCTTCTCATTGATCTTGTTTTCACCATTGACATTACTAGGGGCAAGTATGGTCTATTCATACTACTGATCACATTGGTGGAATGTGTGTGTGTGTGTGTGTGTGTGTGTGCACATTTCTGTGCATGTGTCTCTTACCATTGATAACACTGGGGGAGAGCAGGGTGGAGTCGCTGTCGGCCAGTCTGCAGGCCCCATCCTCTGAGGCCCCGGCCTCTGCCTGTGGCTGGCTCTCCACTGAACTCACAATGTCTGAACGGTCAATGTTTTTGAGAGCCCCATACACACTCTCCACTGACAGAGGGAAAGAGTAAATAAAGGAGAGGGAGAAGGCAGAAAATAGGGAAAGGAATGAAGAGAGTTGTGCTGGGGGACTGTAGTAAGACACAGACTGAGAGACAGACAGCCAGACAAACAGATAGAGACTCACTCTTGGCCCTCTTGCCCTCCCGGCCGGCCCACAGGTTGAGCAGGGCTGAACTCTGGTCCAGGAGGGAGTTAGGATTCTCCACCCTGATTCTGTTAATGTCATCCACACCAAAATGCAGCTCCCGCGCCAACTCTGCGAGGAAGAATAAATAATTAGGTCAATCAAATACGTATGTAAGTTTATCTTACCACATATAGTAGACTGTATACAGTATCACCCGTGTAGAGGAGCACTGACCTGCCCAGCTCAAGCCCAGCTGTTCAGATATGAGGGAGATCTTGAGCTCTGTCCTCTCCATGGCATTCACTGTAAAAAAAAAAAGACAACTTCAGAAACAGAACAGTCTCAGAGCTAAATATACTTTACAACTGTGTCTGACTCAGAACATCTACTGCAAATGAAATACTCAATCCCAACTTTACAACTGAACACTGTAAACTGTATAAACAGTATAGTACAACAACTGTAACATTTTGACACAATTTTCCATGTTACTCATTAATTAAAGGAGACCAAACTAACCACCAAAATACCCAACAAATCAAACCCATTAAAATCAGTTGCTTTTAAAAAACATAATAGCAAACTTACCTTGACACATTACCCACAGAGTATAGTGTTTTTGCCCATACGATCCATGTGTGTTAGCAGACTATAGGCAGGATAGGTTAGCGGTAGGTAGAGTATTGGAGGCATTCATTCAGACACCAGTCCATTCTGTTAGCGTAACATTACCATGAGGAACTGAGGTGCAAGTTAGCAGCGCTGTGCTTCACCATGTAACCAATGAGCACTCCTTCCTTTCTCTGCTCATCTACCATGGGCCAATCAGAGGGCTCCTCTGTCTGGCTCCACTGTGAGGACCCGCCCATTCCCAGCGCTAAGATAAATGCTAAATATCCGCCATGCTAACAGGACTAGCAGTGGAGCGACCAGCCCCAGGGGCATGCAAACCATAACAGGTCATTCAGTACTAATGTTACCAGAACACGGGAAGGGTTCTAGTTTTCAATGGAGCTGTTTGTATGTAGGTATTAGCTAATCTTTGGCACATAATCAATATAGCACCATCATCACACTGCTGTGTATTATGGGGCGTAGTAGTGCAGTGCATCCAAGGCTCATGCGTGAACGAAATAGACAGAGAAGTAGACTGGGAAGCAGGGAAGAAGGGGTGCAACATTCAGGCCCTGTCTCCTCCTGTATAGTGGGGAGAGGGCTTCTGGACAGGCATGGTATGACTTACCGAGACCGGGCTCGTTCAGCATGCTGTAGCGCTCCCTCAGGGCCAGTGGGGTCAGAGTTCGCCTGCGCTCCTCACTCCCCACAACCTGGATCACACACAAGGGACACAGTCACAAAGCACACACACATCAGTGACTAGATATGGCTTCTATCGCTGAAATACAAGCAACTTCTCCCAAAGTTGTTTGAATGTGGTTTATTGTATCTATGCTGCTTTTGTGACCATTACTTTGTACTGTACTATCTTAGTCGAAATGAAACTGATTTTGAGATAACAAAAATGCTTAAAATAGCACTGGGATGATAGCAGGACATTAAATATTTGGTTAATCTTTGCTTTTAAAACCTTTTAAAAGTCTGTATTTCAGGTCTTTATTTCAGGTCTTTTTTAAGCCTTCAAAGCTCAACTGATCATTCATCAGCTGAGGAAGGTGCAGACAGAGCTCCCTAAGAGGTATTGCAACATAATTTGTTAGTGTGAGGTTATTTTCCTGACACCACACTCCGACTTCCCTCCCTGGAGGTTGTGTCGTCCACTATGGTGTTGAATGGAGAGGCGGCACCCTTGTGGGAGCTGTTGAGGATGACTGAGAATCAATCAATCAACAGCAACATTAAAGAACCAATCAATCAACTGCAACAATAAAGCAAAAAAACACCCCATTCAAAATGTCAATTCAATTAATAACTGTAATGATATCTGCTAATGTAGAACGGAAATAATATATTTTTGTATTGGCAAGGTTGAGAGGGGTTGTGAGTGTGTAATGTTGGTAGTGGAGTGTGGTTTAGAAGGGTTAAAAGGGGTTGCATGTGAGTCGTTTAGTGGGTGTATGAGAGACTGTGTGTACCTTGACACAGGGTGGCATGGTGATGTTGAGGTTACACAGCACATGCTGGGAGTCCTCATACTTGGTAGACTTCCGTAGGAAAGAAAGGAACCCAGATGCCTCCTTATTGCTGTCTCTAACCTGATAGATACACAGAGACAGAGAGAGTGAGAGTGAGAGTGAGAGTGAGAGTGAGAGAGAGAGAGAGAGAGAAACAGAGAGAGTGAGAGTGAGAGTGAGAGTGAGAGAGAGAGAGAGACAGACAGACAGACAGAGAGAGAGTGAGACAGAGACAGAGAGCGAGAGAAACAGGAAAACCAGAAGAGGTAGATTCGAGGAGGAGAGACAAGAGAGCGTGACAGAGGTAAGAGGAGCAGATATGAAGGATAAAGAAGAGGATGGGCAAGAGGTTAGGGTGAAGAAGAATTGAAAAAAGAGAGGGGGAAGAAGAACAGAGCCAAGGAGGGAATTAGACAACCTGCAGTGTGGTGGGTATGTCGAGCAGAAACACAACGAGGAAGGGATGGAAGCAGTCCATAGGCAGGCGAGAGAGAGAGATTTACCTGCACATTTACCTGGGCGTCTGTCAGATCAGACAGTAACAGAGACCGTGAGAGAGAGAAAGAGAGACAGTGAGACAGACATACAGACAGGCAGGCCACAAGATTGGCAGGCAGGCAAGAAGGTGAAAGAGCTAAAGGACGGGCACACAGTTCCAGCTAGGTAGAGTAGGTAGGTACACCACAGTGGAGAATACATCACAACACACTCGTCTGAGACTGACTGAGACGGAAGCGCACGTCACACTCAAAGCCACACAGAAAGACATACAGATGACACAGACAGATTTATTGGTAGACAAACACATGGCCGCACACGCAGACACATACCACAGACACACAAATAGAGAGGAACACAGACAGCCACACAGATAGAGGGACAGGGTGTATGTGATAGAAACGTGTTGGTTGGAACTCAACACAGTTAAACAAGGAGAGAAAGATACATTTGAAACAGTTGGAGAGATGGAGTGATAGAGACGGGAGAAGGTACACAATGATTGTAATAAACGTATAAAAAGATAAAGAGATAGATGGACGGGACAGATGTACACACAGACATGTAGATTGGATCAAAAGACCGACTGACTGTCGACCGACCAACTGTTGATTCAACACAAAACCTGTCTGACTAACATGTTAAATGCATAAACAGACAGTTTGACAGACTGACATGTCCTGGAAGGAATAAAACAGACTGACTGACAGAAGGACATTTCAATTAAATTGACTGGATCACAATTCCTATGCGAAAACATAGAGAATGAGAGGGAGACAGACCTTGACAGAGACGGGCAGTCTGTTATCTCTGAAGGCTTGGAAGCTGAAGCTGCGTGGCTGCTGAGTGGCCTTCCTCACAGGCACCAGGTTCCCAGAGCACTCCAGGTGCAGCGGCATGCCCTCCATCACCTTAGGGGGGCGACGGAGAGTCAGGGGAGAAAAATCCTCCATTGCCTTCAATGGATTATTTACACAAATGTCTGAGTTATGTGAATTTAAATGTAGTAGAACCTACTGACACACACTAAAACCCTTTCCCCTGACCCCTGACCCTTGCCCCTTGCTGACCTCTATATCCCGGCTCCGTGCCACCTCGCTGAAGTTCTCATGCAGCTCCAGGGTTTTGTCCATCTTGTCGTCGGTCATGCAGTAGCAGCGTAGGCGGCCCTCGCGCGCCTCGTTCATTTTTGCGAATATCACAAACTTGGCCATGTAGGGCACTGCCATCAGCTCCCGGTACAGCAGGTTGGCGAAGGTCACCGCCTCGGCCGTGCGAGGGCAGTCTGCCAGCCAGAACCTGGGCAGAGGATGAGAGGAGAGATGACGCACAGAGAAGGGTGAGGGATAGTCGTTAGAGAGAGTGTGTGTTGTGTTAAAGAGTAAAGGTAATGGAAAGTCAGGTGTTCCATATCGTCAGTGGATGGAACTATATATGGTTTGGCACAGGATGAGGTTACATCTGCCTGTATGCATTGGGTAAATAGTATAAGGGTGTTCTGCTTCATACATTTTGTATAACCTCTAAAGGAGAGTGCATGGCTGACTGTTGTGAGTGTGAATTAGCACACACCTTGCGGAGACGTTGGTGGTGAAGTTGGCGCAGTTGTTGGCGTACATCAGCTTGGTGGTGCCAGTTATATCCTCCCATTGGGCAGGTGCTGTTCCACCTGGGAGACAAAGGACTGTTTCATCTCTCTCTTTTTATACACCTCCACTTACTCATTCCCTCTCTTTCCCCTCAGAGACCTGCTATTGTCCCCGTACCGCTTTCAGAAAACTGACTGGCTTGGCTCGTGATGCTTTTTGTTGGTCAGCACTAGTTCTCTCGCCTTCACCCCTGTCCTAACACTCACTTATGTTGGCAATGAACGCTATTGGCCATGAATCAGTTGTTAAGGGTATAAAGTAAACTCCACGCCGGACCGTACCAATGACACTGCAGAGTAGGCGCAGGCTGGTGGTGTCCCCCTCCCCAGCGTCACGTGGACTCTCCCTCCAAGAAGGGGGCAGTGGGATACGTAATCCGATTGGCCGGTGGAACTTGCGTCGTCGTGGCTCTACCGTGACCACTGGACTGAAGGTCGCTTGGTTACCAAGCTGTTGAGTCAGCAGCTCGTCTGGGATTGGCTGAGCCTGAAGAGGGAGAGGAAAGAAGGGAGAAGAGAAAGAGTGAGAGAAAAGAGAAAGGGATAAAGGAGAAAGGACAGGTGATGCATTAAAATGGGAGACAAAAATAGGAATAAATATAACAGAATTATTTTTCGAACTTTCTGTCTCACATTACTCGTCCTCCGGAGCACAGTCAACAAACAATTACTAAGAAAACTCACACATATTCAGACAACATAATACATAGTCCTACCTGAACATACTGAACATCTAACCAATGGACAAAAAGTGCACACAATCATACTCACACATAAAACCAAGTAACATGCACATTTGAATATCAGTTCATCATCTTTGTCAGCATAGCAGGATTTAGCTCAGGGAACTGAAGTGTGAAGAAAGGCTGGATAAAGAAAAAAAGAAAAAGACAACATTCATACATGCAAAAATGCTATATGACAAATGCAGTGTACAACAAATGAAGCGATATGGGACACAGATTCAGCTAGAAATAAAACAACAAACTGTGGTCATGGAAAAATAAAACAAATCCAGCTTCAGTATTTGGAGGTAGTCAGCATTCCTGATTCCTAGTTTCTATGTGTGTAGTCCATAGTCAGTTTGATGCATTAGTCAGCTCCATTGTTGCTGTGGTGCCAACCTTGCTTGTTTGGCAGGACAGACAGCACTGATTGAGTAAGCTAAACCGAGCAGCTATCTGCCAAGATGTCCCATTCAATCAAACTTGATTGAATACAGTCCTGGGACAGCTCTTTGTAAGAGCAGTGCAGAAAGCATTATTCACTCCTGCATGAAAACCTGCATTTCCATAAAGTCCTCTTTAAAAAGACAGAACCTAGAGGAGGGATGTTCGGTGTCTGAAACTGCTGAACATCTCTCTGCTGCTCTCTCCCCTCCTCTTTATCTTCCTCATCCACTTCCTTACCTGCAGCCCCAGCCGAACTCTCTTGGTGACCGCTGTCTCAGGGAAGATGGCCTGGACATGAGGGACCAGGTTACTGGTCAGCTGACCTCCCTCTGGGCCAATCAGGTCGCTCTCCTGCTGGACGCGGGACACCACAGCGAAGTAGAGGGGGAAGTCAGTGGAGATGATTCGGCGGATTCTCTTCTTCTCCAACTCCTCGTGACTCTCCAGGTCTGAGGGAGGGGTGGCAGAGAGAGAGGCATATGGATTAGGTTTTTGTATAAGTATGTTTTTGTGTGTATAACATTGTTGTTCAAATTATATACTGTAGACTACTTAAATGTGTGGTACATGTGAATAGTCTGTCCTTAGATAGACAGGATAGTGCATGAAGATGCAGCTGGCTCTGCTGTAGGGGGATGACATTTATCATTGTTACACTGACCTTCATCCATGCCATTCAAAATGGTCTCCAGCACCTCGTCGCCATAGCGATTGCGATGCTCCTTCCAGACAGAGCCGTTCTCACTGCGCAGAACCACCAGCTCCCGGTCCCCTCGACCCAGAGCAGCAAAGTGCGGAATCTCCACTATCACTGGCCTATAGAGACATTACCACTCTACATTAACATCCTATTATTTTATTATTCAGGGCTTGATATTAACTTTTTTTAGCCACTTGTAGGACTGATTTTGTACTTGTCCAAAAGCTCAAGCCACTTGGTCTGTAACACCATGTTTACATCATTGTATGATGCAAGGAACCACTTTACAAAATAAAATGCATTACTACCTTTTTTACCACAGAGAATCAGATGTATCAATGTAGGCTACACTCTGCCTATTGGCTTCTTTGCATATTCAAGCCTGTCTCAAAATACAACACTGCCCCTTTAAGGCTCTCCTGGAGGATGGTTGGCCACCCTTGATAGCCTATAAAATTACAATTACAATCAAATGTGACCCATTTCAGGAAGCTAGTCATATGTCGCACGTCACTACTTCACAGGAGAGGCATTTGAACATTTTATTTAGTCAGAAATCCCTTCTGGAACATGTGAATGTTCATGTGCCTTAATCACAAACGTGTATGCCATCTGTAAATACAAATAAAATTGTTAAATTATGAGCCGAGTTGTTTTAGCCACAGATTGGCTGAGAAAATGGATGGGCTGGGCATGCCGAGAGAAGAGATTGGATTGGTCTGCCATGTAGCATGCTTCTGTCTATAACATGAGCTGCTTAGTATGTGTAAATAATCCTTGCTACCACGGCTTTTCTGAAAGAGAAATGTTAGCCATGGATAACTGCAAAAGTGTTGCCACTGCTCTCAACAACATTGCTGCCCTGAATTTAGCAGGTGCTACTGACGTCAGTGGGAAAAAGTTGTGATGGACTACTTTCTGCAAACGATCACATTGAACCAGAGTGACTTGACACAACTCAGGCCAAACAAGTTGTACAAACAAAACAGAGTTAAAGGGGTTCCAGCCCGCCGTGAAGCGTTCATCCATGTACACGCGTAAGAGTCTAGCTACATTCTCAGATATTATACGTTTCTAATTTTGTCAGAAAGTAGTTTTCCTTGCAGCTTAAAGTGTACTGTTCGCTAGCTAGAGAACATTATCTTGCTGGCTCGCTAGCTAACGTTACATGTATGATCTGTATAGTAATATTATTTGTATCTCAGAAATCCATTTGCATTGCTAATTATAGCCTAATAATTTTGCACGCCCAATTTTTCAGTTTTTGATTTGTTAAAAAAGTTTGAAATATCCAATAAATGTCGTTCCACTTCATGATTGTGTCCCACTTGTTGTTGATTCTTCACAAAAAAATACAGTTTTATATCTTTATGTTTGAAGCCTGAAATGTGGCAAAAGGTCGCAAAGTTCAAGGGGGCCGAATACTTTCGCAAGGCACTGTATATGAAACATTTATTTCAAAATTGTTCCAATGTTTGCCTCTCTGATCCAATTATGAACGGAGTAATTGTTTGACATTGTGATTTTTGTGTGATTAATGTATTTGAATCTATCGTGATTAATGTATCTGAATCTATTGTGATTAATGTATTTGAATCTATTGTGATTAATGTATTTGAATCTATTGTGATTAATGTATTTGAATCTATTGTGATTAATGTATTTGAATCTATTGTGATTAATGTATCTGAATCTATTGTGATTAATGTATTTGAATCTATTGTGATTAATGCATTTGAATCTATTGTGATTAATGTATTTGAATCTATTGTGATTAATGTATTTGAATCTATTGTGATTAATGTATTTGAATCTATTGTGATTAATGTATTTGAATCTATCGTGATTAATGTATCTGAATCTATTGTGATTAATGCTCCTAAAAAGTTGTTTTCCCCCTTTAAAACAACCGTCACTATCACTCTCCACTGGACATTGAAATGCAAGATCCCCACTGTCCCATCAAATACAGGGTGATTGACTGACATGTAAACATATACGCACACATTTGCACACACACTTACTCTAAGAACTGCATACTGGAGGGCCCCAGGGAGATGATACGGCTGGCCAGGCCCTCTCCCTCCACTAGCGGGGGAGGGGTGGTGAGTTTCTGGGGTTTGACCAGACGACAGGTGATGCGGGTGGGGGCTGCACAGGTCCGAGGGGGGATGATGACACGCAGCCCGTGGTGTCTGCTGCCACGCATGGAGCCCCCCCGGGCATCCACCATGAAACTGACCAGGAACCTGAACAGCAACCAATGAGAACCACCATTATTGAGAGAATAACTATCCAACCGTGCTTCAAATCAAATAAATCAAATCAAATCAAATTTTATTTGTCACATACACATGGTTAGCAGATGTTAATGCGAGTGTAGCGAAATGCTTGTGCTTCTAGTTCCGACAATGCAGTAATAACGAGCAAGTAATCTAACTAACAATTCCAAAAAAAACTACTGTCTTATACACAGTGTAAGGGGATAAAGAATATGTACATAAGGATATATGAATGAGTGATGGTACAGAGCAGCATAGGCAAGATACAGTAGATGATATCGAGTACAGTATATACATATGAGATAAGTATGTAAACCAAGTGGCATAGTTAAAGTGGCTAGTGATACATGTATTACATAAGGATGCAGTCGATGATAGAGTACAGTATCAACGTATGCATATGAGATGAACAATGTAGGGTAAGTAACATTATATAAGGTAGCATTGTTTAAAGTGGCTAGTGATATATTTACATCATTTCCCATCAATTCCCATGATTAAAGTGGCTGGAGTAGAGTCAGTGTCATTGACAGTGTGTTGGCAGTAGCCACTCAATGTTAGTGGTGGCTGTTTAACAGTCTGATGGCCTTGAGATAGAAGCTGTTTTTCAGTCTCTCGGTCCCAGCTTTGATGCACCTGTACTGACCTCGCCTTCTGGATGACAGCGGGGTGAACAGGCAGTGGCTCGGGTGGTTGATGTCCTTGATGATCTTTATGGCCTTCCTGTAGCATCGGGTGGTGTAGGTGTCCTGGAGGGCAGGTAGTTTGCCCCCGGTGATGCGTTGTGCAGACCTCACTACCCTCTGGAGAGCCTTACGGTTGAGGGCGGTGCAGTTGCCATACCAGGCGGTGATACAGCCCGCCAGGATGCTCTCGATTGTGCATCTGTAGAAGTTTGTGAGTGCTTTTGGTGACAAGCCGAATTTCTTCAGCCTCCTGAGGTTGAAGAGGCGCTGCTGCGCCTTCCTCACGATGCTGTCTGTGTGAGTGGACCAATTCAGTTTGTCTGTGATGTGTATGCCGAGGAACTTAAAACTTGCTACCCTCTCCACTACTGTTCCATCGATGTGGATGGGGGGTGTTCCCTCTGCTGTTTCCTGAAGTCCACAATCATCTCCTTAGTTTTGTTGACGTTGAGTGTGAGGTTATTTTCCTGACACCACACTCCGAGGGCCCTCACCTCCTCCCTGTAGGCCGTCTCGTCGTTGTTGGTAATCAAGCCTACCACTGTTGTGTCGTCCGCAAACTTGATGATTGAGTTGGAGGCGTGCATGGCCACGCAGTCGTGGGTGAACAGGAAGTACAGGAGGGGGCTCAGAACGCACCCTTGTGGGGCCCCAGTGTTGAGGATCAGCGGGGAGGAGATGTTGCTGCCTACCCTCACCACCTGGGGGCGGCCCGTCAGGACGTCCAGTACCCAGTTGCACAGGGCGGGGTCGAGACCCAGGGTCTCGAGCTTGATGACGAGCTTGGAGGGTACTATGGTGTTGAATGCCGAGCTGTAGTCGATGAACAGCATTCTCACATAGGTATTCCTCTTGTCCAGATGGGTTAGGGCAGTGTGCAGTGTGGTTGAGATTGCATCGTCTGTGGACCCATTTGGGCGGTAAGCAAATTGGAGTGGGTCAAGGGTGTCAGGTAGGGTGGAGGTGATATGGTCCTTGACTAGTCTCTCAAAGCACTTCATGATGACGGATGTGAGTGCTACGGGGCGGTAGTCGTTTAGCTCAGTTACCTTAGCTTTCTTGGGAACAGGAACAATGGTGGCCCTCTTGAAGCATGTGGGAACAGCAGACTGGTATAGGGATTGGTTGAATATGTCCGTAAACACACCGGCCAGCTGGTCTGCGCATGCTCTGAGGGCGCGGCTGGGGATGCCGTCTGGGCCTGCAGCCTTGCGAGGGTTAACACGTTTAAATGTCTTACTCACTTCGGCTGCAGTGAAGGAGAGACCGCATGATTCCGTTGCAGGCCGCGTCAGTGGCACTGTATTGTCCTCAAAGCGGGCAAAAATGTTATTTAGTCTGCCTGGGAGCAAGACATCCTGGTCCGTGACTGGGCTGGGTTTCTTCCTGTAGTCCGTGATTGACTGTAGACCCTGCCACATACCTCTTGTGTCTGAGCCGTTGAATTGAGATTCTACTTTGTCTCTGTACTGGCGCTTAGCTTGTTTGATAGCCTTGCGGAGGAATAGCTGCACTGTTTGTATTCAGTCATGTTACCAGACACCTTGCCCTGATTAAAAGCAGTGGTTCGTGCCTTCAGTTTCACACGAATGCTGCCATCAATCCACGGTTTCTGGTTAGGGAATGTTTTAATCGTTGCTATGGGAACGACATCTTCAACGCACGTTCTAATGAACTCGCACACCGTATCAGCGTATTCGTCAATGTTGTTGTCTGACGCAATCGAAACATCTCCCAGTCCACGTGATGGAAGCAGTCTTGGAGTGTGGAGTCAGCTTGGTCGGACCAGCGTTGGACAGACCTCAGCGTGGGAGCTTCTTGTTTTAGTTTCTGTCTGTAGGCAGGGATCAACAAAATGGAGTCGTGGTCAGCTTTTCCGAAAGGGGGCGGGGCAGGGCCTTATATGCGTCGCGGAAGTTAGAGTAACAATGATCCAGGGTCTTTCCACCCCTGGTTGCGCAATCAATATGCTGATAAAATTTAGGGAGTCTTGTTTTCAGATTAGCCTTGTTAAAATCCCCAGCTACAATGAATGCAGCCTCCGGATAAATCGTTTCCAGTTTGCAGAGAGTTAAATAAAGTTCGTTCAGAGCCATCGATGTGTCTGCTTGGGGGGATATATACGGCTGTGATTATAATCGAAGAGAATTCTCTTGGTAGATAATGCGGTCTACATTTGATTGTGAGGAATTCTAAATCAGGTGAACAGAAGGATTTGAGTTCCTGTATGTTTCCTTCATCACACCATGTCACGTTGGCCATAAGGCATACGCCCCCGCCCGTCTTCTTACCAGAGAGATGTTTGTTTCTGTCGGCGCGATGCGTGGAGAAACCCGCTGGCTGCACCGCTTCGGATTGCGTCTCTCCAGTTAGCCATGTTTCCGTGAAGCAGAGAACGTTACAGTCTCTGATGTCCCTCTGGAATGCTACCCTTGCTCGGATTTCATCAACCTTGTTGTCAAGAGACTGGACATTGGCAAGAAGAATGCTGGGGAGTGGTGCACGATGTGCCCGTCTCCGGAGTCTGACCAGAAGACCGCTTCGTTTCCCTCTTTTTCTGAGTCGTTTTTTTTTTTTTTTGGTCGCTGCATGTGATCCACTCGGTTACACTGGTTGTAAGGCAGAACTCAGGATCCGCATCGCGAAAAACATATTCTTGGTCGTACTGATGGTGAGTTGACGCTGATCTTATATTCAGTAGTTCTTCTCGGGTGTATGTAAAGAAACCTAAGATGACCTGGGGTACTAGTGTAAGAAATAACACGTAAAAAAACAAAAAACTGCATAGTTTCCTAGGAACGCGAGCGAGGCGGCCATCTCTGTCGGCGCCGGAAGTTCATTCAACATCATCCTGATCAAACTAAATCACGAAACAGTCAATGACCCCGTAAAAGGGATGTAATCACACTGAATGGAAGAAATATGAAGAACGCTGCAAATTCGTTATGCTTGTAATGTGTTAGTATCGTGTGTAATAGGGTGTACAGGTTTTGTAGTGCGTAAGCACTGTAGAGGGAGTAAACTGACCCTGTGTGTATAGGGCTGGCCACCGGGCTGACGTTGTCAGAGGTCTCTGTAGCAGGACTGCTGGGGATCAGAGAGTCCTCATCATAGTCCTTAGGCAGGGGGACAGGGGTGTGCTGTGGAGACAGAGGGAGGGAGAGAGAGAGAGCACCTTCTAATCATCAGCATTAGCAATTGCATTTGATGAGATTAATCTACCACCTGTTTCCAATCAAATGAATAACTCCTTTAAACATTACCCCCTCCAGCAGGACGGTCTCAGGGGATACGCATGGGATTCTGGGAATAGCAGGAGAGTATGGCCTACACCAAAAAAAAGAAAGAGATAAAAGAAGTGAGTGGGCCAAAGAGGAATATGGTGGAACATCCTTTCCCTCACATTTCAGGACATTTCTTCAGATGACTGGACTCTGATGCACAACGGGTTCAGACCGACCCTGGCGCTGTCACTTACGTGGTACCCAGTCCACCCTCAAAGTCTCTCAGGGTCTTCTTAGGGGACAGGAATTCATCATCCTGGTCCTTGAGGTCGTCAAGCTTCAGGTGGCGAGCACCATCCATCCCCAGCAACTCATCACCTGCAGAGCACAGACAGACAGACAGACAGAGAGAGAGAGAGAGAAAGAGAGAGAGAGACAAGTCAATAGAGAGTCTACACTGTCACATTAGCCACAATACCACTACCCACTGCCGCCCACCACCCATCAATTTCCACATATAGTAACATCATCAAGCAGTTTCAGATCGATCAAAGCAATGGAGTCAAACCGACAACAACCAGAGCCCATGGAGACCAATGGAAAAACAAGACGATTGACAACACAGAATAGAACACACACTGCATGGTCCCCAGTATGGCACCTGGTTGGTTACAGCTTTAGTGAGCATGCCTGTTAGAGATTGGAGTTCTGTATGGGAAGGAATGCCTTGGTTACTGGAAAAGGTTCATATAACTACAAGCCGTTACAGAGGGGTATACACACAGTCAACGTGTTTTTTCTGTTCTTTGAGTGCTTCTCAGCTGGAGTTGTATCTGTGTAATTAGTCTGTTGATCAATGAAGCACTGCAAGACTGGACCCGTCAGTGGCAGAACGGTAAAGGAACATGTCATGACCACATCACATGCCAATAAAACACTGACATTGTTGTTACATTGAGCGTAGAGGAAGAGAGAGAGAAAAGAGAGGGGAAAGAGAGAGAGAGAAAGAGAAGAGGATAGCAGGAAGATTGTATGAGAAAGTGAGAGAGTTATAAAGAGAGATTGATAGAGAATGAGAAAGTTCTTGCAATGAAGGCACAATTGCACGAGCTACCAGATGACCGGACAAAACAGAGAGACGGACACAGTCCTACCTAATGTTAGCGCTGCAATGCCTACAAAACAAATGGAAAAAGGCATTGTTTAGGCTAGTCATCTAACCACTAGGCAGGTAGCCTAGTGGTTAGAGCGTTGGACTAGTAACGAAAGGTTGCAAGATTGAATCCCTGCGCTGACAAGGTACAAATCTGTCGTTATGCCCCTGAACAAGGCAATTAACCCACTGTTCCTAGGCCGTCATTGAAAATAAGAATTGCTCTTAACTGACTTGCCCAGTTAAATAAATAAAAGTTTCAGTCTCATGGCAGTGCTTGACCTTTTTCCCTAGTCTTCGGTCGTCTGCCATGAGACTGAACTGGGGCTGACAAGACACACAGAAGTACTATTTCTGACAGAAAGCCTTACGAGCTAAGAATAAACGTGTCTCGGGAGTGCACCAACCTACCCTCATCCTCTGAAACGTCCAATATCTCATCCACTGTCTCAGGGAAACTCATCCGATGTTTCTCTGTGGTAATCTGGGAAAAGTCAAGAGAAGGACAGAGAAATGAGTGCTATCATCTGACATGCTCAAATACATCGTTCCAGTTAAAATGTTATTGTACTGTAGGTCAGAGATTCACAGAATACACAAAACCACTAGTAACCATGTGAAGTGCTGCTCACCACGGAAACAGCCTCCTCTGTGACCAACTTCAGCACATCAATGACAGAGATGTAACCCAGACGCTTGGCGATGCCCAGAGGAGAAGTCCCATTCTAACACAGAGAACAGGGACAGACAGGAGACACACAGATCAGACACCAGAAGAAGCCTGTAGATGGAAGCATGATGGAAGGAGAGTAGAGGAAAGCAATGAGGGGATAATGTGAAGAAAGTGAAGAAGAGAATATATAGTAAAGGAAAAGCAGATATAGAGGAGAAGGGTGGAATGGAGGGATGAGGAAAACGAAGAAGGGTGTGTTTACAGTGGTGATGTCGTTGGGCTGGGCTCCGTGTTTGAGCAGCAGGGTAACGATGTCAGTATGACCCTGCTGGGCGGCCTGATGCAGGGGAGTGTAGCCCACCTAGAGAGGGGGGTGGAGAGGGGTAGCATAGAGAGAGAGAGAGAGTTTGAGTGCTACAGTAAATGCAAGATCGCTGACATTGACAAGACGTTATTCAATATAAATTCCATGTCCAATCTAATGTAATTGGAGTGAAGGCGGAAGTGACGTGAGGCAGGGCAGAGCCACACTAACAGGTGACATGTGTAAGGAGGAGTGTAGCAGCAGCGTCTCACTCTGGTCTTGCTGTTCACATGAGCCTGCTGCTGCAGGAGGAACTTCACCATCTTGATGTTGCCATAGTGACAGGCCACGTGAAGCGCTGTGTAGCCCATCTGAAAGAGAGATGGAGAGCGAGAGAGGGAGGGAGAGAGAGACAGAGAGAAAATAGTGAGAGTTGGCAGTGTTTCAATGGCCTCATTACTACCTCATTATAAACAGCTTGGTGGCTTTGTTGTACCAGTCCTAGCAGTAAAACATATTTGAGAGTGTGGATGCTGTATGAAAGTATTGGATATGACATGTCATCATAGTGTGTGGTACATTATACTGCTTATACTGAACCCCACTCTACTAAATGTAACAAAAGGTCTACATTGCACTACATTACAAAACTGTTCTGTTTTTATACTCTATTATGAGGTGTGTGGTTGATATCATATGTATGCCTTACCCGTGAGGCTGCGTAGACTGATGCCCCCTGTTTGACCAGGGTGTCTGCTATCCCTACGTGACCTTCCTGGGCCACCAGGTGCAGAGGGGTCAGTCCATTCTGATAGACACAGGGGGAACAAGAGGCTGTTGGTCTGTTCACTAACCAGCTCTGAGTCAGTCTGAGTCACAGTGGACCGTCAAATATGTACCACAGCATGCATGCTATACAAGTAGGTAATTACAGTAACCGGTTTGACACAGTGATGAAAACATCATGCCCACTTTATCTTACCATAGGTCTATCAAACCCTGTGTAACTTAGCTAGCTATCCCTGAAAGCTTGCCTCAAACCCTGCTGAGGTCAGAGATGAATTGTTCCTCTCTCTGGTCCAGTACCTTGTTCCCCAGGTTGACGTTAGCCTGTTTGGAGATGAGCAGGGCCACCATGTCCGGCCGGCCCTCCTGGGAGGCCAGGTGGAGGGGCGTGACCCCCTGGAGGGACTCAGCGTTGGCAGAGGCTCCGTACTGCAGCAGGCAGCCAGCCACCTCCACCTGGTTCTGCTTGGCTGCAATGTGCAGGGGAGTGTAGCCATTCTATAGACAGACACAGGGTTCAGCAGGGTTAATACACTGGATCATCAATGGGTGGGTCATATTATCATATTGTACAATGATCCTGAAAAGGGGGGGGGATATACAGTGTAGTAATGCATGTGGTGTGTGTGTTACATTGTTCCTCTTACCCGGGCAGTGCTGTGTGCGTTGCCTCCCTTGCTAACCAGCAGCTTGGCCACCTCCAGATTGTTGTGATGGACGGCCACATGTAAAGGAGTCAGGCCATTCTGCTTGGACACACATACACACACCTACTGTCACTAGCTATTGAAATAACAGAATATCAGCCTGCCTTTGTGGGTGCATAACATTTCTAAAATGGTGGGACACAGTGATTCCTTTTGGGCTGTGATTAAAGACAGTCGGTGCTAATAATATAAGGTTTATTTGTTACTTGGGTCACAGGAAAGGTCCATAAACTTCATTGAGAAGTATGCCTAACACTGATAAAAAGCACAGGACAGTCCATGCTGTGTTGCAGTGTGTTCTTCATACCTTTCCAGCCGCATTGGGGTTGGCTCCTCTCTCCAGCAGCAGCTCAACCACATCCACCTTGCCATACTTACAGGCCACATGGAGAGGAGTGAAGCCTTTCTGCTTGGACACACAAACACAGATTCGGCATGAGCAGGAGAACTAAAAGAGGTCAGGTGTGAAGGGATTAGGATTGAGATTGAATGAGTTTGAGAGAGAAATGGGGTTAGAGGGAATGAGAGAGAGAGAAAGAGAGAGAGAGTGAGAGAGACATAGAGAGATAAAGAGAGAGACAGAAAGACAAAGAGAGAGAGAGAAAGAGAGAGAGAGAGAGAGAGAGAGAGAGAGATACAAAGACAGAGACAGAGAAGAAGTCAGTAAATTAAAGGAGAACCTTTGTCATCTTGGTTTGTTGGGCCGCCCCGTCCAGGAGGATGCGGCTGGTGTGGGTGTGTCCCTCGCGGGCGGCGATGTGTAAGGGGGTGTGGCCAGCGGTGGTAGCAGAGTCGGGATTGGCCTTGTGCTCCAGGAGCAGCTTGACCAGCTCCTTATGTCCCATACGGGCCGCACAGTGGAGAGGGGTCTGGTCATCCTAGAGAGACAGGGATGGAGAGAAAGAGTGAGAGTGAGGAGAAACAGAGGTTGGAATGATAACTGTATTTAGCGAGCAGTAACAGTGAGGTATTTGTGCAGTGTATGGTGTTGTAGACTGTAGTTGAAGAACATGTGAATTCCAGCCAGGACAAAGTTTGCTGTAAAACATTATGACGTACATACAGTAGATGTGTGCAGTATGTATGGTTGCATGACAGTGTGTACAGTACCTTAGCCTTGGCATCCACCTGTGCTGTGTTCTGTAACAGGAACAGAGCCACCTCACAGTGGCCTGCCCTGGATGCCATGTGGAGGGGCGTCTCCACTTTCTGTTACACAAACCCAGGTCAGAGGTCACATAGCCTGTCACAACCACTCTGCCATTAAACACATGACTATGCTATGTAATATCAATAACACACATAAAATATCACCTTATACACACAGAGAACAGGCCTTAGCCATCAAATTATTATTAATGCATAGACCAGATACCAATCCATCTACCATAACCTTCGCTGGTATTCATTTCAACAAGTTACTACTAGTCAATCAGAGTGTGTTGGAAATGTCCCCCCTGTGTCAAGAATAAAGGTTATAAACGGGGTTCTCTCACCACATTGGAGGCGTTGGGTGAAGCTCCTCTATGGAGCAGGTTCTTCACGATGTTCAGGTGCCCCATGAAGGCTGCTACATGAAGAGGAGTCAGACCAGACTAATGGGAGGGAGAAACAGGGGGCATATTAAGAGAGAGGAGAGTTAAGGTTGAATAACAATTCATCACCATTACGCTTACATTTATACCTCCAGATATTTTGTAATGACAGAATTGACATCCAACAATAACAAAAAGTACAGCTTGTCCTGAGATCCCCAACAAGTCCCATTGCTCTTCAAAAGAGTGTTATCTCACCTCTGTGACGGCCTCCAGGGAGGCAGAGTGTTTCAGCAGAAGGTCCATGGAGCGCATGTGGTTCTTCTTACAGGCAATGTGGAGGGGAGTGAACCCATTCTGAACACAATAGGAACACAGACCGAAAATGTAGCAAATTCAGCATAGGGTTGCGTTTAGTATGCACAAAATGGGAGAACACATTCAGAAATGGTACTGCCTGTACTTGTCCAATAATGCTTATTCGTATCTCATGATGTTTTCTACTCTTTGTGCCTGCTGTACGCAACCCAGTTATAAAGGTTCAGTAAACCAGACCAATGGACATCTCCATTACACCTCACACACTAAGCACCAGTATACAGAAATAGAAGGACACTTAGAAGAGCTGCTGACCAGTGCACGTGCGTTGGCCTTGGCCCCCTTGTCCAGCAGCACTTTGGCCATGCGGTGGTGACCACAGTGGGCCGCCACGTGTAGAGGGGTCAGGTGGTCCAGCGTGATGTCATCGATCTCGGCGTTGTACTGGAGGAGCTGCCTCACACAGTCCATGTGGTCTCCCTGGGCTGCCATGTGGATGGGGGACAGGCCATTCTGGAGGAGAGAGAGGGAGGATGTAAAACCGGGAAAGATATGAAAGGGAAACAAAGAGAAGAGCAGTGTAAGACCTTTGAGAGAAGAAAGCATCTATAAATTCATAATACTGAAATAAGTGACGCGTCAGCGTAGTTGGCAGAGGATCATTTGGCATTGGTTACTGCTAAAATTGCAAGTGAGTGTGATATCGTGCCAAAGTGGCCTTAAGGGTGTGATTTTGTGCCAAAGTGGCCATAAAGTATGGCCCTTTATTTTCTCTAGAGTGGGCCACGAGAGGCCTCTGGCTGACCTTGGTCTTGGCATGGATGGGAGCCCCCAGGTCCAGCAGGAGATCGATGATCCTGACATGACCGTTCCTGGCCGCACAGTGCAGAGGGGTCAGCTCATCCTAAATAGATGGAAGGAGCCAGGTAGGGTCCAAAAGTTTTCACGTTAAATGGCAGAAAGAAGAGGAGGAGGAGGAGCAAGTGTAGGGTTACAGTACCTTGGTCATGGCGTCTATCTGGGCCCCTCTGTCCAGCAAAAGTCGAACCATGATCGCATTACCCCTCCTGGAGGCTATGTGTAGGGGGGTGATACCATTCTGAGAAAGGGGAAAGAACCATTTCTAAATCAATTTAATCAAAGACTCTCCTGTTAGGAAATGGGGTCTTTGAGGGACTATGTTATCAATGTCATAGTTAAGGCAGTAGCGGTGAGGGTTAATGGACTGACCTTGGGAGTAAAGTTGACATTGGCACCTCTGTTTATTAGCAGTTGGGCCACACTCAGGTTCTCATAGTGAGCCGCAATGTGGAGAGGAGTGAAGCCAGTCTACAGACAGACAAAGATAGAAAAAGAAACAGGGAGACAGAGTGAGAAACAGAGAAAGAAAGAGAGATAGAGAGAGAGAGATAAAAGAGATAGAGACAGAAAGAGAGACAGCGAGAGAGATAAAGAGACAGAAACATATATATAGAGAGAGACACACAGAGACAGAGAGAGAATTTTTTTTTTTTTTTAATCTTATTTTCATAATCCATGTTTGCTGGCAGCTTTTTTGTTTATTCATGTAATCACTTTTGTTGCTATTGTTTTTCTCCAAGTCAACACAACAGTGTTATGACTGATTACTTCAGCTAACGACATCAGCATATTAAGGCTTAATGAGTCATCACAGTCACATACACACACACACACACACACACACACACACAGTGAACAGTACCTTGCTGAGGACGTCAGGGTTAGGGTCGTTCTGCAGCAGCACTGCGGCAGTGCGTGTGTCGTCGTTGCGTGCAGCGATGTGCAAGGCGGGCAGACGGACCTTGCCCTTGGTGCCGTAGTTGATGAGCAGGGCCACCACGTTCTCATGACCCTGCTGAAGAGCCACCGCCAGTGGCGTGAACCCATCCTGACAGACAGGGTGAGAGAGGGGAGGGAGAAGAAGGGATAGAGGGAGGGGTGGCCGGGGTAAAAAGGGAGGAAGGGGGAGAGGAAGGACAGAGGGAGAGGTATTGAGGCAGTAAAGTAAGAAGGGGTAAAGAGAAGGAGGGGAGGGAGAAGGTAAGCAAGGTTAACGAGAGACAGCAAGGGAGTAGGAGGAAAAGAGGGAGAGGGGAAAGGGAGACAAGCCAAATGATAATGGAGGGGGTGAGAGACGGGTAAGTAGAGGGAGAGGAAGAGAGAGAGAAAGAAAATAAAGATAGTGGCAAATTTGAGACAATGTAGAGTGAGATTACTGTAATAGAAAGATGCGAGAAAGTTAATGTAGCATTGTCTATTGGACTGAATCCAATACACATCTGAGAAACAACTAAATGTCTGTTTGCTCTGTGGGCTTTCACTCACCTCTGTTGGAAGGCTCTGATTGGCTCCGTTCTCTAGCAGAAACTTTACTACATCTAAGTGGTTCTCTTGTGCAGCCATGTATAGGGGACTGAAGCCTTTCTGTAAGGAATAGGCACATGGCGCATGGTTACCAGCAACACACACAAATATACAAGCACACAAACACCCCCCCTTCCCAGGTAACAGTAATGTGCAGTACAATGTCCCAGATGACTCACCTGTGACTGGGAATTGACGTTGGCTCCATAGTTGACAAGCTCAGCCACCACTCTCTCCTGGCCTGCCAATGCAGCGATATGGAGGGCAGTGTTCCCTTTCTGGAGGTGACCGACACACATACACAAACATTGTTTCATTAAGGTTGTGAATGACTGGCATTAGTGCCCCATTAAACAAGGCTGGAGTGGCATGACACAGGAACACAGGGAGCTACACACACACACACACACACACACACACACACACACACACACACACACACACACACACACACACACACACACACAGGAGCAGAGAGCAGCCTAATGACCAAAATCTCTATTTAAAAAGCTTCATTAACGAAACACAGCTCAGAGTTATGACTTATTAGATATATATGTGTTAGATTAAACTAGATATATGTTTACAGGCCAATCAAATGAGCGGAAAAAGTCATAAGCATGTGTTTAAGCTTATAATCCATGTGGTGGATCCTGTCTGTAAACAGCCTGTTATATAGCTCGCTGGTGAATATCTCAATCAGAAGTCAGAGGTAGGTGCTATGCATCTGTTCTGTGGTACAGTATGTGAGTGGAGTCCTGGTAAGCAGTGAGCAGTGTGTGAGTAGTACCTTAGTTGTGGTCTCCAGGACAATGCCAGCGTGTAGTAGCCCCAGGACCATCTTGACGTGGCCTTCTTTCGAGGCCAGATGCAAACCGTTGAGCCCATTCTGCAGTGACAGCAGTGGAAATCAGCAGTGATCACACAGAACCATCAGAACAAATCGTCAGCCTACAGAGCGAGCTCTAATCAAATCTGACAGCCTTTTAATCCATCTATAACATGGATTTCTGAGCAGTAGATATACAGTACTGAGAATAACAAGCAGAGAAACTCAAAACCCTCAGTGGTTACAGAAGCAGCACGGAAATATTTCAGAAGATTAACAACCTTAAGACTGTTTCAGTTGGGTCTCAAAGGAAGCAGAGAGCATGGATTTATTTCAGGCTTGTCTGGGTGTACAGCTGCAGAATCAGACAGTCTAACAGTACAGTCTGTGCCTTTCTCTGCTCTGTCAGCCTGCAGTACCGTGACTGGCCACAGTCTGCAAAGCACACTGGTCCCTCTCCTGCCCTCAAACTGCAGTGTCACTCAATTCACGTGGATAACACACTCACTGGGGAGACAAACACACATGCACGCATGCGCAAATGCACACACACGCAAACAAGTGTGTGAATCACCGATGTGTTTCTGTGAGCTGGCTGGAGTCTGCTGGATTGTAGATAGGGCAGGGGCAGGTTGGCAGGCTGACATGTAAAACCCTGAATCCTAGGATTTTCTAGAACAGCAGCAGTAGCACCAACTTTTAGCATAGCTATATGCTCTACTTCAACTCCAATCCAAATTTTAACACATACAGTATACAAAACATAGAAAATGTGTATGTTTACATACACACATCACACACCCACATACAGTGCATTCATAAAGTATTCAGACCCCTTGACTTTTCCCACATTTTGTTATGTTACGTTATTCTAAAATGGATAGTTTTTTCCCCCTCATCAATCTACACACAATACCCCATAATGACAAAGCAAAAACTGGTATTTAGACATTTTTACAAATGTATTAAAAATGTAAAAACTAAATATCACATTTACATAAGAATTCAGACCCTTTACTCAGTACTTTGTCAAAGCACCTTTGGCAGTGATTACAGCTTTGAGTCTTCATGGGTATGACACTACAAGCTTGGCATACCTGTATTTGGGGATTTCTCCCATTCTTCTCTGCAGATCCTCTCAAGCTCTGTCAGGTTGGATGGGGAGTATTGCTGCACAGCTATTTTCAGGTCTCTCCAGAGATGTTATTGTAGATTGGGTTCAAGTCCGGGCTCTGGCTGAGCCACTTAAGGACATACAGAGACTTGTCCCGAAGCCACTCCAGCGTTGTCTTGGCTCTGTGCTTATGGATGTTGTCCTGATGGAAAGTAAACCTTCGCCCCAGTCTGAGGTAGGCTTTTATCAAGGATCTCTCTGTATTTTTATCCGTTCATCTGTCCCTCAATCCTGACTAGTCTCCCAGTCCCTGCCGCTGAAAAAGAAAGCATCCCCACAGCATGATGCTACCACCACCATGCTTCACTGTCGGGATGGTGCCAAGTTTCTTCCAGACGTGACGCTTGGCATTCAGGCCAAAGTGTTCAATCTTGGTCTCATCAGACCAGACAAGCTTGTTTCTCATGGTCTGAGAGTCCTTTAGGTGACTTTTGGCAAATTCCAAGCGGGCCGTCAAGTGCTTTTTACTGAGGAGTGGCTTCCTTCTGGCAACTCTACCATAAAGGCCTGATTGTTGGGGTGCTGCAGAGATGGTTGTCCTTCTGGAAGGTTCTCGCATCTCCACAGGTCATCTCCCTGACCAAGGCCCTTCTCCGCCAATTGCTCTAGAAAGAGTCTTGGTGGTTCCAAACTTCTTCCATTTAAGAATGATGGAGGCTACGGTGTTCTTGGGGACCTTCAATGCTGCAGAAATGTTTTGGTACATTTCCCCAGATCTGTGCCTCGACACAATCCTGTCTTGGAGCTCTAAGGACAATTCCTTCGACCTCATAGCTTGGTTTTTACTCGGACATGCACTTTCAACTGGGACCTTATATAGACAGGTGTGTGCCTTCCCAAATCGTGTCCAATCAATTGAATTTACCACAGGTGGACTCCAATGAAGTTGTAGAAACGGTCATGATCGTCGTAATGAGCGGACCAAGGCGCAGCGTGAGTATAGTTCCACATATTTTTAATCTCCGTGAAACAAACAAAACAATAAAGAAACAACGAAATGTGAAGTCATGACGTGCACACAGGCAACTAAACACAAACAATATCCCACAAAACACAGGTGGGGAAATGGCTACCAAAATATGATCCCCAATCAGAGGCAACGATAAACAGCTGCCTCTAATTGGGAACCATATTAGCACCAACATAGAAATAGACATACTAGAACACCCCCTAGTCACGCCCTGACCTACTACACCATAGTAGGTGTACCTGAAGCCAAATAAGGAGGGTAGGGGGGGTGATTAGTGTCGGTGGAAGCTCTGGTGCAGGTCGTAGCACCTGCCCAGACCCCGGACCCGGCCATGGCGCCGGGCTGAACACCGTGCCTGGACTGGGCATCGGCGCAAAGGAGGGCTCCGGGCATGGAGCTGGACTGGACGCCGTGCCTGGACTGGGCACCGGCGCAGAGGAAGGCTCCTGCCCTGGAGCGGGACTGGACACCGTGCTTGGACTAGGCATTGGCGCAGAGGAAGGCTCCCTCCCTGTAGCAGGACTGGACGCCTTGCCTGGAAGCTCCGGACCGTTGACCATCAATTGGAGGTTCCGGATTGTTGACCGTCGCTGGAGGTTCCGGATTGTTGACCGTCGCTGGAGGTTCCGGACCGTTGACCATCACTGGAGGTTCCAGACCGTTGACCGTCGCTGGAGGTTCCGGACCGTTGACCGTCGCTGGAGGTTCCGGATTGTTGACCATCGCTGGAGGTTCCGGACCGTTGACGTCGCTGGAGTTTCCGGACCATTGACCGTCGCTGGAGGTTCCGAACTGTTGACCGTCGCTGGAGGTTCCGGACTGTTGACCGTCGCTGGAGGTTCCGGACTGTTGACCATCGCTGGAGGTTCCGGACTGTTGACCGTCGCTGGAGGTTCCGGACTGTGAACCGTCGCCGGAAGCTCTGGACTGTGAACCGTCCCCGGAAGCTCTGGACTGTGAATCGGCGCCGGAAGCTCTGGACTGTGAATGCGCACTGGAGGCCTAGTGAGTGGATCCGGTACAGGTGGCACCGGTCTGGTGACACGCACTTCAGGGCGAGTGCGGGGAGCTGGCAAAGGACATACCGGACTAGGGAGGCGCACTTGAGACCTGGTGCGTGGAGCTGGCACAGGACGTATCGGACTGGGGAGGCGCACTGGGGGCCTGGTGCGTGGAGCCGGCACAGGTTGCACCGGACTTGTGACACGCACTTCAGGAAGGGTACGGAGAGCTGGCACAGGAATCACAAGACTGCTGACAGGCTCTTCAGGTCAGATGCCGTACAGAATACAACTACATAACATTTCTCTCATCTCTCTCTCTCCCAACTTCTCCATCGCCTCCCTGACGGTCTCTGACTCTTCCCAGGCTCCATGTTATATATATAATCTTGGGGTTTCTTTGGCAGCGGACTGACGACATGCTCTTCAGCCCCCCTGCGCTGCAGCCTACTCCTTGCTAACCCCTCTCTCCGGTATCCTTCCTCACATTGTTCCATCGACTCCCAGGCGGGCTCGGGCACTCTCCTCGGCTCGACCGGCCACCCCTCGTGCCCCCCCCCCCCAAAAAAACCTTGGGGTTTCTGTGGCCGTGGTCACCGGCGTCGTCGCTGTCCTTCCATGCTCCTTGGCAACTCCCGCCAAGGAAGGGTCTCGTGTCCTCCCATGATTTCCTCCCATGTCCAAAACACCTTCTCCTCCATGGCACGCTGCTTGGTCCTTGCATGGTGGGATATTCTGTCACGATCGTCGTAATGAGCGGACCAAGGCGCAGCGTGAGTATAGTTCCACATATTTTTAATCTCCGTGAAACAAACAAAGCAATGAAGAAACAACGAAACGTGAAGTCATGACGTGCACACAGGCAACTAAACACAAACAATATCCCACAAAACACAGGTGGAAAAATGGCTACCTACATATGATCCCCAATCAGAGGCAACGATAAACAGCTGCCTCTAATTGGGAACCATATTAGCACCAACATAGAAATAGACATACTAGAACAGCCCCTAGTCACGCCCAGGCCTACTACACCATAGAGAAACAAGAGCTCTATATGGTCAGGGCGTGACAGAAACATCAAGCATGATGAATGCACCTGAGCTCAATTTTGATTCTCATAGCAAAGGGTCTGAATACTTCTGTAAATCAGGTATCTGATTTTTATCTTTAATAAATTTGTAAAACATTTCTACTTTTTTTTTTGCTTTGTCATTATGGGGTTTTGTGTGTAGATTGATGAGGGGAATTTAAAAAAAAAGATTTTAGAATAAGGCTGTAACATAACAGAATGTGGAAAAAGGGAAGGGGTCTGAATACTTTCCGAAAGCATACACACATGCAGCAATGAATGCACACTAAAGCACACATCCTCATTTGTATGATAGCTCTACCTCTGATTCTAGCCTTAGCCAGTAGTGGTATTATTATAGTGGCAGTATTATCTGGTGTAGAGATTGTGGAATTAGTTTTATTGTCGGCTTGGTGCCATGGTTGTTTCTGTGAATGGTGCTGAGGGGTTGCAGTAGCAGGCTGCAGGCTGTAAGCTTACAGAGTGGGTGTGCATTCCCCAAGCTGCCCTCAGTGGTTATGTGTACAAACTGAACTCCCTTCCCATTCACCAAAGTACTGATGAAAAATACATAACACATTCACTTCCACTTGAGCTAGCGTTCACTCACAAATGTAACAGATCTGTATGTTCAAAACAGAAACTAAAACTCCATGCTTAGCTATTCTTTACATGTGATGCTATTTAAACATTGTGCTTCTCTCATGATGCAACAAGGTGCTATGGGACAGATTGAGGAGCGGGGAGGAGAAGAGAGAGGGTCTGGATATATGGCTAATTATATATATTTCTGAATTAAGGTTGTGAATGACTGGCATTAGTGCCACAGTAAACACGGCTGGAGTAGCATGACACAGGAACACGGGGCAATGTGGTGACATGGTTATACATGCGTGTGCACACACACACACACACACACACACACTGAGACAATGAACTACACGTTTATCTAGGCAAGACTTGACTGTTAATGTCTTTGGCCGAAAACAAATAATGTCATCTATAAAAACCTCATCTATAATATCATCTTCATAAAGTCTGATTAAATAAATGTTTTATGAGACAACACATTAACTCTCTTGCCTAGAGACCCTGTGTACCAGACAGTGACCTTGGGCAGCATGAGGAATCTCTGATGTACCTGATTGGATGTGTTGATGTCTATTCCATTCTTGATGTGGTCCAGAGCCTTGTCCAGGTTCCCTGAACGGGCCGCACGGAGGAAACTGGTGGCAGCATCCGCCTGGAGGGGAAGAGAACACAATCAGAGATAGACAATGACAAAGATAAAGATAAAGATAGAGAGAGAGAGAGAAGATGTGAGAGACAGAACATTCGCCTGGTTGTACATTCCAGGGCTAACACGAGGCAAAAGAGTTCACATTAAACCAATTCTATTTTCTGAAAAAATGAAAAACATAGGCATAACAGTATAAAAGCTGCTTGGTCATCCATGGTCTACAATAGTAGGTCAGAGACATTCTTCAATATCAGTCTATTTTTCGAAACTACTCAGTATTCTGCTGTCTGAGAGTCTAAAAATGGCTGACAATCCAAAAGTGGTGCGGCTGCCCCTCACTAGGAGTTTGGCAGCTATCCATAGCAGAGAACATGCTGTCTGACTTATAAAGCCGCTGTGAAAGTGATGTGTCCACCTCTGCCACCATGATCAGCCAGACAGGGAGATTCTAACATGGCTGCCTAATACTGTAGACCAGAATACAGTCTCCGCCTTGAGGACAGGTATTATATAGATTCTATACAGTGCGCCTACTCACCTCCAGCCACACAGCTACAGAGGGTTTTTACATGGAACCAAAAAAGGTTATCCTATGGGAACCCTTTTGGAACCTTTTTTTCTAAGAGTGTAGAAGACATTTTCCTCTGCTCTTTGCTTCTCTTTCCCACCCATTTCTCTCTACCTCTCCCCTCTATCTCCTTCCTGTTTCTCCCTGCGACCCATCTCTCTGCATCCCTTTATCTACCTTCTCTTCTTTTCCTTGTGGCCTTAACATGCCCACCCTCACCCTCTCTCTCTCTCTCTCTCTCTCTCTCTCTCTCTCCCTCTCTCTCTCTCTCTCTCTCGTGTGCAATCCCAATGGGAGGGGATGTAAGCTGCTCCTTACTCCCACTCCCCCTCTCCTCGCTCTCTCTCTTCCTCAGTAATGTATGGATGATGGATCCAGGCTGAGGTCTTCCCAGCATAAAACTAACACTATGCAGTGTGTGTATTTTCATTCAGTCTCGGGTAATGTGTTAGATAAGCTGCTATTACCAAGATATAATGTGTCCTCCCTCACACACACTTAATTTGTACAATTGAAAATCTATAAATATGTATTGCGCACACATGAGTACTGGAACATATTTCTGATATGTTTCAAACAGGAAGTAGAAATATAAACTCACCGGCCAGTTTATTAGGTAAATCACCCCGCTCATGAAAATGGATCGCTCCTACAGACAGTGAGTCACGTGGCCGTGGCTTGCTATATAAAGCAGGCAGACCGCCATCAAAGCATTCAGTTACTGTTCGATTTATCATTAGAATGGGCAAAACAAGTGACCTAAGCGACTTGGAGCGTGGTATGATCGTTGGTGCCAGGTGCACCTAATCCAGCATCTCAGAAACAGCCTCCCTCCTGAGCTTTTTATGCACGACAACGTCTAGGGTTTATCGAGAATGGTGCGACAAATAAAAAAACATCCAGTCAGTGGCAGTCCTATGGGCGAAAAGAGAGAGAGGTCGAAGGAGAATGGCAAGAATCGTGTAAGTGAAAAGGTGAGACACAAACAGACAAATAAACAGTGCAATACAACAGTGGTGTGCAGAACGGCATCTCTGAACACACAACTCGTTGATCCTTGTCATGGATGGGCTATTGCAGAAGACGATCACACTGGGTTCCACTCCAAGAAGAAGCATCTCCAGTGGGCACGCAATCACCAACACTGGACAATTCAGGAGTGGAAAAACATTGCCTGGAACATGACAGCAAGTTCAGTTTACTTGAATGGCCTGCGCAGTCCCCAGACCTCATCCCAATAGATCATGTTTGGGATGAGAGAACGAACGGGCCGTTCACAGCATGAAAGTACCGCCGTCCAATGTGCAGCAGCTGCGTGATGCCATCGTGTCAGCATGGACCAACATCCTCGAGTAACATTTAAGACACCTTATAGAATGGCCCAAAAATTCAGAATGTTCTGGAGCCAACGAGCGGGTCCTAACTAGGTGTACCTAATAAACTGGCCGATGAGCGTATATTGGATTCACAGCTGATATGCATGATCAGTTCCACCATTTTAAGGCTTTTTCTATTATCTCATTCTGACCTACAGTAACTAAGGGGTAGCCTGAGAGTTAATATGATTTGAAGTTGAAGATGGAAGTTTACATACACCTTAGCCAAATACATTTAAACTCAGTTTTTCACAGTTCCTGACATTAAATCCTAGTAGAAATTCCCTGTCTTAGGTCAGTTAGGATCACCAATTTATTTTAAGAATGTGAAATGTCAGAATAATAGTAGAGAGAATTAAGTATTTCAGTTTTTATTTCTATCATCACATTCTCAGTGGGTCAGAAGTTTACATACACTCAATTAGTATTTGGTAGCATTGTCTTTAAATTGTTTATCTTGGGTCAAACGTTTTGGGTAGCCTTCCTGACAGAGCTGGTGTAACTGAGTCAGGTTTGTAGGCCTCCTTGCTCGCACACGCTTTTTCAGTTCTGCCCACAAATTTTCTATGGGATTGAGGTCAGCGCTTTGTAATGGCCACTCCAATACCTTGACTTTGTTGTACTTAAGCCATTTTGCAACAACTTTGGAAGTATGCTTGAGGTCATTGTCCATTTGAAGACCCATTTGCGACAAAGCTTTAACTTCCTGTCATGCCCGTGGTTTAAATAAGTGGACCAAGGCGCAGCGTGAGCAGAGTTCCACATATTTATTACAGTGAACTTCCAAACAACAACAAAGATTAACCAACGTGCAAATACGTAGCGCACATTAATTAACACATAGGTACTAAATACGTAGCGCACATTAATTAACACATAGGTACTAAATACGTAGCGCACATTAATTAACACATAGGTACTAAATACGTACCGCACATTAATTAACACGTAGGTACTAAATACGTAGCGCACATTAATTAACACGTAGGTATTAAATACGTAGCGCACATTAATTAACACATAGGTACTAAATACGTACCGCACATTAATTAACACGTAGGTACTAAATACGTAGCGCACATTAATTAACACATAGGTACTAAATCTAAACAAAATACGTAGCGCACATTAATTAACACATAGGTACTAAATACGTAGCGCACATTAATTAACACATAGGTACTAAATACGTAGCGCACATTAATTAACACATAGGTACTAAATACGTAGCGCACATTAATTAACACATAGGTACTAAATACGTAGCGCACATTAATTAACACATAGGTACTAAATACGTAGCGCACATGAATTAACACATAGGTACTAAATACGTAGCGCACATTAATTAACACATAGGTACTAAATACGTACCGCACATTAATTAACACATAGGTACTAAATATGTAGCGCACATTAATTAACACATAGGTACTAAATACGTAGCGCACATTAATTAACACATAGGTACTAAATACGTAGCGCACATTAATTAACACATAGGTACTAAATACGTAGCGCACATTAATTAACACATAGGTACTAACTCTAAACAAAATACGTAGCGCAGATTAATTAACACGTAGGCATTAACTCTAAACAATATACGTAGCGCACATTAATAACACATAGGCACTAACTCATTAATTAACACATAGGCACTAACTCTAAACAATATACGTAGCGCACATTAATTAACACATAGGCACTAACTCTAAACAATATACGTAGCGCACATTAATAACACACAGGCACTAACTCTAAACAATATCCCACATCGCAGGTGGGAAAAGGAACACACTAAGTATGATCCCCAATTAGAGGCAATGATATTCAGCTGCCTCCAATTGGGAACCATACTCACACACTAACATAGAACTAAAATAACTAGAAAACCCCCTAGTCACGCTCTGACCTATTACACCATAGAGAACCCAGAGTGCTTGTACAGATAACGTGGTACCTTCAGGCGTTTGGAATGAACCAGACTTGTGGAGGTCTACAATTTGTTGTTCTGAGGTCTTGACTGATTTCTTTTTCCCATGATGTCAAATAAAGAGGCACTGAGTTTGAAGGTAGGCCTTGAAATACATCCACAGGTATACCTCCAATCGACTCAAATGATGTAAATTAGCCTATCAGAAGCTTCTAAAGCCTTGACATAATTTTCTGGAATTTTCCAAGCTATTTAAAGGCACAGTCAACTTAGTGTATGTAAACTTCTGACCCACTGGCATTGTGATTCAATGAATTATAAGTGAAATAATCTGTCTGTAAACAATTTTTGGAAAAATGACTTGTGTCATGCAGAAAGTAGATGTGCTAACCGACTTGTCAAAACTATAGATTGTTAACAAGACATTTGTGAATTCGTTGAAAAACTAGTTTTAATGACTCCAACCTAAGTGTATGTAAACTTCCGACTTCAATTGTATGTTTTTTTTAACACCTTGTCATCTTAGACCTCACCCTCCTCACCCTCTGACGGAGGACATTTGGAAGACTTATGTCACCGAGTCAAGGTTCCCCTGTAACAAACCAGTATTATACTACATGTAGGATGTTTTCACATGTGAAGCCTCATGCTGCAGCTCTGAGTGCCCATGCCAACTTGTCGGCAAATGTTCAGCATTTTTATGCTCCAATTTTCATTCTGCGGCCTTCGGCCATTTTTTTATGGGATTTCACAGCTGTTGATTGATACGATGGATGTTTCTGCTCCTTCTAAGTAGGCCATATGTGAGCAGAATACTGAGGATAATGTCTCCAGCCGACCGGCTCCCCCAGTCTCCATCAGTCTCTGAATGGATTGATAAGTGCATCTATGATCTTCAATGTGTGTTTCTTAACATGATTGTCTGAGGCAGGAGGGGGGGATAAGGGTCAATCAATGCTAGTGTTTGCCCATAATTGTGCTTGAAAGTGTGTGTGTGTGTGTGTGTGTGTGTGTGTGTGTGTGTGTGTGTGTGTGTGTGTGTGTGTGTGTGTGTGTGTGTGTGTGTGTGTGTGTGTGTGTGTGTGTGTGTGTGTGTGTGTGTGTGTGTGTGTGTGTGTGTGTGTTTTTCATATATTCCAAGAAATGGAAATGACTGCAGAACTGCTTTGCAATCACAATCAGTCAACTGGTGCTTGTGCTTACGCTGTGAGGCACAAATCGATTTTCCTTCTCATGTCCCTCTCTCCATCCCTCTCTCCACCTTCCCCGCCATCCTTTTCTCCATCCTCATTTCCATTCCCCTCTCCCGCTGTATGTGATATGCGGTCAGTTTAAATCAATGCATCCCAGCCCTGTCTGTTCATTTGTAATTGTCATATGCAGTCAGTGCATCAATTTTACTCAGTAATTAGATCCTCAAGCCAAACATGGTGATTTACACTCAGCACGCCGCCTTCCCATCGCTCACGTGCCCACAGCCCTCTCTGTCTTTATCTCATTTTCCCTCTTGCGCTCTCTCTCATCTTCCCTGGCATGGCAGGCTCCCCGCCTCATTCTCTCACGTCCTCCATCTCTCTTCCCTCCCTCCTTCTCCCCCTCCCTACCCTGCTTTTCCTCAGATCACTGTGTCCCTCTTGGGTCATATTGATGTGATGCTGTGTAATCATGGTATGCTGCAGTATGGCGTGACATATCACACGCATTCCTACAGTGATGGCCAGTGGAAGAGAGGAGGGTTGAGAGATCAGAGAGAGGACATGTCCATGTTAACGCAGATTCAATTAAAGCCTTTAATCTCATATCTGTGGAGGAATCTAATACTGTATCATATCGCTGTGTTTAGCTGCTTGCTTCTCTCCAGTGCTATCACAATGCTCTGTAGTGTACGGGTGAGGCTGTGTGTGCATGTGTAGTCTTTACCTGTGCAGTACATACATCTGTCTGCCCTACCAAGGCCATTTATTTTCCTTCTAGAAGGAGGGTGTGTGCATATACAGGGCTCTAGTGGATTTTAATGGATTACGTCCATTTGGAAGAAAAAATGTATGTGATTCAAGGTGAGTGGATGTTAAGATGTGTACACTGCAGTGAGTGGGCTCTTAAAATAAATACAAATATCCTAAAGGGTCAAGTCAATGTCAGATGTTGAGAAATTCTTCACTTTTACTCAAACACACTCATACATAGGAGTGGTCGACAGGACAGCACACCCAGCAAACAAAATTGGTTCTGTGAAAGTTCCCAGAACATTCGATAGGTCGCGGACATGTTCAAATAAGACAAACACTGTCCAGTCGTGGTGATGGTTATAGAATGTTTGTATAAAACATTCACCTGATGTTACAAGAACGGTCCTAGAACACATTTAATCTGTTCTTTAAAGGTTCAAACATTATAATCATCAGCACAACTGGACAGTTTTTGGAGTTATGAAAACGTTTGCTGCGAACTAACAATTATTCTAGGAACTTTTACCGAACCAATTTTGGTTTGCTGGGAAAGCATTTATTACTTAGAGAACTTTGGGGGAATGTTCTGTGGTGGTTGTTACAGATGTTGTGTACAACATTTTAGTGAATGTTAGGAGAATAATCCAAGAATATTTCATCTAAAACATTTTTTGAAAAAAAAATGTAGTTACCAAAAACATTCTCTGATAAAACCCTAACTAGAACTAGAACTAACTAGAGCTAAAGTATCTTACCTTAGATAATGTTCTGGGAATGTTCCCGGTTTGCTTGGCACACCCATAAAGAGTTATAAAACAGACATACATAAAGAGTGTCCACGTACGGTGAAGAACGCACAAATGTGCACCAAATAAACACCACATACTCTTGCACACCCACAGTGAAAAGAATTGTCCACCAAACACACATAAAGACAAACAAGTACTACATAAAAGGAGATAAAGAGAGGAAAGCGGTGAAAATAGATACATGGTATTGCAAAGAACCACCAAACCTAACTATACTGCCCAGCCACATCACAACAACACATAAGTTGTACAGAGAGTTCAAGAAACCACAAGAGATCACGAGAGGAAGATCCCAAAGAAGAAGCAACGACACAAACCACGACCACATAGAGCTGCCACAGAGATATATAGAGAGAAAGTGTTGAAGTATACAGCGTGTGTATCGGATGATATTTACTCTGTCATCATAGTACCATATTCCCCGGGCTCGATTGGCCGACCTCTCAGAGCTCACACTACTGTCCTGATGGACAAGCCAGCGCTGAACCACATGAGCCTAGAAGACACATCAACACAAAGATAAGGCCTGTTAATGTGACACACATACAGGCACACACATACATACAAACAGATACCGTACACAGACTGCATGACATAGACTACATGTTAGTCTTGAAGACTCTTGATGAAGTCAAAGCCTTTTACTTTTATGTGATTTACTGGCATGTAAAAACACACATAATAAGAACTACCACACTCAAACACAATTATAAAGTACACATGCACCATACCAGCTGACACAAGAATGAGTCTGAGGACACAGAGATGAAGCTTGCATGGAAATATGAATAAAACACACATTCATCTTTGTACATAACACATCTAAATCTAAAAGAGAAAAGCATATATATATATTTTTATATTCAAATGATGTTGATGTAAAAGGAATACACTTCCAAATACTGTATACAGTACACACACGCACACGCACACGCACACACACACACACACACACACACACACACACACACACACACACACACACAATCCTACAACAAGACCACCTATTTTGTAACACAAAGAAAGAAACCAATAGACATCCATAAGCCTGGAAGATTCCCTACAAGAGACACAAAGCATGCTAATGTAATCCATGCACCTTGGCAAAAAAAATAACTAAATAACACAACCACACAACCAAAAAACACACCAAGCAATCATGAAGACACAGTCACACACTGTACAAGATGCATCCTAGATCAGCACTCCTACTCTGAGATACTTTGTGGATATGGGCCCAGGAGTCTCCAGGACTCCACTGGCCCTTGATGCGGCCAATTTAATGAACCAAGACTACAACAGCAGACAGCAGGTATTCCCAAACAGGGGTACCACAATGCCGTCGGGGGTCGCCAAATAAAAATGTGATTCACATTTTAAATTTAAAAAAAATTATAATAATCATTGGAAAAAGAAACTTCACATTTTCAAACCGTACATTTACATTTTCCAACGGGGCCATACATTTGGGTGAGATTCTTTTCTTACTTGAGTAGCATCGTTTCACTGCCCAAAATAAAATTAAACCATCTACTGTTCAGCAAAATCACAACACAATGTCAAATACAGGTAGCCTAGTCAAATAATTAACAACCAATCACATTAACCGTTACTCTCTCGCGGGAAACCTTCACTCTTCCGCAGACATTTAGAAACGAAACATGACAATTTTAAAAATAAGACAATTTAAAAAATATTTTTAAGCGAGAATAAAGATGACTTTCGAGTGGTAAGACATGTATAAAAGCAACAGATACCATTAATAAGAAGGGTCCAGAAGAGTCTTATATGGTGAGCTACCGAGTGGGTAGGACAGGCAAGCCCCATACTATTGTGGAGGACGTAATTCTTCCAACTGCCGCGGATATGGCTGGGACAATGCTGCGGGAAAAGGCCAAAAAACTATACAGACATCAAACAACACTGTTATACGATGCATCAGTGACATGGCAGGAGATGTTTTGAATCCATTTCTGCTCACATACAAACCAGTGAATTCTATGCGTTACAACTAGATGAGTCAACAGACGTGGCGGGCCTGGCACAGCTCCTGGTATATGTCCGTTACATTTATGGGGGGTCAACTAAGGAAGACATCATCTTCTGCAAACCACTGGAAACCAGGACAACGTGAGAGGATATTTTTAAAGTACTGGACAGCTTTGTGACATCAAATGTGCTTTGGTGGTCAAGATGTGTTGGTATCTGTACTGATGACACAAAAGGCATGACAGGGAGACATAGTGGAGTGGTAACAGGTGTGCAAGCAGTTGCTCCCGATGCCACTTTATTTTATTTAAAAAAAAAAAATTCACCTTTATTTAACCTGGTAGGCCAGTTGAGAACAAGGTCTCAATTACAACTGCAACCTGGCCAAGATAAAGCAAAGCAGGGCGACAAAAACAACACCACAGAGTTACACATGGGATAAACAAACATACAGTCAATAACACAATAGAAAATCTGTATACAGTGTGTGCAAATGAAGCAAGGAGGTAAGGCAATAAATCGGCCATAGTGGCAAAATATTTACTATTTAGCAATTAACACCGGAGTGATAGATGTGCAGATGAGGATGTGCAATTAGAAATACTGGTGTGCAAAAGAGCAGAAAATAAATAAATAAATAAATATGGTGATGAGGTAGGTAGTTGGTTGGATGGGCTATTTACAGATGGGCTGTGTACAGCTGCAGCGATCGGTAAGCTGTTAGTGAGGGAGATATAAGTCTCCAACTTCAGTGATTTTTGCAATTTGTTCCAGTCATTGGCAGCAGAGAACTGGAAGGAAAGGTGGCCAAAGGAGGTGTTGGCTTTGGGGATGACCAGTGAAATATACCTGCTGGAGTGCGAGCTACGGTGTTGCTATGGTGACCAGTGAGCTGACATACGGCAGAGTTTACCTAGCAAAGACTTATAGATGACCTGGAGCCAGTGGGTTTGGCAATGAATGTGTAGCGAGGACCAGCCAACGAGAGCATACAGGTCACAATTGTGGGTAGGCTTTGGAGACAAAACGGATGGCACTGTGATAGACTGCATCTAATTTGCTGAGTAGAGTGTTGGAGGCTAATTTGTAAATGCCAAAGGAATGCCATCAACCGAGAGGCTCTTGCTGCCAAGGGAATGCCTGACAGCTTGAAAGATGTTTTGGACACTACAGTGAAAATGATTAACTTTGTTAAAGCAAGGCCCCTGAACTCTCGTGTATTTTCTGCACTATGCAATGATATAGGCAGCGACCATGTAACGCTTTTACAACATACAGAGGTGCGCTGGTTATCAAGGGGCAAAGGATTGACACGTTTTTTTTAATTAAGAGACGAGCTTAAAGTTTTCTTTACTGACCATAATTTACACTTGCCTGACCGTTTGCATGATGATGAGTTTCTCACATGACTGGCCTATCTGGGTGATGTTTTTTCTCAACTGAATGATCTGAATCGAGGATTACAGGGATTCTCCGCAACTATACTCAATGTGTGGGATGAAATTTAGGCTGTGATTAAGAAGTTGGAGCTCTTTTCTGTCTGCATTAATTAACAAGGACAACACACAGGTCTTTCCATCATTGTATGATTTCTTGTGTGCAAATGAACTCAAGCTTACGGACAATGTCAAATGTGATATAGCGGAGCACCTGAGTGAGCTGGGTGCTCAATTACGCAGGTACCTCCCCGAAACGGACGACACAAACAACTGGATTCATTATCCCTTTCATGCCCTGCCTCCAGTCCACTTACCGATATCTGAACAAGAGAGCCTCATCAAAATTTTAATAAGCGGTTCTGTGAAAATGTAATATAATCAGAAGCCACTGCAAGATTTATGGAGTTTTTTTGCCTTGGAAAATGGCGCTGTTAAGACACTGATGCCCTTTGCAACCCTGTACCTATGTGAGAGTGGATTCTTGGCCCTCAGAGTTATGTGCATCCTTTCAAGCACACCCTTCTCATTAACCTGTGGTGAGTTACACCATATTCACAATAATATATAATGAACAAATAAGGTGAACAAATAAGGTTTTATATGTAAGATGGCTAAATAAAGAGCAAAACTATTGATTATTATTATATTATTATTTGTGCCCTGGTCCTATAAGAGCTCTTTGTCACTTCCCACGAGCCAGGTTGTGACAAAAAATTCACTCTCAATCTTATGTTTAACAAATATATTGTATAGTTTGTGTGTGGCAGGCTTAGAAATGATGGCAAAAAAACAACATTTAAGAGTGCGCTGACCCTGGTGCTAGAGGGGGTACGCAGCTGGAGGTTGAATGTTTGAAGGGGTACGGGACTATAAAAGGTTTGGGAACCACTGGAATACAGGAATGACACACCCCATCAAAACAGGACGGTTCCTAATAATAAGAAAATGGCAGCAGCAGCTCCAACATGGAGGCTGGGTCTAACGTGACAAAGACAGGCAGCAGATTTCACAGCCCATGAGGACTGGAGTTCTGCTCCACTAAGCTACAGCCAACCGAGTGACTACAGAGCCAAACACACAGGGTGACGGCACTCTATAACACTCATTTCAACTAAAGACCTCACTACACAAACACAGACACATTTTAGCCAAAACACACAAACACAAAAACAAAGTGCGATATCCAAATAAAAGCTATGCCTCGATAAATCTACATAAAATGCCGCTTGGCAAAAAAAGATGACTACAATTACACACTTATTTAAACACATTGCATTCAAAGACTAAATATTCCACAATATGTGAAAATAGACATTATTGGGAACAAGCTCCATGACATACAATCACAGCAGGGTAACTGAAGTAGAGGAGTTGGAAACTGATATGTTACAGAAACTGGATAATGATTTTGTATACTGTAAATATATTTGGTCATTGTAGCTGTTTCTAGAATGTTAGTGTCATTATGTATTTTTCTAAAGGTCATGTGTTTCCTTGGCCAGTCGCTGGAGCCATGCCAGTGTGGAGCACCCCCTTCTGCTATACAATCTCCGGAGTCAAAACTGTCCATTCAGCAAGTTTAGCCTACTAATCATAAAATTCAAAATTATAGGAAAAGTTCAGCAATGTGGTAGCCAAAACAAATCTTTAAACACTGTCTCGGTCTGGGATGTCAAAACACATTGACAGAAGAGCGGTCAGAAGTCGTTGCTGTAGCGACAGCACCTGTCAGTGGTGATTTAGATTCAGAAACGCGTCCTTACTTCACTTACAAAGACTTCCTCATCAAATTCAATTAAGAGTTCCACTTTATAATTAAACTTCAGGTACTATAGAGTTAGTTCAGAAAAGGTACAATTGAGATCAAGTAGATTGACTTTCAACATCTGAGACAGACCTTTTATATGTATTCCTCTCACATCTAGCCTATTGTCAGCAGCAAATCTTCAACGGGAACCTTGAGAGCAGCCTGCTAGGATAAAATGGATTAGAGAAGAACACAGACAGCAGTGAACATGTCTTTGGAATTCAGTAGCACAGAGGTAACTGGTTCTCAGGTCAAGAATTTGGATGCTTTAAAATAGATGGACATGCTCCAGCTTCTCTCAGCTCAGTTCCACTTAGGCAGCAGAGAGAGGGGGACATTCAGACAGACAAAACTCTTAAGGCAGACACCACTCTACCTTAATCTCCACCGACGAGGCATAGTGGAGAGGGCCATTCAATTAGGGAATCAGCCAAACCATAATGATTCTAGGATGAGGTTGGAGGTACTGTAGGTTGTTGACTGGGATTTGTTATATGATTGATGTAGTAGTACGTTGTCCCTGTTCCAACCAAGGTCCGGCACGTTTTCATAATCTGTGAAAGCTGTGAATGTTCTGCCATGTAGTAGCATGCATGCACAAATTCACACACAACACATACCCATACCCACACCAAAAATAGCTGCACAGACCTCGTGCAGTGTTAACGTAACCCTCCTGGGGTTTACTCAAATACCCTCCTCCATGAGCAAGACACAGACCGACACACACACACACCCACACACACACACACACACACATTATGATGAGGCTCAGTTGTTAGCAGTAGACGGGGCGATGAGGTTTTGAATGGTGGCAGTCTCATCGGGTCCCTGGACAGTCAGGCTTAGCTACAGCACAGAAGCCTATGGGAGCTCAGCAGTAGAAGAAGAACACTGAGAAACACATCCTGTGAAAACAATTGTTGGATCTGGAAGGTCATTGTGTTCTGCTCAGCTATAAATATACTAGACTCTATAATTATCACCACTGTTCTTATCTGGTCTGGCTCCTCCTGTCATTCCATTTCTATTTCCTTTCATCATGAGACGTCTAATTGAAAAACATCACCTACTAGTGTCCTCTCTGCATCTCTCTCTATTCCTATGCTGGTAAATGGCATGGAGATGGGTATTTTCTGCAAATGGTATGCTGTGTACAAATAATTACCCTTGGATTTGTTACTTCTTACACTTGTGTTTTAGGAGCTAATTTCCCAGAAACATTGCATCCCATCTGCATGACTGGCAAGATGGAGTCGTGGCCTAGAGAATGAGAAATCAATAACTAGCCCAGGAGGCACTCAAGAGTGGGAGTTTATCAAATATTGATGGAGGAATGTGTGTTGGAATGAGGCACTCAAACACAAACACAAACACACAGATATGCAGGTATATATACATTACATAGTCATACACACTTACACGGACAGACACTCACACACACAGACTCCCATATGTTAACCTAGGAGCAACATGCAGTAAAAGCACAGATAAGACACATATAACCAACTACTTGAAGATTAAGAGGAGCATGCCAAAAAGCCACAAAATTCCTCCCTCCTCATGAATAAGTAATGAGACATCAAAATAAGGAGCTTCATGTTGTCTCCTCTCCCTCCTGTGCTAAAACGGAGGCCCTGAAATATTTATAGTCTCTGTCAGGCCACTGCCTCTGTGCTCCATTACAATCAAAGCATACTCTATCTTACGTTTATCTCTCTGTCCTTCTCTCTCTGTCTTAACACAGTCACACATACTACGACACATAATCCATTGTGCGTATACAACACAGATACAGACAAATACGTCAATAGACACATACAAATACACCTAATTGTGACTCAGCTCCTGTCTAAACCATCTTTCATAAGATGCATAATGGACACCAATGAAACACAGCAGGTACTGCATACCCACGTCTAGCTACCGTGCACGGTATACATCAGAACCATTGTACAGTATTCTCTCACTTCCCATAACCTCCAATTAGACTGCATCAGATTCTCCCTCTTTATTAACCATGCCATATTCACAGAATTGCTTCATGGAAGAAACCTGCAGATCACATTCCATCTCTCTCTTTATCTCTGTTTCCCTCCATCTCTCTCCCTCTCTCTACTGCTCTACTCTTCACTAGCACTTCTCAATCTCGTTACATTGCAGCCCACTGCGTTCCCCTTCAACATTCATTTATTTCCACCCTCATTCTCTCCCTCCAACTAAATCTCTACAACTCCCTGTCTCTATATGGCGTTGTTCCGTCTCCCCATGTCCCCCATCCTCTTCCCTATTGTTTCTTCCTTTCCCTGATGCTCTATGACCTCCCTATCTCCCTCTTTGAACCTCCCTTATCTCCCTCTATGACCCTCCCCGATCTCCCTCTTTCTCTCCCTGACCCGCCGCAGTTCCCCACTCCTCTCTCTTCGTTTCCTTTCATTATTCATGAGTACTGCAGGAGCTCCGGACGCTGAGCATGCTGGGTAGAGATCCTCAGAGTCTCTTTATGACATCATCACTCTATGCTGACGCTAGGCTCCCTCATCACTCTGGTGACTAGCGCAGGGCATGATCCAGCATTTCAGTATGCAGCTTCTGTTCACTGGGTTCTATCCTTTATTTTGGCTACATGTGCAATTCTGGCAAATACAAAAATAGCTTAAGAATCCTCTGTTTATATGCCAAGGTAAATGAAACATATAAACAGAGGGTTTAACAACGAGGACATCAAATATTTATATATTGTGTACAGCTTATATTTAGACTCTTGACCACTTATAAATAGACTCTGGAATAATACAACACTAGGTGTGTATGTAGTCTGTCTCTGTCAGCTCTAAAGTTAGGCTGGTTAAGCGGTGCTCCAGCAGGTGCTAGGAGGAGAGGAAGTCTGTGTATCTGAGAGTCGTGTGGCAGCAGGTCCTATAAAGAGCACTCAGCACCACACGGTCAATGACTCCACCAGCTCCCACAGGCCCAATACACCATCACTGTGACAGGGAGAGGAGGAGAGAGGGAGTGAGAGAGGGGGGGGGTGGGCGAGGAGAGGAGAGGCAGAAGGAAAGGACAGAAGGGGGATGGATAAGGTAGAGGGGAGGAGGTCGGAGGAGCACAGAAAGGTAGTGACAGGAGGAGGGGAGAGAGGGAGGTGTTAGCATTTGATATTCTTCAATAACACAGACCCCAAATCAAATCAGGGGAAGAAAAATAGGTTTATTCAAAGAGGATAAATCATAGATGTTATGCTGAGAGGTAGATGGTCATTCCTTCTCTGTCCTCAGTGATTCTCCCCTCAGTGATTCTCTCCTGTGATTCTATCCACAGAACATAGGGACAGGATGTAGTTTATAACCCAGCCCTAGCCTGTGGTTGACCAATTAGAATTCCTTGCAATAAAACAGGGCCAATGGCCAAATAACACGTATCCTATTTCAGGCTTGATGTCTAGACAAATTCCTCCCATGTCTCTGACCCATTGATCAATAATTCCCTTTTACAGAAAATACACTATTTCCATTGATTGTTAGTACACTATTAACCTCTCATCCTCTGTCTCTGCATTGTGTATTTATCTTCTAAATATTCTTATACTCCCCTCTAGACCATTTTAGAAATAAATATACTTAAAAATGTATTTTGTAGAAAACATAGAAAAAATAGACAGTATAAAAAACATTAGCTGTAAGCATAAAATCACTAACATTAAAACACCTTGCATTTCTATAAAACACAAAGGGCATATTGTACTTGCTGTTACAATAAGAAATAGATTTAAAACAAAGTTATAGAAAATAAGTATTAACAGGTGTAATGATGATTCACACCACATCCTGTATTAGGAGGAAACTCACACACACACAAAAAATTGTCTACAAGAAAATAATATTCAATCGTCCTATTGGCAAGGTAATCATTCACCAAGTCCTTTAAAAGTGACCAGCTCTTCCACACTGGTATCAGTCCCACATTGATAACTATTAGAGATGATGTTCTGGCAGTCTGCCGGTAGTGAGGAATTCTTCTTCTCTTCCACGGGTTAAGGACATTTCTAATGAACACTTCACCGGTGATCTTGTATCATTTCAGGTAGAGTCCTTCGTTCAAGGGATATTGCTTCAGCTTCAGACTGTAGATTCTCATAACCTGTAACGAAGGAAACAAAAAAGGGAAGGTAACATGTCCTGGTTTCAAGATAAATTAATATTTCACATTAATTTCGCTAAGTAAGCATGTCCCGATTTTCAGGAAAAAGTTGGACATTTCACCTAGATATACCTAATATGATGACTGAGGTGTACAACATAGAGGCTTATCAGCTGCTGATCATCTTACTATGCTTCTTCACCCGAGATTGGCCCCCGTTTCCTAATCAATCAGTTCTTTATTCTCCAGTCTCCGCTTTGTCATCGACATGGACAACCTTGCAATGAGTGACATAATATCCATCGTTATTTTCCTTGGACTTTTACTGCTGACCTTGTTATGAGCAAAACTTGATAAGGACCTTCCCATTTTGGTCCTAATGAGTCTGTTACATATTTTTTTTACCATCACCCACTGGTACTACGTCATGTCCCCCCTCGGAAGTTATTCCCCACGCCTCTTCTACTTGTCTGTCTGCTTCCCCTACTGCATTAGAAAGTTGTATGCAATAATTAAGCATTATGTCACTCAAAGTGAACGTCTGCTTTTCTCAAATCTAACGTGCCTGGTACTGTCACATTGTCCATTCTAGTAACTTCCCATGACCAGCCTGCCTTCCTCACACCCCCCCTCCACAATGCTTGAACCGTCTGTGTATAAGTTAAACTCAGGGTTTTCAAACGGATGACTCTTAATAAACCAATCAGAGAGCTGATCCAAAACCAACTCACAACAGTCGTGTTCAAGTAATGTGGTACCCGGAGGAAGCATCAGAGTAGCTGGATTACATGGTGTGCCATGTTGTATGATGATGTTAGGAGCCTCCACTACTTTATTAGCGTCCATAGCTTCTTTGCTAGCACACTGGTACCATATCCAAAGTTCCACACTCATTTCTCTTCGCAGTCCAAATAGGATGGTTCTGAACTGTAGATTCCTGCAGTTGCCTATTTTGCCACGTCACCTTCCCTTCAGAGATGTTCAGTGTACAGTCAAGTTGCATAATAACATCAAGGCCTAAAATAGGTTGTTCAAATGAGCCTATCCACACACCTGCATCAATCTTCATTGGACCAATAGAAATTGATAATGGTTTGGTCTGTTTCATATCTGTCCCCCCCACTCCTGTTGCTCTCATCTTCTTGCCTGTGTACCGATGACATATATGTTTTGCATAAGATATGGGCAATAACAGTGACTTCATCACCCGTATCTACTAAATAATCTACTGCAAAGTTGTTAACCATCATGTTCACATATATTCCATCCGATTTCATATGTACACCAGCTGAGATGGGACGCAAGATGGGGTCTATTAGTTCACCTCTACAGCATCCAGCAAACTCTGCTGCTGAGCTGGAGATAGCTTCTTACATTTCTGCTTCAGCATTGTATCATCCTGTTTCCATTTTCCCTTAGACGGACCCTGCTTCTCCTGGCCATTCCTCATAACAACACATTTTCTTTTCCAAAATTCTTCTTGCCAGTGACTAGAAATCCCGCAATAATGACATACACCAGGTTTCTCTTCTGCTGGACGAATAATGTTGTTGGTTTCAATCGAAACCTGCACAACTCTGATAACAGTCGGTTTATTATGTTGATTGATGTCTCTGTCCAGTCATGACAACCTGTCAATGAAGTAGCCATAGTTTTGTCTCTCCCAGTCATTAGTTGTGGAAACAATTGTTTTTTTACAAATCATCATGTATGGATTGCATCAGCTGATGGGTGAATACCCCATTTCTGGAGGAATTGAGTGCATCTTCATCTTCCATGTCGGATAACCCACTGTGTCTAACCACCTCTGCTCTAAACCTTTCTTCAATTCAACAAACGGTTATTTTGGTTTTTGAACACATTTGGTCATCTCTCCCCAATTGGTGGTTGCATTGATCAGACCCTTAAGGAAAACATGTATGGTTCTCCATCCATCAGCCACATCTTTCTCTTCACCATCCACAGCTCTTTAAACCTTTTCTTCAAGTACACCATGTTCACAGTTGTTCAAAGCAAAGGCTAATAACTGTAACCCATCATAAGGATGTAGATTGTAGAGTTTCTTATAACGCTTCAAATGGTCCCACGTTTTCATACCCACTTCTAGGGGATGTTTCAAAGTTTTTGAGTGCTGACCAGATGCTTGAAACTTGATCTGCCTTGCGCAACTTAGCCTGAGCATAGATTGAGGGAACAAAGAGACCACAGGTGGGGGTCAAGTCTGTTTTTACGACTCTTGGCTGTAATTGTTGAATTTCTTCCTTCAAGGTTTTGATCTGTTCACCAAGAGCTTTCAAACTATCCCCATCACTCTGCGATGTCCTGTCATGATTCTCTAATTTCCATACTTTGGCTCAAACAGTTAAAGACCATCGTGTCTTTGTCAAGGAATTAGACATTCTCTGTATTTTTCCTCAAGCTTTTTATATATCAGACAGATTCCATATTCCATCTTTGTCAACAATGACAGAATATTTATTTATTATCTCTTGCCTACACTTCTCTACTTTGAAATGGTTCTTCATATCACTAGACAGTGAATTTAAAATCTGTTTCATGCTCACATCCGGAGGAGCTGTTCCACCCTTTTCCAGAGTGGTTCTCACTTAACAATGGCATTATATTAACTTCAAAAGTTGTATAATATATATATATATATATATATATATGTGTGTGTGTGTGTGTGTGTGTGTGTGTGTGTGTGTGTGTGTGTGTGTGTGTGTGTGTGTGTGTGTGTGTGTGTGTGTGTGTGTTTATAACCCCTTTTGAGGACTCAAACCTCTTTTAGAACACACATTGTCTCTGTAGGACCTGGCTACCTGTAAAACTTATGTTCACTTCAAAAAGCTTGTTGAAGGCTTACATTAACCGCACATGTAAAAATTGCTACTCAACTAGCAACTCACTTCTTCTATGCAACAAGAAGGTTTCACAAAAAGAAAGGACTCTAACCTTTTAATAGAGGACTTGAACCCCTATAATAGAGAACAAAGCTGTAAGGACTCAAACCACTAACTGAGCAAACAAAGGACTAAACTCTATAACAGAGAACAAAGGACTTGAACCTTATACATCACAGATACATATCACTCATTGCATGCACTAATTTGAACCTGATTTGGTTCTTGTAAAATGATATTGGTCTAGACTCACCCAGCAATTATGCCATCAATCAGGAGAGTTGACTCCCCAAAGTGGGTTGCGCTCAGCCTTCTCTCTTTCTTCAGGAGCAACACACAGTTGATACGTTTCTTCTTGTTGTTGTTCAGACCAATTCATCCGGGTCATGGCACCAAATGTTAGAAGTTGAAGTTTTTCTATAATAACACAGACCCCAAAGCAAATCAGGTGGAGGAAAATAGGTTTATTCAGAGAGGATAAATCATAGATGTTATGTTGACAGGTAGATGGCCGTTCCTTCTCTCCCCTCGGTGATTCTCCCCTCAGTGATTCTATCCACAGAACATAGGGACAGGATGTAGTTTATAACCCAGCCCTAGCCTGTGGTTGACCAATTAGAATTCCTTGCAATAAAACAGGACCAATGGCCAAATAACAAGTATCCTAATTCAGGCTCGATGCCTAGACAAATTCCTCCCATGTCTCTGACCCATTGATCAATATATCCCTATTACAGAAAAAACACTATTTCCATTGATCGTTAGTAATCTATTGACCTTTCGTCCTCTGTCTTTGCGTTGTGTATTTATCTTCTAAATTTTCTTATAGACGGAAGAAGCAGAGCTAGCAAGAGGGAGTGGGAGGGGAGGTAAATAGACAATATAAGGAGAGGGGGGAGCTAAACAGTTGTAAATGTGGGATAAAGAGAGAGAGAGGGGTCAAGTGTAAGTGCTGATGACAGAGAAGGAAACTAAAGGAGAGGAACATAAGAGAGAGAGGGGAAAGGAAAGCGATAGAGAGGGACAAATAGAGGATATTTTGCTGTGTCAGAGGACACAAGGCAAGGGCAAGGTATATCCTTAAATACATTACTATCATGGCTTGTCTCTCTGAAACAAACTACAGGACAGCCAGGGCCAATTTTTACATCCCTTACATCAATGAAATTGGGACAAGTTATAATAAGGTTTCTTTTCCATCATTGGGAGTGGGAATAACTCCACTCACTTATTTCTGACAGTTTGAGCTGGTGAGAGGGGCGGTAACAGGACTTTGCCTGACATGCCATCAATAATGAAGAGGTCATGGTAACATATGAGCCCTCCTTTCTCTCTCCTGTCCTACCGAGTCTGTTCCCTTCATACACACTGACACACACTCACACATACTCACGTCTGCAGCTGTTCTGCGCCGTCTCCCCCCAGACGATTCTGTCACACTCCTCTTTTGAGAGGTGTGAGGTCATCATCTCTCCATAAACCTCTGCTCTATGTGACTGTAGATTCATCATCTGTTCATGTGCAGGTGACCTCAGTCCGGGGCCAAGGCCAGGTACTGTCTCAACCTGATCACTGTTACAACACTAAATTATTCAGCTCTGACAAGGTTTTCCATTAGCCGGCAATTGCCGGCTGTTAGCCGCATTTTGGCCACAAGAAAAAAAATCCCATTGCAAAATAATGCTTTCTATTCATTGATAGAAATACCAGTCGATATAAATACATTTGACCATCATGCTTATCGGTCTATAGGTACATTTTCATAATATAGTGGAATTAAATTGGTGTGTGTATGTGTTTTCATTAATCATCACGCATACAGAGCCGATTTGGAGCAGGATTTCACCTGCTGCTCCTCAGCTGATTGCTGCTGGACTAAAACATACTTTTATAAGCCCATTCATTGAGCAACAATTATTTATGCAAATTGTATGTTAAAAACAGTTTAGTGCACAATAAAAAAAATAGCCATTACCTTTATTTCTCAAGTGGTAGTTAAAGCGTGCCTTCATTCCCCATTCAAGTGCAGGCAACAGGCTATCAGGGTGTCACCACCACTTCACAATGTGAGCTGGAGGCAGTCTGCATTTTGAATATATATACAGTGCATTCGGAAAGTATTCAGACCCCTCAACTTTTCCACATTTTGTTCCATTACAGCCTTATTCTAAAATGTATTTCAAAAAAATCCTCATCAATCTACACACAATACCCCAAAATGCTCTTCAGAGGGTGGTGCGGTCTGCTCAACGCAATACTTCCCGCCCTAATGGACACCCAAAGCCCCCGATGCCATAGGAAGGCCAAAAAGATCATCAAGGACATCAACCACCTGAGCCACTGCCTGTTCACTCCGTTATCATCCAGAAGATGAGGTCAGTACAGGTGCATCAAAGCTGGGAACGAGAGACTGAAAAACAGCTTCTATCTCAAGGCCATCAGACTGCTAAACAGCCATCACTAACACATCTGAGGCGGCTTAGAAATGGATCAGTAGCCACTTGAATAATGTTTCCTTATCTAGCGTTAGTCATCTCATATGTATAAACTGCACTCCACACTATTCTACGGTATCTTCGTCACTTTTAAATTGTGTTTACATATTGCATCACCCATCTCATATGTATATACTGTATTCTATACTATGCCACTGTCCAATGCTGCTCTGACATACAGTATGTACAGTTGAAGTCGGAAGTTTACATACACTTAGGTTGGAGTCATAAAAACTAGTTTTTCAACCACTCCACAAATTTCTTGTTAACAAACTATAGTTTTAGCAAGTCGGTTAGCACATCTACTTTGTGCATGACACAAGTCATTTTTCCAACAATTGTTTTCAGACAGATGATTTTGCTTATAATTCACTGTATCACAATTTCAGTGGGTCAGAAGTTAACATACACTAAGTTGACTGTGCATTTAAACAGTTTAGAAAATTTCAGAAAATTTGGTAATTGATCTTCCTTGAGATGTTTCTACAATGTGATTGGAGTCCACCTGTTGTAAATTCAATTGATTGGACATGATTTGGAAAGGCACACACCTGTCTACATAAGATCCACAGTTGACAGTGCATGTCATAGGAAAAACCATGCCATGAGGTTGAAGGAATTGTCCGTAGATCTCCGAGACAAGATTGTGTCGAGGCACAGATATGGGGAAGGGTACCAAAACATTTCTGCAGCATTGAAGGTCCCCAAGAACATAGCGGCCTCCATCATTCTTAAATGGAAAAAGTTCAGAACCACCAAGACTCTTTGAAACCACCAAGACTTTTGCCACCTGGCCAAACTGAGCAATCTGGGGAGGAGGACCTTGGTTAGGGAGGTGACAAGAACCCGATGGTCACTCTGACAGAGCTCCAGACTTCCTCTGTGGAGATGGGAGAACCTTCCAGAAGGACAGCCATCTCTGCAGCACTCTACCAATCAGGCTTTTATGATAGAGTGGCCAGACGGAAGCCACTCCTCAGTAAAAGGCACATGACAGCCCCCTTGAAGTTTGGCAAAAGGTACCTAAAGGAAAACAATGAACACTATGGTCCTCAGATCCTCAAGGCACTACAGAGGGTAGTGAGTACGGCACAGTACATCAAGCTTCCTGCCATCCAGAACCTCTATACCAGGCAGTGTCAGAGGAAGGCCCTAAAAACTACCAAAGACTCCAGCTACCCTAGTCATAGACTGTTCTCTCTGCTACCGCACAGCAAGCGGTAGCGGAGCGCCAAGTCTAGGTCCAAAACTCTCTGTTTATTAACTATGCATAGTCAAAATACCTCTACCTACATGTACATATTACCTCAATTACCTCGACTAACCTGTGCCCCTGCACATTGACTCTGTACCGGTACCCCCAGTATATAACTCGTTACTGTTATTTTATTGTTGGTCTTTAATTATTTTATTTTATTGTTTTATGTAAATACTTTAACACTTATTTTTCTTAAAAATGCATTGTTAGTTAAGGGGTTGTAAGTAAGCATTGAACTGTAAGGTATACTACACCTGTTGTAGTCGGTGCATGCGACAAATACTATTTGATTTGATTTTGATTTAAATATCATAATTGTATGTCAAAATGTGTACTTAATTTACACTTTCAGTAGTGTAGCAGCACATGCTCCCATCCAGAGCAGCCTCCTTTAGCAGCCGCAGTGCTTACTAGCTGATTAACTACTACAACATGGTTGTTATCAAGCTACAACATGGTTGTTATCAAGCTACAACATGGTTGTTATCAAGCTACAACATGGTTGTTATCAAGCTACAACATGGCAGTGACCTACAACATGGTTGTTATCAAGCTACAACATGGCAGTGACCTACAACATGGTTGTTATCAAGCTACAACATGGCAGTGACCTACAACATGGTTGTTATCAAACTACAACATGGCAGTGACCTACAACATGGTTGTTATCAAACTACAACATGGTTGTGATCAAGCTACAACATGGTTGTTATCAAGCTACAACATGGCAGTGACCTACAACATGGTTGTTATCAAACTACAACATGGCAGTGACCTTCAACATGGTTGTTATCAAGCTACAACATGGCAGTGACCTAAAACATGGTTGTTATCAAGCTACAACATGGCAGTGACCTACAACATGGTTGTTATCAAGCTACAACATGGCAGTGACCTACAACATGGTTGTTATCAAGCTACAACATGGCAGTGACCTTCAACATGGTCATAGAGGTAAGTTGCCATAGTGTTAGAGGCCAGAGGAGAAAGATAGTCAATCTCTATTACTGTATAGCAGTAAAAAGGTCAGTTGTAAGACATGAAGTTAAAGAGTCATCCTGGTCCTCTATAATGAAAACTCAGAACAGGAAGTCAACTTGGCAGAAAAATACTTCAGGGTGATATTTGGGGACACATTTTCTACACCAAATATTGCGATATCCGATATAATTGTTTTGCGCCATTAATTACAAAATCTTTTTTTTTTGCTTATTTACAAAATTAGAGTCACATTCTCATTAAATAATCTTTGTGTGCCGAAAAAGGTATCTTAGTTCATTAATTTAGACTTCATTTGACATATAGATACAGCTTAACTGGTACAACTGCACAGTTTTGATTTGTAATGTTCAAATAGAGCACATAGTCTAGAACGCCACAAAATATCTTCTTGCACGTCACAATATATCGTCAATGTCATCTATCGTCCCAACCCTAGTATTGGATGGCTTTGGTAAGGTCATTGTGGGATGTCACATGTCACTGTGGCTTCTTGTAGAAAGAGGCAGAAGAGGGGCACGCGCTCCTGTCCTGGTCTGTATTGACATTGATTGACTGACTACCAAATGATCCCTGTCACATCTCTGTCACCGCAGAGTGCTCTAAAGCTGACACAGACACACACATACCCATAAAATACCCACACAAGCACACACACATGCATCCACATACATGTACGTACACATGCACACACACACACATTATTCAAAGACGGACACAACAAACCCTTCTATTCGAGCAGGCACACGTAAAGTATCATACAGTCAGCACACACTACACTACATCAACCTAGCCCTGCTGCCAACAGCCACTCCCAGGACATGTGTTCTTCACTTCTAATCACACACATGCACACGCCATCCCACCACCCACATAACACATAGGCTACAATACACACACCATGCTACACATACAGTGCATTCTGAAAGTATTCAGATCCCTTATTCTAAAATAGATTGTGGATCTGCAGCCTCAAGTCTTTTTGGGTATGATGCTACAAGCTTGGCACACCTGTATTTGGGGAGTTTCTCCCATTCTTCTCTGCAGATCCTCTCAGCTCTGTCAGGTTGGATGGGGAGCATTGTAGCACAGCTATTTTCAGGTCTCTCCAGAGATGTTCGATCAGGTTCAAGTCCGGGCTCTGGCTGGGACACTCAAGGACATTCAGAGACTTGTCCCGAAGCCACTCCTGCATTGTTTTGGCTGTGTGCTTAGGGTCGTTGTCTTGTTGGAAAGTTAACCTTTGCCCCAGTTTGAGGTCCTGAGAGCTCTGGAGCAAGTTTTCATCAAGGATCTCTCTGTAGTTTGCTCTGTTAATCTTTCGCTAGATCTGACTAGTCTCCCAGTCACTGTCGCTGAAAAGCATCCTCACAGCATGATGCTGCCACCACCATGCTTCACTGTAGGGATGGTGCCAGGTTTCCTCCAGACGTGACGCTTGGCGTTCAGGCTAAAGAGTTCAATCTTGGTTTCAACAGACCAGAGAATCTTGATTCTCATGGTCTGAGAGAACTTAAGGTGTGTAATAGAAAAATTAATTATTTACCTGATTTATTTGATATTAATGGTTAACAACAAATATTTAACTAATAGTAAGATATTTATGTTCTGCTATTGCTGTGTCTTTATGGTCTCCATGGTCTCTTCCTGCAGTTAGTCTCAGCTTATGGTCCAGGAAATGGGTTTTGCTAGTGATAGCTTGAGCTGACAATGACTTGGTGAAAAAAAACCTAATGCTGACATTCCTTAGACAAGATGTGGTGTGTGTGACCAAGATAGAGATAACCTGGAACAGTTTAGAACAATCCCTTATTGTCCTAATCAACCTAGCATCTGGAAAACTATGCCGGGGTCAGGTGGTGGTACCAGGTTTAGATGACCACAGGATGAACCCAGAGCGGCTTATGATGCCCCTTGGCCTGCATGGGAGGGGAGGAACCAGCCATGACTAAGCATTCTTAGTGTCAGCTATATAAAGAACTCTGCATTTCTGTAAATGTTAGGCTGCTCTGCCCAACAGTCAAGAGTGTTGGGCTAACTAGTCTCATTATTGCAATAATTAATTGATATTAAATGAAGATAATTGTCTGAAGAAATTAAGTCTCTCTCAGTTTGGTTTTCCACGACAGGTGTCTTTTGGCAAACTCCAAGCGGGCGGTCATGTGCCTTTTATGGAGGAGTGGCTTCCGTCTGGCCAATCTACCATAAAGGCCTGATTGGTCGAGTGCTACAGAGATGGTTGTCCTTCTGGAAGGTTCTCCCATCTCCACAGAGGAACTCTGGAACTCAGTCAGAGTGACCATCGGGTTCTTGTTCACCTACCTGACCAAGGCCCTTCTCCGCCGATTGCTCAGTTTGGCCGGGCGGCCAGCTCTAGGAAGAGTCTTGGTGGTTCTGAACTTTTTCCATTTAAGAATGATGGAGGCCGCTATGTTCTTGGGAACCTTCAATGCTGCATAAATGTTTTGGTACCCTTCCCCAGATCTGTGCCTCGACACAATCCTGTCTCGGAGCTCTACGGACAATTCCTTCGACCTCATGGCTTGGTTTTTGCTCTGACATGCACTGTCAACTGTGGGACCTTATATAGACAATCAATTGAATTTACCACAGGTGGACTCCAATGAAGTTGTAGGAACATCTCAAGGATGATCAAAGGGTCTGAATACTTATGTAAAAATGTGCAAACTTAAAAATGATTATGCAAAATTGTCATTATGGGGTATTGTGTGTAGATTGATGATCATTATTTTTATTTAATCCATTTTAGAATAAGGCTGTAACGTAACAAAATGTGAAAAAAGGAAAGGGGTCTGAATACTTTCTGAATGCACCATATATCACACACAAGCATGAATAGTTCACAAACGAAGTACACACTACCCATCGTCCCTTCCTCCACACACACACAGTCTGACTGGCCCCCTCCCACACCCCCATCTCCCAACAGCCTGCCCTTGCAGCATGTCCCAGGATGAGGAATTGCCTTGTTAGTGCATTCACAAATGAGGTGGAAGGAGAGATCACAGTGAGGAGTGATGGATGGAGCACAAATAGGGGCAGGACGTGAGGAGTGAGGGAGTGTGGAAGAGACAGAGGAGAGGAAAGGGCAAGGATTTGTCCAACCTGTTGGGTATAGAGAGAAACACAGTGTGATATTAAAGAGAGGAGTAAGAGCCAGGGGGTGGAATGAGAAGAGAGGGAGAGAGGGAAAGAGGTAGAAGACAGATACGTGTAATGAGTACCCTGTGTTACGGCTGTGTACGGGAGGCGAAGCCAGGTGCAGGAGAGCAGAGTAGATTTAACAGGCGCACTTATATTCCGGTCAAGAAATAGGCACAAAATGACATCAAAGAAAACACAGAACATGAACAAAAGTATAGAGTGTGAACATCTCACATAACAATAAACAATTACACACAAAGACATGGAGGGGAACAGAGGACTAAATACATGCAGTGTGATTAGATAATGAAAACCAGGTGTGTATGGAAACAAGACAAAACAAATAGAAATATGAAAAATGGAGCGGCGATGGCTAGAAAGCCGGTGACGTCGATCGCCAAACACCGCCCGAACAAGGAGAGGAGCCGACTTCGGTGGAAGTCGTGACACCTTGCAAAGTGAATCTTCACTCACTGAGACCAAGGATCTGCAATCTTTGATCACATATGACAGCTAGAGACAGGAGCACTCCTGGGAACAGGCTTGGTATCAGTATTGATAAACATGAATATAAACTAAACTTATTTGGCTATCTCCTGATATACCTGACTAATATTGAAAACTCAAACAGGTACATATTGAAGATGTGTATGCTCATCCCCAGAATACTTTCACGTGTCTCTTTTCAAAGGATGGAGATAAGAATATTAACAACTTTATAGTTAAGAACACTAGAACAACATTTAAATGAAACGGATTCTACAAGAACCAATATCACTCCCTAAAAACACCCCCCTATGGAACAATCCTTGGATAGCTTTTCATAATTCACCGATACATTTGGCTCACATGGAAAACTAAAGGCATAGAAACTGTAAATGACGTGGCAATAGGAAATACATTTTTTTCCATGACAGAATTAAAAAGACATTTGGACTGCTCAATGTAGACATTTTCAAATATATGCAACTTAAAAGTTGTATATCACCAAATTTCCACCTGAAAGGTTTTGGACATCACAGCAATGTTGAGGGAATCCTATTTGAGTCAGAAACAGATACTCATATGATAAGTAAGATATACAAAACCTTGCAGAGAGGCTATCCAGCTAACAATCTCTTAAAAAATATATATACTATTGGAACGAAGAATGAAATAAAACAGATATTGGCTCAAGATGGAGGGAATGTTGGAACATATTGAACTAAATTATAGTAAACGAAAATGTACACTTAATCCAGTATGAAGTAATGTATACAATGCATTATACATGACACAAAATTTACAAATTCTACAGCACAACGGCGGAGTTGTGTCTTAAGTGTAAATCTAACAAGGACTCAATAATTCATGCCTTCTGGGAGTGCTATAAAATCCAAAGGTTATGGGCAGAGTTAAAAAGATGGCTGTCAGAAGTTTTACAACGTAAATGTATTTTTAATCTGTCTATCTGCATATTTCAAGACATGGCAAGTGGAAGTGAGATACCCAATGGGTTGGACAATATTATTTTTGTAAGTTATATTGAAGAAGCTATTACTTACATACTGGAAGTCAAAAGATACCCCAATGTAAAGAGAATGGAAGAATCAAAATGGTTAATGATTTAAATATTGAATTTAAAGTCATATGAGGCAGAGTCTTACAAGCATTGAAAACAACATTGGGTGTGGATATGGTGGTAACGTGGGTCTGAGCAAGTGGGATATTATTCATGTTTGTGGAAATGTATGTACGTAAATGCTAAGTTGTCTACTGTTTTTGTCTATTGTATGTATCTTTATGTTATTGTAAAAAAAAACATTTAAAAAAGGACAATATTTCAAAAAAGGAATAGGCCTGTGGTTTGTGTGCATGTACTTGTGTGCTGTGTGCAGCTGACCCCACTACGTCTGTCTGTGTTTGTGACAGCAGGTCATCACTAATCACTCAGTGGGTGTTGTCTTACGACTCAGGACCATGCTGAGAGAGGGGGAGAGAGAGGGGAGGTGAGGGGAGTGGAGGGGGGACACGAGGAGGTTGCAAGGTGGGGCAGAGGACAAGATCAGTACATCAAGCCACCCCCACACGCATAGTCTGCAACCCCTCCAAAAGGAGACTACAATAGCATACAAACCAGTAAGTAAACTATACGTCACTTCACTTTCCTCATAGAATTATGTCATATCTACAGCCCAAATCCCTCTTGCTCTATGGGACTCCAGCAGACTTTTAATATGATTATGACCACTCCATGTGACCGTCGATAGCCGTTCTGAACCAGCATTATCCTCAGGTCCCATTCATCAGATAGATTGTTGGTGCCAGGGTCAACGATAAGCCTTAAGGTCCAAGGGGTTAACACATTCTGCGTTGTTTTCTAAACTGATGCCTAGGGCTGGGGCTATTTTCTAGAAACGTGATCTAGCAGCAGTGAGTCAGAGAGGCAGAGTGGAATACTAAATAAGGTTCTGATCTAAACTCATTAAACTAGAGTTTAAAGCAGCTAAACACCCCCAGGCCTAACCAGCTACTGAGGCAATCACAGTGACACACACATAGACACCGTGAGATTACCATAATCAGACCAAAATGTTTTATAGGGATCCATCCACTCTCTCGCTGTTGTCTGTAGCATAGCTAACACAGAATCACAGCCAAGACATTGGTAATATGTGTGCATGACAAAATCATACAGCCCATTTAACAAACGAACAGTGGTGTGGCAACATTATTGTGACATATATCATATGATGGTGGCATGTTGAGAACTCAGCACCTCCACCCTGCATGACACATGCTACACAAGGAGTCCTAAGAACATAGTCCAGACAGACGTGTTGACATATTATGCCCCCAAAATATAGCGTTCTCATTGAGCCCACCATAAATAACTTAATACATCCACATTAACCAGCTACTGATCCTGATATACAGCACAGATTTAAACTGATTTATAGGATTTCCAGACGCTTTACTTAAAAAGTGTAGAAATCATGATTTTCGTTCATTCTCACACACTGCTGGCCGGTGGGCTTTAGGACAGTCAGTCAGTGGTTAGGTGTGTAGTATGGTGGTGTTTGTCCTTCTCTGTGTTTGTTCCTCTCACCTTGCTACCCCTACTCAAGGGCTGCTGTGTCGAGCCAGCATTGCACTGTCACTCTGTCACCCTGTCACTGTCCCAAACCAGCTGAGTCAGACTCCTATTACAGTATGTGTCCATCTTCGAAAATAAAGAAATGTGTGTCCAATGTGTGAATAACATGGACATTTTGTTCGAAAGCGGGGATCTGCCAGTTGTTCATCATATTGAATTAACTGTAAAGAGACCTAAGGTCCTTCTGGGGTTAAGCGACCGTGATGTTTACATAGAGAGATAGAGGATCTGGAGGCACTTAGCTGGTCTGTGATGCTGCCCTATGAGCTGTGTGGGCTGTGTGGTGACTCTGTGTGGTGACTGTTGGTCCTCTGTGGCCTGGAACAAGGTGGCTAACACAGGTCTCATCAGTAAACAGCCAATTGAGGGAGATAAGAGCTGAGAGAGGGCTAGGGCTGGGGCAGCTGGGAAAGGGGGACTGATTGGGACAGGGAGTGTGGGCCCACTGTTAGTCACACTCCATGACAGAGTCTGCCACACACATGAACAATGATTAATACACACAGAACAGAGATAAGGAGAGAGAGAGCGAGAGCGAGAGAGAGAGATTTAAATAATCTTTATTGGGTCTGGGAACCCACAACACAATAAAAACTCATACAAAACCATAGTTACACATCAATTAAAAACACAACACCAAATCCTCCTCCACAGTAACTAAACACAACAGACTCTGAATACCCCATATACTCATAAACAGATCAATATTGTTAACCAGTTTGTAATAGGCTGCTGTCCCCGAATAACCTGTACTTTAGCCCAAATATCAACAGTTGAGAAGAGAAAACCTCTCCCAAAGCTGAGAACGAAGAAGTGATCAGGTCAATCATCCCGACCAACCTGGGACACTGTAAAAACAGATGTTCCAGAGTTTCAGACTCAGCACAGAATGGACACCCTTCCCCAACAGTAGAATACAGGTGTACCAGATGCATATTGGTGGCTATGGCTCCATGTATTATCCTCCATTGGAGGTCAGCTGTCCTCTTTTCAATAGGCAGTTTGTGAAAAAGAGGCTATTCAAAAAGCCACATCCCTTGTGGCGTGCCGGCCATACGGGACTTGATAAGAACTCTCCAAGCCTGCATAACAGACTCATAAAATGGAGTCAGGCCAGGCAAATCACCCACTCCAGCTTTAAGAGGAAAAGGTGCTTGTCTAAACCCAAACAACCTCTCCTCTCCTCATCAATGTGTAGGCTGTGTCGACCCAGCTAGAACCGTCACTGTACAACAGTCTCTGGGCTGCTTGAAGCCGGAAAGCCATGATTCTAGAGGAAATGTCCACCAGGCCTTGCCCACCCTTGTGCAGTGACAGGTACAGGGCTGCAGCTTTAATCCAGTGTTGTCCAGACCAGAAGAAATTGACACGAGTCCTCTGAAGCTCTTGTATCAGACCTTCTTTAAGAAAAAACTCAACTACTTTATTCATCCGTGATGTATAAGCAACATTCTCCTATAGACAGATAGCAACAAGAAAAGGAAACGTAAAAGAAAAACCAAGATATCTAACTCTACACAACACTCACACTCACTCACACAATTCCCAGCATGCACCTAACACTCCCAGCATGCAGAGAGAGAGAGAGAGGGGGGGGAGGCAGGAAGAGAGGAGGGGAGAGAGAAAGGGAAATAGAGAGGAGAAGGGAGATGGTGAGGAGCTGAGAAGGTTAAAATCCCATAGTCACAGAAAAGAGGAGACGTTGACTTTGGTGAGAAGGAGGGCACATCAATGCTCACAACTTGTGACATACAACTCCTCCGTCTTCAACGGCTACCTCTGGAGATCCCTTCAATCTCCACTTAGTTAGGTAAATCTGCTTGTGTTTTTTTGCACCTTACTTGTAGAATAATCTCCCAAACTCTATTAAACTGTATGACTTGGTGCCTCTAGGATTCAGACGGCTGATTGATGACCTTTTGACGGAAGAATGTCGTGGAAAATTTCAAGATAATGTTATAGTGCTTGTAAAATTATATTATCATCTTTGTATTGCATTAGAATGGTTGTTTTATTCGACAGAATAGAGTATTCTGTTAACTATTGTGTGTGTGTTCCACTGAGGATGGGCCTCTATGAGATAGCACTGACAGAGGAGATTTACGATGTCTTTGGGTAATAAAGCCTAAAGAGCATTCCAGATAGTAAAGGTAATGTTTTTGTGCTATACCGTACCAGGGTGAGACGGGTTCCAGTTTGGAGTAGGAGGGGGCCAGACACTGGTCTTTACAATGAGAACTGTTGACACAGCAGTAACTGTCTGCTATGTTTTATAGATATCTTTCATACAAATCTTAACCATTGTGAACTGTTGCTAAGATCTGTGGTTCGTCATGTAAGTTGAGAGGGGTGTATCTTGGCTATAAAAGGTCTTTGTACTTTTCTGTATTCACTTTTCAATGGTTCATTGGAGATAGCGCATCATTGAAAGTCAAAAGGTCTATTGCAAAGCTCTTAATAAAAAATATGTAGTTTAAGTGTAACTCTGACTGGTGTGTAGTTTGTAACTCTCCTCATTTGGTAAAGCAGAAATATGCCATGACAAGAATGTGTTTGTTTTCTATGATTGTTTGTCGTATCTGTTTTGCTTTTCATATTGTATTGATGTGTATATTTGTTTCAATTATAGGGCTCATCTGTAAAATATACCTTGGTCTCAGCATGACTCCCTGTCAAAATAAAGGTTCAGTCAAATAAACACCCTGGTACCTTCCCCACTCCTTCACACTGTCTATTTCCTGACCCAACCTCTCCTACAACTCACACTACCAAGTTTAGATTTGGATTTCACCACCCCTCAATTCAACCCCCTCTAGCCGTCTGACTCCTTCATTTTCAATCTCCTCAGAGATCCAGACGCTTCTGTAGACGTGAGTCATAAAAGGGTCCATCTTATTCCTTATCAACCTTACCAGACAAAACCCATCGGTCTCCTTCGCTCTGCCTCTCCCACTTTCTCTCTCCTTCTCCAGACGCTGTATCTCTCTCAGATTACAGATATGCATGGGAGATACTGAGCAATGGGGATACACTCACAGTGCATGGGAAGGTTGCTTGACTCACTGGCTTCGAGTCACTTTGGTTCAAATCAAATGTACATCATTCAAAAGACGCTGTTCCTGAATATGCAGAATGAGCAGGAAATGGGGTAGACATTAAGCTTGGTTCAATGGATCACGGTCGATAATCATTATTAACTCCATCAGCAGAAGCAGGGAAGAGGCAGCGAACTTAGCCTTTCCACTGGGGAACATCCCCATGTCAGTTAATTAGGCAGAATGTGGACACCACAGAGGAATTTGATACGGTGCAGAGCATGTGCACATCTTAACCAGTTGATAACAACACATTGCCTCATTCTCAGTCATACTCACACACAATTCCAGTAGCCTACAAACAAACACAAACATACACACACACACGCACACGCACACACAGTGACCCCAGGCAAACAAATTAACATAATATGTAAATTGATATTAATATCAATGTCCATGGTCAGACTGCCTTCCAAAACTTACATTGGGAATCATTCAGAAACATTTGTTGAATGCCAAACCAAGCAAATGGAGTAGACCTAGCTTCCTGCCAGAGGATTCCCAACTTCATTTACATAATGGTTCCACCAAGCGTGGCAGTTATTCTATTTTCATCATCTCACTTCCCGTTGGCTGGCACGGGAGAGTGTTCATCAGCATTCACTACAGGTATCTAAACAGGGAGGATTGCCAGAGGTACATGGCTGGGGCGACAAACCGCCTATCAGTCTGTCCATAGTGTCACTCCTTTAGCTCTCCCTTCCCCTCTTTCTCTCCTTGTGCCTGTAAGTGTTTCCAGTCTGTGTGTGCTATTGCACCTGTAGCAAATAAACAGAGAGTAATCAAAAGAGAGCAACCAACTGTGCCACCTCCCAGATATAGTCTCTCTCTTCTCTAAGTGTAGAGGACATTTTCCTCTGCTCTTTGCTTCTCTTTCTCAGCCATCTCTCTCTACCTCTATACCACTCGCCTCTATCTCCTTCCTGCAACCCATCTCTCTGCATCCCTTTATCTACCTTCTCTCTCCTTTTCCTTGTGCTCTTCTCCCCCCCTAGTGGGAATGGGTGTAAGCTGCTCCTTTCTTCCACTCCCCATCTCCTCGCTCTCTCCCTCTCTTCCTCAGTAATGTGCTCCATGCTACACCATTAGAGGCTAGCCAGAGAGCAGGGCTAGGGTCAGGGGGAGGAGAGAGGGAAAGGGGAGGGGGGAATGAGGCAAAGGGGCTGGAGAGGGGAAGAGGTTGAGGGTGAAGGAGTGAGGGATGCGGAGCTGGTTGGCAGAGGAGGGTAAGGGAAAAGAGGGACACTAGAGGGTTGGAAAAATGAGAAGGAGAGGGAATGAAAGGAGCGAGTGACAGATGGGAGACGAGGACAGACAGAGCTGTTTGTGTGTGTGCGGGTGTGTAAAACTCCCTGGGCCTTGTTCTGTCAGGGAGCCAGCTGATGGATTTACCCCTCCCTGATCAAACACATCAATCAATAACACAGCATCAACACTACAGAGGAGCACAGCGACACAGACATGATTAATTAAAGTGCACTGCACACATACCATCTACTACCACTACAAGGGCATAACTGTACACAGCTCTCTGCCCCAGCCTAGCCAACTATCCCTCAACTATTATCTCCATTTTAACATTGCTAGTGTATCAACCTTATACAAAATCTCCCATATACCTTTGCTACAGTATATTTTTCCTCTCAACAATATTTCCTCTGCCCTTCCTAGATCATCCATCTCCTCTCAACGATCTTCCACGAGGTATCTGCCCTTTCTAGGGATACCAATTGAATTTCCCTTTGTTTTCATCCCAAGGACAATTGTTCTCAACTGTCTCAGTGGCCTCCACTCGTCCCCAGCAGCACATACTGTACATAGAGTCCAGTATGAGTGGTACATGGAGTGTCACTGATGGGATGTAGGGTGTTGCCAAGGCCACATGATCCACATAAGACCTTGAGGAGCTCTGATTCCATTACATAACCTGGCTCGCTGTCTCGGTCTGATAATGAGAGGGCTGTGTAGCAGAGGTCTAATGGCCAGCCCCTGCAGCCAATCTGGGGGAATGGTAATCGAGATCAGATGAAAACAGCCCCAATCTGTGAGGAGCCGATTTCTCTTGTAGTAGCAGCATGTTAGTTATAATTAAGGTCAATTAAAAGACTATGGAATCCAGTTGCAGCTGATGTGTGTTTTTGGGCTTACTCTCAGGACTCAATCTCTGTATGGTTGGTGTGCAGTGTCAATATGTCACACTGTAATCACCATGGCAAAAATCTGTCACTTCAGATGCCTGCCTCTTGACCCAAGGTCAAAATAAACTTTGCAGATGCGATTTACTGCCGTTATCCATCCCCTGCACTAGAAGGGCTCTGATTGGCTAGTTCCTCTAGAGAGGCGATGTACTGATTAACGGGCAGGCTGATAGATGAGCTGTATGATTGGCGAGACAATATATCTATCTGAATGGCATTGGCAGACTGGCTCCCTCATTTCAAACAGGGAAAACACACAAGAGGTAGGTATCAGGTCTCAACAGCCTTAAATAGTCACTGTTGTTCTCCTCTCCATCCCGCCTCCAGGTGGATATCTTCCGTCCCAGAGCTCTCACTCCATTCAGTCCCTTTCAGACCAGTGGGCTGGAGAGAGATGGCCAGAGAGGGGTCAACTCTCCACCAAAAACAGGCTTGCCCATAGTCCCTAAAATACTACAGTGAGCTGGAAGTGATTGGGGAGAGGATAACTCAGGAACAAACAGATGCTGTGCAGGACGCCATACCCCTTCCCCGGCCTAACCCCCCTCATTCTCTGCCTTCGGTTGGCAGGGTGTCTGTTGGCAGCAGGACAGAGTTTGGGCTGAGGTATAAAATTAGCTCAGACAAAGATTCAGAGGTTACATGCTTCTAATGAAGCTATTGATTTTTGATGAGCCAAAACAGAGCGCTTTTGTCTTTAGGAGCTGTCAGTGGATCTCTTTCGTGACTTCACTGCATCACATTACCCAGCACTGAGACAAGCCAGAGACAAAACCTCGAACCAAAGCAGGATTGGTCCAAGACACATCAAGGAACCGTTCCACACAATACATGCAGAAACACCATGTCATGTCACCGTCAGCTAGCAAAGTAGACACACACCCTGTAGACATATGATGAGATGTGCACACACACACACACACACACACACACACACACACACACACACACACACACACACACACACACACACACACACACTATGCAGTGAGAACCCTGGGGTTGAGACAGCTGTGAGTCCAGCTGCAGATAAAACATGTGGAAGAGGTCCCTAGGCTGGGCATCCACCCTTCTCACCTCTCATCATCCACACCACTCCCCTTTTCCCCTCTCCATTCCTCCCTCTCCACAGAAACTTGCATTAATCAGTAGATGTGGTATTATTAACTACGCCACATACAGTATGAGACACTACAGAACAGATATAGCACAGTCAAGTCAGCCTACTTTTCATACTGAGTCATGGTGCCATAATCAGAAGTAGGCTATAGCTTAAGTTTTCCAGCTAATGTCTCAAAAGTACAAATCATATAGGGCCCCCTCTCCATTACTTTATTACTTGTCCAGTCAGTTAAGCTCTTAACATGAAGGTGACAGTCCTTCCCAGAGGCCTCTCTAAGAGCTTCTAATAATGGATCTCCACCCAAAACTACCGGATGTGCTGGGAAAATATCTAATACTGGTACTTGACTTTACAGTTGCCAAAACACCTTTCCATAACCAATAAAGGTGAAGGCATTTTTTAACACTGAATTAAACAACCCAGTTAATTGTTTCATTTGACATTAAGTTGTTTATTGGCACGTCCACAGATCTGTAAGTGCGTGCCTTTAGCCAATTGTTTTTCTGCTTGTTGTCAAGTCGTACATAATGTTTGGCATGACAACAAACACAACAGGGGATTTGGCTAATTTGCTAATTGATCTGCTACCGGACTAGTAGTTTATATTCCATTGTATTCATTTACACACACGTGATGGTTTCTACAACAAACTGCACATCAAAACCTGGCAGATCCAACCTCTGCTCCTATCTGTCCTTCACACCTTCAGTTGCCATGGGGAACCACATCCAAGGTCTGACAGCAGTGATGCTGGGCCAGCTACTGTTTGTGTGCAAGGACACACAACATGCATGTGTGTATGCACACACTCACGCTGTACAGACATACAGTACACACCAACACACGGCCCCATTCACATTGACAAAACCGTGCAATCTGGCATTTTTCTTTAAGTCAGCTATGCTTTACTACTTATTCTAAGCACTTATAATGTCACTTTTCACAACGGCAATTAGAGCAAAATAATTCTGCCTGCAGTTGGCAATTATCCCCCCGTCAGCAGAACAAGTCTCATTGATCTGTTGTGTTTGATAAATGTGTCACCAGATCCCAGTAAACATCATCTTCCACTATCATGAGGGTTGCAGGTAAGTTTGATAGATGAGATGAACAAGGTCCTTAATCCACATTGACAACCATAGTCTATGTTCAGTGACATGGTAGACCATGTTAAAGCCCAGGTGCCTTTTAATAGGCTGGTACTTAAGATCTTAATTGAATTTGAAGCAACATAAAATGGCTGGCACTAAACGAGATGGGCGTCTAGCGGATCGATATTTCTAGTCATTAAAGTCGGGTGATTTTGGGTAATAAAGGCAAGCATGGCAGATGGGATGGCCATCTTGTGATGAGGTAATAGCCCTGCTGAAACCTGGCTAAACCCTACACTGAGGATAACCTCCACCTCTAACCTCTTACTGTAATATTTCATACAATCCTATAAACTGCAATTTCATCCCTATCTGTCTTTCTGTGACTGCTGCCTCTACTTGGCACCTGTTTTACACTGCAGGTACCTGTCATAAAGACAGCAGACTGTATGTTCCTGTTTTAGAATGTTCTTCCAGCATGGCGGTGGCTGGGATGAGGGGTGCTTACACATCAGCCCGACCTTGCTTCATCCTGCCTACTCCTCTGAGATGTATACACACACACACACACACACACACCACACACACACACACACACACACACACACACACACACACACACACACACACACACACACACACACACACACACACACACACACACACACACACACACACACACACACACACACACACACACACACACACACACAGGTCCCTCGGAATCTGGGACACTTCTGTTTGCGCCCTACACACACGTAAACATGCTCACGCCCATACATTGCTGTTCTTTTCATATATCAGCTTAGCAGGAAGACTGAATATAGGGCAGAATTCTTACGCACAATAAACACCATGGTCTGTGCAGTTCCGGCCGACTGGGCAAGGGTAGACCTTTACACTCATACCCATATACGTGTTGAAAACGGCAGATTTGGACACTGAGAAGTGCCTAAATTAGAACGCAATGGCTGCACAGTAAGATGCTATACATGATGGCAGAGCTCAGGGTCTCCGCCTCACAGATATGGATGGGTTTCGACTGAGATCCATTCTGAGAACCGCGCGCGACAAGATCCCATAAATGTTCCATACTCAGATAAAATGTATTTCTCACATTTTTTGCACAATTGCTATTTTATTTAAATTTTTTATTACATTTTGTGGTATCCAATTGGTTGTTACAGTCTTGTCCCAGCGCTGCAACTCCCGTACGGACTCGGAAGAGGCGAAGGTCGAGAGCCGTGCGTCCTCCGAAATACAACCCAGGCAAGCCACACTGCTTCTTGACACAATGCCCACTTAACCCAGTAGCACCAATGTGTCGGAGGAAACATTGTACACCTGGTGACCGTGTCAGCGTGCACTGCGCCCAACCCGCCACAGGAGTCGCTAGTGCGCGATGGGACAAGAACATCTCTGCCGGCCAAACCCTCCCCTAACCCGGATAGGGTCCCTAAATATGGGAACTTTACATTTAAGAGGATTTATCCACTTCAAATAAGTGTAGCTGAATGGGAGGAGACAGGTTAAAGAAGGATTTTAAAGCAATTGAGGCATAAATTGGGCTGTTCTGAGGGCAAAGGGGGTGCAACTCAATATTAGGAAGGTGTTCCTAATGTTTTGTACACTCAGTGTACGATCACTATGTTTGATGTACAGTTACAATAAGACATGGCATTATAACCTGGGTTGTCCTGAACAGAATGTGCACATGTTTATTGCATTGTGAAGAAAATTTGCCGCAGACCATACATTTGAATGCACTCATGACATTATATACGCACCAAAATAACGCACCAATAACGCACCGAAATAACGATCTGCTACTCTGAATTACCTAATGAAAGCCTAACACTGTAAGATCCTATTTTATAATTTAGCTAGTCATGTTGGCAATAGAACAATCGTTCAAATTATGCCCACCTGACCCAGATTGTGATTTATAATGGAACGTTTTTGGATTGCATAAACAACAGCAGTAATTGTGTAAAGGCGGGGATGCAGGGCTGTGTTCCAACAACTACAAGTGTGCTTGCTCTAGTTCCTCAATGGCACAGCTAGGAGAGATAAAAAAAACACCTTATATTTGAAGACTCTTCTTTGAGTCAAAAGTGCATTTAAATTAATCAGAAACTGTGGAGGTGTGTGGCCACTTGGAAAAAACAGTTAGACCTCTTAAATCCTTTAAATAATTTGTCTTATGTTACACCTACCCCAAATATTCCAAGAATTTTCTCATCATGTTAGCAACGTTTTCAATGAGAGCTAAATAACCAGCTAGCTAGCAAACAATGAAAACAGTATAATTTCCTAATTAAAAAAAAACACTTCAACAGGCTCTGTTTCATGTTTCATAGTTGCAAGTACCCCTAGCGCACTGTTGAATTATCTAGTCATTTAAACTAGGGATACACCGCTATGGTATTTTTGGCCGATACCGATATCCAATATATTAGACCGATAACCGATATAAAAAGACATGTGTGACCTTTAAAGCATTCTAGTACAGTTAAATAGTTGAAACACACACACACTGACCAACAAGTTGTTTTGTTGGCATTTACGTATGTCCCCATTACCAGTAAAACATAATCATCAACCAGGATTTCATTATACATGTCAAGCAGTGAAGTTTCAGCTCTGTCTGTCCGTGGCCTCTCTTCCTCGGTGGGCACTGTTACTGTATCCGTTTCCATCATGTCCAGCTCTGTCTGTCCGTGGCCTCTCTTCCTCGGTGGGCACTGTCACTGTATCCGTTTCCATCATGTCCAGCTCTGTCTGTCCGTGGCCTCTCTTCCTCGGTGGGCACTGTCACTGTATCCGTTTCCATCATGTCCGGCTCTGTTTGTCCGTGGCCTCTCTTCCTCGGTGGGCACTGTCACTGTATCCGTTTCCATCATGTCCAGCTCTGTCTGTCCGTGGCCTCTCTTCCTCGGTGGGCACTGTCACTGTATCCGTTTCCATCATGTCCAGCTCTGTCTGTAACATTTAACGTAAATCGTTTTTCTTGTCTGGATTGAAGTAGCGATCCTTGTACCTAGCATCAAGCATGGTGGCGACACAGTAATGCGGGTCAGATAGAATGCCACCAAATCGCTTGTTCACAGCCTCTAGTAGAGTACTTATAGTTTTAACCCCATGGTCTGTGTTGGCAGTTTTGTTGAGCAGGCGTTTCAATGTCATGACAGAGGGTATCATGTCTGCTGCAGACTCAGTTGATGAGCTTATTTCTCGAGTCAGTTGTTCGAATGGAGCTAGCTAGTGTGTTCATGTTTCCAAGTTTCAAACAGGTTCTCAAATTCCATTGAAATGGCAGCAGCGGTATGAGAACCAGCACATTCTTGAGCAATACAGCTGTCCTCAGTACGAAATCCTCGTCGACCCACTGTGCTGTCAGACTCAGCATGCTCATGGGGCTGACATCACTGGTCCAAATGTCAGTCGTGAAGCTAATGGCAGTGATGCCTATAGTACGTAGCTCATGGATGTGCGTTTCAACAAAACTGTGTAACTCCGGTAGGGCAACATCTAAAAAATAGGGCCTACTTGGTAGTATGTACCAGGGATCGAGGCGCTCGACCAGTCGGCGAAAGTGAACATCATCCACGACAGAGAACGGTTGATTGTCAAGGGCAATGAATTCCATTATCTTGGCATTAATGGATTCCGCCTTTGAGTTGTCTCGCTGAAATGTTCTTACTCTTTCAAATGACTGCTCAACTTGAACTTGTTTAGTTGTTGAACGTTGGCGCTTAGTATTTTTCTTCTTTTGTTCTGAGTAGCGCTGTATTTTCCATGGCGTCATTAAGTCATCTACCTACGTTATATAGGTATGCACGTCATCTACCTACATTATATAGGTATGCACGTCATCTGCCTACGTTATATAGGTCTGCACGTCATCTACCTACGTTATATAGGTATGCACATCATCTACCTACGTTATATAGGTATGCACATCATCTACCTACGTTATATAGGTATGCACATCATCTACCTACGTTATATAGGTATGCACATCATCTATCTACGTTATATAGGTATGCACATCATGTACCTACGTTATATAGGTATGCACATCATCTACCTACGTTATATAGGTATGCACGTCATCTACCTACGTTATATAGGTATGCACGTCATCTACCTACGTTATATAGGTATGCACATCATCTACCTACCTTATATAGGTATGCACGTCATCTACCTACGTTATATAGGTATGCACGTCATCTACCTACGTTATATAGGTATGCACGTCATCTACCTACGTTATATAGGTATGCACGTCAGCTTCGACATCGGTTTTGCACAGCGGCGTTAAACTAGACATCGGGCCGATGCTGATGTTGGCATTTTTAGCTAATATCGTCCGATTCCGATATGCTTACCGATATAACGTGCATCCCTAATTTAAACTATTTATTTTTGAAAACCCTCAGTTTTTGCCATAGCCCTTCTTGGCTTCTAAGGGTTTGAAAGGTGAGCAAGCCTGTCCGAGGTGCCAGACTTAATGACAGTTGCAATCCATCGGAGCGCTGTGATTGGTTGAGGCAGGGCTTAGCGAAGGGTCAATTGGCACACACAGATATAGCACAGTCATTATTCAAGCAGTACGTAGCAGTTTCAGCAAGGCTTCTAAAAATGTTCATGCAAAATGTTAACAGCTTGGAATTCCAAGGTCTAAGACAGTGCACATCCTTGGTCATTGAAACATTTATTTTGTCATTTTTAGTCATCTCTGTGCCTCCACCTATGAAGGAAGAGATCATCCTCAAGGCCAAAGCAATTCTAGAAAGAGTGAATGCCTCTGAGGTCACACTGTAATGGTTTATCATTAGAGGACTGCATCCAGGAGGTTATATAAAAGAGGAATGAGGTACCCTGAAGCCATATCATCTCACACACACACGCGCGCGATTGCACATACAAACGGACACGCGCTCACACACACAACGCATTAGCAGGTCTTGAGTCTAGTATTGTATTAAGTCTACACCCTGTAGAAATAGGAAAATGTACTACAGCCCAATGCATTGCAATGAAAACACACAAAACATTCTACAGCATCCCTATATTTGATAATACTTTCTCCACTTTTCTCAGCCAACCTAAAACTCCAACTGATCTGTAAATTGTGATGATTGAGAAGATGCATTCGGAAACTATTCAGACCCCTTGACTTTTTCCACATTTTGTTACGTTACAGCCTTATTTTAAAATGTATTAAGTATTCTTTCCCCTCATCAATCTACACCCAATACCCCATAATGACAAGGCATAAACAGGTTTTTAGAAATGTTTGCAAATGTATTAAAAATAAAAAACAGAAATACATTATTTACACAAGTATTCAGACCTGTTGCTAGGAGACTCGAAGTTGAGCTCAGGTGCATCCTGTTTCCATTGATCATCCTTGAGATGTTTCTACAACTTGATTGGAGTCCACCTGTTGTAAATTCAATTGATTGGACATTATTTGGAAAGGCACACAACTGTCTGTATAAGGTCCCACAGTTGACAGTGCATGTCAGAGCAAAAACCAAGTCATGAGGTCAACGGAACTGTCTGTCCCGTAGAGCTCCGAGACAGGATTGTGTTGAAGCACAGATCTGGGGAAGCGTACCAAACATTGCTGCAGCATTGAAAGTCCCCAAGAACACAGTGGCCTCCATCATTCTTAAATGGAAGACGTTTGGAACCACCAAGACTCTTCCTAGAGCTAGCCGTCCGGCCAAACTGAGCAATTGGGGGAGAAGGACCACGGTTATGGAGGTGACCAAGAACCCGATGGTCACTGTGACAGAGGTCTAGAGTTCCTCTGTGGAGATGGGAGAACCTTCCATTAGGACAACCATCTCTGCAGCACTCCACCAATCAGGTCAGGTCAGATGGAAGCTAATCCTCAGTAAAAGGAACAGCCCGCTTGGAGTTTTACAAAAGCCACCTAAAGGACTCTCAGACCATAGGAAACAAGATTCTCTGGTCTGATGAAACCAAGATTGAACTCTTTGACCTGAGTGCCAAGCGTCACGTCTGGAGGAAACCTGGCACCATCCCTACAGTGAAGGAATGTGGTGGCAGAATCATGCATCGGGATGTTTTTTCAGGGGCAGGGACTGGGAGACTAGTTAGGATCGAGGGAAAGGTGAACGGAGAAAAGTACATAGAGATCCTTGATGAAAGCTTGCTCCAGAGCACTCAGGACCTCAGACTGGGGTGAAGGTTTACCTTTCAACAGTACAACGACCTTAAGCACACAGCCAAGACAACGCCGGAGTGGCTTCGGGACAAGTCTCTGAATGTCCTTGAGTGGCTCAGTCAGAGCCCGGACTTGAACCCGATCGAACATCTCTGGAGACCTGAAAATAGCTGTTCTGCGACGCTCCCCATCTAACCTGACAGAGCTTGAGAAGATCTGCAGAGAAGAATGAGAGAAACTCCCCAAATACATGTGTGCCAAGCTTGTAGCGTCATACCCAAGACAACTTGAGGCTATAATCGCTGCTAAAGGTGCTTCAACAAAGTACTGAGTAAAGGGTCTAAATACTTATGGGTCTAAATACTTATAAATACTTATGTAAATTTGTTATTTCATTTATTTAGTTGTATAAATTTGCACACAAAAATGAAACGTGTTTTGCTTTGTCATCATGGGGTATTGTGTATAAACTGATGAGGCGTTTAAAAAAAATCAATTTTAGAATAAGTAACGTAACACATTTTGGAAAAAGTCAAGGGGTCTGAATACTTTCTGAATGTACTGTATGCATGAAGATATTGTAGTGTAGACACCCTTCTTTTTACACATACTGACAGGGTAGATCATCACTTTATGGAAGGGTTATCATTAATTCATTATGCCGCTGTCTCACCCTTATTCCAATGCCAACCTTGGCATACAGCAAGCAATGTTTTCAAATGTGTGTGTTGTATTGAAATGATTGCAGCCAACAATTGGTATTAATTTTGCAGAGGTATCCTCTCCTTCTCTCCTCCCTCTCTTTCGCCGTCTCTCATTTGGATGGTGTTGATGTGGAGGTCAGAGATAAAAGCTGGCCTGTGACAGATGTTCTGAACAGGATATCCTCCCTGTAAGACGCCCCTAACATTGCTGAGACTGTTTGCCATGGTATGAACAACCGTCACGTGGAGCTACGGGCTCCCTCCTCTGCCTCTGCTCTCCTTGTTCTCTCTCTCTCTCTCTCTCTCTCTCTCTCTGCTATTCCATCTATATCACTCTGTTCTCTCCCTTTCTCCCACCATCCTCAGACTTCTCCAAGATCCCACCACTCTACACACCGACCTCACGTTGTCTTATAGTGATGAGAATACACACACAAGACATCAACAATGAGGTGTCATGTCACCATCATTACCCAGGTAATGAGCAAATGAGCCATGATAATTTAAGGAGCAGGTGGAGATATATCACTGTAGCCCACAGCACAGAACACTGAATCAAGAGATAGAGGCAGCTGCAGTGCACCCTATTGGAGAAAATCCTTTTAACCCTTAATCTCACAGGTAGAGCTGGGAGGTTTACATTAAAACAGACTGTTCTTTAAAGGAAGAATAATAAACTTAGCAAATAGGGAAAGGAGGGAAGAGATCACTCTTTCCCTCTCAGCCGAGGATGGATGAACAGTCTCTTTCACATACTCATCTAGGAAAGTGACTACAAAAGCCAGCCTATCAGAGATATGTGGCACATACTACAGCAGGTCCACAGGAGGGGAAAACAATAGAACCTGAAAGCCACATTAAACCCAGCCAGCAGGACATGACGACTCAGCTAGGAGATTAGGAGAGGGGAAGAGTGGAGGGAGACAGAGAGGATCCCTGTCTGTCTCCCCACACCGCCCCCGACCCTCTGTGACTCCACCCTCCAAGAGAAATGACATATGGGGAAAAGACCAGAGTAAAGAGCATAACACCATCCTGGGGACAAGCGGGCAGGGCATGTCTGACTGAACAAACACAACCTGTGCATGAGCATCTGTGCATGACTGGTTAACACATGGCAGGTGTGTGCGCGTGACTGTGTGTGTAATTATATTGTTAAGTGTTAAGTGTAACCCGTCCTGTACAATGGAGGGAGGGAGACAGGTTGAGAAAAGGAGGAAATTAACGAAAGAGAGAGAGGCAGAGAGAAATTGACACCATCCTCAGTCAACCATACCTTGCGTCTTCGGTCCCTCGATCGATTCCTCTTCTTGTTCTTCTCCTCCTCCTTATCCTTCAGCTCCTGAGCTGCGAGCTCCGCTAGGTCCTTGTTCTTGCGTAGCTGCTTGGCGGCTTGTGCCATGGTGCAGCAGCTGCTATCGCCGTAGCTCCAGTCGTCACAGTAGCGGTCCCCGTCCCTGCCCCAGCCCAGGCTCTAACGACGGCTGTGGCTGCCACTGCGTGTGTGTGACGGTGGCGCTGGGAGCGCCTGTGTGTGTGAGACCGAGCCCCCAGCAGCCACAAATGAGATGCTGCTAGTGTTACTGCTGCTTCTCATCCAGTAAGGCTGTGTTGCACTGATATGCCTCCCCTCCCCTCACCCAGCACAGACCAGTCACGCAGTCCTGTGCTCAGCACGGTGGGGATCCTGCTGCAGAGCTCCCTCTCTCTTTCTCCCTCTGGTATGTCCTCCTCTGCTTCTCTCTATCCTCCTCCTCTACTGTCCTCTACTTCACTGACCAAGCTGCTGAGAACTGTGTGTGTAAAATACAATTGTAAGGGCACACGAACTGCAGATTCCTTCAAATAATTTTGTCTCTTCTTGCCTCTTCCACGATTCCACGATTCCCTCAAAGGAAAAGGACAGCAATCCTGCAGTATAGCAGAAATGTTGTTATTCTTCAATCAAATATATAAACTGGGTGGTTCGAGCCCTGAATGCTGATTGGCTGACAGCTGTGGTATATCAGGTCATATACCACGGGTATGACAAATAATGTATTTTTACTGCTCTAATTACGTTGATTACTAGTTTATAACAGCAATAAGGCACCTCAGGGTTTGTGGTATATGGCCAATATACCACCGCTAAGGGCTGTGTCCAGGCACTCCGAGATGCGTCGTGCTTAAGAACAGCCCTAGCAATGGCATATTGCCTATATACCACACCCCCTTGGGCATTATTGCTTCAATATACAGCCTTTTCTTGCTCTGTTCTAAATGCTATTCTATAAATCTTTGGGTTTTCAAAGATGCATAGACAATTGTTGGTATGTATTTCTCTGTGTGATTTATTGACATGGAGTAGTACACAAGCAGTAAGATGGGGCTGTGTTCACCCTAGCTGATCAGGTTCTGTTATGTTTTACAGTCAGCAACAGACAAGGAATAAACATCAAAAACATGTGTGTTTCATAAAAATTGCATGCATGTTGCCACCCTGTCTTCTCCCTCTCCTTTTCACTGTAGAACAAATAATGAATCATTCCAGAACTAATAAGGACCTCACACACGCATCGATCGAGGGAAAAGAGACCAAGGGCAAACATGAAGTAAAAGGCATATTCTAGTCGCTCCATTTATTTATATTCCAGTCACACTAAATGTAATCTCAGCGCTATATGTGGGATCCTTCTCAACGCCGGAGACATAGAAACAAAGGAATTACACTGACATCATGGTGGGGTCTCATTCACTCTTCATAGACTTAAGACAGCAGCCACTAGACCGGAAACACATTAGTCATATTTATTTACGGTTGTCATGAGCCAATATATCAGCACACCTGCATTCAACTGCCTGGCTTGAGAATGCAACTGAATCGCTTTGCTCATTCCAGTTAGCCTACCCACAAAATGAAGCCTTAAATCAATACTGAGCATAGGGAACACATATTCAAATATATAAAACTGTGCATTCCTCAGCCAAGCATTTTTATTTAAAAAAGTATTTAAAAGTGTTTCCCAATTAAGGACTCATAGATGAATAGGGGATGTCTCCCTGGTGATCAAGCCATTTATTTATTGAGTGTGTGTGTGTGTGTGTGTGTGTGTGTGTGTGTGTGTGTGTGTGTGTGTGTGTGTGTGTGTGTGTGTGTGTGTGTGTGTGTACAGTATGTCAATAAAACCTGCATTGATTTGGGATCTTTCCATTCATCACTTCTTCATGCGTTATTCAATAGGGTACAAACTCCACCTACCTACTGACACCAAGCAGGGAGGGAAATGCCTTTGGTGTGATTGACAGCTTTGGACTTTATTTTGACTGATGGTAATGGTCCCCAATCAACTGGAGGCAATAAACACTCCAAAATATGGTTCAATAGCCCCAGGAATAGAATGGGGGTTTATTCTGTGTTCAACACAAATGTCAAATGGGAAATGACATACTAGGCACATCAATGTAGGCTAGGCAGTATTCCACTCTAACTGATGGGGCAGGTTCCAATTAAGTTTTCCCCATGTGTCAAAAATGTCAATACACTATGAGAATATATTTTATACTTGCAAATAGTCTGGAATACTAAAATATGTATAATACTGCCACCTACTGAAATGTTGGTGAATGATATCATATAAAAATATTTTTTAATAAGGACATGATGCATTTTAATTTACAACAATAAGACTACTGAACCTGTACTCATACCTCAATAGTGCAGGCTATTGTTGTCAGATCACCGAAAATCAACATCCGACATTCCAAATATAGACAGGCCAATACTGAAAGCCTTCTATAAGTTCTCATCTAACCAACAACGCTACAGTCCAAACATTTGGACCTGTTCTATTGATTTCAGCATGATATCATGATATAGGGTACAAACAGGGTGGCAGGGTAGCCTAGTGGTTAGAGCATTGGACTAGCAACCGTAAAGGTTGCAAGTTCAAATCCCCGAGCTGACAAGGTACAAATCTGTTGTTATGCCCCTGAACAAGGCAGTTAACACCACTGTATTGTTCTTAACTGACTTGCCTAGTTAAATAAAGTTAGAAAAATAATATTGATGGAAGTGTTAAAAAAAAGTGTTGCTAGGCATGTCTACTTACTGTGTGGGCTACCCAGAATGCAACACTTCAAAATGTAGCTAGCTGTAGTCTACACATTATTACCAGATTCCATGTAGTTGTAGATCAGTGTTAGTTTTAACAGGACTTGCAACCTTATCTCCCCCTCGCGCAATTGATTTGAATGTGATATCAATATGAGTGATTGGAAAATAAGTGTTGTGTTTCTCTTTCTGTGTTGGCGACCCCCAAATCAAATTGCCTCACTCCAAAATGTAGCTGTCTTCTGCAGGTTGTTCTCTAACCAGTGATGTAAAAAAATATCTCCAGTTTCCATGTTCTTTCAGTTGTGTTAGTTTCAACAACGCTACCACCTGACCCCCCCCCACCCCCCCACCTAATCGATATCAGTGATTTATTGCCACTTGTCCAAACACCAGGGTTTTGATGCGTGTGCAGTTTATAAGGTGCTCGATAAAAAAAATACAAGTTATATGATTACTGTTGTTGCACTTGTGTAGGTAGTAGATTTTAGGTTTAGGTTTTCAATATATAACAAACTGTTTCTGCATATTGCTCATTGATTTGGACACCAGGTGTCGCAGGAAGAACAAGACGTTCCTCAGGGACCCCAGCCACCCGAGCCATGGCGTGTTCTTCCCGTTTCTATCACTCAGACGCAGGCAGAATAGGAGCACCATGGTAAAAACTGTAAGACTGGCCAATAGCTTCTACCCCCAGACCATCAGGCTTCTACCCCCCACCTCAAAGGACATTTCTACCCTGCCCTCACCCCAATAGACATGTATTATGCTGAATAGTCACGACTAGTCGACTACTCACCCTGCTGCTCCTCCTTTGGACATTTCCCATCCCCTCTAATGGACGTTAACCCTGCCCCCACCCTCAATGGACATTTATCATTGTATTTATATCTATTTGTATTATTTTACTTCACTTTGTCCTGCGTTGTTGGAGCTCGTGCCCTGTAATTACATCTGCAACCATGTGCATTATGTGACTATTAAACTCTCTAATCTCTAATGTCTAATCTAATCTCTAGACTGTTTTGACGTTGGGCTATGTATCAAAATGGCTTGTCAACAGGAAGCAGCGACAATACATTTTCAATTTATATTTTAGAAACATAAATGTAACTTTCAACATTAATTTCCAATGGTATTGTACGATTGACTTATTTTGATGATAGCCTATTCCAATAACAGAAATGTCCAAAAAATGTATCCCTGCCGACAAGGAGCTCTTAAAATTGTTGCAAAACAGGATTCAACATTGCCATCTAGTGGTATAAACGTGTCTTGTATTGCTATTGCCTAGTAGAGTAGTTTGTAACCACCACACCATGAGAAAATGGTTAGAAAACTTGCCAATTTACCCACAGACCGTGCACATTCGGAGTAGACATATTAACCCTCGTTGAATTTATGAAAGCATCTGACTTAACATGTGATTTCAATTTAATTGAGAAACGAGAGAGTGGCCTAAGAAGTCATTATTACTTTAAGTAAATGGCTTACCTTTAGAAGCTTTCAGCAGGTAGGCAAAGATGAGTGCCTGGTCAGCGAAAAGTAGCACACGCTATGTTACTGTTTCCCGCGACTGGGACTGACAGGTGCACACGAGACAAACAGAAATTAAGCCGATGGTGGAATACAAAAACTTTATTGTTCTCTTAATGTGACAAATTGGATAATCAAAACTACATTGCAAATAGATTTATGCAAATGATTTCTTGGAAAGAAAATTGAAATGTAGGTGTTAAAGTCAAGCAATCTATCCATTTGGAAGTCCTTTCATGTCCATTCAGTTCGGCAATGCTGGTCAGTATATGACCACTGTGGCATAGTCATGGCCTTGTTCAAACTTGACTGAGTAGGATGGAGGAGCACCAGCATGGGACAAGGTGGCATAGCACAAATCATCTTCACCTTCCTGTTATTGTAACAAAGGGATGAGGACAAATGACTATTTGAAAGGAAACATCAAATCATCAAATCCTTTCAATAAACCACAATTCCAACGGTTACTCATTTATAACATGCTTATATGTTGTGTGCCAGCCCACTGTACTGTTTATGCACAGAAAACCAAAAAAGCACTATGGTGGCAAAGTGGAGGAAAAGTGTGAGGCAGCTACATAAAAACATAATTATGTCATGGTATTGCCTTTTCTTCTTCTCTTCTTCATAATGACACTGGACGGTGACCTTTGACCACAGCCCTCTGGGCTTCCACCCAGGCAGCTCTGACCCCTTTACTTGGAGGGAGCATTGGTTGTGGCTGGCATTTGATCGACCAAGCTCCTTGAGTTTAGAATCCACATAGAACAAACACTGCTGACACTTTACAAGGGCAGAGGACTCACTGCTCAGCTCAACCCCTTCACAAACTTCAGGCTTACTGAGATCTGGTGCTTCTTCTGGGTAATCCAAGTGTTTGTCTGTTTCTCCTTGTTCCTTTGAAGGATGAGGAAAGAGAGAGGTAGTTGAGGAATGATAGGTATGACAACATCGTAGTGAAAAAACTACGATTTGTGTCCGTTCTAAAACAAATTCAACATGCAAGATTATTCCCTTCTTTAGAGCGCAACATTTATTTCCCAGCCTTTGATTACCATGCAAATCACAAAAGTACATCCCTAATGTTGAATGACAAAACAAGCAAGAGAAGGGGAGAAACGTACCTGCATCTGTTAACTGTAGGTCAAGAGAGACGACAAGAAATGTCGTTCATTGTCATTCCAACCAAAAGTACAACTAGGGATATTGTTATGAAAGTCAATTATTTAACATTTTATTATATAGTACAATAATGATATTATTAATAATACATAACTCACACATAAGGCACCAGCAGCACATTCATTGGATCACGGTTAAGAGTTCTTTAAACCTGCCACCTGTTATTATGTATAATACAGAGAGAGATGTGAAACAGGATATATGGAAATGAGAAATGCTTTCGGGGGCGACTATATTCACATGCTCTCGAAAATGTTTTTAGAAATATACACAGGAGCTGTTGGCTGTAGATAATGACTCAGGCAATGCCACAGTAGTGAGTGTGAGAGTGACACACTGTATTTTGTGTCTCCCCTCTCTCCTTTTATGGTGAAACAATAGCTCCCACCTATGACCCTTCTGTGATGGTGCATCATTTTCATATACACTATCATACCTATAGCTGTCATAGGTTTGTAATGTGCTCCAATTGCAGGTGTAGATAAGACTGATCTGGGTGGGCATATCTGTCCTAAGATCTGTAACCAACATGTTACGTCTGTCGGGAGCACAGAGGTTATGAGAGTTATGTTCATGCAAGATTTTGTTCTGGGTATTCCAGATTAGGTTGGGCCTAACTGGCAGGAACCGCTGGTAATTGCAAAAAGTATATTTAAGATATTATTGAATTATTGCAATTATCATGTGGGTTTGCAAATGGTCTGAGAGGAACAGATGTTGACAGACTACAGGAAGAGGGTAGCAGAAATCAGGAAGCAGAGAGAGGAAATATGAGGTAGTGTATCAAGGTGGAAGTAAAGTCACATACTGTAAGTAAACTGTGATATTAACAAAACATATTTTTTAAAGTAACAGTGGTGTAAAGTACTTAAGTAACAATACTTTAAAGTAATACTTAAGTAGTTTTTGGGGTATCTATACTATATTCATATTTGTGTCTTCTTTTACTTTTAGTTCACTACATTGCTTAAGAAAACATTGTAATTTTTACTCCATATATTTTCCTTGACACCTGAAAGTACTCATTACATTTTAAATGCTTAGCAGGACAGAAACATAGTCAAATTCACACACTTATCAACCAAACATCCCTTGTCATCCCTACTGTCTCTGATCTGGCGGACTCACTAAACTGACATGATTTGTTTGTAACTGATGGCTGAGTGATGGAGCCCCTGGCCTTCTATAAAAAAGAAGAATAAAAAGAAAATGGTGCATTCTGGTTTGCTTAAGATAAGGAATTTGAAATGAGTTATACATTCACTTTTGATACTGAAGTATATTTTAAATCAAATACTTGTAGCCTTTTACACAAGTAGAATTTTACTGGGTGATTTTTACTATTACTTGAGTCATTTTCTATGAAGGTATCTTTACTTTTACTTAAGTATGTTTGTTGAGTACTTTTTCCACCACTGAAAACTAATATACACCAGACATGGTTAAAGAGAGAGATGTAGAGATGTAACAAGCAAAGTTTGACATGTGTTCTACCCTCTTGTGGCTTTGAGTCTATATTGACTCTTGTCAAGGAGTGAAATAGATTGGTGACTACTGATTGGTGACTGCTGACTAGATTCGGTAACTCAATTAAGGAAAACATTTATTTTATGTTTCAGACAGTGTACTTTTCATTTATTTCATTTAACCTAAAATGCAAATAGTTGAAGATGCTTGTTTTCAGAAAGGAGTAGATACAGTATCTTTAGTCTTTGATGTTGTGGCAGGATTTGTTTTTGTACTATGAGTAAATTATGATCCAATATGAAAACTAAATATAGGATTGTAACTGTAAACTATGGCAAAACATGTTATCCAGTAAATGTTTCTTCTTCTATGATTCTGCTAAGAGGGCGTACTCTCCAGCTATTTCAAACTTGATCTTGGTGCGCCCAGGTTCAACTTGGTTACCGGTAGATGTCACTGTTGCATATTGACGACTAGCTTGGACACCGGTATATGTCACTGTAGCGTATTGCAGACTAGTGTCCTCTTCCTGTAAGAGAGAGCTCAAGTCACTTTGAGCTGTGTGCACAGCAGGGTTGTCTTTGGTGCTATTTGCAATATTGCTTGATATTTTGGTAGTAAAGTGCATATTAGGCTACTTCACACTGCACTGGTTCAAACCAACTCACCTCATCCCTAGAAGGCTTTGTGATGACAGAATCTGTTTAATATGAGAGAATGAGGGAAAATAAAACACTGAACAAAAGGAGATAAAGGCAGTGGTGGTTTAGTTAACTCTCATACTCACAGACACATGGTGGGTTTTGGTCTTGCTGTTCAGGTGGGCTTCTGTTGAGACAATGCAGTACAGTCAGAAAGATATAGCCATGCATGAATAAAGAAAAATAATGTAAATCTAAAATGAATACACCAGTCTTACCCAGTATTTACAGGCCTGCCTTGAACCCCTTCAAAAGATACATAGAGATAATTGAGCAATTTTGAACATAATTCAAAGTAGCATTTGGAGCAAAATAAGAATGTGTTATGAGTAGACCTATCTGAAAGCACGCACCACACTTGCGTTGGAGAACACCCAGCACACACCCAGCTAGCAGAACCAGGAAAAGGGAACAAGTACCCAGACTGATGACGACGTGGAACTTTGTACCTGAAGAAACGGTTAGTGAATGAGGCTCCTAATGAAACTGACAGTGAATCATCTGTACAGTATAACCAAACCTTACAATGACTAGGATGTTAGTGCAAATAAGCCTTACTAATAGTGACTATTGAGATACTTAACAGTTTAGAGATGTTAGAAACGTATCAATAGCTGTACATTTAGAAGCAGAGTCATTCACTAAACTTGTATTTTGAAGTTCTTAGGACCACTAACAGCTCATTTAAAACCAAACCAATGATACTTACCACTTCCTTGGGGTGTGGCACTGTTGCTTGTCTTCTCCTGACCAGGTGTGATTAAACTGAACGCTGATGTGGAATTAGTAGCTCCTGGAGGATTTATGACTGAAATAAATAAAACATTGATATGTGTACAATAATAATATATTAGTCTTGCAGTACAACAGTAGACCGACAGAATATTGACACATTTGAAATCACAGAAATTGATGGGCTCTAGTCTTCCTCACCATCTATGGTGATACCGAGGGGTTCACTATGCTGTGATGTCACAGTATCTTCACCCTCTACCACCAGCTCCACAGCACAGGTGATGAAGATCTCTCCAGCACTGCTCCTCTTCCTCTGCAGTTCCTCTTCTGCCACTCTCCCCAAACAGCCATTGTCTTTGTAGGGTAGTTTTTTAAAGTGTGAGTCACCAATGTTCAGATAAAAGTAGCAAGAGGTGCCAGCCTTGGCCTCACATCGAAGATTGAGGTATTTCCCCATCTTAAACACATGAACACTGGGATTTCCAATTGGATCTGTTTGTAAATTGTGAAAGTAATTTATGAAGTCAATTAACAAGTGGGATGTGTACTATGGTAAACATGTGCTTTGGAGTACTGTAAAACTGCCACTTACCACCCACATTAAGTCTTCGAGCATCACTAGGTTTTGAGGTTTTGATCGTTTCACCTTCTCTGTTCTGTACAATTACACAGCTGAGATCTACTTCAGTCTTGTTCCACCTTTTGAACTCATTCCAGAGCAACTTGAACTGGCAAGCACCCTGCTTGTAATCCAGTTTCCTTATAGGGTTGGGGTCGTGATCTTTGTAGAATTTGCACTCTGTGCCTTTTGGTGACTCACAGCGTATTGTAACAGGTGTAGCTACATTGATGTACCCAGGGTAAAATAGAATAGTGGGAGTGGGAACCAAATCTGTTAAGAGAAATAGAGAGAATCTATGAAATTATGAGTGATAAGAATCTTGATTCAGAATGTATTTGTATGTGGAGTATCACCTCCTTGTCTCTCTATTTACAACTAAATATATTTCATAATAAACATATGGCACTTTAAGCATTGTGCTAAACTACATTAGTTGTGAAAAGTAGTGTACAAATCTATCATCAAAAAAATACTTTTATGCCTAAAATAAATAAATAGCTGTTGAGCTGGACAATTAATGAAGTGACATTTGTTAATATGTACCTGCACAACTTTCTTTTACCGCAACACCGGCAACATCTACGAACAAGATAAAAACAACTTAGTGAGACATTTTACAAGCCTTACTATAAGGCATAATAAAGGCTCATACATACTTAGAACAAGTTATAAAGCATACATTAAGTAACATACTACCAAAACTTAAAATCCATGTAAAGAGATATTGATCCAAAGACCAAAATAGTCGAATACTCACAAATGAGAAGAATAAAAGAAAAATACATATTTTCCACTTTCTTCCGTCAGTGAAGTGAACTCCACACATAGATTGTCATGTGAGAAAACTGATGTGTGTTTGGTAGGACACAGAAAAACCTACAGAGGAGGATATGGAGACTCACGAGTGATGTTGTGACAGATCACTAGTGACGCTGAAGAAAATGACCTTATTTTCATTGACCACTAAGGGGCGGTCCATGTGGTCCACCCTACATTAAACTTACTGAAAATATAGGTAACTACAGCACAGCTATTTCAAATATGAGAACTCTTGTGATTAATTGATCAAATAAACTTGTTGACTTTTCAAAGAGTTACTTTATACTATACACACACAAATAAACACAACCAAAACTAGATACGCAGTAGCTTAACAGCAACATCACCCTAACATCTGCTAGGCAGGACACTAGAGATACGGGCCATAAACTTATATTTCTCCCTTAAGGTGACCTGACCTCAACCCCCCTCCATCAGTTATCCACGGCTCTCTCCCTTCATCAATACCTGACACATGTATTTCACTTCCCTGCACTCAACACATTCCAAGCTCAGTTGCACAGTCTATATACCTTCCTCCTATAACCATTAACTTCTGGTGTAGACCCTCTAAACCTCAGCACTCCATCACTGACATGAATAAGTATATTTTCATATTCTCAGAATCCAACACAACACACTCGTTGACATGATCAACTGAGTTCAGTTACTGATGTATTGTGTTTATTTGAATTTGGATAATTTGATGGATAGTTTCTTGTTTGAGATTAATTCACCCCACGTCTTTTATAGTTTTGTAATGGAGGTGACTAATGCTTCTCCAAATGAGGAAGTGGCAGATACCTTGATCCATGTCTGTTTAGTTAACATAATACATATTTCCAGTCAGAGTAACCAGTCTGTGCCAACTAAGTCATGGCTTGGATTGCATCCATAGATCACATTACTTTTATGGATTTTTGTCAAACTTCGTTTTTTAGATGCAAATCTAAGCATTGAAGAAATGCAAAACAGGAATAAAAATATATTTTAGTTGTTTTTTATTTCATCACCAATAAATTGTTTCATGTTTTTTGGTAAATCACAGGAGGAAAGGTAATGGATTGTTCCTCAAATAATTAAGATTTCTGTGATAGTACTGGATAACATTGACATCAACTCCTTGTAGGACGCACCAGTTTCTTTTAAAAGGTTGGACATTTTTTTAATGTGAATCTTGCAATATATACAGAAATTATACAATTGACATGTTATTTATTTAAATTGTAGTATGATAGATCTTGTTCTCATCCATCTGGGTTTGAGGGCTAGGGACAGTGTTAGAGGACCAGTTGCAGCACAATGGCTTATTGTAGCACATCTCAGCTTAGATCATGACCACAAATCCATTACTGTGTCTTTCCACACCTCTTCATGTTCTCTGACAAGTCATTTCTGTTGATGGATATAGACATGAGCTTCATACAGTATGAAGATGTGAATAGCAAGCCGTATGCTGGGTTGTTTGCAGGGGTGATGTTGGTGCTTCTCCTCATCTCTAGAAATAGAAGTGTACCTGTATGATCAGTACCCTCACTGTGGTCACATCTACGTTACAAACAGACTCGACACACTCTGCTAAATCTCAGGTATAACAGTGAACATCATGAGTCATCGGACCGTTGAATGTAAATATAATATATAAACTCATTACACATGAAACACTTTGCATAATATAAAATACATTAACAAGCAGTGGGGAGTAAAGAGCATTGTTCTACACACACATATTGCAGCTTAGATGGGTTTTGGTCAAGACATGACAATTCACCAGTACATTCAAACAGATAATATAGAAACAGCTGTAGAACATTTTTAGGATCTGGGGACCCATGCCAAATCTTTTCAGTCTCCTGAGGAGGAAAAGGCGATGTCATGCCCTCTTCACGACTGTCTAGTTGTGTTTGGACCATGAAAGTTTGTTGGTGATGTGGACACCAAGGAACTTGAAACTCTTGACCTGCTCCACTACAGCCCCTTTGATGTTAATGAGGGCCTGTTAAGCGATCCTTTTTCTTTAGTCCACGATCAGCTCTTTTGTCTTGCTCACATTGAGGGAGAGGTTGTTGTCCTGGCACCACACTGACCTCCTCCCAATAGGCTGTCTCATTGTGGTCCGTGATCAGGCCTACAACCGTTGTGTCATCAGAAAACTCAATGATGGAGTCGTGCTTGGCCACGCAGTCGTGGATGAACAGGGAGTACAGGAGGGGACTAAGCATGCACCCCTGAGGGTCCCTGTGTTGAGGGTTAGTGTGGCGGATGTTTTATTGTCTATCCTCACCACCTGGGGTAGCCCGTCAGGAAGTCCAGGATCCAGTTGCAGATGGAGTTGTTTAGTCCCAGGGTCCTTAGCTTAGTGATGATGATGCTTTGTGGCCACTATGGTGTTGAATGCTGAGCTGTAGTCAATAAACAGCATTCTCACATAGGTGTTCCTTTTGTCCAGGTGGGAAAGGGCAGTGTGGCGTGCGATTGAGATTGTGTCATCTGTGGATCTGTTGGGACGGTATGCGAATTGGAGTGGGTCTAGCGTATCCTGGAGGATGCTGTTGATGTGAGCCATGTGAGCCTTTCAAAGCACTTCATGGCTACTGACGTGAGTGCTACAAGGCGGTAATCATTTAAGCAGGCTACCTTCGCTTCCTTGGGCACAGGGACTATGCTGCTTGAAACATGTAGGTATTACAGACTCGGTCAGGGAGAGGTTGAAAATGTCAGTGAAGACACTTGCCAGTTGTTCCGCACATGCTCTGAGTACACGTCCTGGTAATCCGTTAACAACACACATTGACATGATCAATTGAGTTCAGTTACTGATCTATTGGTTTTATTTGAAATTGGACAATTTGATGGATATTTTCTTGTTCGAGCTTTTTCACACCACGACTTTTATAGCTTTGGTGACTAATGCTTCTCCAAATGAGGAAATGGCAGATACCTTGATCCATGTCTGTTTAGTTAACATAATACATATTTCCAGTCAGAGTAATCAGTCTGTGCCAACTAAGTTATGGCTTGGATTGCATCCACAGATCACATGACTTTTGTGGAGTTTTGGCAAACTTAGTTTTTGGAAGCAAATCCAAGCATTGAAGAAATGGAAAACAGGAATCCAAATATATTTGAGTTTACCAACTGGGCCACATAACAGAGACATGATCAAAATGAGTTCATTAACTGATTAATTGTGTTTTATTTGTAGTCGGACGTTTTAGACTACAAATAAAACACGTTTCAGCACCCAACTTCTCTCCAGTCATGTTACGCAGGTGACTAAAGTTTCTCCAAATGAGGAAATGACAGATACCTTGATCCCTATCTGCTTAGTTTATATAATATATCTTTTCAGTCAGTGTAACCAGTTTGTGTCCGGTAATGGCTTGGATTGCATGCATTGAACACATTACTGTTGTGTATTTTTGGAAAACTTTGTTTTTTTGGAGTCAAATCCAAGTATTGCAGATTTGTAGACAAATGGAAAACAGGAATCAAAAAAGTTGTTTTTCATTTCATGACCACCAATGAATTGTTAAATTAAAAAAACCCAGGTGGAAAGTTTAAAAGTTTTCTGTTCCCCAAATAACAGTTATGTATTGGTTAACATTGACAGCAACTCCTTGCAGGTTGCACCAGCCTCATTTTAGTGTTTGGAAATGTTTGAATTTTGCAATATATACAGCACTTACCATTATGTTATTTATGTTAAATTATGGTTTTGAGGGCTAGGGACAGTGTTAGGGGACCAGTTACAGCCCAATGGCTTATTGTAGCACATCTCAGCTTAGATCATGACCACGATTCCACTACTGTGTCTTTCCACATCTCTGCACCTATGCATGTTCTCTGACAAGTCATTGTATATTGATAGATATAGACATGAGCTTCATATGAATAGATGTATTGAGAGCCCTTCGTGGTGTTGTTTTTTCAGGGGTGATGTTAGTGTAGATGTGGGACACCCATTTCTACTTTGCCATCTCCTCATCTCTAGAAATAGAGCTGTATCTGTATGAGTGTAATGAATACTCAGGGAGGAAAAAGGTGTAGATTCACGCGCAGAGCGTGGGAGATGTTTATTAAGCATTCGCAGAAGGCAGGAATCGTGGTCACAGGCAATGGTCAAACACAGGTAGGCAGTCAAAAACAAACAATACCTCACAACCATACAAACAGAAAGAACTGAACTAAATATGGAGCTGATGAGACCAGGTGAGAAACGAACACAGGTGAAATCAATGAAGAAAATGAAAGTCAGGGCTATGTTCCAGAACACAAAGAAACAGGGCTACGTTCCAGAACACAAAGAAACAGGGCTACGTTCCAGAACACAAAGAAACAGGGCTACGTTCCAGAACACAAAGAAACAGGGCTACGTTCCAGAACACAAAGAAACAGGGCTACGTTCCAGAACACAAAGAAACAGGGCAACGTTCCAGAACACAAAGAAACAGGGCTACGTTCCAGAACACAAAGAAACAGGGCTACGTTCCAGAACACAAAGAAACAGGGCTACGTTCCAGAACACAAAGAAACAGGGCTACGTTCCAGAACACAAAGAAACAGGGCTACGTTCCAGAACACAAAGAAACAGGGCTACGTTCCAGAACACAAAGAAACAGGGCTACGTTCCAGAACACAAAGAAACAGGGCTACGTTCAAGAACACAAAGAAACAGGGCTACGTTCAAGAACACAAAGAAAAAGAACACAAGGTTGACTTAAAAAAAAGTAAAGCAGAACCTTACAATGAGCAGTACCCCCACTGTGGCCACGTCTACATGACAAACAGACACAAAACACCCAGCTAAAGCTCAGGTAGATCAATGACCATCATGAGACAGACCGTTGAAACACAACAGCTGTGTAATCTAAACAACACAATTTCTCTTCCAGAGAAAAGAAACAACATTTCCAACAATTATTTACAATATACTGTACAAGCTTTATTTTCACTGGAAAAACACAACATACTAGAGCAGAAAAAAATGTAATGCTAATAAAATTGCTATATTTTACATATACAAACACATTACACATTAAACACTGTGTATAGTATAAAAATACATTCACAAGGTGCATGGAAATTGCAAATTGTTCAAATTGAATAACTTCTCCTCCTATTGACTTCTGGTTTATAAAAACATTGACACATCATACTCTCCAGCCATATCCAACTTGAACTCCCCAGCAAGGTCACATCCTTATAGCATAGTGCAGACTTGAGTTCTCTTCCTGTAAGAGAGCGAAAACATACCACAATGCACCATAAGCAGTGAACAGTTACACTATAACCATAGTGGATAGTAAAGAGTACAGTTATACTCTACACACACTGTTTGCAGCTCATTTGGGTTTTGCCAGTCAAGAGCAGTTTCCAGTACATCCAAACAGATGATAGGAAAATGTTCAGTTAAATAAATAGATCACTCTCACCTCCTACTGTTATTTCCTCATTCATCACCTTCAGAAACAAAAGTATAATGAGAGCGTAACTAACAGGCCCTGATTGTAGCTGACAACAGCCTTTGGAACAACATACAAAATTGAGTATTTTTTAAGCAAAAGGCACTTGCCGTGTCTACACCAGAGAAAACACAGGAGAGATTCCACCAGAAGGATGAGAACATAGATACCGGCACGGAGACCGATGTAGAGGGGGATCATTGAGGAAGGGTCTGGAAGTGAAAATGACATCATGTATCATATTCATTTCACATCAATGTTCTAATGTCCTGCAATTGTGAGCATCTATGTCTAAACCACCTAAATGTACATCCCTGATCCACCTCTATGCAGACGACACCATTCTATATACTTCCGGCCCGTCCTTGGACACTGTGCTATCTAACCTCCAAACGAGCTTCAATGCCATACAACACTCCTTCCGTGGCCTCCAACTGCTCTTAAACGCTAGTAAAACCAAATGCATGCTTTTCAACCGTTCGCTGCCTGCACCCGCACGCCTGATCATCATTCTTAAATGGAAGACGTTTGGAACCACCAAGACTCTTCCTAGAGCTAGCCGTCCGGCCAAACTGAGCAATTGGGGGAGAAGGACCACGGTTATGGAGGTGACCAAGAACCCGATGGTCACTGTGACAGAGGTCTAGAGTTCCTCTGTGGAGATGGGAAAACCTTCCATTTGGACAACCATCTCTGCAGCACTCCACCAATCAGGTCAGGTCAGATGGAAGCTAATCCTCAGTAAAAGGAACAGCCCGCTTGGAGTTTTACAAAAGCCACCTAAAGGACTCTCAGACCATAGGAAACAAGATTCTCTGGTCTGATGAAACCAAGATTGAACTCTTTGACCTGAGTGCCAAGCGTCACGTCTGGAGGAAACCTGGCACCATCCCTACGGTGAAGGAATGTGGTGGCAGAATCATGCATCGGGATGTTTTTTCAGGGGCAGGGACTGGGAGACTAGTTAGGATCGAGGGAAAGGTGAACGGAGAAAAGTACATAGAGATCCTTGATGAAAGCTTGCTCCAGAGCACTCAGGACCTCAGACTGGGGTGAAGGTTTACCTTTCAACAGTACAACGACCTTAAGCACACAGCCAAGACAACGCCGGAGTGGCTTCGGGACAAGTCTCTGAATGTCCTTGAGTGGCTCAGTCAGAGCCCGGACTTGAACCCGATCGAACATCTCTGGAGACCTGAAAATAGCTGTTCTGCGACGCTCCCCATCCAACCTGACAGAGCTTGAGAAGATCTGCAGAGAAGAATGAGAGAAACTCCCCAAATACATGTGTGCCAAGCTTGTAGCGTCATACCCAAGACAACTTGAGGCTGTAATCGCTGCTAAAGATGCTTCAACAAAGTACTGAGTAAAGGGTCTAAATACTTATGGGTCTAAATACTTATAAATACTTATGTAAATTTGTTATTTCATTTATTTAGTTGTATAAATTTGCACACAAAAATGAAACGTGTTTTGCTTTGTCATCATGGGGTATTGTGTATAAACTGATGAGGCGTTTAAAAAAAATCAATTTTAGAATAAGTAACGTAACACATTTTGGAAAAAGTCAAGGGGTCTGAATACTTTCTGAATGTACTGTATGCATGAAGATATTGTAGTGTAGACACCATTCTTTTTACACATACTGACAGGGTAGATCATCACTTTATGGAAGGGTTATCATTAATTCATTATGCCGCTGTCTCACCCTTATTCCAATGCCAACCTTGGCATACAGCAAGCAATGTTTTCAAATGTGTGTGTTGTATTGAAATGATTGCAGCCAACAATTGGTATTAATTGGTATTGCAGAGGTATCCTCTCCTTCTCTCCTCCCTCTCTTTCGCCGTCTCTCATTTGGATGGTGTTGATGTGGAGGTCAGAGATAAAAGCTGGCCTGTGACAGATGTTCTGAACAGGATATCCTCCCTGTAAGACGCCCCTAACATTGCTGAGACTGTTTGCCATGGTATGAACAACCGTCACGTGGAGCTACGGGCTCCCTCCTCTGCCTCTGCTCTCCTTGTTCTCTCTCTCTCTCTCTCTCTCTCTCTCTCTCTCTGCTATTCCATCTATATCACTCTGTTCTCTCCCTTTCTCCCACCATCCTCAGACTTCTCCAAGATCCCACCACTCTACACACCGACCTCACGTTGTCTTATAGTGATGAGAATACACACACAAGACATCAACAATGAGGTGTCATGTCACCATCATTACCCAGGTAATGAGCAAATGAGCCATGATAATTTAAGGAGCAGGTGGAGATATATCACTGTAGCCCACAGCACAGAACACTGAATCAAGAGATAGAGGCAGCTGCAGTGCACCCTATTGGAGAAAATCCTTTTAACCCTTAATCTCACAGGTAGAGCTGGGAGGTTTACATTAAAACAGACTGTTCTTTAAAGGAAGAATAATAAACTTAGCAAATAGGGAAAGGAGGAAGAGATCACTCTTTCCCTCTCAGCCGAGGATGGATGAACAGTCTCTTTCACATACTCATCTAGGAAAGTGACTACAAAAGCCAGCCTATCAGAGATATGTGGCACATACTACAGCAGGTCCACAGGAGGGGAAAACAATAGAACCTGAAAGCCACATTAAACCCAGCCAGCAGGACATGACGACTCAGCTAGGAGATTAGGAGAGGGGAAGAGTGGAGGGAGACAGAGAGGATCCCTGTCTGTCTCCCCACACCGCCCCCGACCCTCTGTGACTCCACCCTCCAAGAGAAATGACATATGGGGAAAAGACCAGAGTAAAGAGCATAACACCCTCCTGGGGACAAGCGGGCAGGGCATGTCTGACTGAGGTGTACTACGGAGTGTGGTGTCAGGAAAATAACCTCACACTCAACGTCAACAAAACTAAGGAGATGATTGTGGACTTCAGGAAACAGCAGAGGGAACACCCCCCCATCCACATCGATGGAACAGTAGTGGAGAGGGTAGCAAGTTTTAAGTTCCTCGGCATACACATCACAGACAAACTGAATTGGTCCACTCACACAGACAGCATCGTGAGGAAGGCGCAGCAGCGCCTCTTCAACCTCAGGAGGCTGAAGAAATTCGGCTTGTCACCAAAAGCACTCACAAACTTCTACAGATGCACAATCGAGAGCATCCTGGCGGGCTGTATCACCGCCTGGTATGGCAACTGCACCGCCCTCAACCGTAAGGCTCTCCAGAGGGTAGTGAGGTCTGCACAACGCATCACCGGGGCAAACTACCTGCCCTCCAGGACACCTACACCACCCGATGCTACAGGAAGGCCATAAAGATCATCAAGGACATCAACCACCCGAGCCACTGCCTGTTCACCCCGCTGCCATCCAGAAGGCGAGGTCAGTACAGGTGCATCAAAGCTGGGACCGAGAGACTGAAAAACAGCTTCTATCTCAAGGCCATCAGACTGTTAAACAGCCACCACTAACATTGAGTGGCTACTGCCAACACACTGTCAATGACACTGACTCTACTCCAGCCACTTTAATCATGGGAATCGATGGGAAATGATGTAAATATATCACTAGCCACTTTAAACAATGCTACCTTATATAATGTTACTTACCCTACATTGTTCATCTCATATGCATACGTTGATACTGTACTCTATATCATCGACTGCATCCTTATGTAATACATGTATCACTAGCCACTTTAACTATGCCACTTGGTTTACATACTTATCTCATATGTATATACTGTACTCGATATCATCTACTGTATCTTGCCTATGCTGCTCTGTACCATCACTCATTCATATATCCTTATGTACATATTCTTTATCCCCTTACACTGTGTATGACAGTAGTTTTTTTTGGAATTGTTAGTTAGATTACTTGCTCGTTATTACTGCATTGTCGGAACTAGAAGCACAAGCATTTCGCTACACTCGCATTAACATCTGCTAACCATGTGTATGTGACAAATAAAATTTGATTTGATTTGAACAAACACAACCTGTGCATGAGCATCTGTGCATGACTGGTTAACACATGGCAGGTGTGTGCGCGTGACTGTGTGTGTAATTATATTGTTAAGTGTTAAGTGTAACCCGTCCTGTACAATGGAGGGAGGGAGACAGGTTGAGAAAAGGAGGAAATTAACGAAAGAGAGAGAGGCAGAGAAGATTTGACACCATCCTCAGTCAACCATACCTTGCGTCTTCGGTCCCTCGATCGATTCCTCTTCTTGTTCTTCTCCTCCTCCTTATCCTTCAGCTCCTGAGCTGCGAGCTCCGCTAGGTCCTTGTTCTTGCGTAGCTGCTTGGCGGCTTGTGCCATGGTGCAGCAGCTGCTATCGCCGTAGCTCCAGTCGTCACAGTAGCGGTCCCCGTCCCTGCCCCAGCCCAGGCTCTAACGACGGCTGTGGCTGCCACTGCGTGTGTGTGACGGTGGCGCTGGGAGCGCCTGTGTGTGTGAGACCGAGCCCCCAGCAGCCACAAATGAGATGCTGCTAGTGTTACTGCTGCTTCTCATCCAGTAAGGCTGTGTTGCACTGATATGCCTCCCCTCCCCTCACCCAGCACAGACCAGTCACGCAGTCCTGTGCTCAGCACGGTGGGGATCCTGCTGCAGAGCTCCCTCTCTCTTTCTCCCTCTGGTATGTCCTCCTCTGCTTCTCTCTATCCTCCTCCTCTACTGTCCTCTACTTCACTGACCAAGCTGCTGAGAACTGTGTGTGTAAAATACAATTGTAAGGGCACACGAACTGCAGATTCCTTCAAATAATTTTGTCTCTTCTTGCCTCTTCCACGATTCCACGATTCCCTCAAAGGAAAAGGACAGCAATCCTGCAGTATAGCAGAAATGTTGTTATTCTTCAATCAAATATATAAACTGGGTGGTTCGAGCCCTGAATGCTGATTGGCTGACAGCTGTGGTATATCAGGTCATATACCACGGGTATGACAAATAATGTATTTTTACTGCTCTAATTACGTTGATTACTAGTTTATAACAGCAATAAGGCACCTCAGGGTTTGTGGTATATGGCCAATATACCACCGCTAAGGGCTGTGTCCAGGCACTCCGAGATGCGTCGTGCTTAAGAACAGCCCTAGCAATGGCATATTGCCTATATACCACACCCCCTTGGGCATTATTGCTTCAATATACAGCCTTTTCTTGCTCTGTTCTAAATGCTATTCTATAAATCTTTGGGTTTTCAAAGATGCATAGACAATTGTTGGTATGTATTTCTCTGTGTGATTTATTGACATGGAGTAGTACACAAGCAGTAAGATGGGGCTGTGTTCACCCTAGCTGATCAGGTTCTGTTATGTTTTACAGTCAGCAACAGACAAGGAATAAACATCAAAAAAATGTGTGTTTCATAAAAATTGCATGCATGTTGCCACCCTGTCTTCTCCCTCTCCTTTTCACTGTAGAACAAATAATGAATCATTCCAGAACTAATAAGGACCTCACACACGCATTGATCGAGGGAAAAGAGACCAAGGGCAAACATGAAGTAAAAGGCATATTCTAGTCGCTCCATTTATTTATATTCCAGTCACACTAAATGTAATCTCAGCGCTATATGTGGGATCCTTCTCAACGCCGGAGACATAGAAACAAAGGAATTACACTGACATCATGGTGGGGGTCTCATTCACTCTTCATAGACTTAAGACAGCAGCCACTTGACCGGAAACACATTAGTCATATTTATTTACGGTTGTCATGAGCCAATATATCAGCACACCTGCATTCAACTGCCTGGCTTGAGAATGCAACTGAATCGCTTTGCTCATTCCAGTTAGCCTACCCACAAAATGAAGCCTTAAATCAATACTGAGCATAGGGAACACATATTCAAATATATAAAACTGTGCATTCCTCAGCCAAGCATTTTTATTTAAAAAAGTATTTAAAAGTGTTTCCCAATTAAGGACTCATAGATGAATAGGGGATGTCTCCCTGGTGATCAAGCCATTTATTTATTGAGTGTGTGTGTGTGTGTGTGTGTGTGTGTGTGTGTGTGTGTGTGTGTGTGTGTGTACAGTATGTCAATAAAACCTGCATTGATTTGGGATCTTTCCATTCATCACTTCTTCATGCGTTATTCAATAGGGTACAAACTCCACCTACCTACTGACACCAAGCAGGGAGGGAAATGCCTTTGGTGTGATTGACAGCTTTGGACTTTATTTTGACTGATGGTAATGGTCCCCAATCAACTGGAGGCAATAAACACTCCAAAATATGGTTCAATAGCCCCAGGAATAGAATGGGGTTTATTCTGTGTTCAACACAAATGTCAAATGGGAAATGACATACTAGGCACATCAATGTAGGCTAGGCAGTATTCCACTCTAACTGATGGGGCAGGTTCCAATTAAGTTTTCCCCCATGTGTCAAAAATGTCAATACACTATGAGAATATATTTTATACTTGCAAATAGTCTGGAATACTAAAATATGTATAATACTGCCACCTACTGAAATGTTGGTGAATGATATCATATAAAAATATTTTTTAATAAGGACATGATGCATTTTAATTTACAACAATAAGACTACTGAACCTGTACTCATACCTCAATAGTGCAGGCTATTGTTGTCAGATCACCGAAAATCAACATCCGACATTCCAAATATAGACAGGCCAATACTGAAAGCCTTCTATAAGTTCTCATCTAACCAACAACGCTACAGTCCAAACATTTGGACCTGTTCTATTGATTTCAGCATGATATCATGATATAGGGTACAAACAGGGTGGCAGGGTAGCCTAGTGGTTAGAGCATTGGACTAGCAACCGTAAAGGTTGCAAGTTCAAATCCCCGAGCTGACAAGGTACAAATCTGTTGTTATGCCCCTGAACAAGGCAGTTAACACCACTGTATTGTTCTTAACTGACTTGCCTAGTTAAATAAAGTTAGAAAAATAATATTGATGGAAGTGTTAAAAAAAAGTGTTGCTAGGCATGTCTACTTACTGTGTGGGCTACCCAGAATGCAACACTTCAAAATGTAGCTAGCTGTAGTCTACACATTATTACCAGATTCCATGTAGTTGTAGATCAGTGTTAGTTTTAACAGGACTTGCAACCTTATCTCCCCCTCGCGCAATTGATTTGAATTATGTTTTATGATCAATATGAGTGATTGGAAAATAAGTGTTGTGTTTCTCTTTCTGTGTTGGCGACCCCCAAATCAAATTGCCTCACTCCAAAATGTAGCTGTCTTCTGCAGGTTGTTCTCTAACCAGTGATGTAAAAAAATATCTCCAGTTTCCATGTTCTTTCAGTTGTGTTAGTTTCAACAACGCTACCACCTGACCCCCCACCCCCCACCTAATCGATATCAGTGATTTATTGCCACTTGTCCAAACACCAGGGTTTTGATGCGTGTGCAGTTTATAAGGTGCTCGATAAAAAAAATACAAGTTATATGATTACTGTTGTTGCACTTGTGTAGGTAGTAGATTTTAGGTTTAGGTTTTCAATATATAACAAACTGTTTCTGCATATTGCTCATTGATTTGGACACCAGGTGTCGCAGGAAGAACAAGACGTTCCTCAGGGACCCCAGCCACCCGAGCCATGGCGTGTTCTTCCCGTTTCTATCACTCAGACAGAATAGGAGCACCATGGTAAAAACTGTAAGACTGGCCAATAGCTTCTACCCCCAGACCATCAGGCTTCTACCCCCCACCTCAAAGGACATTTCTACCCTGCCCTCACCCCAATAGACATGTATTATGCTGAATAGTCACGACTAGTCGACTACTCACCCTGCTGCTCCTCCTTTGGACATTTCCCATCCCCTCTAATGGACGTTAACCCTGCCCCCACCCTCAATGGACATTTATCATTGTATTTATATCTATTTGTATTATTTTACTTCACTTTGTCCTGCGTTGTTGGAGCTCGTGCCCTGTAATTACATCTGCAACCATGTGCATTATGTGACTATTAAACTCTCTAATCTCTAATGTCTAATCTAATCTCTAGACTGTTTTGACGTTGGGCTATGTATCAAAATGGCTTGTCAACAGGAAGCAGCGACAATACATTTTCAATTTATATTTTAGAAACATAAATGTAACTTTCAACATTAATTTCCAATGGTATTGTACGATTGACTTATTTTGATGATAGCCTATTCCAATAACAGAAATGTCCAAAAAATGTATCCCTGCCGACAAGGAGCTCTTAAAATTGTTGCAAAACAGGATTCAACATTGCCATCTAGTGGTATAAACGTGTCTTGTATTGCTATTGCCTAGTAGAGTAGTTTGTAACCACCACACCATGAGAAAATGGTTAGAAAACTTGCCAATTTACCCACAGACCGTGCACATTCGGAGTAGACATATTAACCCTCGTTGAATTTATGAAAGCATCTGACTTAACATGTGATTTCAATTTAATTGAGAAACGAGAGAGTGGCCTAAGAAGTCATTATTACTTTAAGTAAATGGCTTACCTTTAGAAGCTTTCAGCAGGTAGGCAAAGATGAGTGCCTGGTCAGCGAAAAGTAGCACACGCTATGTTACTGTTTCCCGCGACTGGGACTGACAGGTGCACACGAGACAAACAGAAATTAAGCCGATGGTGGAATACAAAAACTTTATTGTTCTCTTAATGTGACAAATTGGATAATCAAAACTACATTGCAAATAGATTTATGCAAATGATTTCTTGGAAAGAAAATTGAAATGTAGGTGTTTAAGTCAAGCAATCTATCCATTTGGAAGTCCTTTCATGTCCATTCAGTTCGGCAATGCTGGTCAGTATATGACCACTGTGGCCTAGTCATGGCCTTGTTCAAACTTGACTGAGTAGGATGGAGGAGCACCAGCATGGGACAAGGTGGCATAGCACAAATCATCTTCACCTTCCTGTTATTGTAACAAAGGGATGAGGACAAATGACTATTTGAAAGGAAACATCAAATCATCAAATCCTTTCAATAAACCACAATTCCAACGGTTACTCATTTATAACATGCTTATATGTTGTGTGCCAGCCCACTGTACTGTTTATGCACAGAAAACCAAAAAAGCACTATGGTGGCAAAGTGGAGGAAAAGTGTGAGGCAGCTACATAAAAACATAATTATGTCATGGTATTGCCTTTTCTTCTTCTCTTCTTCATAATGACACTGGACGGTGACCTTTGACCACAGCCCTCTGGGCTTCCACCCAGGCAGCTCTGACCCCTTTACTTGGAGGGAGCAATGGTTGTGGCTGGCATTTGATCGACCAAGCTCCTTGAGTTTAGAATCCACATAGAACAAACACTGCTGACACTTTACAAGGGCAGAGGACTCACTGCTCAGCTCAACCCCTTCACAAACTTCAGGCTTACTGAGATCTGGTGCTTCTTCTGGGTAATCCAAGTGTTTGTCTGTTTCTCCTTGTTCCTTTGAAGGATGAGGAAAGAGAGAGGTAGTTGAGGAATGATAGGTATGACAACATCGTAGTGAAAAAACTACGATTTGTGTCCGTTCTAAAACAAATTCAACATGCAAGATTATTCCCTTCTTTAGAGCGCAACATTTATTTCCCAGCCTTTGATTACCATGCAAATCACAAAAGTACATCCCTAATGTTGAATGACAAAACAAGCAAGAGAAGGGGAGAAACGTACCTGCATCTGTTAACTGTAGGTCAAGAGAGACGACAAGAAATGTCGTTCATTGTCATTCCAACCAAAAGTACAACTAGGGATATTGTTATGAAAGTCAATTATTTAACATTTTATTATATAGTACAATAATGATATTATTAATAATACATAACTCACACATAAGGCACCAGCAGCACATTCATTGGATCACGGTTAAGAGTTCTTTAAACCTGCCACCTGTTATTATGTATAATACAGAGAGAGATGTGAAACAGGATATATGGAAATGAGAAATGCTTTCGGGGGCGACTATATTCACATGCTCTCGAAAATGTTTTTAGAAATATACACAGGAGCTGTTGGCTGTAGATAATGACTCAGGCAATGCCACAGTAGTGAGTGTGAGAGTGACACACTGTATTTTGTGTCTCCCCTCTCTCCTTTTATGGTGAAACAATAGCTCCCACCTATGACCCTTCTGTGATGGTGCATCATTTTCATATACACTATCATACCTATAGCTGTCATAGGTTTGTAATGTGCTCCAATTGCAGGTGTAGATAAGACTGATCTGGGTGGGCATATCTGTCCTAAGATCTGTAACCAACATGTTACGTCTGTCGGGAGCACAGAGGTTATGAGAGTTATGTTCATGCAAGATTTTGTTCTGGGTATTCCAGATTAGGTTGGGCCTAACTGGCAGGAACCGCTGGTAATTGCAAAAGTATATTTAAGATATTATTGAATTATTGCAATTATCATGTGGGTTTGCAAATGGTCTGAGAGGAACAGATGTTGACAGACTACAGGAAGAGGGTAGCAGAAATCAGGAAGCAGAGAGAGGAAATATGAGGTAGTGTATCAAGGTGGAAGTAAAGTCACATACTGTAAGTAAACTGTGATATTAACAAAACATATTTTTAAAGTAACAGTGGTGTAAAGTACTTAAGTAACAATACTTTAAAGTAATACTTAAGTAGTTTTTGGGGTATCTATACTATATTCATATTTGACTACGGCTCAAGCTCATTAGCATAACACAAAATGTGAAAAAATATTCTTAGACATATTTAACCTCCACACCTACACAAGTGTCTTCTTTTACTTTTAGTTCACTACATTGCTTAAGAAAACATTGTAATTTTTACTCCATATATTTTCCTTGACACCTGAAAGTACTCATTACATTTTAAATGCTTAGCAGGACAGAAACATAGTCAAATTCACACACTTATCAACCAAACATCCCTTGTCATCCCTACTGTCTCTGATCTGGCGGACTCACTAAACTGACATGATTTGTTTGTAACTGATGGCTGAGTGATGGAGCCCCTGGCCTTCTATAAAAAAGAAGAATAAAAAGAAAATGGTGCATTCTGGTTTGCTTAAGATAAGGAATTTGAAATGAGTTATACATTCACTTTTGATACTGAAGTATATTTTAAATCAAATACTTGTAGCCTTTTACACAAGTAGAATTTTACTGGGTGATTTTTACTATTACTTGAGTCATTTTCTATGAAGGTATCTTTACTTTTACTTAAGTATGTTTGTTGAGTACTTTTTCCACCACTGAAAACTAATATACACCAGACATGGTTAAAGAGAGAGATGTAGAGATGTAACAAGCAAAGTTTGACATGTGTTCTACCCTCTTGTGGCTTTGAGTCTATATTGACTCTTGTCAAGGAGTGAAATAGATTGGTGACTACTGATTGGTGACTGCTGACTAGATTCGGTAACTCAATTAAGGAAAACATTTATTTTATGTTTCAGACAGTGTACTTTTCATTTATTTCATTTAACCTAAAATGCAAATAGTTGAAGATGCTTGTTTTCAGAAAGGAGTAGATACAGTATCTTTAGTCTTTGATGTTGTGGCAGGATTTGTTTTTGTACTATGAGTAAATTATGATCCAATATGAAAACTAAATATAGGATTGTAACTGTAAACTATGGCAAAACATGTTATCCAGTAAATGTTTCTTCTTCTATGATTCTGCTAAGAGGGCGTACTCTCCAGCTATTTCAAACTTGATCTTGGTGCGCCCAGGTTCAACTTGGTTACCGGTAGATGTCACTGTTGCATATTGACGACTAGCTTGGACACCGGTATATGTCACTGTAGCGTATTGCAGACTAGTGTCCTCTTCCTGTAAGAGAGAGCTCAAGTCACTTTGAGCTGTGTGCACAGCAGGGTTGTCTTTGGTGCTATTTGCAATATTGCTTGATATTTTGGTAGTAAAGTGCATATTAGGCTACTTCACACTGCACTGGTTCAAACCAACTCACCTCATCCCTAGAAGGCTTTGTGATGACAGAATCTGTTTAATATGAGAGAATGAGGGAAAATAAAACACTGAACAAAAGGAGATAAAGGCAGTGGTGGTTTAGTTAACTCTCATACTCACAGACACATGGTGGGTTTTGGTCTTGCTGTTCAGGTGGGCTTCTGTTGAGACAATGCAGTACAGTCAGAAAGATATAGCCATGCATGAATAAAGAAAAATAATGTAAATCTAAAATGAATACACCAGTCTTACCCAGTATTTACAGGCCTGCCTTGAACCCCTTCAAAAGATACATAGAGATAATTGAGCAATTTTGAACATAATTCAAAGTAGCATTTGGAGCAAAATAAGAATGTGTTATGAGTAGACCTATCTGAAAGCACGCACCACACTTGCGTTGGAGAACACCCAGCACACACCCAGCTAGCAGAACCAGGAAAAGGGAACAAGTACCCAGACTGATGACGACGTGGAACTTTGTACCTGAAGAAACGGTTAGTGAATGAGGCTCCTAATGAAACTGACAGTGAATCATCTGTACAGTATAACCAAACCTTACAATGACTAGGATGTTAGTGCAAATAAGCCTTACTAATAGTGACTATTGAGATACTTAACAGTTTAGAGATGTTAGAAACGTATCAATAGCTGTACATTTAGAAGCAGAGTCATTCACTAAACTTGTATTTTGAAGTTCTTAGGACCACTAACAGCTCATTTAAAACCAAACCAATGATACTTACCACTTCCTTGGGGTGTGGCACTGTTGCTTGTCTTCTCCTGACCAGGTGTGATTAAACTGAACGCTGATGTGGAATTAGTAGCTCCTGGAGGATTTATGACTGAAATAAATAAAACATTGATATGTGTACAATAATAATATATTAGTCTTGCAGTACAACAGTAGACCGACAGAATATTGACACATTTGAAATCACAGAAATTGATGGGCTCTAGTCTTCCTCACCATCTATGGTGATACCGAGGGGTTCACTATGCTGTGATGTCACAGTATCTTCACCCTCTACCACCAGCTCCACAGCACAGGTGATGAAGATCTCTCCAGCACTGCTCCTCTTCCTCTGCAGTTCCTCTTCTGCCACTCTCCCCAAACAGCCATTGTCTTTGTAGGGTAGTTTTTTAAAGTGTGAGTCACCAATGTTCAGATAAAAGTAGCAAGAGGTGCCAGCCTTGGCCTCACATCGAAGATTGAGGTATTTCCCCATCTTAAACACATGAACACTGGGATTTCCAATTGGATCTGTTTGTAAATTGTGAAAGTAATTTATGAAGTCAATTAACAAGTGGGATGTGTACTATGGTAAACATGTGCTTTGGAGTACTGTAAAACTGCCACTTACCACCCACATTAAGTCTTCGAGCATCACTAGGTTTTGAGGTTTTGATCGTTTCACCTTCTCTGTTCTGTACAATTACACAGCTGAGATCTACTTCAGTCTTGTTCCACCTTTTGAACTCATTCCAGAGCAACTTGAACTGGCAAGCACCCTGCTTGTAATCCAGTTTCCTTATAGGGTTGGGGTCGTGATCTTTGTAGAATTTGCACTCTGTGCCTTTTGGTGACTCACAGCGTATTGTAACAGGTGTAGCTACATTGATGTACCCAGGGGAAAATAGAATAGTGGGAGTGGGAACCAAATCTGTTAAGAGAAATAGAGAGAATCTATGAAATTATGAGTGATAAGAATCTTGATTCAGAATGTATTTGTATGTGGAGTATCACCTCCTTGTCTCTCTATTTACAACTAAATATATTTCATAATAAACATATGGCACTTTAAGCATTGTGCTAAACTACATTAGTTGTGAAAAGTAGTGTACAAATCTATCATCAAAAAAATACTTTTATGCCTAAAATAAATAAATAGCTGTTGAGCTGGACAATTAATGAAGTGACATTTGTTAATATGTACCTGCACAACTTTCTTTTACCGCAACACCGGCAACATCTACGAACAAGATAAAAACAACTTAGTGAGACATTTTACAAGCCTTACTATAAGGCATAATAAAGGCTCATACATACTTAGAACAAGTTATAAAGCATACATTAAGTAACATACTACCAAAACTTAAAATCCATGTAAAGAGATATTGATCCAAAGACCAAAATAGTCGAATACTCACAAATGAGAAGAATAAAAGAAAAATACATATTTTCCACTTTCTTCCGTCAGTGAAGTGAACTCCACACATAGATTGTCATGTGAGAAAACTGATGTGTGTTTGGTAGGACACAGAAAAACCTACAGAGGAGGATATGGAGACTCACGAGTGATGTTGTGACAGATCACTAGTGACGCTGAAGAAAATGACCTTATTTTCATTGACCACTAAGGGGCTGTCCATGTGGTCCACCCTACATTAAACTTACTGAAAATATAGGTAACTACAGCACAGCTATTTCAAATATGAGAACTCTTGTGATTAATTGATCAAATAAACTTGTTGACTTTTCAAAGAGTTACTTTATACTATACACACACAAATAAACACAACCAAAACTAGATACGCAGTAGCTTAACAGCAACATCACCCTAACATCTGCTAGGCAGGACACTAGAGATACGGGCCATAAACTTATATTTCTCCCTTAAGGTGACCTGACCTCAACCCCCAACCCCCTCCATCAGTTATCCACGGCTCTCTCCCTTCATCAATACCTGACACATGTATTTCACTTCCCTGCACTCAACACATTCCAAGCTCAGTTGCACAGTCTATATACCTTCCTCCTATAACCATTAACTTCTGGTGTAGACCCTCTAAACCTCAGCACTCCATCACTGACATGAATAAGTATATTTTCATATTCTCAGAATCCAACACAACACACTCGTTGACATGATCAACTGAGTTCAGTTACTGATGTATTGTGTTTATTTGAATTTGGATAATTTGATGGATAGTTTCTTGTTTGAGATTAATTCACCCCACGTCTTTTATAGTTTTGTAATGGAGGTGACTAATGCTTCTCCAAATGAGGAAGTGGCAGATACCTTGATCCATGTCTGTTTAGTTAACATAATACATATTTCCAGTCAGAGTAACCAGTCTGTGCCAACTAAGTCATGGCTTGGATTGCATCCATAGATCACATTACTTTTATGGATTTTTGTCAAACTTCGTTTTTAGATGCAAATCTAAGCATTGAAGAAATGCAAAACAGGAATAAAAATATATTTTAGTTGTTTTTTATTTCATCACCAATAAATTGTTTCATGTTTTTTGGTAAATCACAGGAGGAAAGGTAATGGATTGTTCCTCAAATAATTAAGATTTCTGTGATAGTACTGGATAACATTGACATCAACTCCTTGTAGGACGCACCAGTTTCTTTTAAAAGGTTGGACATTTTTTTAATGTGAATCTTGCAATATATACAGAAATTATACAATTGACATGTTATTTATTTAAATTGTAGTATGATAGATCTTGTTCTCATCCATCTGGGTTTGAGGGCTAGGGACAGTGTTAGAGGACCAGTTGCAGCACAATGGCTTATTGTAGCACATCTCAGCTTAGATCATGACCACAAATCCATTACTGTGTCTTTCCACACCTCTTCATGTTCTCTGACAAGTCATTTCTGTTGATGGATATAGACATGAGCTTCATACAGTATGAAGATGTGAATAGCAAGCCGTATGCTGGGTTGTTTGCAGGGGTGATGTTGGTGCTTCTCCTCATCTCTAGAAATAGAAGTGTACCTGTATGATCAGTACCCTGACTGTGGTCACATCTACGTGACAAACAGACTCGACACACTCTGCTAAATCTCAGGTACAACAGTGAACATCATGAGTCATCGGACCGTTGAATGTAAATATAATATATAAACTCATTACACATGAAACACTTTGCATAATATAAAATACATTAACAAGCAGTGGGGAGTAAAGAGCATTGTTCTACACACACATATTGCAGCTTAGATGGGTTTTGGTCAAGACATGACAATTCACCAGTACATTCAAACAGATAATATAGAAACAGCTGTAGAACATTTTTAGGATCTGGGGACCCATGCCAAATCTTTTCAGTCTCCTGAGGAGGAAAAGGCGATGTCATGCCCTCTTCACGACTGTCTAGTTGTGTTTGGACCATGAAAGTTTGTTGGTGATGTGGACACCAAGGAACTTGAAACTCTTGACCTGCTCCACTACAGCCCCTTTGATGTTAATGAGGGCCTGTTAAGCGATCCTTTTTCTTTAGTCCACGATCAGCTCTTTTGTCTTGCTCACATTGAGGGAGAGGTTGTTGTCCTGGCACCACACTGACCTCCTCCCAATAGGCTGTCTCATTGTGGTCCGTGATCAGGCCTACAACCGTTGTGTCATCAGAAAACTTAATGATGGAGTCGTGCTTGGCCACGCAGTCGTGGATGAACAGGGAGTACAGGAGGGGACTAAGCATGCACCCCTGAGGGTCCCTGTGTTGAGGGTTAGTGTGGCGGATGTTTTATTGTCTATCCTCACCACCTGGGGTAGCCCGTCAGGAAGTCCAGGATCCAGTTGCAGATGGAGTTGTTTAGTCCCAGGGTCCTTAGCTTAGTGATGATGATGCTTTGTGGCCACTATGGTGTTGAATGCTGAGCTGTAGTCAATAAACAGCATTCTCACATAGGTGTTCCTTTTGTCCAGGTGGGAAAGGGCAGTGTGGCGTGCGATTGAGATTGTGTCATCTGTGGATCTGTTGGGACGGTATGCGAATTGGAGTGGGTCTAGCGTATCCTGGAGGATGCTGTTGATGTGAGCCATGTGAGCCTTTCAAAGCACTTCATGGCTACTGACGTGAGTGCTACAAGGCGGTAATCATTTAAGCAGGCTACCTTCGCTTCCTTGGGCACAGGGACTATGCTGCTTGAAACATGTAGGTATTACAGACTCGGTCAGGGAGAGGTTGAAAATGTCAGTGAAGACACTTGCCAGTTGTTCCGCACATGCTCTGAGTACACGTCCTGGTAATCCGTTAACAACACACATTGACATGATCAATTGAGTTCAGTTACTGATCTATTGGTTTTATTTGAAATTGGACAATTTGATGGATATTTTCTTGTTCGAGCTTTTTCACACCACGACTTTTATAGCTTTGGTGACTAATGCTTCTCCAAATGAGGAAATGGCAGATACCTTGATCCATGTCTGTTTAGTTAACATAATACATATTTCCAGTCAGAGTAATCAGTCTGTGCCAACTAAGTTATGGCTTGGATTGCATCCACAGATCACATGACTTTTGTGGAGTTTTGGCAAACTTAGTTTTTTGGAAGCAAATCCAAGCATTGAAGAAATGGAAAACAGGAATCCAAATATATTTGAGTTTACCAACTGGGCCACATAACAGAGACATGATCAAAATGAGTTCATTAACTGATTAATTGTGTTTTATTTGTAGTCGGACGTTTTAGACTACAAATAAAACACGTTTCAGCACCCAACTTCTCTCCAGTCATGTTACGCAGGTGACTAAAGTTTCTCCAAATGAGGAAATGACAGATACCTTGATCCCTATCTGCTTAGTTTATATAATATATCTTTTCAGTCAGTGTAACCAGTTTGTGTCCGGTAATGGCTTGGATTGCATGCATTGAACACATTACTGTTGTGTATTTTTGGAAAACTTTGTTTTTTTGGAGTCAAATCCAAGTATTGCAGATTTGTAGACAAATGGAAAACAGGAATCAAAAAGTTGTTTTTCATTTCATGACCACCAATGAATTGTTAAATTAAAAAAACCCAGGTGGAAAGTTTAAAAGTTTTCTGTTCCCCAAATAACAGTTATGTATTGGTTAACATTGACAGCAACTCCTTGCAGGTTGCACCAGCCTCATTTTAGTGTTTGGAAATGTTTGAATTTTGCAATATATACAGCACTTACCATTATGTTATTTATGTTAAATTATGGTTTTGAGGGCTAGGGACAGTGTTAGGGGACCAGTTACAGCCCAATGGCTTATTGTAGCACATCTCAGCTTAGATCATGACCACGATTCCACTACTGTGTCTTTCCACACCTCTGCACCTATGCATGTTCTCTGACAAGTCATTGTATATTGATAGATATAGACATGAGCTTCATATGAATAGATGTATTGAGAGCCCTTCGTGGTGTTGTTTTTTCAGGGGTGATGTTAGTGTAGATGTGGGACACCCATTTCTACTTTGCCATCTCCTCATCTCTAGAAATAGAGCTGTATCTGTATGAGTGTAATGAATACTCAGGGAGGAAAAAGGTGTAGATTCACGCGCAGAGCGTGGGAGATGTTTATTAAGCATTCGCAGAAGGCAGGAATCGTGGTCACAGGCAATGGTCAAACACAGGTAGGCAGTCAAAAACAAACAATACCTCACAACCATACAAACAGAAAGAACTGAACTAAATATGGAGCTGATGAGACCAGGTGAGAAACGAACACAGGTGAAATCAATGAAGAAAATGAAAGTCAGGGCTATGTTCCAGAACACAAAGAAACAGGGCTACGTTCCAGAACACAAAGAAACAGGGCTACGTTCCAGAACACAAAGAAACAGGGCTACGTTCCAGAACACAAAGGGGCTACGTTCCAGAACACAAAGAAACAGGGCTACGTTCCAGAACACAAAGAAACAGGGCTACGTTCCAGAACACAAAGAAACAGGGCTACGTTCCAGAACAGAAACAGGGCTAAGAACACAAAGAAACAGGGCTACGTTCCAGAACACAAAGAAACAGGGCTACGTTCCAGAACACAAAGAAACAGGGCTACGTTCCAGAACACAAAGAAACAGGGCTACGTTCCAGAACACAAAGAAACAGGGCTACGTTCCAGAACACAAAGAAACAGGGCTACGTTCCAGAACACAAAGAAACAGGGCTACGTTCCAGAACACAAAGAAACAGGGCTACGTTCAAGAACACAAAGAAACAGGGCTACGTTCAAGAACACAAAGAAAAAGAACACAAGGTTGACTTAAAAAAAAGTAAAGCAGAACCTTACAATGAGCAGTACCCCCACTGTGGCCACGTCTACATGACAAACAGACACAAAACACCCAGCTAAAGCTCAGGTAGATCAATGACCATCATGAGACAGACCGTTGAAACACAACAGCTGTGTAATCTAAACAACACAATTTCTCTTCCAGAGAAAAGAAACAACATTTCCAACAATTATTTACAATATACTGTACAAGCTTTATTTTCACTGGAAAAACACAACATACTAGAGCAGAAAAAAATGTAATGCTAATAAAATTGCTATATTTTACATATACAAACACATTACACATTAAACACTGTGTATAGTATAAAAATACATTCACAAGGTGCATGGAAATTGCAAATTGTTCAAATTGAATAACTTCTCCTCCTATTGACTTCTGGTTTATAAAAACATTGACACATCATACTCTCCAGCCATATCCAACTTGAACTCCCCAGCAAGGTCACATCCTTATAGCATAGTGCAGACTTGAGTTCTCTTCCTGTAAGAGAGCGAAAACATACCACAATGCACCATAAGCAGTGAACAGTTACACTATAACCATAGTGGATAGTAAAGAGTACAGTTATACTCTACACACACTGTTTGCAGCTCATTTGGGTTTTGCCAGTCAAGAGCAGTTTCCAGTACATCCAAACAGATGATAGGAAAATGTTCAGTTAAATAAATAGATCACTCTCACCTCCTACTGTTATTTCCTCATTCATCACCTTCAGAAACAAAAGTATAATGAGAGCGTAACTAACAGGCCCTGATTGTAGCTGACAACAGCCTTTGGAACAACATACAAAATGGAGTATTTTTTAAGCAAAAGGCACTTGCCGTGTCTACACCAGAGAAAACACAGGAGAGATTCCACCAGAAGGATGAGAACATAGATACCGGCACGGAGACCGATGTAGAGGGGGATCATTGAGGAAGGGTCTGGAAGTGAAAATGACATCATGTATCATGTTCATTTCACATCAATGTTCTAATGTCCTGCAATTGTGAGCATCTATGTCTAAACCACCTAAATGTACATCCCTGATCCACCTCTATGCAGACGACACCATTCTATATACTTCCGGCCCGTCCTTGGACACTGTGCTATCTAACCTCCAAACGAGCTTCAATGCCATACAACACTCCTTCCGTGGCCTCCAACTGCTCTTAAACGCTAGTAAAACCAAATGCATGCTTTTCAACCGTTCGCTGCCTGCACCCGCACGCCTGATCATCATTCTTAAATGGAAGACGTTTGGAACCACCAAGACTCTTCCTAGAGCTAGCCGTCCGGCCAAACTGAGCAATTGGGGGAGAAGGACCACGGTTATGGAGGTGACCAAGAACCCGATGGTCACTGTGACAGAGGTCTAGAGTTCCTCTGTGGAGATGGGAAAACCTTCCATTTGGACAACCATCTCTGCAGCACTCCACCAATCAGGTCAGGTCAGATGGAAGCTAATCCTCAGTAAAAGGAACAGCCCGCTTGGAGTTTTACAAAAGCCACCTAAAGGACTCTCAGACCATAGGAAACAAGATTCTCTGGTCTGATGAAACCAAGATTGAACTCTTTGACCTGAGTGCCAAGCGTCACGTCTGGAGGAAACCTGGCACCATCCCTACAGTGAAGGAATGTGGTGGCAGAATCATGCATCGGGATGTTTTTCAGGGGCAGGGACTGGGAGACTAGTTAGGATCGAGGGAAAGGTGAACGGAGAAAAGTACATAGAGATCCTTGATGAAAGCTTGCTCCAGAGCACTCAGGACCTCAGACTGGGGTGAAGGTTTACCTTTCAACAGTACAACGACCTTAAGCACACAGCCAAGACAACGCCGGAGTGGCTTCGGGACAAGTCTCTGAATGTCCTTGAGTGGCTCAGTCAGAGCCCGGACTTGAACCCGATCGAACATCTCTGGAGACCTGAAAATAGCTGTTCTGCGACGCTCCCCATCTAACCTGACAGAGCTTGAGATGATCTGCAGAGAAGAATGAGAGAAACTCCCCAAATACATGTGTGCCAAGCTTGTAGCGTCATACCCAAGACAACTTGAGGCTGTAATCGCTGCTAAAGGTGCTTCAACAAAGTACTGAGTAAAGGGTCTAAATACTTATGGGTCTAAATACTTATAAATACTTATGTAAATTTGTTATTTCATTTATTTAGTTGTATAAATTTGCACACAAAAATGAAACATGTTTTTGCTTTGTCATCATGGGGTATTGTGTATAAACTGATGAGGCGTTTAAAAAAAATCAATTTTAGAATAAGTAACGTAACACATTTTGGAAAAAGTCAAGGGGTCTGAATACTTTCTGAATGTACTGTATGCATGAAGATATTGTAGTGTAGACACCCTTCTTTTTACACGTACTGACAGGGTAGATCATCACTTTATGGAAGGGTTATCATTAATTCATTATGCCGCTGTCTCACCCTTATTCCAATGCCAACCTTGGCATACAGCAAGCAATGTTTTCAAATGTGTGTGTTGTATTGAAATGATTGCAGCCAACAATTGGTATTAATTGGTATTGCAGAGGTATCCTCTCCTTCTCTCCTCCCTCTCTTTCGCCGTCTCTCATTTGGATGGTGTTGATGTGGAGGTCAGAGATAAAAGCTGGCCTGTGACAGATGTTCTGAACAGGATATCCTCCCTGTAAGACGCCCCTAACATTGCTGAGACTGTTTGCCATGGTATGAACAACCGTCACGTGGAGCTACGGGCTCCCTCCTCTGCCTCTGCTCTCCTTGTTCTCTCTCTCTCTCTCTCTCTCTCTCTCTCTCTGCTATTCCATCTATATCACTCTGTTCTCTCCCTTTCTCCCACCATCCTCAGACTTCTCCAAGATCCCACCACTCTACACACCGACCTCACGTTGTCTTATAGTGATGAGAATACACACACAAGACATCAACAATGAGGTGTCATGTCACCATCATTACCCAGGTAATGAGCAAATGAGCCATGATAATTTAAGGAGCAGGTGGAGATATATCACTGTAGCCCACAGCACAGAACACTGAATCAAGAGATAGAGGCAGCTGCAGTGCACCCTATTGGAGAAAATCCTTTTAACCCTTAATCTCACAGGTAGAGCTGGGAGGTTTACATTAAAACAGACTGTTCTTTAAAGGAAGAATAATAAACTTAGCAAATAGGGAAAGGAGGGAAGAGATCACTCTTTCCCTCTCAGCCGAGGATGGATGAACAGTCTCTTTCACATACTCATCTAGGAAAGTGACTACAAAAGCCAGCCTATCAGAGATATGTGGCACATACTACAGCAGGTCCACAGGAGGGGAAAACAATAGAACCTGAAAGCCACATTAAACCCAGCCAGCAGGACATGACGACTCAGCTAGGAGATTAGGAGAGGGGAAGAGTGGAGGGAGACAGAGAGGATCCCTGTCTGTCTCCCCACACCGCCCCCGACCCTCTGTGACTCCACCCTCCAAGAGAAATGACATATGGGGAAAAGACCAGAGTAAAGAGCATAACACCATCCTGGGGACAAGCGGGCAGGGCATGTCTGACTGAACAAACACAACCTGTGCATGAGCATCTGTGCATGACTGGTTAACACATGGCAGGTGTGTGCGCGTGACTGTGTGTGTAATTATATTGTTAAGTGTTAAGTGTAACCCGTCCTGTACAATGGAGGGAGGGAGACAGGTTGAGAAAAGGAGGAAATTAACGAAAGAGAGAGAGGCAGAGAGAAATTGACACCATCCTCAGTCAACCATACCTTGCGTCTTCGGTCCCTCGATCGATTCCTCTTCTTGTTCTTCTCCTCCTCCTTATCCTTCAGCTCCTGAGCTGCGAGCTCCGCTAGGTCCTTGTTCTTGCGTAGCTGCTTGGCGGCTTGTGCCATGGTGCAGCAGCTGCTATCGCCGTAGCTCCAGTCGTCACAGTAGCGGTCCCCGTCCCTGCCCCAGCCCAGGCTCTAACGACGGCTGTGGCTGCCACTGCGTGTGTGTGACGGTGGCGCTGGGAGCGCCTGTGTGTGTGAGACCGAGCCCCCAGCAGCCACAAATGAGATGCTGCTAGTGTTACTGCTGCTTCTCATCCAGTAAGGCTGTGTTGCACTGATATGCCTCCCCTCCCCCTCACCCAGCACAGACCAGTCACGCAGTCCTGTGCTCAGCACGGTGGGGATCCTGCTGCAGAGCTCCCTCTCTCTTTCTCCCTCTGGTATGTCCTCCTCTGCTTCTCTCTATCCTCCTCCTCTACTGTCCTCTACTTCACTGACCAAGCTGCTGAGAACTGTGTGTGTAAAATACAATTGTAAGGGCACACGAACTGCAGATTCCTTCAAATAATTTTGTCTCTTCTTGCCTCTTCCACGATTCCACGATTCCCTCAAAGGAAAAGGACAGCAATCCTGCAGTATAGCAGAAATGTTGTTATTCTTCAATCAAATATATAAACTGGGTGGTTCGAGCCCTGAATGCTGATTGGCTGACAGCTGTGGTATATCAGGTCATATACCACGGGTATGACAAATAATGTATTTTTACTGCTCTAATTACGTTGATTACTAGTTTATAACAGCAATAAGGCACCTCAGGGTTTGTGGTATATGGCCAATATACCACCGCTAAGGGCTGTGTCCAGGCACTCCGAGATGCGTCGTGCTTAAGAACAGCCCTAGCAATGGCATATTGCCTATATACCACACCCCCTTGGGCATTATTGCTTCAATATACAGCCTTTTCTTGCTCTGTTCTAAATGCTATTCTATAAATCTTTGGGTTTTCAAAGATGCATAGACAATTGTTGGTATGTATTTCTCTGTGTGATTTATTGACATGGAGTAGTACACAAGCAGTAAGATGGGGCTGTGTTCACCCTAGCTGATCAGGTTCTGTTATGTTTTACAGTCAGCAACAGACAAGGAATAAACATCAAAAACATGTGTGTTTCATAAAAATTGCATGCATGTTGCCACCCTGTCTTCTCCCTCTCCTTTTCACTGTAGAACAAATAATGAATCATTCCAGAACTAATGAGGACCTCACACACGCATCGATCGAGGGAAAAGAGACCAAGGGCAAACATGAAGTAAAAGGCATATTCTAGTCGCTCCATTTATTTATATTCCAGTCACACTAAATGTAATCTCAGCGCTATATGTGGGATCCTTCTCAACGCCGGAGACATAGAAACAAAGGATTACACTGACATCATGGTGGGGGTCTCACTCACTTTTCATAGACTTAAGACAGCAGCCACTAGACCGGAAACACATTAGTCATATTTATTTACGGTTGTCATGAGCCAATATATCAGCACACCTGCATTCAACTGCCTGGCTTGAGAATGCAACTGAATCACTTTGCTCATTCCAGTTAGCCTACCCAGAAAATGAAGCCTTAAATCAATACTGAGCATAGGGAACACATATTCAAATATATAAAACTGTGCATTCCTCAGCCAAGCATTTTTATTTAAAAAAGTATTTAAAAGTGTTTCCCATTAAGGACTCATAGATGAATAGGGGATGTCTCCCTGGTGATCAAGCCATTTATTTATTGAGTGTGTGTGTGTGTGTGTGTGTGTGTGTGTGTGTGTGTGTGTGTGTGTGTGTGTGTGTGTGTGTGTGTGTGTGTGTGTGTGTGTGTGTGTGTGTGTGTGTGTGTGTGTGTGTGTGTGTGTGTGTACAGTATGTCAATAAAACCTGCATTGATTTGGGATCTTTCCATTCATCACTTCTTCATGCGTTATTCAATAGGGTACAAACTCCACCTACCTACTGACACCAGGCAGGGAGGGAAATGCCTTTGGTGTGATTGACAGCTTTGGACTTTATTTTGACTGATGGTAATGGTCCCCAATCAACTGGAGGCAATAAACACTCCAAAATATGGTTCAATAGCCCCAGGAATAGAATGGGGGTTTATTCTGTGTTCAACACAAATGTCAAATGGGAAATGACATACTAGGCACATCAATGTAGGCTAGGCAGTATTCCACTCTAACTGATGGGGCAGGTTCCAATTAAGTTTTCCCCCATGTGTCAAAAATGTCAATACACTATGAGAATATATTTTATACTTGCAAATAGTCTGGAATACTAAAATATGTATAATACTGCCACCTACTGAAATGTTGGTGAATGATATCATATAAAAATATTTTTTAATAAGGACATGATGCATTTTAATTTACAACAATAAGACTACTGAACCTGTACTCATACCTCAATAGTGCAGGCTATTGTTGTCAGATCACCGAAAATCAACATCCGACATTCCAAATATAGACAGGCCAATACTGAAAGCCTTCTATAAATTCTCATCTAACCAACAACGCTACAGTCCAAACATGTGGACCTGTTCTATTGATTTCAGCATGATATCATGATATAGGGTACAAACAGGGTGGCAGGGTAGCCTAGTGGTTAGAGCGTTGGACTAGCAACCGTAAAGGTTGCAAGTTCAAATCCCCGAGCTGACAAGGTACAAATCTGTTGTTATGCCCCTGAACAAGGCAGTTAACACCACTGTATTGTTCTTAACTGACTTGCCTAGTTAAATAAAGTTAGAAAAATAATATTGATGGAAGTGTTAAAAAAAAGTGTTGCTAGGCATGTCTACTTACTGTGTTGGCTACCCAGAATGCAACACTTCAAAATGTAGCTAGCTGTAGTCTACACATTATTACCAGATTCCATGTAGTTGTAGATCAGTGTTAGTTTTAACAGGACTTGCAACCTTATCTCCCCCTCGCGCAATTGATTTGAATGTGATATCAATATGAGTGATTGGAAAAAAAAAAAAAAATTCCATGTTCTTTCAGTTGTGTTAGTTTCAACAACGCTACCACCTGACCCCCCACCCCCCACCTAATCGATATCAGTGATTTATTGCCACTTGTCCAAACACCAGGGTTTTGATGCGTGTGCAGTTTATAAGGTGCTCGATAAAAAAAATACAAGTTATATGATTACTGTTGTTGCACTTGTGTAGGTAGTAGATTTTAGGTTTAGGTTTTCAATATATAACAAACTGTTTCTGCATATTGCTCATTGATTTGGACACCAGGTGTCGCAGGAAGAACAAGACGTTCCTCAGGGACCCCAGCCACCCGAGCCATGGCGTGTTCTTCCCGTTTCTATCACTCAGACGCAGGCAGAATAGGAGCACCATGGTAAAAACTGTAAGACTGGCCAATAGCTTCTACCCCCAGACCATCAGGCTTCTACCCCCCACCTCAAAGGACATTTCTACCCTGCCCTCACCCCAATAGACATGTATTATGCTGAATAGTCACGACTAGTCGACTACTCACCCTGCTGCTCCTCCTTTGGACATTTCCCATCCCCTCTAATGGACGTTAACTCTGCCCCCACCCTCAATGGACATTTATCATTGTATTTATATCTATTTGTATTATTTTACTTCACTTTGTCCTGCGTTGTTGGAGCTCGTGCCCTGTAATTACATCTGCAACCATGTGCATTATGTGACTATCAAACTCTCTAATCTCTAATGTCTAATCTAATCTCTAGACTGTTTTGACGTTGGGCTATGTATCAAAATGGCTTGTCAACAGGAAGCAGCGACAATACATTTTCAATTTATATTTTAGAAACATAAATGTAACTTTCAACATTAATTTCCAATGGTATTGTACGATTGACTTATTTTGATGATAGCCTATTCCAATAACAGAAATGTCCAAAAAATGTTATCCCTGCCGACAAGGAGCTCTTAAAATTGTTGCAAAACAGGATTCAACATTGCCATATAGTGGTATAAACGTGTCTTGTATTGCTATTGCCTAGTAGAGTAGTTTGTAACCACCACACCATGAGAAAATGGTTAGAAAACTTGCCAATTTACCCACAGACCGTGCACATTCGGAGTAGACATATTAACCCTCGTTGAATTTATGAAAGCATCTGACTTAACATGTGATTTCAATTTAATTGAGAAACGAGAGAGTGGCCTATGAAGTCATTATTACTTTAAGTAAATGGCTTACCTTTAGAAGCTTTCAGCAGGTAGGCAAAGATGAGTGCCTGGTCAGCGAAAAGTAGCACACGCTATGTTACTGTTTCCCGCGACTGGGACTGACAGATGCACACGAGACAAACAGAAATTAAGCCGATGGTGGAATACAAAAACTTTATTGTTCTCTTAATGTGACAAATTGGATAATCAAAACTACATTGCAAATAGATTTATGCAAATGATTTCTTGGAAAGAAAATTGAAATGTAGGTGTTAAAGTCAAGCAATCTATCCATTTGGAAGTCCTTTCATGTCCATTCAGTTCGGCAATGCTGGTCAGTATATGACCACTGTGGCATAGTCATGGCCTTGTTCAAACTTGACTGAGTAGGATGGAGGAGCACCAGCATGGGACAAGGTGGCATAGCACAAATCATCTTCACCTTCCTGTTATTGTAACAAAGGGATGAGGACAAATGACTATTTGAAAGGAAACATCAAATCATCAAATCCTTTCAATAAACCACAATTCCAACGGTTACTCATTTATAACATGCTTATATGTTGTGTGCCAGCCCACTGTACTGTTTATGCACAGAAAACCAAAAAAGCACTATGGTGGCAAAGTGGAGGAAAAGTGTGAGGCAGCTACATAAAAACATAATTATGTCATGGTATTGCCTTTTCTTCTTCTCTTCTTCATAATGACACTGGACGGTGACCTTTGACCACAGCCCTCTGGGCTTCCACCCAGGCAGCTCTGACCCCTTTACTTGGAGGGAGCATTGGTTGTGGCTGGCATTTGATCGACCAAGCTCCTTGAGTTTAGAATCCACATAGAACAAACACTGCTGACACTTTACAAGGGCAGAGGACTCACTGCTCAGCTCAACCCCTTCACAAACTTCAGGCTTACTGAGATCTGGTGCTTCTTCTGGGTAATCCAAGTGTTTGTCTGTTTCTCCTTGTTCCTTTGAAGGATGAGGAAAGAGAGAGGTAGTTGAGGAATGATAGGTATGACAACATCGAGGTGAAAAAACTACGATTTGTGTCCGTTCTAAAACAAATTCAACATGCAAGATTATTCCCTTCTTTAGAGCGCAACATTTATTTCCCAGCCTTTGATTACCATGCAAATCACAAAAGTACATCCCTAATGTTGAATGACAAAACAAGCAAGAGAAGGGGAGAAACGTACCTGCATCTGTTAACTGTAGGTCAAGAGAGACGACAAGAAATGTCGTTCATTGTCATTCCAACCAAAAGTACAACTAGGGATATTGTTATGAAAGTCAATTATTTAACATTTTATTATATAGTACAATAATGATATTATTAATAATACATAACTCACACATAAGGCACCAGCAGCACATTCATTGGATCACGGTTAAGAGTTCTTTAAACCTGCCACCTGTTATTATGTATAATACAGAGAGAGATGTGAAACAGGATATATGGAAATGAGAAATGCTTTCGGGGGCGACTATATTCACATGCTCTCGAAAATGTTTTTAGAAATATACACAGGAGCTGTTGGCTGTAGATAATGACTCAGGCAATGCCACAGTAGTGAGTGTGAGAGTGACACACTGTATTTTGTGTCTCCCCTCTCTCCTTTTATGGTGAAACAATAGCTCCCACCTATGACCCTTCTGTGATGGTGCATCATTTTCATATACACTATCATACCTATAGCTGTCATAGGTTTGTAATGTGCTCCAATTGCAGGTGTAGATAAGACTGATCTGGGTGGGCATATCTGTCCTAAGATCTGTAACCAACATGTTACGTCTGTCGGGAGCACAGAGGTTATGAGAGTTATGTTCATGCAAGATTTTGTTCTGGGTATTCCAGATTAGGTTGGGCCTAACTGGCAGGAACCGCTGGTAATTGCAAAAGTATATTTAAGATATTATTGAATTATTGCAATTATCATGTGGGTTTGCAAATGGTCTGAGAGGAACAGATGTTGACAGACTACAGGAAGAGGGTAGCAGAAATCAGGAAGCAGAGAGAGGAAATATGAGGTAGTGTATCAAGGTGGAAGTAAAGTCACATACTGTAAGTAAACTGTGATATTAACAAAACGTATTTTTTAAAGTAACAGTGGTGTAAAGTACTTAAGTAACACTACTTTAAAGTAATACTTAAGTAGTTTTTGGGGTATCTATACTATATTCATATTTGTGTCTTCTTTTACTTTTAGTTCACTACATTGCTTAAGAAAACATTGTAATTTTTACTCCATATATTTTCCTTGACACCTGAAAGTACTCATTACATTTTAAATGCTTAGCAGGACAGAAAAATAGTCAAATTCACACACTTATCAACCAAACATCCCTTGTCATCCCTACTGTCTCTGATCTGGCGGACTCACTAAACTGACATGATTTGTTTGTAACTGATGGCTGAGTGATGGAGCCCCTGGCCTTCTATAAAAAAGAAGAATAAAAAGAAAATGGTGCATTCTGGTTTGCTTAAGATAAGGAATTTGAAACGAGTTATACATTCACTTTTGATACTGAAGTATATTTTAAATCAAATACTTGTAGCCTTTTACACAAGTAGAATTTTACTGGGTGATTTTTACTATTACTTGAGTCATTTTCTATGAAGGTATCTTTACTTTTACTTAAGTATGTTTGTTGAGTACTTTTTCCACCACTGAAAACTAATATACACCAGACATGGTTAAAGAGAGATGTAGAGATGTAACAAGCAAAGTTTGACATGTGTTCTACCCTCTTGTGGCTTTGAGTCTATATTGACTCTTGTCAAGGAGTGAAATAGATTGGTGACTACTGATTGGTGACTGCTGACTAGATTCGGTAACTCAATTAAGGAAAACATTTATTTTATGTTTCAGACAGTGTACTTTTCATTTATTTAATTTAACCTAAAATGCAAATAGTTGAAGATGCTTGTTTTCAGAAAGGAGTAGATACAGTATCTTTAGTCTTTGATGTTGTGGCAGGATTTGTTTTTGTACTATGAGTAAATTATGATCCAATATGAAAACTAAATATAGGATTGTAACTGTAAACTATGGCAAAACATGTTATCCAGTAAATGTTTCTTCTTCTATGATTCTGCTAAGAGGGCGTACTCTCCAGCTATTTCAAACTTGATCTCGGTGCGCCCAGGTTCAACTTGGTTACCGGTAGATGTCACTGTTGCATATTGACGACTAGCTTGGTCACCGGTATATGTCACTGTAGCGTATTGCAGACTAGTGTCCTCTTCCTGTAAGAGAGAGCTCAAGTCACTTTGAGCTGTGTGCACAGCAGGGTTGTCTTTGGTGCTATTTGCAATATTGCTTGATATTTTGGTAGTAAAGTGCATATTAGGCTACTTCACACTGCACTGGTTCAAACCAACTCACCTCATCCCTAGAAGGCTTTGTGATGACAGAATCTGTTTAATATGAGAGAATGAGGGAAAATAAAACACTGAACAAAAGGAGATAAAGGCAGTGGTGGTTTAGTTAACTCTCATACTCACAGACACATGGTGGGTTTTGGTCTTGCTGTTCAGGTGGGCTTCTGTTGAGACAATGCAGTACAGTCAGAAAGATATAGCCATGCATGAATAAAGAAAAATAATGTAAATCTAAAATGAATACACCAGTCTTACCCAGTATTTACAGGCCTGCCTTGAACCCCTTCAAAACATACTAGAGATAATTGAGCAATTTTGAACATAATTCAAAGTAGCATTTGGAGCAAAATAAGAATGTGTTATGAGTAGACCTATCTGAAAGCACGCACCACACTTGCGTTGGAGAACACCCAGCACACACCCAGCTAGCAGAACCAGGAAAAGGGAACAAGTACCCAGACTGATGACGACGTGGAACTTTGTACCTGAAGAAACGGTTAGTGAATGAGGCTCCTAATGAAACTGACAGTGAATCATCTGTACAGTATAACCAAACCTTACAATGACTAGTATGTTAGTGCAAATAAGCCTTACTAATAGTGACTATTGAGATACTTAACAGTTTAGAGATGTTAGAAACGTATCAATAGCTGTACATTTAGAAGCAGAGTCATTCACTAAACTTGTATTTTGAAGTTCTTAGGACCACTAACAGCTCATTTAAAACCAAACCAATGATACTTACCACTTCCTTGGGGTGTGGCACTGTTGTCCAACACACCCATTCTATATACTTTAAGTTCCTCGGCATACACATCACAGACAAACTGAATTGGTCCACTCACACAGACAGTTCTTCAACCTCAGGAGGCTGAAGAAATTCGTCACCAAAAGCACTCACAAACTTCTACAGATGCACAATCGAGAGCATCCTGGCGGGCTGTATCAATGGCAACTGCACCGCCTCAACCGTCAGAGGGTAGTGAGGTCTGCACAACGCATCACCAAACTGCCCTCCAGGACACCTTGCTACAGGGGAAGGCCATCTCAAACATCAACCACCCGTGCCTGTTCACTCCCGCTGTCATCCAGAAGGCGAGGTCAGTACAGGTGCATCAAAGCTGGGACCGAGAGACTGAAAAACAGCTTCTATCTCAAGGCCATCAGACTGTTAAACAGCCACCACTAACATTGAGTGGCTACTGCCAACACACTGTCAATGACACTGACTCCAGCCACTTTAATCATGGGAATTGATGGGAAATGATGTAAAATATATCATCTAGCCACTTTAAACAATGCTCCTTATATAATGTTACTTACCCTACATTGTTCATCTCATATGCATACGTTGATACTGTACTCTATCATCGACTGCATCCTTATGTAATACATGTATCACTAGCCAAACTATGCCACTGGTTTACATACTTATCTCATGTATATACTGTACTCGATATCATCTACTGTATCTTGCCTATGCTGCTCTGTACCATCACTCATTCATATATCCTTATGTACATATTCTTTATCCCCTTACACTGTGTATAAGACAGTAGTTTTTTTTTGGAATTGTTAGTTAGATTACTTGCTCGTTATTACTGCATTGTCGGAACTAGAAGCACAAGCATTTCGTTACACTCGCATTAACATCTGCTAACCATGTGTATGTGACAAATAAAATTTGATTTGATTTGATTTGATTTCCGGCCCGTCCTTGGACACTGTGCTATCTAACCTCCAAACGAGCTTCAATGCCATACAACACTCCTTCCGTGGCCTCCAACTGCTCTTAAACGCTGGTAAAACCAAATGCATGCTTTTCAACCGTTCGCTGCCTGCACCCGCACGCCTGACCAGCATCACCACCCTGGATGGTTCCGACCTTGAATATGTGGACATCTATAAGTACCTAGGTGTCTGGCTAGACTGTAAACTCTCCTTCCAGACTCATATCAAACATCTCCAATCGAAAATCAAATCAAGAATCGGCTTTCTATTCCGCAACAAAGCCTCCTTCACTCACGCCGCCAAACTTACCCTAGTAAAACTGACTATCCTACCGATCCTCGACTTCGGCGATGTCATCTACAAAATTGCTTCCAACACTCTACTCAGCAAACTGGATGCAGTTTATCACAGTGTCATCCGTTTTGTCACTAAAGCACCTCATACCACCCACCACTGCGACTTGTATGCTCTAGTCGGCTGGCCCTCGCTACATATTCGTCGCCAGACCCACTGGCTCCAGGTCATCTACAAGTCCATGCTAGGTAAAGCTCCGCCTTATCTCAGTTCACTGGTCACGATGGCAACACCCATCCGTAGCACGCGCTCCAGCAGGTGTATCTCACTGATCATCCCTAAAGCCAACACCTCATTTGGCCGCCTTTCGTTCCAGTTCTCTGCTGCCTGTGACTGGAACGAATTGCAAAAATCGCTGAAGTTGGAGACTTTTATCTCCCTCACCAACTTCAAACATCTGCTATCTGAGCAGTTAACCGATCGCTGCAGCTGTACATAGTCTATCGGTAAATAGTCCACCCATTTTTACCTACCTCATCCCCATACTGTTTTTATTTATTTACTTTTCTGCTCTTTTGCACACCAATATCTCTACCTGTACATGACCATCTGATCATTTATCACTCCAGCGTTATTAATCTGCAAAATTGTAATTATTCGCCTACCTCCTCATGCCTTTTGCACACAATGTATATAGACTCCCCTTTTTTTTCTACTGTGTTATTGACTTGTTAATTGTTTACTCCATGTGTAACTCTGTGTTGTCTGTTCACACTGCTATGCTTTATCTTGGCCAGGTCGCAGTTGCAAATGAGAACTTGTTCTCAACTAGCCTACCTGGTTAAATAAAGGTGAAATAAAAAAAATAAAAAAAATAAAAATACCTTCTTCTTGGGTAGTTAGGCTGATGACTTCACTGACTGCCTTCTCCTCTCCAGGTGGGATGGAACTGAAGTCTGCTATGGAACCTGTGGCTCCTGTAGGATTTACAGCTGAAGATATGATTCAAATATGAACAATTATTCATTAGCCATGCACTGCAGCTGCAGCAATAAATAGATTTCACTGAAGTGGATGGGGTCCTCACCATCTACGGTGATACTGAGGGGTTTACTGTGCTGTCACAGAATTCCCCTTTATCACCATCTCCACAGCACATGTGATGAAAATCTTTCCAGGGCTGCTCTTCTTCCTCGGCGTCAGTAGCTCCGATTGGGTCACTCTCCCCACACAAACATTGTCTTTGTATGGTTGCTTTTTGAAGTGTACGTCACCATTGTTCAGATAAAAGTAACATGAGGTGCCATGTTGAGCCTCACACCTGAGATTGAGGTAATTCCCTCTCTGCTCCACGTCAACACTGGGTTTCCCAATTGGATCTGTTTGAAAAATGTAAGATAATAGATACAATATGAGTGAACCCAGTGTGTTCTGGGTAACAATAACTGAACATGTTCCCTAGGCCCTAATTTAGGCCCTAGGGTAAAATTGTCACTCACCACTCACATGAAGTCTTCGAGTGCCACTTCGTTCTGAAGATATCATTTTTCCTTCTCTCTTCTGTAGAATAGCACAGCTGAGATCTACTTCACTCTTGTTCAAGGTTTTGAACTCATCCCAGAACAATGTGAATTGGCAAACACTGTTGTAGTCCACTTTTCTTATTGGGGTTGGATCCTGGTCTCTGTAAAAATAATACTCTGTACCTTCTGTTGATTCACAGCGTACTTTGACAGATCTAGCTGCATTGATGTACTCAGGGGATAATACAATGCTTGAAGTGGGGACAGAATCTGTTTGGATTTAAATATATAAATAGTGAGAATTCAAATTGTTCAAGCTGTCAATCGTAGACTGAAATCTATGTATGTTTCTGAAACTGTTGTGGTTAAATAATGTACATTTAGAGAACGAGATGTAGAAACGGTATCACCAAACTGCTGTAGTGACAAATCGTATATGAAAGACCAATAGCCTATCTCTAATATCATTCCACAACTAATGACATGATGTAATACATACCTGCATAACATTTTCTAACTGCAACACCGGCCACAACTTTAACAAGGATAACAGGAAGACATTTTAAACAAGGCATTTCAGTTAACATAAGATACACACTATACACTCTAAATATACATGGATTGAAATAAGGGACAATTGAATTGGCTATGCAGTTTCTGGTTGTCTGTAAAACGAAATGGTAATTGAAAATGTTGGCTATTTTAGGAAGTGGGTATCTGGGTATGTGCTTTCCAGTGCCTTCAAAAGGTATTCATACCCCTAGACTTATTCCACATTTTGACAGAACTACATAGTTCCTTGGTTGAGATAGGAGAACCTGCCAGAAGGACATTCTCTACAGCACCAATCTGGCCTTTATGGGAGAGTGGCCAGACAGAAGCCACTCCTGAGAAAAAGGCACATGACCACATGCCTTTAGTTTGCCAAAAGACATGTGAAAGACTCCTAGATCATACCGCAAAAGATTATGTGGTCTAATGAGACCAAAAATGTACTCGTTGGCCTTCTTGGCAGCCCTTAGGCCGTTTTGGGCACAGTCTAAACTGCCACCACCATTTAAGAAAACATTCTTGGAGTTCCCAACTCACGCCAGGTTCCACCTTTGGGCCAGGGGTTGACAACATCATACAGCAGACAACAAAACTGCGCAAAGATTTTGCAGGAGATCTTGGCAACTGTGCGTCCTAACGCCATCACTCAGAGGTATTTGATATTTGGTATTTAATAGGATCCTCATTAGCCACTGCAAAAGCAGCAGCTACTCTTCCTGAGGTCCACATGAAACATGACATCATACATAGTACAGAACATGATTAGTCAAGGACTGAACTACATACATTTACAACGTCACACATAGCCTACATATCAGTACATACACATTATATTTAGGTCTAATAAATAGCACAGTGCAAATTACAATACATGATGAATAAAATGGCTGTGTCTCTTCACAGTTCTCTTTGTGCAGTAAGCTGTTATTTTATATGTTTTTTAAATCTGGTTTTATTGCTAGCTTGAGTTACCTGGGGTGGCAGAGAGTTCCATGTAGTCATGGCTCTATTTAATACTGTGCATTTCCCAGCCTTTGTTCAGGACCTGTGGACTGTGAAGAGACGTGTGTTGTACCGATGAGGGTCCGAACTGTGTGCCAACTGCTTGAACAGACAGTTCAGTACCTCCAACACATCAATACCTTGAACAAAGACCAATTGTGATGCAGTCAATCTCTCCTCAACTTTGAGCCAAGGGAGATTGACATGCATGCTACTGACACTTGCCCTCTGTGTACAGTGCATTCTTTTTCCCACATTTTGTTACGTTACAGCCTTATTCTAAAATTTATTTTAAAAAATGTCCCTCATGAATCTACACACCATACCCCATAATGACAAAGTAAAAACAGGTTTTTAGAAAATGTTTGCACGTATATAAAAAATAAAACACTTGAATAACTTATTTACATAAGTATTCAGACCCTATGCTATTAGTCCCGAAATCGAGCACAGGTGCATCATGTTTCCATTGATCATCTTTGAGATGTTTCTACAACGTGATTGGAGTCCACCTGTGGTAAATTCAATTGATTGGACATGATTTTGCAAGGCATATATAATGTCCCATAGTTTACAGTGCATGTCAGGTCAAAAACCAAGCCATGAGGTCGAAGGAATCTGACACAGGATTGTGTCGAGGCACATATCTGGAGAAGGGTACCAAAAAATGTCTGCAGCATTGAAGGTCTCCAAGAACACAGTGGCCTCAATCATTCTTAAATTAAAGAAGATTGGATGCACTAAGACTCTTCCTAAAGCTGACCGCCTGGCCAAACTGAGCAAACGTGAGAGAAGGGCGTTAGTCAGGGAGGTGACCAAGAACCCGATGGTCACTCTAACAGAGCTCCAAACTTCCTCTGTGGAGATGGGAGTGCCTTCCAGAAGGACAACCCTGTCTGCAGAAGCCCACCAATCAGGCCCTTATGGTAGAGTGGCTAGACAGAAACCACCGCTTGGAGTTTGCCAAAAGGCACCTAAAGGACTCTCAGACCATGAGAAACAAAATGATCTGGTCTGATGAAATCAAGATTGAACTCTTTGGCCTGAATGCCAAGCGTCACGTCTGGAGGAATCCAAGCACCGCTCATGAGCTGGCCAATACCCTCCCTACAGTGTAGCATGGTGGTGGCAGCATCATGCTGTGGGTATGTAATTCAGCGGCAGGGACTGGGAGACTAATCAGGATCGAGGCAAAGATGAACGTAGCAAAGTACAGAGAGATCTTTGATGAACATCTGCTCCAGAGCGCTCAGGACCTCAGACTGGGGTGAAGGTTCCCCTTCCAACAGGACAACGACTCTAAGCACACAGCCAACACAACTCAAGAGTGGCTTCGGGACAAGACTCTGAATGTGGTCCAGCCAGTACCCACACTTGAACCCGATCGGATATCTCTGGAGAGACCTGAAAATAGCTGTGCAGCAACACTCCCCATCCAACCTGACAGCTGTGCAGAGAAGAATGGGAGAAACTCCCCAAATACGGGTGTAGCAGGCTTGTAGCGTCATACACAAGACTCCAGGCTGTAATCGCTGCCAAAGGTGCTTCAACAAAGTACTGAGTGAAGGGTCTGAATGCTTATGTAAATGTAATATTTCTGTTTTTAATAAATTTGCAAACATTTTAAAAAATCTGTTTTTGCTTTGTTATTATGGGGTATTGTGTGTAGATTGATGAGGGAAAAAAACAATTTAATTCATTTTAGAACAAGGCTTCAATGTAATAAAATGTTGAAAAAGTCAAGGGGTGTGAATACTTTCCGAATGCACTGTGAATCTAAGTGCGATACGTGTTTGTTCTGGACTTTGTTCTGGACCAACTGAAATTTACCTATGTCCCTCTTTGCCACACATGACCACACAGCTGGACAGTAGTCCATCTGCAACAAAACTATAGCCTGTAGGACCTGTCTGGTTGACTGAGATGTCAAAAAGGCAGAGCAACGCCCTATAATGAACAGACCTCTTTCCATTTTAGCAACCATTGTGTCTACAGTATATGTTTTGACCATGACAGCTTTCTATCTAGGTTTACATCCAGCAGTTTAGACTCCTCAACTTGCTCAATCACCAGATTATTCAATAATAGATCTAAATTAGGTTTAGTGATTTGTCCCAAAAATGATGCTTTTTGATTTTGAGATATTTAGCAGCAGCCTATGGCTAGTTACCCATTCTAAAACTGACTGGAGCTCCATGTTAAGGGTGTCAGTTATTTATTTTACTGTTGCAGCCAATGTGTACTGTGTACCGTTGAGTCGTCAGCATACACAGACACACTGGTTTTATTCAAGGTCAGTGGAAGGCCATTAGTAAAAATAGAAATCAATAATGGCGCTAGCCGGCTGCCCTGTGGTACACCACACTCAACTGAATTTGCATGATCGCTGGAAGACAGGGTCAAATGTCTCAAAAGCTCTCCAGCAATGTCTTGCCCCCTCCTCCCCCACCGAAACAGCAGGAGAAGCGTTTTACACACCGGGGACAGGCTTACAGGCAGCAACACGCAGCTAAGCTGCCTTACAGGCAGCAACACGCAGCTAAGAAGGTTGGGCCCCAGCAGTCCACCTGATGTGCTGGCGGTCGGCCTTGACGTTTCTCCCAGGCCCAAAGGGCAAACTGGCAGAGGTGAGTGGAGTCCCCCCTGGGTACTGGACACAGTCCTGGGGGGTACAAACTTCAGTTCTGAGGCAAACCGCAACCCTACAGTGGTATCTGGGTCACCTCTGTGACTGACGGGGTGAGAAAGGAGGCACTGTGGATGGAGATAGCCTCACTTCTGAAGAAGGACGCACTCAGAAAAGTAGAGCCACTAGAATGGCTAAGTGGGTTCTACTCCAAGGACAGTATTTCATTGTTACAAAAAAGGAAGGCAGCTTCTTGCCGATCCTGGACCTGCGCAGCCTCAACAAATATTTAACCTTTTTGGGCGCACGAACCGCTAGTGGGACACTTACGACAACATTCGGTGAAATTGCAAAGCGCAAAATTCAAAATACAAAAATCGTAATATCAAACATTTATGAACATACAAGTGTCTTATATCGGTTAAAAGCTTAACTTCTTGTTAATCTAACTGCATAGCCAGATTTCGAAAAGGCTTTACGGCGAAAGCATACCATGCGATTATCTGAGGACAACGCCCCACACCAAAATACTTTTTCAACCAGCACAGTCGTCACAAATTAAATAAATCACTTACCTTTGAAGATCTTCCTCTGTTTGCAATCCCATGGGTCCCAGCTACACAATGAATGGTTGTTTTGTTTGATAAAATCAATTTTTATAGCCTAACACGAAACATTTTGTAAACCGCTCGTGTCGTGAATTCCGTCTCATTCAACTTTCGACAAAACATTCGATGTAATCACACACACTACACGTACAATTATCCAGTCATGGTTGGTTTCATTGCAATCCTCTGGTTGTTAGTAACACAACTCTGCTTAGCCCCTCAATCCTTATCCCAGTCTGCTGTTCCCACATGCTTCAAGAGTGCCACCATTGTTCCTGTTCCCAAGAAAGCTAATGTAACTGAGCTAAACGACTACCGCCTCGTAGCACTCACTTCCGTCATCATGAAGTGCTTTGAGAGACTAGTCAAGGACCATATCACCTCCACCCTACCTGACACCCTAGACCCACTCCAATTTGCTTACTGCCCCAATAGGTCCACAGACAACGCAATCGCAACCACACTGCACACTGCCCTAACCCATCTGGACAAGAAGAATACCTATGTGAGAATGCTGTTCATCAACTACAGCTCAGCATTTAACACCATAGTACCCTCCAAACTCGTGGGTCTCGACCCTGCCCTGTGCAACTGGGTACTGGACTTCCTGACGGGCCGCCCCCAGGTGGTGAGGGTAGGTAACAACATCTCCACCCCGCTGATCCTCAACACTGGGGCTCCACAAGGGTGCGTTCTCAGCCCTCTCCTGTACTCCCTGTTCATCCCTGTGCATCAAAGCTGGGACCGAGAGCCTTCAATCTCAAGGCCATCAGACTGTTAAATAGCCATCACTAACACCTTAGAGCCTGCTACCCTATATACATAGATTTGAAATGACTGGCCACTTTAATAATTGGAACACTAGTTATTTTAACAATGTTTACATATTTTGCACTGGTCCAGCATTGCACTTCCAAATATTGATATATTCTTAACTATATTCCTTTACTTTAAATTTGTGTGTATTGTTGTGAAATTGTTAAATATTACTTGCAGATATTAATGCCCTGTTAGAGCTAGAAACACAAGCATTTCGCTACACCCGCAATATCGTCTGCTACATATTTGTATGCTGACCATCTGTATGTGACCAATCAAATTTGAAATCTGACCTGCTCTCTCTCAGGCTCAGAGGAAACTGTGGCATCCGGACCTGCACCCCCTCCAGCTTTGAGCTTGGCCTCTGAGAAGTGTAAATGGGCCAGTCTAGGCATTCAGGACAATGTGGTGAACATGCTGCTGAACATCAGGGCTTCCTCCACCAACGTGTCATATCAGATGCTGTGGGACATTTTATGTACTAGGTTTGAGGGTCATAATGTTGCCACCTAGTCGTGTGATGGACAAACAGTTAAAAAATGTTTTACAATCACTGCTTGATGCGGGCTGAGCGGATTCCACTTTGAGTGTATTTAGCCGCAATCTCTGCATGCCATGATGATGGCCTAGAGGGACCCATAGGTGGCCACCTATTGCTCTCCAAGTTAATGAAAGGAGTTCAACATCTGCGTCCAGCGAAGGCCCGTTCGGTGCTAAGCTGGGACCTTGACATGGTGCTGTTAGCAGTTAGTAAGCCACCCTTCGAGCCCCTGGGGTTAATGTTTTTGAAGCACCTATCCATAAAGGTGGAATTCCTGTTGCCTATTACCTCCACTAAGAGGGTCAGTGAATGTCATGCTCTTTCGGTGAGTGTTATCCACTGGCCTAACCCCTCTTTCTTGCCGAAAGTCCTGTCTGACAGGCATGTGAACCGGCCCTTACATTTGTCCGCATACGCCCCTCCACGGCTGCAAGTGAGCTACAGTATGTGCTGTGCCCGGTGAGGGCATTGGACACTTGAGTTACACAGACAAAGACAATAAGAGAGTCTGATCAGCTGTGCATTTGCTATGGTCAGAGAGTTCTGGGGAAGAGCCTATCGAAACAGAGATTCTCAAATTGGATTGTGGACACTATACCTCAGCTGGCTGGCCGGGCGGGCTCTGCCATCTGCTGTAGTGGCGCATTCTACTAGAGGAGTAGCTACATCGTGGGCCCTGCTCCAAGGAGTTCCCCTTGATGACATTTGTGCCTCGTCCAGTTGGGCATCGTCTAGCACCTTTGCTAGGTACTATCGAGTCAATATTGTCGCCGCCAATGAGGCCGGGACGGCCATGTTGGGTGTTGTCTCCACTTCCCTGGATGGGGACGGAGGGACACAGCAATCATGACTGCCCTGAGCTCAGTCCTATGGGACTTTGCTCTTTGCTTGGCCATGACTACTTCACCGATTAATCGGGAATTGTGAAACCATATTGGAGGGATCCAATATAATGCTACATAACAAAGTTTACATATGTAACCACGGTTATGTGAGCTATTGGATCACTCCAATCCTTGTGCCTCGACACGAGGTGGAAGTAGTGTGACAGCAGCTATTTAAGGGGGTCAGCCACAGCACTACCCGGTACACGGGACTAATCTTAAATCCTTACTCGGAATGTATCCTGCTGCATGGAAGGATACGATGTTGATACAGCCACTCACCATCTAAGTTAACAGTTTGACCAAATCTGCAAGGAATAATGGGAGAAAATCCCCAAATCCAGATGTACAAAGATGATACAGACATACACAAGATGACTAAAAGCTGCCAAAGGTGCTTCTACAAAGTATTGACAGGGTGGTGAATACTTATGTAAATGAGATATTTCTGTGTTTCATTTTCAATAAATTTGCTAATATTTCTAAAAACATGTTTTCACTTTGTCATTATGGGGTTTTGTGTGTAGATGGGTGAGGGAAATGTTATTAATCAATGTGGATTTCAGGCTGTAACACAACAAAATGTGGAATAAGGCAAAGGGTATGAATACTTTCTGAAGACAACTGTACACCTCTAAGAAATTATCATGCAGACAATGTTTTCTGAGAAGTCGTTTCATATGAGATGTGTTGAAAGACTTTTGAGCTTAATTGTGGTTAAGTCAAAAATAGTTTATACTGCTTTGTTTGCGTCTTCTCTGGAAATACACAAGTGAGAGTGAACGATCAGTACACCCCCCCCCCCATGTGGTCACTTCTACTTCACAAACAGAAGCACAAACAATCAGGAATCAAGAGACATCAGCCAGTTTAGTTACTGTGTTTAACATCACACTGTGTCACCACAAACTAGTGGTTAGAGTTTTACCCCCATCTCTACGATCCCCCTTCTCCATTCCGAACCTCTGTTGTTTCTCTAACTCACACAATCTTTCCGCCCCATCTACTGGGAAAAAATGGTACCAACCATCCAGGAAAACAGAACCACAAATAGCAGCATAAAATGGGAATGCTGTAATACAATACATGTATTTAATTTATTCAAAACAGAGTTACATATTAAAAGCTGTACAGAATAGGAAAATTGTATGCCAGTATGTTAAAACTAATCTACACAATCTACACATTAAATCAATGTTTATTTGTCACATGCACAGAAGGTGGAATGGCACAGTGAAATGCTTACTTTCAGCTCTTCCTCAAAAGTGCAGAATAAATGTAGAGTAGCAAAACTATCAATATACAAAGTTGATAAAAAAAGAGTAATAAAATAACAAAAGCGTTAAAAAAAGACAAGGCAATAAAAGAACACGGGTATTTACCCTTATATACAAACAATGTGAAACTTCAAATAGATCATGTCTTAAAACCTATGCACATCTATTTCTTGCCCAGTAAGATATTACACCATTCATCTGAGAGGAACAGAGGGTGTCAGACTACATGAAGAGCAGAGAGTGGCAGATATGTAAATCAGGAAGCAGAGAAAGGATGTGGAGGGAGTTCATCAACAGGTGAACTGTTACCACTTACACTTGAACTAGTACAATGCAGCATGGTCACATCCCCCACATTCAGACCGCCTTGTTGAAATAATTAAGCATTTGCATCTGTTTCAAATAAGAGAAAGGTGAAATGTAGAGCACTGAATATAACCACTTTTCTGATAAATGAATATGTTGTGGTAGGTTTCCTTTCATACTTACAGATAACTTCTTTGTTCTGGTTCCATTGGGATCTGTTGAGACAATTTACCCAGTACATTTAGATATGACACTGTATAATGATGTGTATGAAGACAAATATAATGTAATTATAATACAAATAGATCACTCACTTACCTATTGGCAGACCAGTCTTGTTGATCACCTTCAGAAATAAATAATAGATAATAGATTAAACCAGCCCCGATTTCACATGTATAATACACAAATAACTCAAAATGGACATTGGAACAAATTAAGCCTTGAAGTATCAGTGTTTGAATGCATATACCTCGCTTGTACCGGAGAAAACACAGGACAGATACAACCAGCAGAATAAGGCTAAAGGCCCCAAAACTCAGACTGATGTAGAGGGGGAACTCCGAGGAGGACTCTAAAGGGGTCGATGACTTTCAGGTCAAGTTGAAATTGTTTGTTGAATTAGATTAAACAGTACAGATCATTAGCAACAGAATCAGTCAATGTTATCTTGAAATGCTCTTAGGTGGGTGGGTCTATCAACAGTAAGTTTAAAAACATTTTAAGGTTATTCACCTTCTCCATTAGTTACACTGGTTTTATTGGTACTGAATGTTGATAAGGAAGTGGTGGGCCCAGGAGAGTCTACAATTGGAGGAAGAATATGACAAATGCATCAGTATTGCAATACAGACAGATGATTGTCATGTTAGATTGCACAATAATTTAATTGATGGTCTCACCATCTATGGCAATCTTGAACGGTTCACTATGCTGTGATGTCACAGTATCTCCACCCTCTACCACCAGCTCCACAGCACAGGTGATGAAGATCTCTCCAGCACTGCTCCTCTTCCTCAGCAGATCCTTTTCCGATACTTTCCCAACACAGACATTGTCTTTGTAGGGCTGACTTTTAAAGGGGGACTCAGTGTTGTTCAAGTAATAGTAGCATGAGGTACCAGCATGCTTGGCCTCACACCGAAGACTTAAGTAAGTTCCTGTATTTTCCACAAAAATCCTGGGTATTCCAATGGGATCTGTTCGTAAATTAGGGAAAAAATGATGTCGTCAATCAAGCAAATGTGATACTGCCTGGTGATAAAATGGTCACTTACCACTTACATGAAGTCTTCGAGCGTCACTAAATTTTGGGATTATTTTAACAATAACTGAACATGTTCCCTAGGCCCTAATTTAGGCCTTAGGGTAAAATTGTCACTCACCACTCACATGAAGTCTTCGAGTGTCACTTCGTTCTGAAGATATCGTTTTCCCATCTCTCTTCTGTAGAATAGCACAGCTGAGATCTACTTCAGTCTTGTTCCACTTTTTGAACTCATTCCAGAACAATATGAATTGGCAAACACCGGAATTCACTTCTCTTATTGGGTTGGGGTCGTGGTCTTTGTAGAAGTGGCACTTTGTGCCTCTTGTTGACTCACAGCGTACTACGACTGGCATAGCTACATTGATGAACCCAGGGTCTAACACAATGGTGGGAGTAGGGACAGAATCTGTTTAGAGTTAAAGAGAGAAACTATGAGAAGACACATTTTAATTGTTAGAAACAGAATGATTCAGGAAATATTCTTATGTGGTAATACATTACATACCTGCACAACTTTCTTTAACTGCAACAGCAGCCATACCTTTAAACATGGCAAAACATTCAAAAAAGGCTTTTATGTGAAGTCCTACATATTAAACCTACATCATCAAAATGAATTACTTTGTTACAATTAATTCATAATATAAATATAAGAGATAATTGAATACTCACAAATGAAGATTAAATAAGATGGAGACATCTTTTCAACTTGTTCATGAAGGAGTGAACACACTTAGATAAAGTGAAAAAAACTGACAGCCTATGTTTAGGAGGCAGAACAATCTAGAGGCGCCGATCATTTACAAACAGGGCTCCTGAGTGACGCAGCCTAAGATCTAAGTCTAAGGCACTGCATGTCAGTGCAAGAGGCATCATTACAGTCCCTGGTTCAAATCCAGGCTGTGTCACAAGTAAATTAGGTGAAAATGAGACTGGGGTAGGTCTTTAAGGTATACATTGTTTGGCATGTTTGGCAAACATCTTAAACTACATGAACATCTACTGTTCAGGTAACCGGTCTGCTTTCAGTCTTACTTTCTTGAACAAAGGTAGTAGCACACTTCCATGACCACTAGAATTGCTACCACTCATGCTACTACTAGAGTGAAAGCACCGCCAGCATTCAAAAGTGACCAAAACATCAGCCAGGAAACATAGGAATTGAGAAATGGTCTGTGGGCCCCACCTGCAGAACCACTCCTTTATTGGGGGTGTCTTGCTAAATGCCTATAATTTCCACCTGTTGTCTATTCCATTTGCACAACAGCATGTGAAATTTATTGTCAATCAGTGTTGCTTCCTCAGTGGACAGTTTGATTTCACAGAAGTGTGATTGACTTGGAGTTACATTGTGTTGTGTTCCCTTTATTTTTTTGAGCAGTGTATATATTCAAAGCCCTTCGGTTGTAGTTGGTCTTGACTTGTGTTCTTGTCTCTGTGTGAATGATCAGTAACCCTAGTGTGGTCCCTTATGTGCTGACTTTTTTTTTTTAACCTTTATTTAACTAGGCAAGTCAGTTAAGAACAAATTCTTATTTACAATGACGGCCTAGGGAACAGTGGGTTAACTGCCTGTTCAGGGGCAGAACGACAGATTTTGTACCTTGTCAGCTCGGGGGTTTGAACTTGCAACCTTCCGGTTACTAGTCCAACACTAACCACTAGGCTACCCTGTTGATGCTCAGCTACAAGTGTCCTGTGTGGCTCAGTTGGTAAAGCATGGCGCTTGCAACACCAGGGGTGAAGATTTGAATTCCCACGGGCACCAGTATGGACAAAGAAAATATGAAAACGTTTGCACGCACTACTCTATGCCACTCTGGATAAGTGTCTGCTAAATAATGTTAATGTATTGCAAACGCAGAAAGAAAAGTAATTGCCAACTAAATGGTTACAGAATATCTGATTTTACCATCTTACTTGTTTGTCTCTCCAAACCATGTGTTTTACCCCATCTAACAGGTCCACTGTTAGATTTTTTTCCCTTAAATTTTTTCAGCCACTGAGCAAATGTTTGTTTTGTGAGCAGAAACTTGAACATAGTGAGAATTTTGTGCAACTTCCAGCACATTTACATTGAACACTGAGGCTGTACCCTTACAGTTTTAGACAGGAGCCAATAGACTATTGTGGCTATTTGAGCATAATGTAGGCCTACTAACAAAACCAATGGAGCAAATCCCATAACATTTTCACATGGAAATAGCTTGTGATTTCTATGATATAGACTACAGTAGCATATATGTGGTGTTCAATGCAGGCCTACATTGCAAACTAATGCGGCGAACTCAGTGAAGTTCAATCTCTTGCGTCTCTGCGCTGCATGGCATTCCTTCTGCGAGGCAGTCCTGGAGGAGGGGCGCAGTTTAGAGGAAACATTACTGGTACAGTAGGACTACCAATCACAGATTCATGAGATTTACTTTGTTACTCTGCAATACCATGAACCCATGTGTTGTCCCTATTTCTTCATTCATATCTCAATGTCCAGCCAAAGACTAGGGAGCAAAAAGTGCTTTTTGAGCCAGGATATGTGACTGGTCATTGGAAAGCAGATCACAGAACAGAAAAACATGGGAGTGCTGGAGCAAATGTTATTTATTTTAGAAGTAAAAACAGAAAATACAAAATAAAAACACGATAAAGGTACAACATGACAATTGAAATTGATTGGTAAAACATGTGGCAAAAATGATCTATACAGTCTTTACGCATTCAAGGCTTTTCTGAACCAAATATCCTCTCTTTCTTTCTTTCTCTGTTTCTGCTCTATGAAATGCCAGTTCTCTCTGTTAGGGAAGACAACTATTGCCACATTCAGCAGGACTCAGTGTTCCATGGACATGGTGCTGTTCTGAACGACCAGATGAAGAATGTTGTGATTATGGTGGCCCAGAGGGTGATTGTGTATGGTGTGCTGCACAAGTTGAGATTACAAATGGTCATAACCATATTAATCAGGCCACAACCCTCCCACCAAATGGGAGCAAACATACCACAAAGACCGTTGAAGCACTGTGTGCTCCGTTGTGGGCAAATGTGTCGTTCAGTACAAACCGCCACACAACGTAGCAAAACGTTTAATAAACTGAACACACTATGACTCTTCCCGACTGGTTGAAATGTCCATATTTGAAAGGGCTTCATCCAATGGAAGAGAGGGGGAGTCCTCTTTGGCCAATAGGTTGTTCTTGCGTAGTTGACAGGCCTGCTGGTAGGGTGGGCGAATGGGGGGCTGGGTGGGGGGCGTGTACTTGTATTCCTTACTGGCATCCAACTACGAAGAAAAATAATATTAAGTTTAATGTGCACAGCACAAAAGTTTCATATGAAGTAAGTCTGTCTCCGACAAACACAAATGTTGGTTGACTGAAAGTCACCTGTTCTTTCGACCAATCGATTGCTAAACATTTTTAAACCTGTATTATTCCATATAAAGACACACCATATGTGTTGTAATAAAATCAACTAGATACATTGAGCTTGTCTGATGCTTTAAGATTAGTTTGATGCCTCAAGAGGGCGCCAGAGATTTAGATAACCAGAAGATAAAAACCTTAACCTGACCCATCAATTCTCCTCCCACTCCTGCTGGCTTTCGCAGATTCTGCTATTACTCTCCTGTTGCCGGTAATAGGCTACACGGGGAGTCTGCAACCTTTCTCATGTGGAATGGTAATTTATCTTACAATTTCTACCGATCTGTGCGTGCGTGTTATGGTTTTCATATGCACATTTTTGTGAAATACCCTGTAAAATGTACTTAATTTGCAAACTTAAAATAGCCTACATAAATTCAACAAATAAAAACATAGCAGCCTGTATAGAAAATATCCAGAAAAAAATAAATATCCTATAAATCACATTGGCTACACATGGCCTGTCTGCAACGAACTTGAAACATTGGTATCAACTATTAACTTGGGTCCGGCCCGAAAATATTCTGGGCCCTCAGTTTCCCGCGTCAGTGAGCTCCGGACAGACACAGCTGTAGGCGATTTGCACAAGGGATTAGAGGCAGTGCTTGACTTGGGCAGGAACTCACCAGAGCTGAGTACAGCACCTCAAATTGTATACTGCTTGAGCTCCTGTTCCTCTTAAAAGAATATTAGCTCAAAAGTATTGTGGCGCTCTTGCACCTAAATATAAACTGTACCAGCACCCAAAATGAGTGCCGGAACCTATTTCAGTCCAACAATGATAAGCCTATTTTATGACGTTTCCACTGGATCAGAGCATGACAATTTTCAATTCCACGCCGAGTGGTTATCGAAAGGGAGAGAGCGAGAAAGATTTTTTCAAATACATTGAGGAACTATTGTAATTCTTAATGGATGTAAAAACAGAGTTTGTTTGCTTGCTGTTTGAGGTGAATAAAACATTACTTTGAGAAGCTTCACAGGACATTAGGGGTGGTGCAATAAGCAGAAATACTATCCGATCACCAATTGGACACAGGTAGGCTATAGGCCTACTTCTATGCGTGCTCGTCCATCATTAAAAGAAATGAACGTAACCAAAGTAACAAACATTGTAGATTTGAAATTATAGGAATTAACAGAAAATGTACTTCTGGTGATACATGTAATGGGGAATTGATATACACTAACAATCAAATGCAAACAATTCACACAATGAAGTTATGAAACAATGAAGGTGCACAAATTGGCAGGAGAGAGCGCAGTCTGGAGAGAGAAGTGCATTGTGCATCTGGGCGCATGGTCAATCTGACGTCTGCATTGGCCATGAAACATTTACGGTGATATGGCCTCAGCAGAAGCCAGGGCGTTCATACTGTTGGGTTCTAGCTTGAAATATACTTATTACTGCATTGGAGCAATACAGACAAGCATTTTGCTACACTGAGTTTTTAACTCTGCTTTTTCAGAACCTAAGAATACTTATTGCGCTTCACGGAGCAGTGCAGAGCTGTTGTCAAGGAAGTGAGTTTGCGCTTATACAGGATGTACCGCCCCCACCTACTGTCAACCATGTCAATGTGGACATGTTAATACATTTGGGAGGCATATGGCGATGCGGTACAGAGCTCGATTTGGCCTCTGTATACCTCCGCAATTGCATCACACCCTCCGTATGGAGCCTGTGACCACATTTTCAAATCAAGCATAAATTGGCTTTTAGTTTAGGCCTCCGCAATTAGTTCATTGAGATGGGTGCAAATACAGTGCCTTCGGAAAGTATTCAGACCCATTAACTTTTTCCACATACGGCCTTATTCTAAAATTGAATACATTGTTTCCCCCCTCAACCTACATGCAACACCCCATAATGACAAAGCAAAAAATGTTTATTTTTAAAATATAAATTAGCAAAAAAAAAGTACTTAAATATTACATTTACATAAGTATTCAGACCCTTTACTCAGTACTATGTTAAAGGACCTTTGGCTGTGATTACAGCCTTGAATCTTCTTCGGTATGACGCTACAAGCTTGGCACACCTGTATTTGGCAGGGATGCAAACTGGTGAGGGCACAAAAAGGTGACACTTTTTTTTGTTGCACTGAAACTGAAAAAAAATCCCTGCTAGGGGGAAATGCAGGTTTTAACTAATTAAAACAAAGAATATGATCTACATGATCAGTCTCTGTGTGTAAAATAAGTGGTTAATATGAACCAAACACACAGCTAAAGAAATTGAAAAAAGCAATCCAACGTTATTTGTTGCCTAGACTTTACTGCAAATGACACTCAAGTCCTGAGAAAAAAACAATACACTAATGTTACTGTCAAGTTTAACACAACAAAAACAATATATTTGGGCTATACTGCACATTATTACATTGTACACTTTCTGCCTGTGGACATCTGTTCTACAATGTGCCAGCAGAGCATGATACCCGTTGGTATAATGGATCTCTTTCAGGCAGAGAGTACACCTGGCATACCCCTTTTATCCACTGTGTTGAGAAAGAGGGAAAGTGTGTGGTGTTCCTTTCACCTCTATAGTGGCATACAGTTTAAGCCAGGCCCAGTTCCAGCTACACTTGATCCCTGAATCCACTTGTTTAACAAGCAACTCCTCATTTTCACCTAATTCTCTCATTCTGAAAATTAACCACATACTGTAGAGGGAAAACAGTTAATAGTGGATAGTTCGTTAGCTAGTTAACATTTCACACAGTTTGCCAAGGTCCAGTAAGCAACTAACGCATTATAAGTTGAGGCACGCAAGGAGTCGTATACCAGTAGCAACAAATCAAATCTTATTTGTCACATACACATGTTTAGCAGTGTAGTGAAATGCTTGTGTTTCTAGATCCAACAGGGTAGTAATATCTAACAATACACACAATCTAAAGTAAAGAATTGGAATTGAAAAATATATACATCATTTGGACGAACAATGTCAGAGTGGCATAGACTAATCAAATTGTAGAAACATCAAGGATGATCAATGGAAACAGGATGTACCTGATTTCAAGCAAAGGGTCTGAATACTTACGTAAATAAGGTATTTCTGTCATTTATTTTGAATACATTTGCAAACATTTCTAAAAACTTGTGTGTTTCGCTTGGTCATCATGGGGTATTGTGTGTAGATTGAAGAAGGAAAAATATGATTGAATACATTTTAGAATAAGGCTGTAACGTAACAAAATGTGTGAAAAGTAAAGGGGTCTGAATACTTTCTGAATGCACTGTATACACAAGAGTGTGCAAAGCTGTCAAGGCAAAGGGTGGCTACTTTGAAGAATCTCAAATATATTTGTATTTGTTTAACGCTTTTTTGGTTACTGCATGATGCAACGTGTTATTTCATAGTTTTGATGTCTTCACTATTATTCTACAATATAGAACATAGAACAAAAAAAATTTAACCTGGAATGAGTAGGTGTGTCCAAACTTTTAACTGGTACTTTAAGTATGTATGTACATACACTACCGTTCAAAAGTTTGGGGTCACTTAGAAACGTCCTTGTTTTTGAAAGAAAAGCTCATTTTCTGTCCATTAAAATAACATCAAATTGATCAGAAATACAGTGTAGACATTGTTAAAGTTGTAAATGACCATTGTAGCTGGATTTTTAATGCAATATCTACATAGGTGTACAGAGGCCCATTATCAGCAACCATCACTCCTGTGTTCCAATGGCACGTTGTGTTAGCTAATCCAAGTTTCTCATTTTAAAAGGCTAATTGACCAATAGAAAACCCTTGTGCAATTATGTTAGCACAGCTGAAAACTGTTGTTATGATTAAAGAAGCAATCAAACGGGCCTTCTTTAGACTAGTTGAGTATCTGGAGCATCAGCATTTGTGGGTTCGATTACAGGCTCAAAATGGCCAGAAAAAAAAAAAAAAATTCTGAAACTCGTCAATCTATTCTTGTTCTGAGTAATGAAGGCTATTCCATGGGAGAAATTGCCAAGAACCTTAAGATCTTGTACAACGCTGTGTACTACTCGCTGTGTACTACTCCCTTCACAGAACAGAGCACACTGGATCTAACCAGAATAGAAAGAGGAGTGGGAGGCCCCGGTGCACAACTGAGCAAGAGGACAAGTACATTAGAGGGAACAGAGAAGAGGCGACTCCGGGATGCTGGCATTCTAGGCAGAGTTCCTCTGTCCAGTGTCTGTGTTCTTTTGCCCATCCTAATCTTTTCTTATTACTGGCCAGTCTGAGATATGGCTTTTTCTTTGCAACTCTGCCTAGAAGGCCAGCATCCCAGAGTTGCCTCTTCACTGTTGAGACTTGTGTTTTGCGGGTTAAAATAAAAATAACATAAATGTGATGTTATTTTAAAGGACAAAAAAAATTAAATCTAGGTGACCCCAAACATTGGAACGGTAGTGTGTGTATATATTTGTTACTGCTCGACTAAAACAATCTCTGTCGACCAACAGTCTAACGACCAAACAATTGATCAGTCGACTAATTGGGATCAGGCCTAATATGACGCATATTATCTATGGAGTAACAGCTTTGAGACTAGTAAAGAAAAGCATTGGTCTACAATACATATATCAACAGAGACATGTATCTGAATATCAATACCTGGAGAGGGTAGGTCCGGTCCGAGTCAAAGGCACTCAGGTCTCCACAGGCCAAGAAAGGAACTATGATTCTGTTTGGTCCCTCCAGCTGGTTAAAATCTACATCTGAAACAGACAGAAACCAACTTGAGTACCAGTGTATATGGAGTTGAAACATGAGGAACATGGGAAACATCACTGTGTTGTTACCATATGAGTGATCCAGTAGAGGATTGGACATGTTTGGCACATATCCTACTGGAGGAGAGTAATTCTGACACATCACAAATGCCTCTGTAGAAATGAGAGAATGAAACAAACAAATATTAGACTCGAGCAGCACATCGCCTACTTAATCCTTCAACCCTTCTGTCAAAGCATTTGAATGGAAACCATCTATGATCCGGTGTATGACCAGTGTCAGCTGTGGTCTCCAGCTCACCTATGCTGGAGTTCCTGCTGCTCCGGGGCTTAGCACAGGTCACACTACTGAAGAATATCTTAAGCTGGGAGTACAGGAGGGTCACGTCCTTCCCCCGGAATATCTACACAGTAACCACAGAATAAGATAACTTCTACATGACATAGGCTTCTTAGCTCATTTCTCTAAACAATTTTAAAAAACAAACAAAGTGCAGAACTTGTTACATCAACACACACATACATTGTAATAGTGTTGGTATTATTCATTTTGTATTGTAGATATGTAGTAGAGGTCGACCGATTATGATTTTTCAACGCCGATATTATTGGAGGACCAAAAAAAGCCGTTACCGATTAATCAACCGATTTTTATATGTACAGTGGGGCAAAAAAGTATTTAGTCAGCCACCAATTGTGCAAGTTCTCCCACTTACAAATGAGAGAGGCCTGTAATTTTCATCATATGTACACTTCAACTATGACAGACAAAATAAGAAAAGAAATCCAGAAAATCATATTGTGAATCACATTTATTTTCTCATTTTGTCTGTCATAGTTGAAGTGTACATATGATGAACATTACAGGCCTCTCTCATTTTTAAGTGGGAGAACTTGCACAATTGGTGGCTGACTAAATACTTTTTTGCCCCACTGTATTAATATATATTTGTAATAATGACAATTCCAACAATACTGAATGAACAATGAACACTTATTTTAACTTAATATAAAACATAAAATATTTAGTCTCAAATAAATAATGAAACATGCTCAATTTGGTTTAAATAATGCAAAAAGAGTTTTGGAGAAGAAAGTAAAAGTGCAATATGTTCCGTGTAAAAAAGCTAACGTTTAAGTTCCTTGCTCAGAACATATGAAAGCTGGTGGTTCAATATTCCCTGTTCTTCAATATTCCCAGTTAAGAAGTTTTAGGTTGTAGTTATTATAGGAATTATGACGTGTCGACTATTTCTCTCTATACCATTTGTATTTCATATACCTTTGACTATTGGATGTTCTAATAGGCACTTTAGAATTGCCAGCCTAATCTCAGGAGTTGATAGGCTTGAAGTCATAAACAGCGCTGTGACTCAAGCATTGCTAAGAGCTGCTGGCAAATGCAGTAAAGTTTGAATGAATGCTTACGAACCTGCTGCTGCCTACCACCGCTCAGTCAGACTGCTCTATCAAATATCAAATCAGAGACTTAATTATAATATAACAAACACAGAAATACAGGCTTTTGGTCATTAATATGGTCAAATCAGAAACTATCATTTCGAAAACAAAACATTTATACTTTCAGTGAAATACGGAACCGTTACATATTTTATCTAATGGGTGGCAACCCCAAGTCTAAATATTGCTGTTACATTGAACAACCTTCAATGTCATAATTATGTACAATTCTGGCAAATTAGTTCGCAACGAGCCAGGCGGCCCAAACTGTTGCATGTACCTTGACTCTGCGTGCAATGAATGCAAGAGAAGTGACACAATTTCCCTAGTTAATATTGCCTACGAACATTTTTTTTAAAACTAAATATGCAAGTTTAAAAAAATATACTTCTGTGTATTGATTTTAAGAAAGGCATTGATGTTTATGGTTAGGTACATTCGTGCAACGATTGTGCTTTTTTCTCAACTGCGCTTTGTTAAATCATCACCCGTTTGGCGAAGTAGGCTGTGATTCGATGATAAATGAACAGGCACCGCATTGATTATGTGCAACGCAGGACAAGCTAGTTAACCTAGTAATATAATCAACCATGTGTAGTTAACTAGTGATGTGAAGATTGATTGTTTTTTATAAGATAAGTTTAATGCTAGTTAGCAACTTACCTTGGCTCCTTGCTGCACTCGAGTAACAGGTGGTCAGCCTGCCACGCAGTCTCCTCGTGGAATACAATGTAATCGGCCATAATCGGCATCCAAAAATGCTGAGTACCGATTGTTATGAAAAATTGAAATCGGCCCTAATTAATCAACGATGGCATTAATTGGTCGACCTCTAATATGTAGTGGTGTAATAATGTTATATGATGTACTGTTTTATCTTTTGTTTTATATCTGATGTAAGTGCCGGAATCCGTTTGGACCCCAGGAAGAGTAACTGCTGCCTTGGCAGTAACTAATGGAGATCCCTAATAAATACAAATACAAACAAGTCCTCATCCAACATACAGCCTACCTTTGCAACAAATGTTCCTCCAGGTTTCAGGACGTGTGTTGTAATGTTTAGGGCCTGAGACGGGGTATTTAGAAATTGATTATAAAGGATAAACAAAGATAACTGATCAGCCATTTGGGATTCAACTCAATATTACACAGTATTGCAGTGTGATACTCACAGCCAATAGGAGCTGAGCTTGGATGTACTCATCCACATCATGGAGTCCTGTCACTATGTAGACAAGCCAGAAAATGACCAATATGGAAAAGCCATACGCATATAGTGCAATGAAGAAAACACAACAAACCCCACAGTGGCAACTAAGAGAAATGTATGCAACTCAATGCAAGAGGACACAAACCAAACTGAAACCAGAGGGAAGAAAACACTCTCACACTCACCGTCTGGGGCTCCATCACACACTACCAGGTCTGCAGGCTGTCCTTCAAAATGCCTGATTATCTCCAGGGCAGTGGAGATCTAAAAGCAATAGATATATTTGACCCGCCAGCTTTGTTGAAATAGAGTTTGAGAATCTGATCCAAATATGTTATACAATGTCTGCATTCCAAACCAAACATTTATTATCCCCTTTGCTCTGCCCTTGATGAATTGTACTTCATTCTCTGAAAGGAATCAAGCCAATACTGCAACGAATTCAGTGTTCCAGAAGTGTGTTGGTATTATAGTTTCTCTATAACTCCATGCTACAGTTACCTTGGTGATGTCCCCCTGGATCTGTGTCACCCCAGGGAGAGGAGCCATGGCCTGTAGGTCCACCGCCACTATCTTCACCTCCTCACTCTTCTCCTCCTTTCCTCTGTCAAACCGTCAGATAAATGTACAATATTAGTGTTATGCACACTATTTCTTAACACCCCATACTAAAAGACGCCAACTATGCTTCAAGTAGAATTTATTTAACCTTAAATTAACTAGGCAAGTCAGCTAAGAACAAATTCTTATTCACAATGACGGCCTACCCTGGCCAAACCCAGACGACACTGGGCCAATTGTGCGCCACACTATGCGACTCCCAATCACGGACAGATGTGATACAGCCTGGATTTGAACCAGGGACCTCTTGCACTGAGATGCAGTGCCTTAGACCACTGCGCCACTAGGGAGCCAAGGAAAGTAAAGAGATTGAAACCAACCTGAGTTTACGGCTCAGGACCTGGCTCCAGCTGCCTGGGGCAGCACAGAGGTCGACTGCCCTTTTTACACCTGGGGAGGGAGAAATGGTTGTCAATTTCATATTCAAGTGACATCAGAAATGGATGATCAAATTCATCTCCCTTTTTCCTTTGGCATAATGTTATATTTTACAATGGCCATACCCAATAACATAAGCCATTGATGTCTAATGTTGACCTAGGGTAAAACAACAATGGCCAGAAATGTTAACCCAAGGGGCCTTCTTGCCTTTGAACAGGCCAAACTCCTCATCCAGTTGCAGTAGTTTGAAGGCGCTCCTGGCCCTCCAGCCCTCCTCCTTGGCAAGACGGTAGTAGATATCCCGTTTGTCTTTGGAGGAGCGGCCCATCTTCACCTGCACAACAAAACAGATTTCAGTCACATTAGGTTAGTTAGGCCAGAGCAGTTTAGATGTCAGTAACATAAGACTAGGCCACAGCCCTTTATTGCAACATGATAAGTCCTATTCCTTTCAGGTGAAGTTGACTTAGCCGTTAGCTAAAAGTCTAGCAATCCCAAGCTAAGTCTATTTATGGAACCGTTTGCTTAGCTTCCTGACAAGCTAGCAAACTGAAAATGTGCTAAATATGTTCGCATTCACTTTCAGACAAACAAATATAGAAATTCAGGACAAATGTGGAAGGGAAATAGGTTTATTGTGTGCATACTCACACTTTTACTTCCTTGCTGTGCTTTACTCACGTAAACGTTGACGTTGTGAGGACCCAACATAGTTGCCTCGTTAACGCCTGTACAAAATTCTAAGCGTTAATCTTCAATCGATGGTCAAATTAGCTACTTTTTTTCTAATTACTGTGCACCATCGAAGATTAAGCTATAGAGAACGTAAAAATGAACTAAAAAGTGATATTTCCCATGTATACTGTAACTTGCTATGTGTGCTAACTTACTGCCACCACGAGAAAAGGTGAGCAAAATGTCTGCACAAAAAAAAGTTATTTAATCATTGGATACTGTTATGAGGAGCACTGGTCACATAGTCAGCGATGAGCAGTATGTCTGTTACATGTATTTGAAATAGGTATTTCAATTACTTCTAAGTAGTTTGTCATTTATATTACAATGGGCTGTACTCCAATGTATTTTGTAACAAGATACTTTCGAGAGCTGTCATTTGTATTTTTTAAAACATTTTCACCATTTTGTCACCCTGCATTGGCATCAGAAGTCTGATGGCACTATGGTGTGATAAGACTGTCTGCTAAATAAACGAAATATACATGTATATCATAGGAGGCTGGTGGGGGAGCTATAGAAGGACGGGCTCATTGTAATGGCTGGAATTAAATACATTAAACGTATCAAACATATGGAAACCACCTCTATTCCATTTATTCCATTCCAGCCATTACAATGAGCATGTCTCCTATATCTCTTCCCACCAGCCTCCCTTGATCTATATGCAAAAATGAACAATTGCAATTGCAATCGGAGTATTATTCTAATGAGCTCTGCCCGAAGCAAGGCCAATAATAATACCCAGTATGCTTTGCAGTTCATTTTGGTATGTTAATTTTCACATATACAGTAACATTTTGGTCATTTAGCAGACACTCTTACCCAGAGTGACTTACTTCAACTAAGGTAGATAAACAACATTATAAGCTATGGATGCTGATTGGCTGACAGCCGTGGTATATCACACCGTATACCACGGGTATGACAAAACATTTATTTTTACTGCTCTAATTACATTGGTAACCAGTTTATAAAGCAATAAGGCTCCCCGTTCCTGAGAATGTTGTTGCTGTTCTGGCCAGATACTTGCAAATCTATTTCTGTATTTTTTGTTGTTTATTTTCATACATTGATCTTTATGGTATTTTGTAATTGTATTTTATGTTGTATTTTGTCAGTTTGCCCATCCCTGAATAGTCCAACATTAGTGTTTATTTTTCAGGTGATTCAACACTATAGCTCTAGGTGGCACTAAAATCATGAAGAGAAGGCTACAAACAGTCTCTCAGAGGTAGGACACATCACCTATTACAAAACAATTAAATAACATTTGCTGTAACAAATGCAGCCATATACAACATCCAACAAAACATACAAACATACAAATACAACATATAGGCCTACAAAATATTGCCAAATTTGAAAATGAATGTGCAAAGCAATGGGAGAATCCACCAGCATAGGAATGAACCTACACAAATATTTTGGCCATTAGTTCAGCTCTATGGGTTCTTGGTGCCATTATCCATTGCTTTCCAACATAATTGTTTTAGCTTGGTTCAGTTTATCTGCAGAATTGATGGAAATTTGTAAATTACTGAATATATGTTAGGTTCATTTGCATTGTCATCTGGGAAATTAGTGTTTTAACCGAGGCAGCAGAGCGTTGGGCCAGTAACCGTAAGGTCGCCGGTTCGAATCCCCGAGCCGGCAAGGTGGAAAACTCTGCTGTTTTTTCCTTGAGCAAGGCGGTAAACCCCAAACAACAATTAGGTATCCCCTTTCCCCTAACTCAAAGAAATAATCTCAGTGTTCCTTTAACTCTGACGCTGCTCTTGACCACTTGTCCATTAGGAGCCATTAATCATTACAGTCTGGCCGTGGTGTAGCCACTCTGTGAGTGTCAAAGTGCTTGGGGGCAAAAAGCCCTTGGCAGACGCTCAGAATTTATCTCAGAGTCACCCCTGTCGAAGCCAAGATCTCAATACTGCAGTGCTGCTTCCTGTCAAGGAGAAGAATAATGCAAGCTTTCTCTCTTTCTGTTTGAAATGCTGATGAGAGGACTATTGCCATGCGCTGGGATTCTGCATCACTTGTAATCCTGTTTCCTTTTTCATTGTAAAGCATTTTTAGTGTGGGTTGTTATACATATGTATGAGTCTGGTACCCCGTCATCACCCCCACAGTTTATGAGAAAACCATCCATCCAAGGTGTCAGTGGCTTGCAGGGTGAAGTAAGATTTTCTTGGACACCGTATAGGCCCGCGTTGCAGAGTGGCAGTGGCTGTTATCGAGTGGCTTCTCCCTGGTCCTGCCAGGAAATGTGCTGATCTCTGAGGGTTAGATTACCCTGCCTCCCCAGAACAGCTCCAGAGCACTTGAGTACAAGGCCCACATCGTTGCCTGCAGATCAATACGCATCGAGTTGCCTTTTTACAAGAGGTACATTACCGTAAATGTGTTTGCTTTGCTGTGATTCTGCAACCGGGGACTACATTGTTCTATAGATTAAGCCGGAATGTATCTGAGGTATCTTTTATCAATTGGGCCTGATCTCTTTTATCAATTGGACCTGATGGACACTTAAGGATATAACAAATAGGGCATGATGGGATATCAAACCTAACCCATTGCTGACTTCTCTGGTGCATATGTGCTCAAAAATATGATCTGTAATCCCAGATGAGTATGACATTAAATTCAAACATAATGGTATACCTCTGTAAATCTCCTATTTCCCTTGTTCTGAAGAGGCTCTCCTGCTGCTCTCTGCCATTAGTTAGATGTGCAGACACACAGACGTGCATCCTGGGATAGATCTACTCTACAGAGCTCTCAGTCGCGGACCAAGGCCTCTGAAGTCTGCTGGCTTTGAAGGATTGAGTGGATACCTTTTTATCATTGCTCCTGTAATAACTCCAAATCTTTTCCTCCTCTCTTGATGGCTCCATCCTCCCCGCTGAGGCAATTTAAGCATGGCCTCTTCCCAGGCTTATTATTCTCCCCTTTCCAGACTAGCTTTATATTACATCACATTAAAGAGCTAAGAATGATGGCTGGCCACAGACATTGTGTGGGAGGGCTGGGGTTGTTAAGTCCATAGGTGAAGGAGTGGTTTAGTGAGAGAGCAAGTGGTTAGATCAGTTAGCGAATGTTCAGATGAGTGAGTGAGTTTGTGAGTTGTTAGTCTTTAGATAAGTAATTGTGAGTTACGGTATAGGCAAGTGACTAACAAAGGTTTTGAATAACCCAAAATCTGCAAGGTAGACTTACTATGTGTATTTTTTTGTATAACTTAAGTGCACTGCAGCATTGAGCTACTGAAGGACACAGTGAAACTCTTGTCTCCTCTCTTCCATCCTCCCCATCATTGCAGACAGACAGAGGGGAAAGGAGGGGTGTTAGAGAGTTTGGGAAAGGGAGGGGTGCAGAGAGTTTTTGGAAGGAGAGAGATTGCGCAGCACTGCAGAAACTGGGGCGTTGGCTGCACATTAGGAGCGATGAAAAATAGAAATGAGGTAGAGCGAAAGAAAGAAAGAAGCGAGAGCTGCAGGAACATAAAATACTGTATGTTATTTTGAGAAGGCTTAGAGGACGGGCAGAAGAGAGGGAGTGTCTGTCTGTCTGGTTGGAATTGAAATAATGGATAGAGGGGAAGTGAAACTAAATAGGAGAGGATAGGGAGGTTTTACCAACAGGTTATTGCACAAATGTTTATTAAAAGTTAAAAACATTGCTAACAAGGAAAGAAAATCAAATGGTGCAAATGTGTCAACGTTTGTATGAATGAGTATTACGTTATTCCGTGTTGACTTTTTTGTTAGCAAAATATATTGCTGCTTTTCAGCTCAAAGTAAATAATGACCATTTCATGAGTTGCGTTTTTGAAAATTAAAGTGCTTGTGAGTGACAGGTTGGCGTGTGTGTGTGTCTCTCTTTGTGTGTGTGTGTGTATTTGCCACTGAGGGAGTTTGAGTTTTGCCCTTAGCCCAGCACAGGGAAGCAGCTGCTTCATTCTTTATCAGGGCCAAGGAAGAAGGCTAGAGCACCAGCACTCCCCTCTCATTTCATATGAATCAAATAAAATACAATTTTATTAGCCACATGCGCGGAATACATCAGTGAAATGCTTAGTTACGAGCCCCTAACCAACAATGCAGGGGGGTCCAATGCAAATAGTCTGGGTAGCCATTTGATTAGATGTTCAGGAGTCTTATGGCTTGTGGGTAGAAGCTGTTTAGAAGCCTCTTGTACCTAGACTTGGCACTCCGGTACCACTTGCCGTGCGGTAGCAGAGAGAACAATATGATTAGGGTGGCTGGAGTCTTTGACAATTTTTAGGGCCTTCCTCTGACACCACCTGGTGTAGAGGTCTTGGATGGCAGGAAGCTTGGCCCTAGTGATGGCCATACGCACTACCCTCTGTAGTGCCTTGTGGTCGGAGGCCGAGAAGTTGCCATACCAGGCAGTGCCCTTGATGGTGCAGCTGTAGAACCTTTTGAGGATCTGAGGACCCATTCCAAATCTTTTCACGACTGTCTTGGTGTGCTTGGACCATGTTAGATTGTTGGTGATGTGTACACCAAGGATCTTGAAGCTCTCAACCTGCTCCACTACAGCCCTGTCAATGAGAATGGGGGTGTGCTCGGTCCTCTTTTTCCTGTAGTCTACAATCATCTCCTCTGTCTTGATCACGTTGAGGGAGAGGTTGTTGTCCTGGCACCACACGGCCAGGTCTCTGACCTTCTCCCTATAGGCTGTCTCATCGTTGTCGGTGATCAAGCCTACCACTGTTGTGTCATCGGCAAACTTAATGATGGTGTTGGAGTCGTGCCTGGCCGTGCAGTCATGAGTGAACAGGAGGGGACTGAACACGCATCCCAGAGGGGCCCCTGTGTTGAGGATCAGCGTGGTGGATGTGTTGTTACCTATCCTTACCACCTGGGCGTGGCCCATCAGGAGACAAGGGTCCTGTTGCAGAGGGAGGTGTTTAGTCCCAGGGTCCTGTTGGGTTCTGAGAATATGAAAATATACCTTTTCATGTCACTGATGGAGTGCTAAGGTTTAGAGGGTCTACACCAGAAGTTAAAGGTTCTAGGAGGAAGGTATATAGACTGTGCAACTGAGCTTGGAATGTGTTGAGTGCAAGGAAGCGATTACATGTGGCAGGCATTAATATGGGGAGACTGGTGGAGATCTTAGACACTAACATTGTCACTGAGGGAGAGAGGGTAATGTATAACATTTACATTATGTCAGGATATGTTATTGTTAGCCATCAGGGATCCTCTGTGAGGAGAAGAGAGTCTGATATCAATAACCATGACAGCCTTGAGTTGGGGAGGAGTGAGCACTTTGGGGTAGAGGTCAGGTCAGATGAAGTGAGGAAGAACAGATATCACTAAGTTTCTGTCTAGCAACAGAGATGCATTGGCTGTTCAGTTGTGGAGGAGGAGACTCAGCCTTGGAAAAAGGGTTAAATATCAGTACTTGTGTGAAATGGTTTTTTTTGTCTGAATTACAGCTGTATCGACCCTTTGAGAATAATTTAACTTGGTTAAGCTTCTCTAGTGTCCATGAGTTATTTACTCAAAATTAGAACCTAACAGTCCTTAGCTTATTGATGAGCTTTGAGGGCACTACAGTGTTGAACACTGAGCTGTAGTCAATGAATAGCATTCTCACATAGGTGTTCCTTTTGTCCAGAGGGAAAAGGGCAGTGTTGAGTGCAATAGAGATTGCATCATCAGTGGATCTGATGGGGCAGTATGCAAATTGGAGTAGGTCTTGTGTTTCTGGGATAATGGTGTTGATGTGAGCCATGACCAGCCTTTCAAAGCACTTCATGGCTACAGACGTGAGTGCTACGGGTCGGTAGTCATTTAGGCAGGTTACCTTAGTGTTCTTGGGCACAGGCACTACTGTGGTCTGCTTAAAACATGTTTGTATTAGAGACTCGGACAGGGAGAGGTTGAAAATGTCAGTGAAGGCACTTGTCAGTTGGTCAGCGCGTGCTCGCAGTACATGTCCTGGTAATCCGTCTGGCCTACATCAGCTGTCTTCCAGAACAGCTGGTGCGCTCATGCATGTTTCAGTGAAATTTGCCTTGAAGCGAGCATTGAAGTAGTTTAGCTCGTCTGGTAGGCATGTGTCACTGGGCAGCTCTTGGCTGTGCTTTGCTTTGCAGTCTGTAATGATTTTCCAGCCCTCCCATATCCGATGAGCGTCAGAGCCGGTGTAGTACAATTTGATCTTAGTCCAGTATTGGCGCTTTGCCTGTTTGATGATTCGTCGGAGGGCATAGCGGGATTTCTTATAAGCTTCTAGGTTAGAGTCCCACTCCTTGAAAGCGGATTCAAGTTTCCCTGCATTAAAGTCCCCGGCTACTAGGAGCGCCGCCTCTGGGTGAGCGTTTGCTTATGACGGAATACAGCTCATTCAGTGCAGTCTTAGTGCCAGCATCAGTCTGTGGTGGTATGTAAACAGCTATGATAAATACCAATGAAAACTCTCTAGGTAGATAGTGTAGCCTACAGCTTATCATGAGATACTCTACCTCAGGCGGGCAAATCCTCGAGACATCCTTAGATATTGTGCAGCTGTTATTTACAAAAATACATAGTCCGCCACCTTTTGTCTTACCAGACGCTGCTATTCTATCCTGCTGATACAGCGTATAACCAGCCAGCTGTATGTTGATAATGTCGTCGTTCAGCCAAGACTCTGTGATGCATGAGATATTACGGTTTTGAATGTCCCATTGGTAGTTTAATCTTCCGCGTAGGTCATCGATTTTATTTTCCAAAGATTGTACGTTTGCTAGCAGAATGGAAGGAAGTGGGGGTTTATTCGATCGCCTACGAATTCTCAGATGGCAGCCCGTCCTCTGGTCCCTTTTTCTCTGCCTCCTCTTCACACAAATGACGGGGATCTGGCCTGTTCCCGGGGAAGCAGTATGTCGTTAGCGTCGGGCTCGTCAGACTCGTTAAAGGAAAAAAAGGATTCTGCCAGTCCGTGGTGAGTAATCGCAGTTCTGATACCCAGAAGTTATTTTCGGTCATAAGAGACGGTAGCAGCAACATTATGTACGAAATACGTAAAAAAATAAGTACAAATAATGCAAAGAAACAAACTAAAAAACACATTTGGTTAGGAATACGTAAAACGTCAGCATGTGCTCCGGTGCCATCTTCAGCTTCCTTATGCAACTGTAGCAGGATTGTGTCTCGGTACCACAGCACATTTTAAACCAGGGGTTATTAACTGAGCTATAGAGCATTTTCACATCATACATAAAAATGCCATTTTTACTTGGTTTGCTTGTTACTCATATACCCTGAATTAGCTACAGTGCGATAGGAAAGTGTTCAGACCCCTTGACTTTTCCACATTTTGTTACATTACAGCCTTTTATAAAATTGATTAAATTAATGTTTTTCCTCATCAGTCTACACAAAATACCTGAAAATGACAAAGTGAAAACAGGCTTTTGGAAATGTTTGCATAAGTATTAACCTTTGCTATGAGACTCGAAATTGAGCTCAGGTGCATCCTGCTTCCATTGATCATTTTTGAGATGTTTCTACAACTTGATTGGAGTCCACCTGTGGTAAATTAAATTGATTGGACATGATTTGGCAAGGCATATATGAGGCCCCACAGTTTACAGTGCATGTCAGGGCAAAAACCAAGCCATGATGTCGAAAGAATTGTCCGTAGAGCTCCGAGACAGGATTCTGTCAAGGCACAGATATGGGGAAGGGTACCAAAAACATTCTGCAGCATCGAAGGTCCCCAAGAACACAGTGGCCTCCATCATTCTTAAATAGAAGAAGTTTGAAACCACCAAGACTCTTCCTAGAGCTGGCCCCCTGGCCAAATTGAGCAATCGGGGGAGAAGGGCCTTGTTCAGGGAGGTGACCAAGAACCCGATGGTCACTCTGACAGAGTTCTAGAGTTCCTCTGTGGAGATGGGAGAACCTTCCAGAAGGACAACCATCTCTGCAGCACTCCACCAATCAGGCCTTTATGGTAGAGTGACCAGATGGAAGCCACTCATCAGTAAAAGGCACATGACAGCCCTCTTGGAGTTTGCCAAAAGGCACCTAAAGGACTCTCAGACCATGAGAAACAAGATTTTCTGGTCTGATGAAACCAAGATTAAACTCTTTGGCCTGAATGCCAAGCGTCACGTCTGGAGGAAACCTGGCACCATCCCTACGATGAAGCATGGTGGTGGCAGCATCATGCTGTGGGTATGTTTTTAGCGGCAGGGACTGGGAGACTAGTCAGGATCGAGGCAAAGATGAACAGAGCAAAGTACAGAGAGATCCTTGATGAAAACCTGCTCCTGAGCACTCATGACCTCAGACTGGGTTGAAGGTTCACTTTCTAACAGGACAACAACCCTAAGCACACAGCCAGGACAACGGAGAAGTGGCTTCGGGACTAGTCTCTGAATGTTCTTGAGTGGCCCATCCAGAGCCCGGACTTGATCCCGATCGAACATCTCTGGAGAGACCTAAAAATCGCTGTGCAACGACGCTCCCCATCCAACCTGACAGAGCTTGAGAGGATCTGCAGAGAAGAATGGGAGAAACTCCCCAAGTACAGGTGTGTCAAGCTTGTAGCGTCATAACCAAGATGACTTGAGGCTGTAATCGCTGCCAAAGGTGCTTCAACAAAGTACTGAGTAAAGGGTCTGAATACTTTTTATTTTTTAAATGTAACCTTCATTTAAGTAGGCAAGTCAGTTAAGATCAAATTTTTATTTACAATGACGGCCTACACGGGCCAAAACTGGGTGACTCTGGGCCAATTGTACGCCGTCCTATGGGACTCCCAATCGCAACCGGTTGTGATACAGCCTAGATTCAAACCAGGGTGTCTCTAGCGCTGAGATGCAGTCCCTTAGAACGCTGCGCCACTCGCCACTACTTACAGTACCAGTCAAAAGTTTGGACACACCTACTCATTCAAGGGTTTTTCTTTATTTTTTATATTTTCAACTTTGTAGAATAATAGTGAAGACATCAAAACTATGAAATAACACACATGGAGTCATGTAGTAACCAAAAAAGTGTCAAACACATTTTATATTTGAGATTCTTCAAAGTAGCCACCCTTTGCCTGGATGACAGCTTTGCACACTTTTGGCATTCTCTCAACCAGCTTCATGAGGTAGTCACCTGGAATGCATTTAATTTAACATGTGTGCCTTGTTAAAAGTTAATTTGTGGAATTTCTTTCCTTAATGCGTTTGAGCCAATCAGTTGTGTTGTGACAAGGTAGGGGTGGTATAAAGACGATAGCCCTATTTGGTAAAATATGTGTTATTTCATAGTTTTGATGTCTTCACTATTATTCTACAATGTAGAAAATAGTAAAAACATAAAGAAAAACCCTTGATTGAGTAGGTGTCTCCAAACCTTTAACTGGTACTGTGTGTATATGTGGGTGCCCAAAAATATAAAAACCTGTTTTTGCTTTGTCACTATGGGCTATTGTGTATAAATTGATGAGGGGGAAAAAAAGAATTGAATACATTTTAGAATAATGCTGTAACATAACAAAATGTGGAAAAAGTCAAGGGGTCTGAATACTTTCCCGAATGCATTGTAGACAGAATGGGCATAGGAGCAGAGGGAGGGAAGGAAGGAGGGAGGGAGGCATTGTGCCCAGATAGAGATGACTCACCACAATTGGAGAGGTTCGGATGCAGCGCCCTGGCACCAGAGTCATACCTCCCACCCACACCCTAACCTGGTCTCCGCCCCATCTATACCCCCACCGTCGTCCCCACCCCCAGGTAAAAACATTTGATTTATTCATCCTGTAAAACCCATATGATGAAATAAGGACAAACTCATTACTTACGGATTCACATTTATTCAGATACACCATATACAGTAACATCAGCAGAATCTCATCATACTTTTACATTGCCCCACTCTGGGAGAATGTCATACAATTCATAACAGGAGGGGGGACATTTATTAGTTCAGAAATACCATACAGTAAACCAACCATACTGTAGCTCTTGAAACATTCATAACAGGACAGAAGGGTCTTTCAAATGAGTTTACTGGCATGTCAGTAGAAAGGAACTCTACTATAGCTCAGTCAGTCAGTGGCCTGAATATCAGAGCGGCATCAGTGTTAGGGACAGGAAATCATGCAGATGTAAGTGACTGGTGACTTATCATCATACATATTTGATGAAATTAGACAGAAACTGCAGTGACTGGCTAAATGGCTGCTAGCAGTGTGTGTGAGGTCTTCAAATCTAAAGGAGTGCCAAGCTCATCAAAGCCAACTGGACCAGATACATAATCTTTACTATTACCATTGTGAAATGACTTGGGGATAGAGACACACAAACAGATTCTAGTAACCACAGCCCAGTGTTTCTGGTAGTCTGTGAATAAAAGCAGAAAGCTGTTTGGTAGCTACACCCCCTCGGTTGCCACATTTACTTTGATGCCCAAAACAGAACCGTGTTGTCATGCTTCGTCTCTGGATACCAGGGAATAGTCTAGGTCTTTTCAGCATATCTTAGTCCCTTTGTCAGAAGGGAGAGGGTGTGAATGTGCCAAACCTTCCGCTGAGAATAGAATGGAAATCTAGCCTTTTCTCCAAAGGATATGAAGGTTGAAATACCTAAATGTATGTTTTCTTGTTACTCAAGGTTGGGCTTACGTTTGTTTCTGTCCCACCCACACAACCATATAATCAACATTTTTTACTCTTTATTATTTATTCTACTTTTGTTTCATCATCACACATACAAGGCCAGAATGTTGCTATGATGCCCCTGCTTCAAATAACATTAAACATGCAAACAGAAAATGCCACACAAACACACTACCGTGACGGTTGACTCTTTCCCTACCCTGTGACTTCTTAGCTTGTAAATGTGCTCGTTCGCCTTATGAGTTTGCATTTCATATTACATAATTTAAATAAGGGGCCACAGAAAGATATCATCAATATTTCTGTCACATAGTCAGTGGTGAATCAGTGTTGTTGCAGTCTGTCAGTGATGCTTCCCTTACAGGGAGGAAACATCAGTATGCTGTCCACTGAGAGACAGTGTAGTACCCAGTTACATTCCTTTTTAGCTTTGTCACAAAGGATCCAACAGACAAGCAGATTTAAAACTGATTTTGCAATGCTGTGATAGCTATATGCAGGAAACGGACATCAACATTTTTAAACAATAACACTGAATACAGATATACGTTAAGGGTAATGCACAGGATTCAACCTTAATAAGTCTTTAAGAAATCATCTATCCATTGAGTTATACATTCAGCTAGATTTAACTCTGCATTTTCAGAAGTACTTTCTCTACTGCTGTGTATTATACACTGGAGTAGAGAAACCTGCACTGTGTGCGACCGATCCAGCAGCAGAGGGCAGTGTGGAAACATGCACCTTCTTAAAGCATCGATAGCTCTCCTGTGTAGAGGCTGCACCATAATCAATTACTCCCCGACTCCTGCACCAAACATCAGGCAACCTCCCTGCATACGCAGCACATTTCTCTGGAAGAGAGGGAGTAGCCAACACCAGAGTGCTTACAGTATTAAACAGCCTGTTTAATGTATCCACTGAGTCACAGGTGACACAGGTACACATTACACCAAATCCTTCGAAACAAAGCTTTATTGTCTCGTTTACACAGTTGCAGGTTCATTCAAATCCTCTCCCCACAAGTGTCATGTGGGATGAGGGATTGTGTCTGGGACATTGCTACGGCAGGCGTGTCCCTGCTGTAAAAAAAACAGCCTAGACCAGCATAGGCTGGTGACCAGCATTCATTGTATTTTCACTGATAACCAGCCTTCGTTGTGTTTTCACTAGTGACCAACCTTCATTGTGTTTTCGCTGGTGACCAGCTTTCACTGTGTTTTCGCTGGTGACCAGCCTTCGATGTGTTTTTGCTGGTGGCCAGCCTTCGATGTGTTTTTGCTGGTGGCCAGCCTTCGATGTGTTTTTGCTGGTGGCCAGCCTTCGATGTGTTTTCGCTGGTGACCAGCTTTCACTGTGTTTTCGCTGGTGACCAGCCTTCGATGTGTTTTTGCTGGTGGCCAGCCTTCGATGTGTTTTTGCTGGTGGCCAGCCTTCGATGTGTTTTTGCTGGTGGCCAGCCTTCGATGTGTTTTTGCTGGTGGCCAGCCTTCGATGTGTTTTTGCTGGTGGCCAGCCTTCACTGTCTTTTGGACACACCTGCGTACCAGCATATGCTGGTCACCCGCAAAACCTGCATCAAGTCACATTACGCTGGATTGTAAAGTGATGTCTAATTCCTATAAGTGATGTTACGTTTGATACCAGAGCTCTGGGGAATGTGTGGAAATCGCAAATCGGTTTACTTAAAAGTAGTGGGTCGATGCCTGTATCACTTTATCAGATGCACGTCATTAAAGACATCCGAAGCTTCGTTTGATCATGTGCTTTTTCTAACTGTGTGTTGCAAAATGCAATATCCCACTGATTTCGCCCAGTGACCAGTAGCTTAGCAGGTAGAGTAGGGAACATTGGAACAGTGAGGGTATGGGGTTGAATCCCGGTAAAGGCACACTATTTCGAAAATTGTTTTATGAGAAACAACACATTATGCGCATTGATGTTCAAATAATTAATTGAATTTAGTACAGTATAAGTTTCTGTCTTAATCATCCTAAATAATGCCATAGAGTCACAGTTTTTGAAAAAGGGAAGCATTATGCAAACCTGTTATTCAAATCAAATCAAATTTTATTTGTCACATACACATGGTTAGCAGATGTTAATGCGAGTGTAGCGAAATGCTTCTGCTTCTAGTTCCGACAATGCAGTAATAACGAAAAGTAATCTAACTAACAATTCCAAAAAACTACTGTCTTATATACAGTGTAAGGGGATAAAGAATATGTACATAAGGATATATGAGTGAGTGATAGTACAGAGCAGCATAGGCAAGATACAGTAGATGGTATCGAGTACAGTATATACATATGAGATGAGTATGTAAACCAAGTGGCATAGTTAAAGTGGCTAGTGATACATGTATTACATAAGGATGCAGTCGATGATATAGAGTACAGTATCTACGTATGCATATGAGATGAATAATGTAGGGTAAGTAACATTATATAAGGTAGCATTGTTTAAAGTGGCTAGTGATATATTTGCATCATTTCCCATCAATTCCCATTATTAAAGTGGCTGGAGTAGAGTCAGTGTCATTGACAGTGTGTTGGCAGTAGCCACTCAATGTTAGTGGTGGCTGTTTAACAGTCTGATGGCCTTGAGATAGAAGCTGTTTTTCAGTCTCTCGGTCCCAGCTTTGATGCACCTGTACTGACCTCGCCTTCTGGATGACAGCGGGGTGAACAGGCAGTGGCTCGGGTGGTTGATGTCCTTGATGATCTTTATGGCCTTCCTGTAGCATCGGGTGGTGTAGGTGTCCTGGAGGGCAGGTTGTTTGCCCCCGGTGATGCGTTGTGCAGACCTCACTACCCTCTGGAGAGCCTTACGGTTGAGGGCGGTGCAGTTGCCATACCAGGCGGTGATACAGCCCGCCAGGATGCTCTCGATTGTGCATCTGTAGAAGTTTGTGAGTGCTTTTGGTGACAAGCCGAATTTCTTCAGCCTCCTGAGGTTGAAGAGGCGCTGCTGCGCCTTCCTCACGATGCTGTCTGTGTGAGTGGACCAATTCAGTTTGTCTGTGATGTGTATGCCGAGGAACTTAAAACTTGCTAACTGATTCTAGGCTACTAGAGCCAACAAACTAAATGCTGTGCCACAGAGTTTTGAGGAAAACAGTGGAAAAAAACATACAGTAACACCATCAAACGTTGATACTTATTGCTGACCGGCAGATGTCACTAATATACATTGTGAACCGATAATGAAGCTCAGAGTAATGAACCGTTTTCGTGCACAATTTGGTGAACCCTCCAATGCCTTCAGAAAGCCTCAGTTTCCTGTCGGACTCCAGCCTGAGTGTATTATATTCACCCATAATCTGCATTCAGAATGACTGACAGGGTCAGAATGTTTTACTACCTAAATCATTTCACCTGGAACAATCATTTCAGTCATGGGTGCAATAAATTCAACTACCAGATTGGATTAGTTTAGAAAATGTTTGTTATTTATCTTTGTGTAGCTTCAGATAAATTCATTGATTAATTAATCATGCAAGAACATAGATATTGAAACAAACAGTTCTAAAAATCTAACCGCAAAAGAGCATGCTAGAAAATATGATAATGACGGGTGTGGTTTTGCAGACTAGCCTGACCAGCTAGCTCAGGAGTAGGCCACTCGGATCACTTCATGTTCTTGATTTAACCCAGGTTGATTTAACCAACCTGGATGCCCAGGTGTGTTGAATTTATGCAATTTACTGAACTGATCAATTAGCTCAGTTGGTCAGGTGGGGTACCTAGTTGGGGAAAAATAGCCACGGCTCTCCAGGAACAGGGTCGTCTACCCCTTAGCTAGACCATGCTGGACCAGCATACACTCTTATGGGTTCTTTACTGCTGTGATGGTTGTGAAGAACCATCCTGTTCTTTCCCTTTCCACCATGTTTTCCTTTTATGCCATGAAATGATACTGTTAAAAAGTAACTTTTACGGTGCACAACAGGCTACTGGTTGCAGTGAAAGTACGGTGCACAACAGGCTACTGGTTGCAGTGAAAGTATGGTACACAACAGGCTACTGGTTGCAGTGAAAGTATGGTACACAACAGGCTACTGGTTGCAGTGAAAGTATGGTACACAACAGGCTACTGGTTGTAGTGAAAGTATGGTACACAACAGGCTACTGGTTGCAGTGAAAGTATGGTGCACAACAGGCTACTGGTTGCAGTGAAAGTACGGTGCACAACAGGCTACTGGTTGCAGTGAAAGTACGGTGCACAACAGGCTACTGGTTGCAGTGAAAGTACGGTACACAACAGGCTACTGGTTGCAGTGAAAGTATGGTACACAACAGGCTACTGGTTGCAGTGAAAGTATGGTACACAACAGGCTACTGGTTGCAGTGAAAGTATGGTAAACAACAGGCTACTGGTTGCAGTGAAAGTATGGTACACAACAGGCTACTGGTTGCAGTGAAAGTATGGTACACAACAGGCTACTGGTTGCAGTGAAAGTATGGTACACAACAGGCTACTGGTTGCAGTGAAAGTACGGTACACAACAGGCTACTGGTTGCAGTGAAAGTATGGTACACAACAGGCTACTGGTTGCAGTGAAAGTATGGTACACAACAGGCTACTGGTTGCAGTGAAAGTATGGTAAACAACAACCAGTTCATGTATTTTTACAGCTGAATTAAGGTGTTATTGCTGTAATGGAAAGTACTTGAGACTACACCTCAGTTGGGTTTTGAATTTACTGCTACTTTATTGGTTGCTAAAGACCTGAATTTCCTGTTACACCACCAGGTCCATGCGAATGACAGAGATTGGCTACAGATATAATGGAAAGCATAGTATCAGTAGTTTGCTTAGTAAATAATAATTATTGCCAGAATATCTGACAATCTGACAACACCAACATAAATATAGTAGTGCTCAGGGACATTTGATGTAAAGTGTGCATAAATGCTTTGGTGATTTGAACTTGAACGTTTTTGGGTGGAAGTGCATTAATGTTTCAGGAGTGCCACTAGTTACATCTTTATTACCAAAAATATATATCCACACACTCTCAAAATTAGGGTACAGTTGGGTACAAAATTGTCAAAGGTACACAAGGAACCTTCAGAGGTACAGAGGGATACTCAGATGATACTGGCCGGTTCCTTTTAGGATACCCAACAAACAGGTGTGATCATTCTACAGTGGTCCCTGCAACGATAACTTTCTTCTGAAACTCGTCAATCTATTCTTGTTCTGAGAAATTCCATGCGAGAAATTGCCAAGAAACTGAATATCTCGTACAACGCTGTGTACTACTCCCTTCACAGAACAGCGCAAACTGTCTCTAAACAGAATAGAAAGAGGAGTGTGAGGCCCCGGTGCACAACGGAGCAAGAGGACAAGTACATTAGAGTGTCTAGTTTGAGAAACAGAAGAGTCACAAGTCCTCAACTGGCAGCTTCATTAAATAGTAGCTGAAAAACACCAGTCTCAACATCAACAGTGAAGTGGCGTCTCTGGGATGCTGGCCTTCTAGGCAAAGTTCATCTGTCCAGTGTCTGTTCTTTTGCCCATCTTAATCTTTCATTTTTATTGGCCAGTCTGAGATAGGGCTTTTTCTTTGCAACTCTGCAAAGTTTTATTGCTTCTATAATCAGAACAACAGTTTTCAGCTGTGCTAATATAATTGTGAAATGGTTTTCTAATTATCAATTAGACTTTTGAAATTATAAACTTGGGTTAGCTAACACAGCGTACCATTGGAACACAAGAGTGATGGATGCTGATAATGGGCCTCTGTACGCCTGTAGATAATCCTCAAAAAAATCTGCCGTTTCCAGCTACCATAGTCATTTACAACATATATATATTGGGGCGGCAGGGTAGCCTAGTGGTTAGAGCGTTGGACTAGTGTTCAAACCCCCGAGCTGACAAGGTACAAATCTGTTGTTCTGCCCCTGAACAGGCAGTTAACCCACTGTTCCTAGGCCGTCATTGAAAATAAGAATTTGTTCTTAACTGACTTGCCCAGTTAAATAAAGGTTAAATTAAAAAAAATATATATATTGATATAATAACCATCAAATCGAAGTAAACATGGAGTCAACTGATGACATTTTGTGTGACTCTATGACTCGTTGGGAAAGCATGCAGTTTATTAGGCTACAGATTAAATAAATTATGATGAACTTCACATGAAAGCCAGTCGCCAATTGAGGATTATACTTTTATATTCGTCACTACATCCATCGTAGCAAATTGAATATTGATGAGCAATTCCCCCTAACCACAACTTCTCACCTGAATACATTTTTTGAGAATTTGAAGGGGTTGGGCAAAGACTGAAATTGGGGATGAGAGTTACACTTTAAATCTCCTTCCCTCTCTTTCATCTCTTGTTAACGAGTCCCTTCCCTCCAGAGTTGAGCTTCATGGCTTGCGCGCACACCCACACACACAAAAGACACACACACACACACAATAAGGGGAAAAACCACACCCTTAGCTACCCGCAGTCTTACAGTGTCCCAGGCTGGCTCACACACACACACATACACACACAGGGGCATGTTACATCTGGAAGAGATCATTACCCACCAAAATATACTCACACTGAGCAATGACAGCACACATCACACATGCTGACACAGACAGATGCATCCACAGTATAGTCACATACTGTAAATACAGAACGAGCGATACACATACAGACAGACTCAGATGTAATGAACTCCTAAAGAGCTGTATCTTTGTGTGCTACTATTGACTCATTCAGAGTCTGGTTTAGCGGAGTCAGCACAACTAGAGGCAAATTGGACAGATAGAGCATATGGGTTTGTCTCATGGTAGTATTGACCCAGAGTGTCTGACACTAGACTGTAAGAAGGTTATGACAAAGTCAAATCACTTTTGATAATTAATTGCTGGGCCTTAAATTAAAGTTGTCTCTGTCCTGTAGATCTGGAATGTAGAGTACCGACTCAAACCTGGCAGGAGAGAGGGAGAGGGAAAGAGGTGCAGGGAAGGGCGGGGGGGGGGATGCAGAGGAGAGTCGGGGGATGGGTGACTCTGCAGAAAAATCTGTGTGTCAGTTTACTGATCTCCAGCAAATTGCCAGAAATAACAGAGCAATATAGAAGTAGAGGGAAGAGTGACATGAAGAGGAGGAGAATAGAGAGGCTGGAAGATGAGGAGTGGAAGATGGATATAGAGGGATGGAGGAGACACACCCACATAGAGTATGAGTGAGGGAGACAGAGGGTTAGATTAAATAGAAAAATATGCAAGAGTTGGGGAGATGTAAATGATGATATGTGAATGCATTAGAGCCAATTTCTATTCCAGTCACACACACTGTAGGGTTAATCTATTCACTCTGGTGGTGGTTGGGCAGCCATTCACATCCTCCCCTGATGAAAAATACAGCTGACATCAGCACACAATGCTTTTAGCCTCAGCATCAGGGCAAGACCTTGTCAGTTTGAAGGTGTGTGTGTGTGCGTGTGCCTGTGTGTGTGTGTGTGTGTGTGTGTGTGTGTGTGTGTGTGTGTGTGTGTGTGTGTGTGTGTGTGTGTGTGTGTGTAGCTCAATATGTTTCTATGTTTCCTCAGTAACCATGACTTTCAGGTTGATACAGACTCCTTGCAGCATAGCCAGCTAAAAGGATAGCCCCATCAAAGACCCCATAAAACCCCTTTGGGCACTTCACATGGTGGGCTACAACTACAAACAAGTGGTCTCAATGCCAGGGTTCCATAGATGAATGGGGCGTTACTGTAGTCCTGTACAGACACATACATCTAAGGCGAGTTGGATACATAATCTGTAGAATGGCTGGGCGTAATGACCTGGAGTGTCATTCCCATGTCCTTATGGGTGTTGGAGCCTTCCATGCCATCTCTGTTCCCAGGACAAAGAACCATACCACAGTTCCTTCAAAGGGGGTCAGTGAGGCGGCTTCAATATGGCTTCCATGCTGAGTGTGTCATAAAGATATTATTTAGGGTCATAATAATCTCTGTGGACATGATATGGGTGGTTGGCTGAAGGGCTCCATCTCTATCACATGCAGGGATAAAGATGTTATTGGGATGGAAACGTTCACAATGACACAAGGTTGTAGTCGCTGGATGGAGGTGCCTATAAGTGGTTATTGCAGTCTAAATACAACATGCTATTTTACTGCTAGCTATGTGAAGCAACACTTCAGGAGTTCCTCCGTTTTGAAAAGTCCACCCCTGGGATGGGAACTAGGCAACGGTTTCATTTGTGTGGTTAAGTCCTTAGAGGACCATCTAGAGTAGAACGTCAACGTGCTGCATCGGCCTTATGCTACTCAAACATTCAGAGAGGGAGGGAGAGAGAGAGCTGCTGATGCATTGCAGATAAATTGCAGATCCTGGATAACCCCTCCCCTCTCATTTCCCATGGACCCTTCCGCCCAAATGCTCAATATGACATCATCACTGCCTCCCAACCCTCACCCTGCATACAGCTCAGCTCCCCAGAGCTTCTGACTCTCCAACCACCCCCCACCCCCCTCCTCCCCAACACACACACCCCATTCCAGTACAGTACAGTGCTGCCTCACGCCTTATCCCAGGTTACGTCCCTCTCTCCCCATACTAGTAAGCACTAACCAGCCACGCCTATCTATGATATTCACTATGACATTCAGCTCACAGCTCTGCTCAGAGATTTGCTCACAAGTCACATCAATTATTTCAGTTGGATCAGAGATGTACTACATATTTATGTTGATTTACCAGGCAGTTATCTCACTGATTTATAAAACTAGGACATTTACCTTTACAATGATGCCAATACCTGCATCACACAACTGGGTGGTTGTGATATTGGGATGACATTTGAGGTTTATTTCAGAACATGACCATCCAGTCCTGAAGTGCAACAGGACATACCAACCTACTGGGGTAATATTGATGGAGTTTATATACCAAATCCAATGGCAACAAAGCTGCTCATTAAGGGTAAGTATGCCCAGGCAAACAGATGTATACACGTCTGAGTTGACAGACAAGCAACTATGTTATCATTGTGAACAAGATAGCTGGTAAGCGTGACAGGGATAGTGTGAGATAAAGGTGGGGTTTGGTGGAGAAGGAGAAAGGGATATAAATTAGAGAGAGAGAGATGTGGAGATGGAGACAGAGACAGACCGAGAAAGAGACACAGACAGAGCGAGAGAGAGAGAGAACAAAGGGGGCGATGCTCCAGCTGGTATTTTTGAACAACCTGTATGGCTGGCTGTGGCTGTGATGGTCTGTCCACCTATCAGAACGTGTCTGTCCTCTAACTCAGTCCACCCCTGCAGTGCACGTACACATACATATAACACACACACCCTCAATATAATTTCCAATTACACGTAGTCTCACTTCCCTATTCACCTATGAACATTCCTTACACCGTACCAACACACAAACATTGATTGATTGATCGCTAACTCCCTATTCATAAAACATCTGTCTCTATATGGGAGCACTGACAAAGGAAGTCATTTTTCTCTTTATGCTAATACAGTACCTTTTTTCATTTATCAAATTGATAGGCTCTTTAAAGAAAAAGTCTGAAATGGATACTCGTAAAAAAATAGGTTAATTAAAGATATAGACAGCTACATTAGAAGCCAAGGCAGGTACCCTGTTGGTATGTTGCTGACTTCATACACACACACAGTCTACTGGGCTTTGGAGAGGTATAGGCTACGCATCACTGCTGTACATCTCTATAAGTATCTCTCTCTCTCCCTCCTCTCTCTCTCTCTTCCTCCTCTCTCTCTCCCTCCCTCCCTTCCCCTTCGCTCTCTCCCTCCCTTCCACTCTGTCTCTCATAGGCTACGTTTACACAGGTATCCCAATTTGGATCTCTATCAACATGTTGGTCTTTTACCAATAATTGGGCTGGCTGTGTAAATGCAGCCTATCTCACCCTCACCTCTCTGCATGTGCCATAGTCGCTCTGTGTACATGAATAAAACATTAAGTGTAGAGTAACTCCCATCCTGGGAGTTCTGTATCTCTGTCCCTCTGCCACACCCTATTAGCTCTTCAGGGGTTTCTACGTTTTGAAACGCAGATCAATCACCTCAATACTTCTATTGATTACCTAAATATCCAATGCCCTCTCTTCTGCCTACCTTTCCCCTCCTAACCAGAGGGATTCAGATACTCTCATAGTGCTTTTCCTGTGCTATATTTGAATGAATGTAGTCACTCATGCATCAAATATGATAAAGGACTGTGCAGAGACATGCATAATGGAATATGAGTGTGCACTGAGTTTGTGAGATCTTGTTCGGCTACAAGATGCTTCGTAACATACCTTTATTGATAGGAACAGATTCATTCATACAATAAGTGATGATAGCAGATAAGACTTGAATCTAAGTGGATCTATATCAGGTCTCCTCCCTGTCTGAAGCTGAGTCTGCAGGGATGGTGGCCAGCGGAAAGTAGGGGGATGCGAAGAGGAGAGGAGAGCTCTGCAGGCTGGGCTGGGCAGCTTGCACTCTGTTCACAGCCTGCTTCTGCTGCAGTGCCACTTAAAAGTGCTCCAAGCCTTCTGCAGTGCGTGTGAGCCCCAGACTGAATTTAAACAACAACCCTTTCTCTAGCCCCTCCATGCATCACATCACACCACCTCTAGCTGTGCCAGACAAAAGCACCTTGAAGGCTGAGTGGCTGGCCAATTGTACCTGTGTGGTGATCAGTGGCAACCCATCATTCAGAGCAGATGGGGCAGAGCCAAACCTGTTTTGAGCCCTACATTTTTAGCTAATGGCTTGCCTGTTTTGCATATTGTTTTGGCATTAATACATCAAATCAAATCAAATCAAATGAAAGTTTATTTGTCACGTGCGCCGAATACAACAGGTGTAGAACTTACAGTGAAATGCTTACTTACAGGCTCTAACCAATAGTGCAAAAAAGGTATTAGGTGAACAATAGGTACAGTGCCTTGCGAAAGTATTCGGCCCCCTTGAACTTTGCGACCTTTTGCCACATTTCAGGCTTCAAACATAAAGATATAAAACTGTATTTTTTTGTGAAGAATCAACAACAAGTGGGACACAATCATGAAGTGGAACGACATTTATTGGATATTTCAAACTTTTTTAACAAATCAAGAACTGAAAAATTGGGTGTGCAAAATTATTCAGCCCCCTTAAGTTAATACTTTGTTTTGCGCCACCTTTTGCTGCGATTACAGCTGTAAGTCGCTTGGGGTATGTCTCTATCAGTTTTGCACATCGAGAGACTGACATTTTTTGGCCCATTCCTCCTTGCAAAACAGCTCGAGCTCAGTGAGGTTGGATGGAGAGCATTTGTGAACAGCAGTTTTCAGTTCTTTCCACAGAATCTCGATTGGATTCAGGTCTGGACTTTGACTGAAACATCAAATCAAATCAAATTTATTTATATAGCCAGAAAGGACAAACCTAGGAAGAAACCTGAGAGGAACCAGGCTATGTGGGGTGGCAGCCTCTTCTGGCTGTGCCGGGTGGAGATTATAACAGAACATGGCCAAGATGTTCAAATGTTCATAAATGACCAGCATGGTCGATTCTAACACCTGGATATGTTTATTTTTGAACCATTCCATTGTAGATTTTGCTTTATGTTTTGGATCATTGTCTTGTTGGAAGACAAATCTCTGTCCCAGTCTCAGGTCTTTTGCAGACTCCATCAGGTTTTCTTCCAGAATGGTCCTGTATTTGGCTCCATCCATCTTCCCATCAATTTTAACCATCTTCCCTGTCCCTGCTGAAGAATAGCAGGCCCAAACCATGATGCTGCCACCACCATGTTTGACAGTGGGGATGGTGTGTTCAGGGTGATGAGCTGTGTTGCTTTTACGCCAAACATAACGTTTTGCATTGTTGCCAAAAAGTTCAATTTTGGTTTCATCTGACCAGAGCACCTTCTTCCACATGTTTGGTGTCTTCCATAAAGGCCAGATTTGTGCAATATACGACTGATTGTTGTCCTATGGACAGAGTCTCCCACCTCAGCTGTAGATCTCTGCAGTTCATCCAGAGTGATCATGGGCCTCTTGGCTGCATCTCTGATCAGTCTTCTCCTTGTATGAGCTGAAAGTTTAGAGGGACGGCCAGGTCTTGGTAGATTTGCAGTGGTCTGATACTCCTTCCATTTCAATATTATCGCTTGCACAGTGCTCCTTGGGATGTTTAAAGCTTGGGAAATCTTTTTGTATCCAAATCCGGCTTTAAACTTCTTCACAACAGTATCTTGGACCTGCCTGGTGTGTTCCTTGTTCTTCATGATGCTCGCTACGCTTTTAACGGACCTCTGAGACTATCACAGTGCAGGTGCATTTATACGGAGACTTGATTACACACAGGTGGATTGTATTTATCATCATTAGTCATTTAGGTCAACATTGGATCATTCAGAGATCCTCACTGAACTTCTGGAGAGAGTTTGCTGCACTGAAAGTAAAGGGGCTGAATAATTTTGCACGCCCAATTTTTCAGTTTTTGATTTGTTAAAAAAGTTTGAAATATCCAATAAATGTCGTTCCACTTCATGATTGTGTCCCACTTGTTGTTGATTCTTCACAAAAAATACAGTTTTATATCTTTATGTTTGAAGCCTGAAATGTGGCAAAATGTCGCAAAGTTCAAGGGGGCCGAATACTTTCGCAAGGCACTGTAAGTAAAGAAATAAAACAATAGTAAAAAGACAGGCTATATACAGTAGCGAGGCTATAAAAGTAGCGAGGCTACATGCAGACACCGGTTAGTCAGGCTGATTGAGGTAGTATGTACATGTAAATATGATTAAAGTGACTATGCATGTATGATGAACAGAGAGTTGCAGTAGCGTAAACGAGGGGTTGGCGGGGGGGGCACACAATGCAAATAGTCCGGGTAGCCACTTGATTACCTGTTCAGGAGTCTTATGGCTTGGGGGTAAAAACTGTTGAGAAGCCATTTTGTCCTAGACTTGGTACCGCTTTCCATGCAGTAGTAGAGAGAACAGTCAATGACTGGGGTGGCTGGGGTCTTTGACAATTATTAGGGCCTTCCTCTGACACCGCCTGGTGTAGAGGTCCTTGATGTCAGGCAGCTAGCCCCAGTGATGTACTGGGCCGTACGCATTACCCTCTGTAGTGCCTTGCGGTCAGAGGCCGAGCAATTGCCCTACCAGACAGTGATGCAACCAGTCAGGATGCTCTTGATGTTGCAGCTGTAGAACCTTTTGAGGATCTCAGGACCCATGCCAAATCATTTTAGTTTCCTGGGGGGGAATAGGCTTTGTCTTGCCCTCTTCACGACTAATACGTGTCACATATCAGTTTGCAAACAATGTAAAAAATATATACAGTATACTGTATATTTGAGTTAATAAAGCTGCATACAAACATGGTCTCTTTATTAATTTCTTGAGTAAGGCAGCTCCAAAATGCAGGTATTCACAGTGCTTTCTGTGGTGGTGGGGCAGCCAGAGGAAATGACGGAGCGTACTGTAGATGTTGGTAATATTCTCTAGTTGCGCTGTGAATGGCTCAGTGTTCTGTCACTCATGAAGACACTATGTCACTGCTGAGTCTAAGGGTAAAACTCGAAAATTCAAGCCCCTTGGTTGCTGCCATAGAGTTACATTAGTGTCCATCCAAGAAGTCTCAAGGTCATTAGCCACAGATAAAATTATGTCATATCACGTTATAGCTACAGTAGCTTTGATTGGACTGATCATACTTTCAAAATATTAGCTAGCAGTCATGAATCAAGTCGTCAATCTACTGGCAAATCCTTTTTAATCCTTGTCATATGAAGATAAATAATGAATAGATGTACCTCACAGGCTTGAGGAGGGACACATGGAAGGATGAGGAGATCCAGTAATGGCGGGGCAACTGGAGACGGTAGGTGACAGGATTGATGCGGTGTGACCAATGAACTAGGGACTAAACTTTTTGCAGGGGTCACGAAGCCGGATGTCCTGGGTAGAGAGCCATAGACGTTTCCCAGGATGGAAGAGTGGAGTAGGTCGGTGACACCGGTCAGCGAACCATTTCTGTCAGAGGAACGCTTGATGGAGGTGTCGATGTGCGGTCTCCCAAACCTGCTCGCTCCGTCGAAACCACTCATCCACGGCAGGCACAGTTCGGCTCGGTCTCCCATGGGAACACGGGGGGTTGGAATCCGAGACAATACCAAAAAGGAGTAAGATGGAGTGAGGAATGCACCAGGGAGTTTTTTGTGTATTCGGCCCAGGCTAGATAGCGACTCCACTCGTGTGGTTGGTGAGTGCAGTGTTTCTTCCCTATTTCCTGATTCAGACGTTCCGTCTGCCCGTTGGTTTGGGGATGGTATCCGGAGGATAGGCTTATGGAGACCCCCAGTCGGTCGCAGAAGGCTCGCCACACCCTGGAAGACGAACTGGAGCATGGGCGCTTTGCCCATGCACAGACGGGACAGGAGAGAATGTAATCTTGGACATCTGCTGTTTGGGATGACCACCAGAACTTGCGTGTCAGTAGCTCCATGGTCCGGGTGATTCCGGGATGGCCAGAACTCAGCGAGGTATGGCACCACTGCATTAGTTTTTGTCTGATGGACGCCGGAACGTAGGTCTTGCCTGCAGGGGTGTTCGGTGGTGTTGGGTCGTGGCGTAGGGTCTCTTGTATGGCTGATTGGATTTCCACCTGTATAGTTCCCACGACGCAAGACGGAGACAGGATGAGCTCGGGAGCTGGGTTAGAGGAAGGGGAGTCAAATAGATGGGTTAAGGAATCAGCCTCACATTTTTCGTGCCGGGCAGATAGGTGACGGTGAAGTTGAAGCAAGTGAAGAAGAGTGCCCAGCGAGCGTATCTGGGGTTGAGCCTCTTAGCACTTCTTAAGTACTCCAAATTGCGGTGGTCGGTAAGGACTAGTAAAGGGTGATGAGCTCCCAGCTTCATGGCGAGAAGCTCTCGGTTCCTGACATCATAGTTCCTCTCAACGGGTGACAGTTTCTTGGAAAAAAAGCCACATGGATGTAAGTTGGGAGGTGTCCCGACCTGCTGAGAGAGAACCGCTCCTACCTGCACCTCGGAAGCATTCACCTCCAGAACAAAAAGAAGGATAGGCTCTGGCTGCCTAAGGAAGGGTGCAGAGGTGAAGAGGCGTTTCAAGGTCTCAAATGCAGTAAGGGCTGTGTTGGTCCATTGGAGGGTACGGATTGGTGAGAGCAGAGAGAGGAGCAGTTGTGCTGCTGCAGTTTCGGATGAACTGGCGGTAGTAGATGGAGAACCCTAGGAACCGTTGTAGTTCCTTTACGGTGGTAGGTTTGGGCCAGTTGAGCCCGGCCGTAACATTGCCTTCGCCCATGTTGACCCCTCCTGGTGTCAGCGCGAACCCTAGGAAGGTTACCGTAGTAACGTGAAAGGCACTCTTCTCAGCCTTGACATAAAGATGGTGGTCCTCTTGTCATTTGAGGACCTGTTGCACATGCTGTACGTGTTCTGCAAGGGATTGAGAGTATATCAAGATATCGTCAATGTACACAATGATGAACTGGGTGATCATGTCCTGGAAAACTTCATTCATGAAGGACTGGAAGACTGCGGGAGCATTGGTGAGACTGTAGGGCATAACCAGGTATTTGTAGTAACCCTTAGTGGTGATGAATGCCATCTTCCACTCATCCCCACTTCGGATACGGACCAGGTTGTAAGCACTACGTAGGTCCAGTTTGGAGTAGATGGTAGCCTGTTCAACTTGTTCTAGTGGGGACGGAATCAGGGGAAGAGGGAAGCGCCAGGAAGGAGGTCGATCACGCAGTCCTCCGGGCAATGAGGGGGCAGGATGGATGCCTTTTCTTGCTGAAGACACTCAGAAACTGGCATATACAGGTGGGATGTGGGTTGGAATGGCAGACTCCGATCCTTCTATAGAGATGGCTCGACAGGGTAGACTGAAGCAGTTCTTAAAACAGGCGGGAGACCATGACAGCAGTTCCCCTTGTCGCCAGGAGATGGCAGGGTCATGAAGGCTTAGCCAGGGGTGACCGAGGATGAGGGGTTCTTCAGGTGAAGACAACACCATTAACTGAATGACCTCAGCGTGAAAGAGACCAATCTTTTGGTAATATTCAAAAACGTAGAGGTGCTTACCCTGGCGGAAGTGGAGGGGTTGTGGTCACCACTTTGTGGGGGGCAAATCGGACAGCTAGTGAGTACAGGGGGTTACTGGTGGACTGGAAGACTTGCAGGCCAATAGACCAGTAGGTTACACAGGTTTTCGTCCGTTAAATCTCCTCTGCAGGCCAGTTTGGTCTGTAACTCCCGATTCCCCTCCTGTAGACTGTCACTGGTTCTTCCACTGCTGGCAGGGTGCTGTCAAGGGCATACTCTGTGGTGGAGCGATGGCCCTGTCGCAGCTCACATAACAGGTCCCCGGTGTGACGACCTGAAACTGAATGGTCGAACACCTCCTTGAAGACGGCATGGAAACGTGATTCAGAGGACAGATCAGATCTTTGAGCGGCCCACAGGGCTGTGACCCAATCCAGAGCTTTGCCTGTGAGTAGGGAGATGACGAAGTCCACCCTGTCTTTGTCAGAGGTGAAGTCAGTGAGGTGATGGTCTATGTACAGGTTACACTTCATGAGAAATCCTTGACATTTCCCTGGGGAGCCGTCATATTTATTAGGCATAGATATAAGGGAGGATGAATGAGAGGAGGCTGTGGCACCTGATATGGATGAAGAAGGAATGGACTGGTGAAGGAGGTTGCAGAGTTCATCGAGCCATTCCTCCTGTCGGGCTAGAGTGTGATCACAGCACAACAAGCCAAGTCCAAAAATGTCTTGCATGCTGCTGCATAAATGATGTAATATGCCAGGAAGATATGTATACTGTAGCTAAGAAAGTAATACTAAGTGTATGTTGTGTAGTAAGCTGTTAGTAGCCAACATGCCTCACCCTAATAATTTGGTCTATTTCCCCCTCTTAATTTCGCCTACTGATCTGACTTGGTAGTGCACATGTAGCCTATAACCTGTTTTAGAGAAATGTAATCATTGAATATTGTAAGAGCTTTCATTGTCTGCTTATATGGCCCCTTTATTTAGCCTATTGTTCTGACTTGGTGTACAGGAAGAACACTGTAAGAACAATCCATGTTCTGAATTGTGTCGCTGTACATTTCAAAGTGCGAAACAAATAGTTATATCGACCACGTCTGTCCTAGCTCTCTCATGTCTTAATCGAAATTACGGATTGCTTCTTATCCGCTTGTCGTCCCCTAATGCCATAGTTCATACATCTAAATTGTCATTGGAAACCATATTTGTTTAAGCAAGTCAGCCATGTCAACTGTGTTTTTTTAAGCAGTAAATGAGGCTGAATGAACTGTTTCGCTGCCAGACAAGGCTCTGTTGATAGCCAGGTCTAGTAGTGGTAAGATGTTGGGACTGCTTTATATAGGCCCTAACAGTTTGTGGGCACCGTTTGTCACCGTTATAGTGCAATTAATGTATTGTTTAGTGTTGTGTTTTACCCCACCAAGATTTACATGCTAAAATCGCCACTGGTGGTGATGTACATGTTTAAAAGGCTGAGGCCAGCAGGAAAGCAGAGAGAGAGAGAGAGGCAACAGAGGCCAGGTGTCTAGCTCTAGGTCACAAGGATCAGCCAGGAGAAAGTGAGTATAGGGTTGTATACATCGCTCAAGTTAACTCAGCCAGAACAACACACATTCACACACATTCAGTTAGCATGAGACAATCACTTTTATGTAGTGGGGCATGGTAACTATCTCTACCTCTCTTTCTCTCTCCCTCTTGCTCTCTCTCTCTCTCTGGGGCAAACACATTCTGAAATTGTCTGAGCTCTAAAACGCGTTAGGGCTCACTCCACAGAGCTAACTGTTGCGATGGGAAAACAATGAGTGAGATAACAGAATACAGATGGGTGATAAGTGACAAGTGTCAAATTAAATCTCAGAGATGGGAATAATGTATTCTTCCCTCTTAACTGTGGTATAAAACAAGGGTTTTTAAAGGCGACTGGAGAATCTGAATCAAACCTGACAAACTATTTAAATCTTATTGTGGGTAATAATGTTCATGGAGGCAAAAATGGCCTTGCCGTTTGTCAAAAAGAGTCTTGCTGGTTTTCATAGGATGTGAAAAAAGAATAAACCCGCACACTGCTCTTTATTAAGTGATACTAGCAAGAGCAGTGTGCAGGTTTCTTATTTTGTCTCATGTTATTCAATTCTTACCATGTGCCTGCAAGCTCAGATGTGCAAGTGCCTTTTGAATATTTAATCCCTGGTTTTCATAGGATGAAATATTGTCATTAAAAGGCAGTCAATTGGCCAAAACCAGAGGCAGCCATTTTGTTGCATTACCTGCATCAATTGCAGGGTTTGCAATGACCTTAGTTACCTCTGAAATGGTTTGAGCAGGACTGAATAGGAATCAATAAGACTGACAACAGACTACAGCCAATCAGATCTGTCAACCAACACTGCAGCTTCACTCCTTAGAGAAAACATCTCAATGCAGGGAGGAGATAGCAGCCTCTCTATCCCATGTGCTCTCATCCGCAACCCAAAGACTGTAACTTATGCATTGTATTCTGTATCTGTTTGTGAAACCATATTAGTCAACGTGTTCCCCATCATTGTTAGAGTTGGACGATAGAGTTACAAAGTCATTCTGAGGAATGTAATTATAGAAAAAAACTATGTTGCAGTTTGGATGCCTATTCATCACTACAGAAATGCTTTGGTTTGAAATGGCTCAAAATAAAAGGGCAAGTTTGTCCATAACATATTATGATATGCATTATGAAGGTGATATATACTATTGAATGGGGTAAATTACTTCCATATAAGCACAGGCTGATCATAACTGTAATCTATACCAATAGCTGTCAATAACTACAACTATGATTCATGCTTCAACACTTCCTGAAAGTAGCAAGTGGTCACATAAATGCATCATATGGATTGAACCAACCCCCTCATGGTAGTCTCACTTTATACGTCATCAGTAGGTCACTGATGGTAATCCCTTTGATTTTGGGAGGTTTCCTGTCAAGAAGTAATCAATCACCTATTATTGAAGACTTAGCACAAGCAAAACATCAATATAGGAAATTGGTTCGCTTTGCACATGTTCATAGGCAAATATACATTATTAATTCAATTCATTTAATGATCAATCATTCTGTTCAATTTGAGAGAAACATTTTCAACACTTTTCAAACACTTGAAAAGGACGGTAATGGTGTTTTGCTGCATTAAGTCGCTGTCCATGGCGCTGATATTGGAGTCTGGCGGACTGGTGCTGTCCATGGTGACGATATTGCTTTCGCTCTAAATTGCATCGGTAAATTGATCATTTCTGGTATAAACGTTTTTGCTAACTAATAATAGGGAAAATAATAATTAACATGGGTCATTGAACTGCTCCATATTGGCTGGTTGAATTAGTAAATGCAGAGATGCAAGTATAATTTTCTCTCTTATTCGAATGTTCAAAATTTGGAGGAAACTGTATGACAAGAGACAAATGATAAACACATCAATGTCAGGGACACATAGGCTATTCCAAACATCCTAATGATAATCACCCCATTTCCTTTTTTCTCCCTATGTGTGATCATTTCTCTGCTTTCAAACGCCCACCCACGAACCCTCACACACTCAAGTAGTGTTTCGCTTACATAGAGTATGAAGGGTTGAGACATGGCCCTCCCCCTCCGTTCGATCAATGGGCCAGTAAAAACAGTCTCTGCCTTGTTAGCGATAAGCTTCTCCTATATAAAGGACAGCCGGTGAGACTAAGAATGCTGTGAGCGCCATCCACCCCGCACCTGCAAACACATACTCGCCCCACTCCTCCACCTCGGACACCTTCCATTCCATCTGCACACGCAACCCCTGGTCTGGCCGGATGAGTTACCACCCGGTGGACACGATAGGGAGTCCGTTCAGGAGAAGTATGGATAGTAGGACCACCTACGGCCGCTCCACTGGCACCCCCTCCAGCGGGTTCCGTTCTCAGTCCTGGTCCCGGGCAAGCCCAGGCTCCACGATGACCTCCTCCTTCAAGAGGAGCGTCAATATGCCGGTAGCCAGAGCGTACAGCTCCACACTCCTCAGCTCCGCCGACAGCGTTGATTTCAATCAAACGAACGGAGACTACAAGCGCTCCAATGAGAAAGAGCAGCTCCAGGGGCTCAACGACCGCTTCGCCGGTTACATCGACAAGGTGCACTACCTGGAGCAGCAGAACAGCCAGATCGAAGAGGAGATCCAGACGCTGCGGCAGAAGCAGGTGTCGCAATCCCAGCTAGGCGATTTATACGACCAGGAACTCCAGGAGCTGCGCTCCATGCTGGAGCAGATTCACCACGATAAAGCGCAGATCCAGCTCGACACGGACCACATCGAGGATGACATCCAGAGAATTAGGGACCGCTTCGATGAGGAAGCCCGCATCAGGGATGAGACGGAAGGCATCATCCGGGCGTTGAAAAAAGATATGACCGACTCTGATTTGGTGAAGTCAGAGTTTGAGAAGAAAGTTCAGTCACTGCATGACGAGATTGCCTTTATCCGCAACAACCACGAAGAAGAGGTGAGCGACCTGTTCGCCCAGGTGCAGGCGTCGCAGGTGACCATGGAGAGGAAAGACATCCAGAAGACGGACATCACCGAGGCGCTCCGGGAGATCCGCACCCAGCTCGAGGGCCACTCCAACCAGAACCTGCAGCAGGTGGAGGATTGGTTCATGTGCCGCTATTCCAAGCTCACTGATGCTGCGGCACAAAACAAAGATGCAATCAAGTCCGCCCGTGATGAGATAGCAGACTACCGTCGCCAGCTTCAGTCCAAGACCGTGGAGTTAGAGTCCGTCCGTGGAACCAGGGAGTCACTGGAGAGGCAGTTGAATGACATCGAGGACCGACACAACAACGACCTGTCCAGCCTGCAGGTATGATGAGACCCGCTGTAGGCATTATTTTCATACAGAAACCCCCAGCCACAGGCTTAATGGTGAAGTATTCTATAAAGTTGTATTCTTTGTGTAAAGAGAAGCAATGTAGTGGAGAGAATAAATTATATAATAAGATGTGTTTTTCGTTGATATCAAATTGAGATTATTATCACGACACCTTTGAGGTTTTTATTCTTATTTTAAATGTAGGTCTACTTATAAGGAGAGTCTCCTACTTTGATAGAGAGAAAGACACACACTTGCATTGTGTCCCCACATATTGTATTAGTTTGATTTTGAACGAACTAAATTGTTTTATTATGTGGGCCCTAAATGCATGTATTTTAACTAGGCTATAAACTCTGCCCAATAGTGTCTGCGCTTTTGCTTTAGATAGCCTAAATGGCACAATGCTGACATCTTATGGACACAGATTTAACATCTCCAAATGATGGAGCATTAGGCTACGCATAAGCAGCGACACTTGGTGCACGTTATAGGGTTGGGAAGACATAATGCAGCAGACTGTTTTTTTGTTATTTTTCGTTGCTGAGCCAGAGACTCGGGGCCCTTGAAACACAGTGCTGTTCACTGCGTCAGAATACATTATTTAACACAACAACAGTCCAATCTATCCAATTATTTGCACTTTCACCTTTCATAAATGAGAAAGGAGGACTTCACAGTTTCAATTGATATTGCAATGATATTTTATTGGAATCTCAAAGTGCTGTTTCAAATGTAGTCCTATACAAGTTTAAATGTGCTTGTGAAGTAATTACCAGGATCACCAAATAGGACATTGTATTTTTGATCGTTTTCTTATGATGTTTAGAAAGCAGTGTCCTTATGGAGAAGTGTGTCTTCCCTACACCAGAAATAAATAACCAAGTATCATTTCAGGGTTCCATATGGGCATAAGAAATAATAGCTCTTAACCAGCTTGTGTCTCTCGGTCTTGTTCTCTGCAGGAGACCATCCACCAGCTGGATAATGAGCTCAAGGGCACGAAGTGGGAGATGGCGCGTCATCTGCGTGAGTACCAGGACCTGCTCAATGTGAAGATGGCCCTCGACATTGAGATTGCTGCATACAGGTACAGTGCGACAACAGAGCGCTAATTAGGACTAACATTGAAAAAACGTTTTTTTAAATATATCATGTGTAATAAAAACATAAAGATCAAATTTATATATAGAAACTACATTTTTATATTAGGCCTACACTAAACTACATCTCATGTTCTACTGTTCTTGCAGGAAACTCCTAGAAGGTGAAGAGACCCACTTTAGCACTTTCCCCTACCGCCACACTGTCACCTCCTCTAAGAAGTCCAATTATGAGCCTCCCAAACTGAAAGTCCAGCATAAGTTTGTAGAGGAGATCATCGAGGAGACCAGGGTAGAGGATGAGAAGGATGAGATGGACCAGGCCCTGGCTGAGGTGGCCCAGGAGTTTTCTGCCACTCTGGAGGCAGAGGCAACAGATGAAGGAGAGGATGAGGGAGAAGAGGGAGGAGAAGAAGCAGAGGGAGAAGGGGGAGAGGGTGAATCAGAAGAGGTTGTAGCCTCCACTGAAGCCGAAGTTAGCTCGAGCACACCTGCTGAGGAGGAAGAGGAGGACAAAGAAGGTGATGATGAAGAGGAAGAGGGAGAAAAAGAAGAAGAGGGTGAGAAAGGAGAAGAGGGTGAGGGTGAGAAGGGAGATGATACAGAAGGTGGTGATGAAGGAGAAGGAGAGGGGGAATTAGAGGAGACAGTTCTGTGCTCTAAAGCCCCAGAATCAAAGGCCTCTCCTGACAAAGAGAAGGCTGGAGAGAAGGAGGGAAGCGGAGGAGAAGAGGAGACAGGAGAGGGAGAGGGAGAAGAGGAGGGTGATGATCAAGATGAAGATGCAGGTAGTGACAAAGGATGCAAAGATGGAGATGATAAGGATGAGGAAGATGAGAAGAAAGGAAAGGATGAGAAAGAAGACAAAACAGATGAGAAGGCAGCTGTAGCCAAGACAGAGGCTCCCAAAACAGAAGCCCCCAAGAGTGAGGCCCCAAAAGTTGAGGACCAGAAATCTGAGTCCCCAAAGCCCTCCAAGCCAGACTCCCTAAAAGCTGAATCCCCAAAGGCTGGGTCCCCGAAGTCTGAGTCCCCAAAAGCTGGATCCCCCAAATCTGAATCCCCAAAACCTTCTGGATCCCCTAAATCTGAATCCCCAAAACCTGCTGGATCCCCCAAATCTGAATCCCCAAAACCTTCTGGATCCCCCAAATCTGAATCCCCAAAACCTGCTGGATCCCCTAAATCTGAATCCCCAAAACTTGCTGGATCCCCTAAATCTGAATCCCCAAAGCCTGCTGGATCCCCTACTTCTGAATCCCCAAAACCTGCTGGATCCCCTAAATCTGCTGGCTCCCCCAAATCTGAATCCCCAAAACCTGCTGGATCCCCCAAATCTGAATCCCCAAAACCTGCTGGATCCCCCAAATCTGAATCCCCAAAACCTGCTGGATCCCCCAAATCTGAATCCCCAAACCTGCTGGATCCCCCAAATCTGAATCCCCAAAACCTTCTGGGTCCCCTAAATCTGAATCCCCAAAACCTGCTGGATCCCCTAAATCTGAATCCCCAAAACTTGCTGGATCCCCTAAATCTGAATCCCCAAAACCTGCTGGATCCCCTACTTCTGAATCCCCCAAATCTGCTGGATCCCCTAAATCTGAATCCCCAAAACCTGCTGGATCCCCTACTTCTGAATCCACAAAACCTGCTGGATCCCCAAAATCTGAATCCCCAAAACTTGCTGGATCCCCTAAATCTGAATCCCCAAAGCCTGCTGGATCCCCCGCTTCTGAATGCCCAAAACCTGCTGGATCCCCAAATCTGCTGGATCCCCCAAATCTGAATCCCCAAAACCTGCTGGCTCCCCCAAATCGGAATCCCCAAAACTTACAGGATCCCCCAAATCGGAATCCCCAAAAACTACAGGATCCCCAAATCTGAATCCCCCAAATTAGGATCCCCGAGGCAGAGTCCCCTAAGGGTGAGGCCCCAAACCAGAAGCTCCAACATCAGAGGCCCCCAAGGCTGCAGAAGAGAAAGTAGACAAAAATAGTGATTCAGAGGAAGAGATGAAGGTAGAAAAGAAAGACGCAGCCATGAACGGAAATGTGGACAAGATTACCCCAGAGGACAAGGACAAGAAGGATGAGGGTGGGAAAGAGGCAGAGGAGAAGGATGTTATCTCAAATGGAGTGGACGTGAGCCCCACTAAAGATGACCCGGACCAGAAAGATGATCCAAAGGACCAGAAGGTGGTTATCACCAAAACGGTGGAGACCATCACCACTGGAGAGGACGGGGCCAAGCATGTCACCAAATCGGTCACTGTCACCGAGACTGTGAAGGAGTCTGAGGATGTGATGCAGGAGAAGACAGTCTCCAGCAAGAAGATGGAGAAACACTCTTCCCAGTCCGTCAAGGTGGTGACTGAAACTGAGTAACTGCGCTCCATCCAACCCACTCAGGAGGAACAAAGATGACACGACAACAAGCAATCAACCCAGAACTAACCTAAAGAAATCATAGAGCTAGAGCGATGTACTAAAGAGAACCACTCTCAAACATACAGAAAAGCAACGAGAGAAGCCATATGATGTGACAAAGCTAACGTTTAAAAAATGCATGTTGAGAGAAAGCTTTAAATGGGTTTTGCTGCAGATTATATCAGGAAAATGTGTTAGTGGGACAGATTATTAATTGTCTTTATGTTTCCCTGCAGTTCACGGGAGGGCTCACGGGTGGGGGCTTCTGCATGCTAGCTCAGGGAGGGAGACCCCTCCGCTCTAACCTGTATGGATGGATGGAAGGTTTACAGTTTAGATGCATACTGTATGTGGGTGGGAGAGTGATAGAAATGTATGTTCATTCAAATGTTAATTCAAAAGGGGTGCCTGGGTTGGAGGGTCCACTTTAGAGACACATGTTCAAAAGGAATAGCCTTTTTATGTGAAGATACCAACTGAGCCAAAAATACAATCGTCTACAACACAATATAGTGAAGAATGAGAAAGACGATGGTGCATTGTACTGATGATCATAAACATACAGTACCCGAAGCAACTAAAGCATTAATAACCTTGAAGAAACTCTGAGCCTTAAACATGCTTTTTATCAGTATCTATTGTGTTTACCTAATGAGTGCCATTGAAAATAAATATGTAAATGCGCACACATACATTCTTGTATGCATAGGATGGACTTGAATTTAAATAGCGAACTTAAATGAGGTGCTACAGTTTGCAATCCCATGTCTTTACTCATCATTAACTATTTCCCAGCAGCATTTGCTCAATAAATGTCATACTGAAATACAAATATGGTCTCTTGTTCCTTTATGCAATTGTCCTGTCATGTCCTTTAAATGTTCATTTACAGTAGCTGTCTCACCTCAACATGCACACTATTCTATTTCTTCATCTGCTTTCATAGGGGTGGGATTGCATGCTTCATGATCTTTTGTAGCCTAGAAATTATACAAAACCATATCACCATCCAGAGGCTGTCCTCTACAGATTTTTAAAGCTAAACTGTAATATGTGCATACCATCAAAGAATGATCCACAAACCATAATATAAATGATGCACCCCATGGCATGTTCATGCAAATAGCATTTTATTATAGCACTTGATTTATCAAATCAAACTTTATTTACATAGCACATTTCTTACCATAAACAATGCAATTCAATGTACTTCACTTACATAAATAAAATAATAAAACAGTGAGAAAGATAAAAACAAAACATTTCTGGACAAATATAAAATGAAGATAAACAAATATAAAATGAAGATAAAAAAATATAAAAATAAAAATCAAATTAAGATATATAAATATCAAATTAAGATAGATAAATATGAAATTAAGATAGATAAATTAGGATAGTTAAACTATATTAAATAAATTAGGATAGTAAAACAATATGAAAAAAATGTGGATAGTAATTCAATATTAAATAAATTAGCATAGTAAAACAATATTAAATAAATTAGGATAGTAAAACAATTTTAAAACAACAGTGAACATGAGACAGTAATATGAGATACTGTATTAATATTGAGAGATGTTTCTGCAGTTTCAGCAAATAGCTACATTATTTGAGAACAACATTACCTACATTGTTAAACATGATTTTAAACTATACATATTTAATTCAAAGTATTTTACATGACAAGTTAAACAATTGAGTGATAGGTTCTTCGGAGATTTAGCAACATTAAAGCAGACAGCAACCCGATCATAATTTGAAATTCAGCACCACCGGAAAATGGACAGGGACTATCTCAGGCAGAATCCATGAAGAGGTTTCTTTGAAATGTAGCCTATCACTCACTCACATTGAATGAATCCTTATTATAATGCTAGAAGGATAGTTGGTCTGATTCTATGCCACAAAGCACGATAACACCTGGGGTGTTACATATAATTTTTTGTTCCTAAAACTTTCAGAACAAAATATTCTATCTAACATTTAAAAAAATATATATGACATACAGTGCCTTCGGAAAAGATTCAGACCCCATTACGTTTTCACATTTTATTACATTACACACTCATTCAAAAATGTATTAAATAATAAAATCCTTAGCAATCTACACAAAATACCCCATAATGACAAAGCGAAAACATGTTTTTAGAAATGTTTGCAAATTTATTACAAATAAAAAACAGAAAACATTATTTACTTAGGTATTCAGACCCTTTGATATGAGACTCAAAATTGAGCTCAGGTGCATCCTGTTTCCATTGATCATCATTGAGATGTTCCTACAACTTGGAGTCCCACTGTTGTAAATTCAATTGATTGGACATGATGTGGAAAGGCACACAACTGTCTATATAAGGTCCGTAGAGCTCCAAGCCAGGATTGTGTCGAGGCACAGATCTGGGGAAGGGTACAAAAACGTTTTTGCAGCATTGAAGGTCCCCAAGAACACAGCGGCCTCCATCATTCTTAAATGGAAGAAGTTTGGAACCAACAAGAGCTGGCCGCCCGGCCAAACTGAGAAATCGGTGGAGAATGGTCTTGGTCAGAGGGGGGTGGTCAGACGTCTTTGTCCTTCATCTTGTCCGTGTCCCATGTATATATCCTTTATATTTTTTTCTTCAAATATCTTTTTTATATTTCTCTAAACCTCAACTTCATAATAGTCTCCTGCAACCGACCTCACCCAACATGGTGTGGATCTGTTTTTTCTAAAGTATATTTATTTACCTCCGGAACCTGAATCCCCCAACAGAAGCTAGCCAGCTCACTAGCTACTAGCTAGTAGTCAGCTAACCACTGCTAGTGGTCATCAGCTAACCTTTAGCTCGGAAAGCTCTCACCACTTTGTACAACGCGACTCAAACCGTACCTATTTTCTCTCCATATCTCCGGATTCCTACCGCAAGCTCTGAACCTTTCACATGGATCATCGCAGCTAGCTAGCTGCAATCCGAGTGACTACTCCTGGCTAACGTCTGTCCCAAAGCAAGCACCAATTAGCCTGGAGCTAGCCCATGCTAGGCCTATTCTCCTGGCTAGCTGAAGAGGCCCATCAGCCACTCCTGGGCTACAATACCCGGACCCCTTCTACTGCCGGTACGGGGCACTGAACCTCGCCGATCCTTGACGACTGGACTACCGATGTAATCTGCTTGAGGGGGTACTCAACTTGGCCCCTAGGTGCCCCGTCCCCTGAATGCCCATCTGCTAGCCTGCTAGCCACGGCCTGCTAGCTGTCTAGAGCCTTTTGGACTGTTAGCTGAATAGATCCATCGGCCAATTTCTTCGGTCACTATACCTATTTTGCCTATTGGACTTGGACCCCTCTGCTACTCAGAACCCTACTAATCCATCACGAATGGTCTATCAACGTCACCGCACGCGGAGGCTAAATCAGTCTTTCCTCCATCCCGGCCTGCTAGCAGTCTGAATCACCGTGTGTCCAGCCAGTCCAACCACTCACTGGACCCCTATGATCACTGGGCTCGCATGCCTCTCCCTAATATCAATATGCCTTGTCCATTACTGTCCTGGATAGTGATTATTGTCTTATTCCACTGTGGAGCCTATAGCCCTGCTCAATATGCCTTAACCAACCATTTAGTTCCACCCTCATAGATATCATCCTAACCAACTTGCCCTCCAAATACACCTTGCTGTTTTCAACCAAGATCTCAGCGATCACTGCCTCATTGCCTGCATCCATAATGGGTCTGCGGTCAAACAACCACCCCTCATCACTGTCAAACGCTCCCTAAAACACTTCAGCGAGCAGGCCTTTCTAATCCACCTGGCCCGGGTATCCTGGAAGGATATTGACCTCATCCCGTAAGTAAAAGATGCCTGGTTATTCTTTAAAAGTGCCTTCCTCACCATCTTAAATAAGCATGCCCCATTCAAAAAATGTAACCAGGAACAGATTTAGCCCTTGGTTCTCTCCAGACCTGACTGTCCTTGACCAGCACAAAAACATCCTGTGGCATTCTGCATTAGCATCGAATAGCCCCGTGATATGCAACTTTTCAGGGAAGTCAGGAACTAATATACACAGGCAGTTAGGAAAGCTAAGGCTAGCTTTTTCAAGCAGAAATTTGCATCCTGTAGCACAAACTCAAAAAAGTTCTGGGACGCTGTAAAGTCCATGGAGAATACGAGCACCTCCCAGCTTCCCACTGCACTGAGGCTAGGTAACATTGTCACCACCGATAAATCCACTATAATTGAGAATTTCAACAAGCATTTTTCTACGGCCGGCCATGCTTACCGCCTGGCTACCCCTACCCCGATCAACAGCCCTGTACCCCCCACAGAATCTCGCCCAAGCCTCCCCCATTTCTCCTTCACCCAAATCCAGATAGCTGATGTTCTGAAAGAGCTGCAAAATCTGGACCCCTACAAATCAGCCGGACTAGACAATCTGGACCCTCTCTGCCGAATTTGTTGCAACCTCTATTACTAGCCTGTTCAACCTCTCTTTTGTATCGTCTGAGAAACCCAAAGATTGGAAAGCTGCAGCGGTCATCCTCCTCTTCAAAAGGGGAGACACTCTAGACCCAAACTGCAGCAGAACTATATCTATCCTACCCTGCCTTTCTAAGATCTTCGAATGCCAAGTTAACAAACGGATTTCCGACCATTTCGAATCCCACCGTACCTTCTCCGCTATGCAATCTGGTTTCAGAGCTAGTCATGGGTGCACCTCAGCCACACTCAAGGTCCTAAATGATATCATAACCGCCATCGATAAGAGACATTACAGTGCAGCCGTATTCATCAACCTGGCCAAGGCTTTCGACTCTGTCAATCACCACATTCTTATTGGCAGACTCAACAGCCTTGGTTTCTCAAGTGATTGCCTCACCTGGTTCACCAACTACTTCTCTGGTAGAGCTCAGTGTGTCATATCGGAGGGCCTGTTGTCCGGACCTCTGGCAGTCTCTATGGGGGTGCCACACGGTTCAATTCTCGGGCCGACTCTCTTCTCTGTATACAGCAATGATGTCGCTCTTGCTGTTCGTCCACCTCTACGCAGACGACACCATTCTGTATACCTCTGGCCCTTCTTTGGACACTGTGTTAACTAACCTCCAGACGAGCTACAATGATGGACTCTGTGGGAATCTTGCGTGGGTTGGGGGCTATTGGACAGTGGTGGACGAGAGAAGGGCGTGGAAGACTTGCAGGCCATGGGCGACTCTATAGGTCTGCGGTCCACCAGTAGGTTGCCAATGGATATGAACATCCGGATGTATTGGTTTACGTCCGTTAAATCTCCTCTGCAGGCCAGTTTGGTCTGTAACTCCCGATTAAGACCCCTCCTGTAGACTGTAAGGAGCGCTGGTTCACTCCATCCACTGCTGGCAGCCATGGTGCTGAACTCAAGGGCATACTCTGTGGTGGAGCGATGGCCCTGTCGCAGCTCACATAACAGGTCCCCGGTGTGACGACCTGAAACTGAATGGTCGAACACCTCCTTGAAAACGGCATGGAAACGTGATTCAGAGGACAGATCAGATCTTTGAGCGGCCCACAGGGCTGTGACCCAATCCAGAGCTTTGCCTGTGAGTAGGGAGATGATGAAGTCCACCCTGTCTTTGTCAGAGGTGAAGTCAGTGAGGTGATGGTCTATGTACAGGTTACAATGCACGAGAAATCCTTGACATTTCCCTGGGGAGCCGTCATATTTATTAGGCATAGATATAGGGGAGGATGAACGAGAGGAGGCTGTGGCACCTGATATGGATGAAGCAGGAATGGACTGGTGAAGGAGGTTGCAGAGTTCGTCGAGCCATTCCTCCTGTCGGGCTAGACGTAGCTGCAGCTCTGCTGAATCATTCTGTCGTGTTTGGTGGGGTATTTTGTAATGAACACGATATGAGACAGAGAGCTGGTTTCAAGTGCAGAGCGCAGCAGGTGTTTATTGGAAGGGACCATAGGAGGAGGCAGGTAGCAGGGTCCAGGGGCAGGCAGAAGGTCATACACGGTAGGTCCAAAATGGCAACAGTACAGGCAGGGAATAGGCAAAAGGTGTCGTGAGTGAGGCAGGCAAAAACTACAATACACGGGAGGCATGAAGGACAATAATAATACTAAGTGTAATACTAAGTGTATGTTGTGTAGTAAGCTGTTAGTAGCCAACGTGCCTCACCCTAATAATTTGGTCTATTTTCCCCTCTTAATTTCGCCTACTGATCTGACTTGGTGGTGCACATGTAGCCTATAACCTGTTTTAGAGAAATGTAATCATTGAATATTGTAAGAGCTTTCATTGTCTGCTTATATGGCCCCTTTATTTAGCCTATTATTCTGACTTGGTGTACAGGGAGAACACTGTAAGCTGTACATTTCAAAGTGCGAAACAAATAGTTATATCGACAACGTCCGTCCTTGCTCTCTCATGTCTTAATCGAAATTACGGATCTGCTTGTCGTCCCCTTATGCCATAGTTCATACATCTAAATTGTCATTTGAAACCATATTTGTTTAAGCAAGTCAGCCATATCAACTATGTTTTTTAAGCAGTAAATGAGGCTGAATGAACTGTTTCACTGCCAGACAAGGCTCCGTTGATAACCAGGTCTAGTAGTGGTAAGATGTTGGGACTGCTGTTGGGACTCTGCTGTTGGGACAGCTTTATATAGGCCCTAACAGTTTGTGGGCACCGTTTGTCACCATTAGTGTTGTGTTTTACCCCACCAAGATTTACATGCTAAAATCGCCACTGGTGGTGATGTACATGTTTAAAAGGCTGAGGCCAGCAGGAGAGCAGAGAGAGAAAGAGGCAACAAAGGCCAGGTGTCTAGCTCTAGGTCACAAGGATCAGCCAGGAGAAAGTGAGTATAGGGTCGAAAACATCGCTCAAGTTAACTCAGCCACAACAACACACATTCACACACATTCAGTTAGGATGAGAGAATCATATGTAGTGGGGCATGGTAACTATCTCTCCCTCACTTTCTCTCTCCCCTCTCGCTCTCTCTCTCTCTGGGACAAACACAATCTAAAATTGTCTGAGCTCTCAAACACGTTAGGGCTCACTCCACAGAGCTAACTGTTGCGAGGGAAAAACAATGAGTGAGATAACAGAATACAGATGGGTGATAAGTGACAAATGCCAAATAAATCTCAGAGATGGGAATCATTTATTCTTCCCTCTTAACTGTGGTATAAACAAGGGTTTTTAAAGGCGACTGGAGAATCTGAATCAATCCTGACAAACAATTTAAATCTTATTGTGGGTAATAATGTTCTGGGAGGCAAAAATAGCCTTGCCGTTTGTCAAAAATAGTTTTGCTGGTTTTCATAGGATGAGAAAAAAGAATAAACCCGCACACTGCTCTTTATTAAGTGATACTAGCAAGAGCAGTGTGCAGGTTTCTTCTTTTTTCTCATGTTATTCAATTCTTACCATATGCCTGCAACAAAGATAGCTCAGATGTGCAAGTGCCTTTTGAATTTTTAATCTCTGGTTTTCATAGCATGAAATATTGTCATTAAAGGCAGTCAATTGGCCAAAACCAGAGGCAGCCATTTTGTTGCATTATCTGCATCAGTTGCAGGGTTTGCAATGACCTTAGTTACCTCTGAAATGGGTAGAGCAGGACTGAATGGGAATCAATAAGACTGACAACAGACTGCAGCCAATCAGATCTGTCAACCAACACTGCAGCTTCACTCCTTAGAGAAAACATCTCAATGCAGGGAGGAGATAGCAGCCTCTCTATCCCATGTGCTCTCCTCTGCAACCCAAAGACTGTAACTTATGCATTGTATTCTGTATCTGTTTGTGAAACCTTATTAATCAACGTGTTTCCCATCATTGTTAGAGTTGGACGATAGAGTTACAAAGTCATTCTGAGGAATGTAATTACAGAAAAAAACTATGTTGCAGTTTGGATGCCTATTCATTACTACAGAAATGCTTTGGTTTGAAATGGCTCAAAATAAAAGGGCAAGTTTGTCCATAACATATTGTGATTTGCATTATGAAGGTGATATATACTATTGAATGGGGTAAATTACTTGCATATAAGCACAGGCTGATCATAACTGTAATCTATACCAATAGCTGTCAATAACTACAACTATGATTCATGCTTCAACACTTCCTGAAAGTAGCAAGTGGTCACATAAATGCATCATATGGATTGAACCAGCCCCCTCATGGTAGTCTCACTTTATACGTCATCAGTAGGTCACTGATGGAAATCCCTTTGATTTTGGGAGGTTTCCTGTCAAGAAGTAATCAATCACCTATTATTGAAGACTTAGCACAAGCAAAACATCAATGTAGGAAATTGGTTCGCTTTGCACATGTTCATAGGCAAATATACATTATTAATTCAATTCATTTAATGATCAATCATTCTGTTCAATTTGAGAGAAACATTTTCAACACTTTTCAAACACTTGAAAAGGACGGTAATGGTGTTTTGCTGCATTAAGTCGCTGTCCATGGCGCTGATATTGGAGTCTGGCGGACTGGTGCTGTCCATGGTGACGATATTGCTATCGCTCTAAATTACATCGGTAAATTGATCATTTCTGGTATAACCGTTTTTGCTAACTAATAATAGGGGAAATAATAATTAACATGGGTCATTGAACTGCTCCATATTGGCTGGTTGAATTAGCAAATGCAGAGATGCAAGTATAATTTTCTCTCTTATTCGAATGTTCAAAATTTGGAGGAAACTGTATGACAAGAGACAAATGATAAACACATCAACGTCAAGGACACATAGGCTATCCCAAACATCCTAATGATAATCACCCCATTTCCTTTTTTCTCCCTATGTGTGATCATTTCTCTGCTTTGAAACGGCCACCCACGAACCCTCACACACTCAAGTAGTGTTTCATTTATATAGAGTATGAAGGGTTGAGACATGGCCCTCCCCCTCCGTTCGATCAATGGGCCAGTAAAAACAGTCTCTGCCTTGTTAGCGATAAGCTTCTCCTGTATAAAGGACAGCCGGTGAGACTAAGAATGCTGTGAGCGCCATCCACCCCGCACCTGCAAACACATACTCACCCCACTCCTCCACCTCGGACACCTTCCATTCCATCTGCACACGCAACCCCTGGTCTGGCCGGATGAGTTACCACCCGGTGGACACGATAGGGAGTCCATTCAGGAGAAGTATGGATAGTAGGACCACCTACGGCCGCTCCACTGGCACCCCCTCAAGCGGGTTCCGTTCTCAGTCCTGGTCCAGGGCAAGCCCAGGCTCCACGATGACCTCCTCCTACAAGAGGAGCGTCAATATGCCGGTAGCCAGAGCGTACAGCTCCACACTCCTCAGCTCCGCCGACAGCGTTGATTTCAATCAAACGAACGGAGACTACAGGCGCTCCAACGAGAAAGAGCAGCTCCAGGGGCTCAACGACCGCTTCTCCGGTTACATCGACAAGGTGCACTACCTGGAGCAGCAGAACAGCCAGATTGAAGAGGAGATCCAGACGCTGCGGCAGAAGCAGGTGTCGCAATCCCAGCTAGGCGATTTATACGACCAGGAACTCCAGGAGCTGCGCTCCATGCTGGAGCAGATTCACCACGATAAAGCGCAGATCCAGCTCGACACGGACCACGTCGAGGATGACATCCAGAGAATTAGGGACCGCTTCGATGAGGAAGCCCGCATCAGGGATGAGACGGAAGGCATCATCCGGGCGTTGAAAAAAGATATGACCGACTCTGATTTGGTGAAGTCAGAGTTTGAGAAGAAAGTTCAGTCACTGCATGACGAGATTGCCTTTATCCGCAACAACCACGAAGAAGAGGTGAGCGACCTGTTCGCCCAGGTGCAGGCGTCGCAGGTGACCATGGAGAGGAAAGACATCCAGAAGACGGACATCACCGAGGCGCTCCGGGAGATCCGCACCCAGCTCGAGGGCCACTCCAACCAGAACCTGCAGCAGGTGGAGGATTGGTTCACGTGCCGCTACTCCAAGCTCACTGATGCTGCGGCACAAAACAAAGATGCAATCAAGTCCGCCCGTGATGAGATAGCAGCCTACCGTCGCCAGCTTCAGTCCAAGACCGTGGAGTTAGAATCCGTCCGTGGAACCAGGGAGTCACTGGAGAGGCAGTTGAATGACATCGAGGACCGACACAACAACGACCTGTCCAGCCTGCAGGTATGATGAGACCCGCTGTAGGCATTATTTTCATACAGAAACCCCCAGCCACAGGCTTAATGGTGAAGTATTCTATAAAGTTGTATTCTTTGTGTAAAGAGAAGCAATGTAGTGGAGAGAATAAATTATATAATAAGATGTGTTTTTCGTTGATATCAAATTGAGATTATTATCACGACACCTTTGAGGTTTTTATTCTTATTTTAAATGTAGGTCTACTTATAAGGAGAGTCTCCTACTTTGATAGAGAGAAAGACACACACTTGCATTGTGTCCCCACATATTGTATTAGTTTGATTTTGAACGAACTAAATTGTTTTATTATGTGGGCCCTAAATGCATGTATTTTAACTAGGCTATAAACTCTGCCCAATAGTGTCTGCGCTTTTGCTTTAGATAGCCTAAATGGCACAATGCTGACATCTTATGGACACAGATTTAACATCTCCAAATGTTGGAGCATTAGGCAACGCATAAGCAGCGACACTTGGTGCACGTTATAGGGTTGGGAAGACATAATGCAGCAGACTGTTTTTTTGTTATTTTTTCGTTGCTGAGCCAGAGACTCGGGGCCCTTGAAACACAGTGCTGTTCACTGCGTCAGAATACATTATTTAACACAACAACAGTCCAATCTATCCAATTATTTGCACTTTCACCTTTCATAAATGAGAAAGGAGGACTTCACAGTTTCAATTGATATTGCAATGATATTTTATTGGAATCTCAAAGTGCTGTTTCAAATGTAGTCCTATACAAGTTTAAATGTGCTTGTGAAGTAATTACCAGGATCACCAAATAGGACATTGTATTTTTGATCGTTTTCTTATGATGTTTAGAAAGCAGTGTCCTTATGGAGAAGTGTGTCTTCCCTACACCAGAAATAAATAACCAAGTATCATTTCAGGGTTCCATATGGGCATAAGAAATAATAGCTCTTAACCAGCTTGTGTCTCTCGGTCTTGTTCTCTGCAGGAGACCATCCACCAGCTGGATAATGAGCTCAAGGGCACGAAGTGGGAGATGGCACGTCATCTGCGTGAGTACCAGGACCTGCTCAATGTGAAGATGGCCCTCGACATTGAGATTGCTGCCTACAGGTACAGTGCGACAACAGAGCGCTAATTAGGACTAACATTGCATTTTTTTTTATATATCATGTGTAATAAAAACAGAAAGATCGAATTTATATATATAAACTACATTTTTATATTAGGCCTACACTAAACTATATCTCATGTTCTACTGTTCTTGCAGGAAACTCCTAGAAGGTGAAGAGACCCACTTTAGCACTTTCCCCTACCACCACACCATCACCTCCTCTAAGAAGTCCAAGTATGAGCCTCCCAAACTGAAAGTCCAGCATAAGTTTGTAGAGGAGATCATCGAGGAGACCAGGGTAGAGGATGAGAAGGATGAGATGGACCAGGCCCTGGCTGACATGGCCCAGGAGTTTTCTGCCACTCTGGAGGCAGAGGCAACAGATGAAGGAGAGGATGAGGGAGAAGAGGGAGGAGAAGAAGCAGAGGGAGAAGGGGGAGAGGGTGAATCAGAAGAGGTTGTAGCCACCACTGAAGCCCAAGTTAGCTCCACCACACCTGCTGAGGAGGAAGAGGAGGACAAAGAAGGTGATGATGAAGAAGAAGAGGGAGAAAAAGAAGAAGAGGGTGAGAAGGGAGAAGAGGGTGAGGGTGAGAAGGGAGATGATACAGAAGGTGGTGATGAGGGAGAAGGAGAGGGGGAATTAGAGGAGACAGTCCTGTGCTCTAAAGTCCCAGAATCAAAGGCCTCTCCTGACAAAGAGATGGTTGGAGAGAAGGAGGGAAGCAGAGGAGAAGAGGAGACAGGAGAGGGAGAGGGAGAAGAGGAGGGTGATGATCAAGATGAAGATGCAGGTAGTGACAAAGGATCCAAAGATGGAGATGATAAGGATGAGGAAGATGAGAAGAAAGGAAAGGATGAGAAAGAAGACAAAACAGATGAGAAGGCAGCTGTAGCCAAGACAGAGGCTCCCAAAACAGAAGCCCCCAAGAGTGAGGCCCCAAAAGTTGAGGACCAGAAATCTGAGTCCCCAAAGCCCTCCAAGCCAGACTCCCTAAAAGCTGAATCCCCAAAGGCTGGGTCCCCGAAGTCTGAGTCCCCAAAAGCTGGATCCCCCAAAAATGAATCTCCCAAAGCTGTAACCCCCAAATCTGAATCTCCAAAACCTGGCTCCCCCAAATCTGAATCCCCAAAACCTGCTGGATCCCCCAAATCTGAATCCCCAAAACCTTCTGGATCCCCTAAATCTGAATCCCCAAAACCTGCTGGATCCCCCAAATCTGAATCCCCAAAACCTTCTGGATCCCCTAAATCTGAATCCCCAAAACCTGCTGGATCCCCTAAATCTGAATCCCCAAAACCTGCTGGATCCCCCAAATCTGATTCCCCAAAACCTTCTGGATCCCCCAAATCTGAATCCCCAAAACCTTCTGGATCCCCTAAATCTGAATCCCCAAAACCTGCTGGATCCCCTAAATCTGAATCCCCAAAACTTGCTGGATCCCCAAAATCTGAATCCCCAAAACCTTCTGGATCCCCTAAATCTGAATCCCCAAAACCTGCTGGATCCCCTAAATCTGAATCCCCAAAACTTGCTGGATCCCCTAAATCTGAATCCCCAAAACCTGCTGGATCCCCTACTTCTGAATCCCACAAATCTGCTGGATCCCCTAAATCTGAATCCCCAAAACCTGAATCCCCAAAACTTGCTGGATCCCCTAAATCTGAATCCCCAAAACCTGCTGGATCCCCTACTTCTGAATCCCCCAAACCTGCTGGATCCCCTAAATCTGAATCCCCAAAACCTGCTGGCTCCCCAAAATCGGAATCCCCAAAACTTACAGGATCCCCTAAATCTGAATCCCCAAAACCTGCTGGATCCCCTACTTCTGAATCCCCCAAACCTGCTGGATCCCCTAAATCTGAATCCCCAAAACCTGGCTCCCCCAAATCTGAATCCCCAAAACCTGCTGGATCCCCCAAATCTGAATCCCCAAAACCTGCTGGATCCCCCAAATCTGAATCCCCAAAACCTGCTGGATCCCCCAAATCTGAATCCCCAAAACCTTCTGGATCCCCTAAATCTGAATCCCCAAAACTTGCTGGATCCCCTAAATCTGAATCCCCAAAGCCTGCTGGATCCCCCACTTCTGAATCCCCAAAACCTGCTGGATCCCCTAAACCTGCTGGATCCCCCAAATCCGAATCCCCAAAACTTGCTGGATCCCCCAAATCTGAATCCCCAAAACCTGCTGGATCCCCAAATCTGAATCCCCAAAACCTCCTGGATCCCCCAAATCTGAATCCCCAAAACCTCTGGATCCCCTAAATCTGAATCCCCAAAACCTGCTGGATCCCCAAAAATCCCCTAAATCCCCAAAACCTGCTGGATCCCCTAAATCTGAATCCCCAAAACCTGCTGGATCCCCTGAATCCCCAAAACTAAATCTGGATCCCCTAAACCTGCTGGATCCTCTAAATCTGAATCCCCAAAACCTGCTGGCTCCCCCAAATCGGAATCCCCAAAATTTACAGGATCCCCCAAATCTGAATCCCCAAAAACTACAGGATCCCCCAAATCTGAATCCCCCAAATTAGGATCCCCGAGGCAGAGTCCCCTAAGGGTGAATTCCCCAAACCAGAAGCTCCAATGTCAGAGGCCCCCAAGGCTGCAGAAGAGAAAATAGACAAAAAGAGTGATTCAGAGGAAGAGAGGAAGGTAGAAAAGAAAGATGCAGCCATGAACGGAGATGTGGAGAAGATTACCCCAGAGGACAAGAACAAGAAGGATGAGGGTGGGAAAGAGGCAGAGGAGAAGGATGTTATCTCAAATGGAGTGGACGAGAGCCCCACTAAAGATGACACGGACCAGAAAGATGATCCAAAGGACCAGAAGGTGGTCATCACCAAAACGGTGGAGACCATCACCACTGGAGAGGACGGGGCCAAGCATGTCACCAAATCGGTCACTGTCACCGAGACTGTGAAGGAGTCTGAGGATGTGATGCAGGAGAAGACAGTCTCCAGCAAGAAGATGGAGAAACACTCTTCCCAGTCCGTCAAGGTGGTGACTGAAACTGAGTAACTGCCCTCCATCCAACCCACTCAGGAGGAACAAAGATGACACGACAACAAGCAATCAACCCAGAACTAACCTAAAGAAATCATAGAGCTAGAGCGATGTACTAAACAGAACCACTCTCAAACATACAGAAAAGCAACGAGAGAAGCCATATGATGTGACAAAGCTAACGTTTAAAAAATGCATGTTGAGAGAAAGCTTTAAATGGGTTTTGCTGCAGATTATATCAGGAAAATGTGTTAGTGGGACAGATTATTAATTGTCTTTATGTTTCCCTGCAGTTCATGGGAGGGCTCACAGGTGGGGGCTTCTGCATGCTAGCTCAGGGAGGGAGACCCCTCCGCTCTAACCTGTATGGATGGATGGAAGGTTTACAGTTTAGATGCATACTGTATGTGGGTGGGAGAGTGATAGAAATGTATGTTCATTCAAATGTTAATTCAAAAAGGGGTGCCTGGGTTGGAGGGTCTACTTTAGAGACACATGTTCAAAAGGACTAGCCTTTTTATGTGAAGATACCAACTGAGCCAAAAATACAATCGTTTACAACACAATATAGTGAAGAATGAGAAAGACGATGGTGCATTGTACTGATGATCATAAACATACAGTACCCGAAGCAACTAAAGCATTAAGAACCTTGAAGAAACTCTGAGCCTTAAACATGCTTTTTATCAGTATCTATTGTGTTTACCTAATGAGTGCCATTGAAAATAAATATGTAAATGCGCACACATACATTCTTGTATGCATAGGATGGACTTGAATTTAAATAGTGAACTTAAATGAGGTGCTACAGTTTGCAATCCCATGTCTTTACTCATCATTAACTATTTCCCAGCAGCATTTGCTCAATAAATGTCATACTGAAATACAAATATGGTCTCTTGTTCCTTTATGCAATTGTCCTGTCATGTCCTTTCACTTGTTCATTTACAGTAGCTGTCTCACCTCAACATGCACACTATTCTATTTCTTCATCTGCTTTCATAGGGGTGGGATTGCATGCTTCATGATCTTTTATAGCCTAGAAATTATACAAAACCATATCACCATCCAGAGGCTGTCCTCTACAGATTTTTAAAGCTACACTGTAATATGTGCATACCATCAAAGAATGATCCACAAACCATAATATAAACGATGCACCCCATGGCATGTTCATGCAAATAGCATTTTATTATAGCACTTGATTTATCAAATCAAACTTTATTTACATAGCACATTTCTTACCATAAACAATGCAATTCAATGTACTTCACTTACATAAATAAAATAATAAAACAGTGAGAAAGATAAAAACAAAACATTTCTGGACAAATATAAAATGAAGATAAACAAATATAAAATGAAGATAAACAAATATAAAATGAAGATAAACAAATATAAAATTAAGATATATAAATATCAAATTAAGATAGATAAATATGAAATTAAGATAGATAAATTAGGATAGTTAAACTATATTAAATAAATTAGGATAGTAAAACAATATGAAAAAAATGTGGATAGTAATTCAATATTAAATAAATTAGCATAGTAAAACAATATTAAATAAATTAGGATAGTAAAACAATTTTAAAACAACAGTGAACATGAGAGAGTAATATGAGATACTGTATTAATATTGAGAGATGTTTATGCAGTTTCAGCAAATAGCTACATTATTTGAGAACAACATTACCTACATTGTTAAACATGATTTTAAACTATACATATTTAATTCTAAGTATTTTACATGACAAGTTAAACAATTGAGTGATAGGTTCTTCGGAGATTTAGCAACATTAAAGCAGACAGCAACCCGATTGTAATTTGAAATTCAGCACCACCGGAAAATGGACAGGGACTATCTCAGGCAGAATCCATGAAGAGGTTTCTTTGAAATGTAGCCTATCACTCACTCACATTGAATGAATCCTTATTATAATGCTAGAAGGATAGTTGGTCTGATTCTATGCCACAAAGCACGATAACACCTGGGGTGTTACATATAATTTTTTGTTCCTAAAACTTTCAGAACAAAATATTCTATCTAACATTTAAAAAAATATATTATGACATACAGTGCCTTCGGAAAAGATTCAGACCCCATTACGTTTTTCACATTTTATTACATTACACACTCATTCAAAAATGTATTAAATAATAAAATCCTTAGCAATCTACACAAAATACCCCATAATGACAAAGCGAAAACATGTTTTTAGAAATGTTTGCAAATTTATTACAAATAAAAAACAGAAAACATTATTTACTTAGGTATTCAGACCCTTTGATATGAGACTCAAAATTGAGCTCAGGTGCATCCTGTTTCCATTGATCATCATTGAGATGTTCCTACAACTTGGAGTCCCACTGTTGTAAATTCAATTGATTGGACATGATGTGGAAAGGCACACAACTGTCTATATAAGGTCCGTAGAGCTCCAAGCCAGGATTGTGTCGAGGCACAGATCTGGGGAAGGGTACAAAAACGTTTTTGCAGCATTGAAGGTCCCCAAGAACACAGCGGCCTCCATCATTCTTAAATGGAAGAAGTTTGGAACCAACAAGAGCTGGCCGCCCGGCCAAACTGAGCAATCGGTGGAGAATGGTCTTGGTCAGAGGGGGGTGGTCAGACGTCTTTGTCCTTCATCTTGTCCGTGTCCCATGTATATATCCTTTATATTTTTTTCTTCAAATATCTTTTTTATATTTCTCTAAACCTCAACTTCATAATAGTCTCCTGCAACCGACCTCACCCAACATGGTGTGGATCTGTTTTTTCTAAAGTATATTTATTTACCTCCGGAACCTGAATCCCCCAACAGAAGCTAGCCAGCTCACTAGCTACTAGCTAGTAGTCAGCTAACCACTGCTAGTGGTCATCAGCTAACCTTTAGCTCGGAAAGCTCTCACCACTTTGTACAACGCGACTCAAACCGTACCTATTTTCTCTCCATATCTCCGGATTCCTACCGCAAGCTCTGAACCTTTCACATGGATCATCGCAGCTAGCTAGCTGCAATCCGAGTGACTACTCCTGGCTAACGTCTGTCCCAAAGCAAGCACCAATTAGCCTGGAGCTAGCCCATGCTAGGCCTATTCTCCTGGCTAGCTGAAGAGGCCCATCAGCCACTCCTGGGCTACAATACCCGGACCCCTTCTACTGCCGGTACGGGGCACTGAACCTCGCCGATCCTTGACGACTGGACTACCGATGTAATCTGCTTGAGGGGGTACTCAACTTGGCCCCTAGGTGCCCCGTCCCCTGAATGCCCATCTGCTAGCCTGCTAGCCACGGCCTGCTAGCTGTCTAGAGCCTTTTGGACTGTTAGCTGAATAGATCCATCGGCCAATTTCTTCGGTCACTATACCTATTTTGCCTATTGGACTTGGACCCCTCTGCTACTCAGAACCCTACTAATCCATCACGAATGGTCTATCAACGTCACCGCACGCGGAGGCTAAATCAGTCTTTCCTCCATCCCGGCCTGCTAGCAGTCTGAATCACCGTGTGTCCAGCCAGTCCAACCACTCACTGGACCCCTATGATCACTGGGCTCCGCATGCCTCTCCCTAATATCAATATGCCTTGTCCATTACTGTCCTGGATAGTGATTATTGTCTTATTCCACTGTGGAGCCTATAGCCCTGCTCAATATGCCTTAACCAACCATTTAGTTCCACCCTCATAGATATCATCCTAACCAACTTGCCCTCCAAATACACCTTGCTGTTTTCAACCAAGATCTCAGCGATCACTGCCTCATTGCCTGCATCCATAATGGGTCTGCGGTCAAACAACCACCCCTCATCACTGTCAAACGCTCCCTAAAACACTTCAGCGAGCAGGCCTTTCTAATCCACCTGGCCCGGGTATCCTGGAAGGATATTGACCTCATCCCGTAAGTAAAAGATGCCTGGTTATTCTTTAAAAGTGCCTTCCTCACCATCTTAAATAAGCATGCCCCATTCAAAAAATGTAACCAGGAACAGATTTAGCCCTTGGTTCTCTCCAGACCTGACTGTCCTTGACCAGCACAAAAACATCCTGTGGCATTCTGCATTAGCATCGAATAGCCCCCGTGATATGCAACTTTTCAGGGAAGTCAGGAACTAATATACACAGGCAGTTAGGAAAGCTAAGGCTAGCTTTTTCAAGCAGAAATTTGCATCCTGTAGCACAAACTCAAAAAAGTTCTGGGACGCTGTAAAGTCCATGGAGAATACGAGCACCTCCCAGCTTCCCACTGCACTGAGGCTAGGTAACATTGTCACCACCGATAAATCCACTATAATTGAGAATTTCAACAAGCATTTTTCTACGGCCGGCCATGCTTACCGCCTGGCTACCCCTACCCCGATCAACAGCCCTGTACCCCCCACAGAATCTCGCCCAAGCCTCCCCCATTTCTCCTTCACCCAAATCCAGATAGCTGATGTTCTGAAAGAGCTGCAAAATCTGGACCCCTACAAATCAGCCGGACTAGACAATCTGGACCCTCTCTGCCGAATTTGTTGCAACCTCTATTACTAGCCTGTTCAACCTCTCTTTTGTATCGTCTGAGAAACCCAAAGATTGGAAAGCTGCAGCGGTCATCCTCCTCTTCAAAAGGGGAGACACTCTAGACCCAAACTGCAGCAGAACTATATCTATCCTACCCTGCCTTTCTAAGATCTTCGAATGCCAAGTTAACAAACGGATTTCCGACCATTTCGAATCCCACCGTACCTTCTCCGCTATGCAATCTGGTTTCAGAGCTAGTCATGGGTGCACCTCAGCCACACTCAAGGTCCTAAATGATATCATAACCGCCATCGATAAGAGACATTACAGTGCAGCCGTATTCATCAACCTGGCCAAGGCTTTCGACTCTGTCAATCACCACATTCTTATTGGCAGACTCAACAGCCTTGGTTTCTCAAGTGATTGCCTCACCTGGTTCACCAACTACTTCTCTGGTAGAGCTCAGTGTGTCATATCGGAGGGCCTGTTGTCCGGACCTCTGGCAGTCTCTATGGGGGTGCCACACGGTTCAATTCTCGGGCCGACTCTCTTCTCTGTATACAGCAATGATGTCGCTCTTGCTGTTCGTCCACCTCTACGCAGACGACACCATTCTGTATACCTCTGGCCCTTCTTTGGACACTGTGTTAACTAACCTCCAGACGAGCTACAATGATGGACTCTGTGGGAATCTTGCGTGGGTTGGGGGCTATTGGACAGTGGTGGACGAGAGAAGGGCGTGGAAGACTTGCAGGCCATGGGCGACTCTATAGGTCTGCGGTCCACCAGTAGGTTGCCAATGGATATGAACATCCGGATGTATTGGTTTACGTCCGTTAAATCTCCTCTGCAGGCCAGTTTGGTCTGTAACTCCCGATTAAGACCCCTCCTGTAGACTGTAAGGAGCGCTGGTTCACTCCATCCACTGCTGGCAGCCATGGTGCTGAACTCAAGGGCATACTCTGTGGTGGAGCGATGGCCCTGTCGCAGCTCACATAACAGGTCCCCGGTGTGACGACCTGAAACTGAATGGTCGAACACCTCCTTGAAAACGGCATGGAAACGTGATTCAGAGGACAGATCAGATCTTTGAGCGGCCCACAGGGCTGTGACCCAATCCAGAGCTTTGCCTGTGAGTAGGGAGATGATGAAGTCCACCCTGTCTTTGTCAGAGGTGAAGTCAGTGAGGTGATGGTCTATGTACAGGTTACAATGCACGAGAAATCCTTGACATTTCCCTGGGGAGCCGTCATATTTATTAGGCATAGATATAGGGGAGGATGAACGAGAGGAGGCTGTGGCACCTGATATGGATGAAGCAGGAATGGACTGGTGAAGGAGGTTGCAGAGTTCGTCGAGCCATTCCTCCTGTCGGGCTAGACGTAGCTGCAGCTCTGCTGAATCATTCTGTCGTGTTTGGTGGGGTATTTTGTAATGAACACGATATGAGACAGAGAGCTGGTTTCAAGTGCAGAGCGCAGCAGGTGTTTATTGGAAGGGACCATAGGAGGAGGCAGGTAGCAGGGTCCAGGGGCAGGCAGAAGGTCATACACGGTAGGTCCAAAATGGCAACAGTACAGGCAGGGAATAGGCAAAAGGTGTCGTGAGTGAGGCAGGCAAAAACTACAATACACGGGAGGCATGAAGGACAATAATAATACTAAGTGTAATACTAAGTGTATGTTGTGTAGTAAGCTGTTAGTAGCCAACGTGCCTCACCCTAATAATTTGGTCTATTTTCCCCTCTTAATTTCGCCTACTGATCTGACTTGGTGGTGCACATGTAGCCTATAACCTGTTTTAGAGAAATGTAATCATTGAATATTGTAAGAGCTTTCATTGTCTGCTTATATGGCCCCTTTATTTAGCCTATTATTCTGACTTGGTGTACAGGGAGAACACTGTAAGCTGTACATTTCAAAGTGCGAAACAAATAGTTATATCGACAACGTCCGTCCTTGCTCTCTCATGTCTTAATCGAAATTACGGATCTGCTTGTCGTCCCCTTATGCCATAGTTCATACATCTAAATTGTCATTTGAAACCATATTTGTTTAAGCAAGTCAGCCATATCAACTATGTTTTTTAAGCAGTAAATGAGGCTGAATGAACTGTTTCACTGCCAGACAAGGCTCCGTTGATAACCAGGTCTAGTAGTGGTAAGATGTTGGGACTGCTGTTGGGACTCTGCTGTTGGGACAGCTTTATATAGGCCCTAACAGTTTGTGGGCACCGTTTGTCACCATTAGTGTTGTGTTTTACCCCACCAAGATTTACATGCTAAAATCGCCACTGGTGGTGATGTACATGTTTAAAAGGCTGAGGCCAGCAGGAGAGCAGAGAGAGAAAGAGGCAACAAAGGCCAGGTGTCTAGCTCTAGGTCACAAGGATCAGCCAGGAGAAAGTGAGTATAGGGTCGAAAACATCGCTCAAGTTAACTCAGCCACAACAACACACATTCACACACATTCAGTTAGGATGAGAGAATCATATGTAGTGGGGCATGGTAACTATCTCTCCCTCACTTTCTCTCTCCCTCTCGCTCTCTCTCTCTCTGGGACAAACACAATCTAAAATTGTCTGAGCTCTCAAACACGTTAGGGCTCACTCCACAGAGCTAACTGTTGCGAGGGAAAAACAATGAGTGAGATAACAGAATACAGATGGGTGATAAGTGACAAATGCCAAATAAATCTCAGAGATGGGAATCATTTATTCTTCCCTCTTAACTGTGGTATAAACAAGGGTTTTTAAAGGCGACTGGAGAATCTGAATCAATCCTGACAAACAATTTAAATCTTATTGTGGGTAATAATGTTCTGGGAGGCAAAAATAGCCTTGCCGTTTGTCAAAAATAGTTTTGCTGGTTTTCATAGGATGAGAAAAAAGAATAAACCCGCACACTGCTCTTTATTAAGTGATACTAGCAAGAGCAGTGTGCAGGTTTCTTCTTTTTCTCATGTTATTCAATTCTTACCATATGCCTGCAACAAAGATAGCTCAGATGTGCAAGTGCCTTTTGAATTTTTAATCTCTGGTTTTCATAGCATGAAATATTGTCATTAAAGGCAGTCAATTGGCCAAAACCAGAGGCAGCCATTTTGTTGCATTATCTGCATCAGTTGCAGGGTTTGCAATGACCTTAGTTACCTCTGAAATGGGTAGAGCAGGACTGAATGGGAATCAATAAGACTGACAACAGACTGCAGCCAATCAGATCTGTCAACCAACACTGCAGCTTCACTCCTTAGAGAAAACATCTCAATGCAGGGAGGAGATAGCAGCCTCTCTATCCCATGTGCTCTCCTCTGCAACCCAAAGACTGTAACTTATGCATTGTATTCTGTATCTGTTTGTGAAACCTTATTAATCAACGTGTTTCCCATCATTGTTAGAGTTGGACGATAGAGTTACAAAGTCATTCTGAGGAATGTAATTACAGAAAAAAACTATGTTGCAGTTTGGATGCCTATTCATTACTACAGAAATGCTTTGGTTTGAAATGGCTCAAAATAAAAGGGCAAGTTTGTCCATAACATATTGTGATTTGCATTATGAAGGTGATATATACTATTGAATGGGGTAAATTACTTGCATATAAGCACAGGCTGATCATAACTGTAATCTATACCAATAGCTGTCAATAACTACAACTATGATTCATGCTTCAACACTTCCTGAAAGTAGCAAGTGGTCACATAAATGCATCATATGGATTGAACCAGCCCCCTCATGGTAGTCTCACTTTATACGTCATCAGTAGGTCACTGATGGAAATCCCTTTGATTTTGGGAGGTTTCCTGTCAAGAAGTAATCAATCACCTATTATTGAAGACTTAGCACAAGCAAAACATCAATGTAGGAAATTGGTTCGCTTTGCACATGTTCATAGGCAAATATACATTATTAATTCAATTCATTTAATGATCAATCATTCTGTTCAATTTGAGAGAAACATTTTCAACACTTTTCAAACACTTGAAAAGGACGGTAATGGTGTTTTGCTGCATTAAGTCGCTGTCCATGGCGCTGATATTGGAGTCTGGCGGACTGGTGCTGTCCATGGTGACGATATTGCTATCGCTCTAAATTACATCGGTAAATTGATCATTTCTGGTATAACCGTTTTTGCTAACTAATAATAGGGAAATAATAATTAACATGGGTCATTGAACTGCTCCATATTGGCTGGTTGAATTAGCAAATGCAGAGATGCAAGTATAATTTTCTCTCTTATTCGAATGTTCAAAATTTGGAGGAAACTGTATGACAAGAGACAAATGATAAACACATCAACGTCAAGGACACATAGGCTATCCCAAACATCCTAATGATAATCACCCCATTTCCTTTTTTCTCCCTATGTGTGATCATTTCTCTGCTTTGAAACGGCCACCCACGAACCCTCACACACTCAAGTAGTGTTTCATTTATATAGAGTATGAAGGGTTGAGACATGGCCCTCCCCCTCCGTTCGATCAATGGGCCAGTAAAAACAGTCTCTGCCTTGTTAGCGATAAGCTTCTCCTGTATAAAGGACAGCCGGTGAGACTAAGAATGCTGTGAGCGCCATCCACCCCGCACCTGCAAACACATACTCACCCCACTCCTCCACCTCGGACACCTTCCATTCCATCTGCACACGCAACCCCTGGTCTGGCCGGATGAGTTACCACCCGGTGGACACGATAGGGAGTCCATTCAGGAGAAGTATGGATAGTAGGACCACCTACGGCCGCTCCACTGGCACCCCCTCAAGCGGGTTCCGTTCTCAGTCCTGGTCCAGGGCAAGCCCAGGCTCCACGATGACCTCCTCCTACAAGAGGAGCGTCAATATGCCGGTAGCCAGAGCGTACAGCTCCACACTCCTCAGCTCCGCCGACAGCGTTGATTTCAATCAAACGAACGGAGACTACAGGCGCTCCAACGAGAAAGAGCAGCTCCAGGGGCTCAACGACCGCTTCTCCGGTTACATCGACAAGGTGCACTACCTGGAGCAGCAGAACAGCCAGATTGAAGAGGAGATCCAGACGCTGCGGCAGAAGCAGGTGTCGCAATCCCAGCTAGGCGATTTATACGACCAGGAACTCCAGGAGCTGCGCTCCATGCTGGAGCAGATTCACCACGATAAAGCGCAGATCCAGCTCGACACGGACCACGTCGAGGATGACATCCAGAGAATTAGGGACCGCTTCGATGAGGAAGCCCGCATCAGGGATGAGACGGAAGGCATCATCCGGGCGTTGAAAAAAGATATGACCGACTCTGATTTGGTGAAGTCAGAGTTTGAGAAGAAAGTTCAGTCACTGCATGACGAGATTGCCTTTATCCGCAACAACCACGAAGAAGAGGTGAGCGACCTGTTCGCCCAGGTGCAGGCGTCGCAGGTGACCATGGAGAGGAAAGACATCCAGAAGACGGACATCACCGAGGCGCTCCGGGAGATCCGCACCCAGCTCGAGGGCCACTCCAACCAGAACCTGCAGCAGGTGGAGGATTGGTTCACGTGCCGCTACTCCAAGCTCACTGATGCTGCGGCACAAAACAAAGATGCAATCAAGTCCGCCCGTGATGAGATAGCAGCCTACCGTCGCCAGCTTCAGTCCAAGACCGTGGAGTTAGAATCCGTCCGTGGAACCAGGGAGTCACTGGAGAGGCAGTTGAATGACATCGAGGACCGACACAACAACGACCTGTCCAGCCTGCAGGTATGATGAGACCCGCTGTAGGCATTATTTTCATACAGAAACCCCCAGCCACAGGCTTAATGGTGAAGTATTCTATAAAGTTGTATTCTTTGTGTAAAGAGAAGCAATGTAGTGGAGAGAATAAATTATATAACAAGATGTGTTTTTCGTTGATATCAAATTGAGATTATTATCACGACACCTTTGAGGTTTTTATTCTTATTTTAAATGTAGGTCTACTTATAAGGAGAGTCTCCTACTTTGAAAGAGAGAAAGACACACACTTGCATTGTGTCCCCACATATTGTATTAGTTTGATTTTGAACGAACTAAATAGTTTTATGATGTGGGCCCTAAATGCATGTATTTTAACTAGGCTATAAACTCTGCCCAATAGTGTCTGCGCTTTTGCTTTAGATAGCCTAAATGGCACAATGCTGACATCTTATGGACACAGATTTAACATCTCCAAATGTTGGAGCATTAGGCTACGCATAAGCAGCGACACTTGGTGCACGTTATAGGGTTGGGAAGACATAATGCAGCAGACTGTTTTTTTGTTATTTTTTCGTTGCTGAGCCAGAGACTCGGGGCCCTTGAAACACAGTGCTGTTCACTGCGTCAGAATACATTATTTAACACAACAACAGTCCAATCTATCCAATTATTTGCACTTTCACCTTTCATAAATGAGAAAGGAGGACTTCACAGTTTCAATTGATATTGCAATGATATTTTATTGGAATCTCAAAGTGCTGTTTCAAATGTAGTCCTATACAAGTTTAAATGTGCTTGTGAAGTAATTACCAGGATCACCAAATAGGACATTGTATTTTTGATCGTTTTCTTATGATGTTTAGAAAGCAGTGTCCTTATGGAGAAGTGTGTCTTCCCTACACCAGAAATAAATAACCAAGTATCATTTCAGGGTTCCATATGGGCATAAGAAATAATAGCTCTTAACCAGCTTGTGTCTCTCGGTCTTGTTCTCTGCAGGAGACCATCCACCAGCTGGATAATGAGCTCAAGGGCACGAAGTGGGAGATGGCGCGTCATCTGCGTGAGTACCAGGACCTGCTCAATGTGAAGATGGCCCTCGACATTGAGATTGCTGCATACAGGTACAGTGCGACAACAGAGCGCTAATTAGGACTAACATTGAAAAAACTTTTTTTTAAATATATCATGTGTAATAAAAACATAAAGATCGAATTTATATATATAAACTACATTTTTATATTAGGCCTACACTAAACTATATCTCATGTTCTACTGTTCTTGCAGGAAACTCCTAGAAGGTGAAGAGACCCACTTTAGCACTTTCCCCTACCACCACACCATCACCTCCTCTAAGAAGTCCAAGTATGAGCCTCCCAAACTGAAAGTCCAGCATAAGTTTGTAGAGGAGATCATCGAGGAGACCAGGGTAGAGGATGAGAAGGATGAGATGGACCAGGCCCTGGCTGAGGTGGCCCAGGAGTTTTCTGCCACTCTGGAGGCAGAGGCAACAGATGAAGGAGAGGATGAGGGAGAAGAGGGAGGAGAAGAAGCAGAGGGAGAAGGGGGAGAGGGTGAATCAGAAGAGGTTGTAGCCTCCACTGAAGCCGAAGTTAGCTCGAGCACACCTGCTGAGGAGGAAGAGGAGGACAAAGAAGGTGATGATGAAGAGGAAGAGGGAGAAAAAGAAGAAGAGGGTGAGAAAGGAGAAGAGGGTGAGGGTGAGAAGGGAGATGATACAGAAGGTGGTGATGAAGGAGAAGGAGAGGGGGAATTAGAGGAGACAGTTCTGTGCTCTAAAGCCCCAGAATCAAAGGCCTCTCCTGACAAAGAGAAGGCTGGAGAGAAGGAGGGAAGCGGAGGAGAAGAGGAGACAGGAGAGGGAGAGGGAGAAGAGGAGGGTGATGATCAAGATGAAGATGCAGGTAGTGACAAAGGATGCAAAGATGGAGATGATAAGGATGAGGAAGATGAGAAGAAAGGAAAGGATGAGAAAGAAGACAAAATAGATGAGAAGGCAGCTGTAGCCAAGACAGAGGCTCCCAAAACAGAAGCCCCCAAGAGTGAGGCCCCAAAAGTTGAGGTCCAGAAATCTGAGGCCCCAAAGCCCTCCAAGCCAGACTCCCTAAAAGCTGAATCCCCAAAGGCTGGGTCCCCCAAGTCTGAGTCACCAAAAGCTGGATCCCCCAAACATGAATCTCCTAAAGCTGTAACCCCCAAATCTGAATCCCCAAAACCTTCTGGATCCCCCAAATCGGAATCCCCAAAACCTGCTGGTTCCCTCAAATCTGAATCCCCAAAACCTTCTGGATCCCCCAAATCTGAATCCCCGAAACCTGCTGGATCCCCTAAATCTGAATCCCCAAAACTTGCTGGATCCCCTAAATCTGAATCCCCAAAGCCTGCTGGATCCCCCGCTTCTGAATGCCCAAAACCTGCTGGATCCCCTAAATCTGCTGGATCCCCCAAATCTGAATCCCCAAAACCTGCTGGCTCCCCCAAATCGGAATCCCCAAAACTTACAGGATCCCCCAAATCGGAATCCCCAAAAACTACAGGATCCCCCAAATCTGAATCCCCCAAATTAGGATCCCCCGAGGCAGAGTCCCCTAAGGGTGAGTTCCCCAAACCAGAAGCTCCAACATCCGAGGCCCCCAAGGCTGCAGAAGAGAAAGTAGACAAAAATAGTGATTCAGAGGAAGAGATGAAGGTAGAAAAGAAAGACGCAGCCATGAACGGAAATGTGGACAAGATTACCCCAGAGGACAAGGACAAGAAGGATGAGGGTGGGAAAGAGGCAGAGGAGAAGGATGTTATCTCAAATGGAGTGGACGTGAGCCCCACTAAAGATGACCCGGACCAGAAAGATGATCCAAAGGACCAGAAGGTGGTTATCACCAAAACGGTGGAGACCATCACCACTGGAGAGGACGGGGCCAAGCATGTCACCAAATCGGTCACTGTCACCGAGACTGTGAAGGAGTCTGAGGATGTGATGCAGGAGAAGACAGTCTCCAGCAAGAAGATGGAGAAACACTCTTCCCAGTCCGTCAAGGTGGTGACTGAAACTGAGTAACTGCGCTCCATCCAACCCACTCAGGAGGAACAAAGATGACACGACAACAAGCAATCTACCCAGAACTAACCTAAAGAAATCATAGAGCTAGAGCGATGTACTAAAGAGAACCACTCTCAAACATACAGAAAAGCAACGAGAGAAGCCATATGATGTGACAAAGCTAACGTTTAAAAAATGCATGTTGAGAGAAAGCTTTAAATGGGTTTTGCTGCAGATTATATCAGGAAAATGTGTAAGTGGGACAGATTATTAATTGTCTTTATGTTTCCCTGCAGTTCACGGGAGGGCTCACGGGTGGGGGCTTCTGCATGCTAGCTCAGGGAGGGAGACCCCTCCGCTCTAACCTGTATGGATGGATGGAAGGTTTACAGTTTAGATGCATACTGTATGTGGGTGGGAGAGTGATAGAAATGTATGTTCATTCAAATGTTAATTCAAAAAGGGGTGCCTGGGTTGGAGGGTCCACTTTAGAGACACATGTTCAAAAGGAATAGCCTTTTTATGTGAAGATACCAACTGAGCCAAAAATACAATCGTCTACAACACAATATAGTGAAGAATGAGAAAGACGATGGTGCATTGTACTGATGATCATAAACATACAGTACCCGAAGCAACTAAAGCATTAATAACCTTGAAGAAACTCTGAGCCTTAAACATGCTTTTTATCAGTATCTATTGTGTTTACCTAATGAGTGCCATTGAAAATAAATATGTAAATGCGCACACATACATTCTTGTATGCATAGGATGGACTTGAATTTAAATAGCGAACTTAAATGAGGTGCTACAGTTTGCAATCCCATGTCTTTACTCATCATTAACTATTTCCCAGCAGCATTTGCTCAATAAATGTCATACTGAAATACAAATATGGTCTCTTGTTCCTTTATGCAATTGTCCTGTCATGTCCTTTAAATGTTCATTTACAGTAGCTGTCTCACCAACATGCACACTATTCTATTTCTTCATCTGCTTTCATAGGGGTGGGATTGCATGCTTCATGATCTTTTGTAGCCTAGAAATTATACAAAACCATATCACCATCCAGAGGCTGTCCTCTACAGATTTTTAAAGCTAAACTGTAATATGTGCATACCATCAAAGAATGATCCACAAACCATAATATAAATGATGCACCCCATGGCATGTTCATGCAAATAGCATTTTATTATAGCACTTGATTTATCAAATCAAACTTTATTTACATAGCACATTTCTTACCATAAACAATGCAATTCAATGTACTTCACTTACATAAATAAAATAATAAAACAGTGAGAAAGATAAAAACAAAACATTTCTGGACAAATATAAAATGAAGATAAACAAATATAAAATGAAGATATATAAATATCAAATTAAGATAGATAAATATGAAATTAAGATAGATAAATTAGGATAGTTAATCAATATTAAATAAATTAGGATAGTAAAACAATATGAAAAAAATGTGGATAGTAATTCAATATTAAATAAATTAGCATAGTAAAACAATATTAAATAAATTAGGATAGTAAAACCATTTTAAAACAACAGTGAATATGAGACAGTAATATGAGATTCTGTATTAATATTGAGAGATGTTTCTGCAGTTTCAGCAAATAGCTACATTATTTGAGAACAACATTACCTACATTGTTAAACATGATTTTAAACTATACATATTTAATTCAAAGTATTTTACATGACAAGTTAAACAATTGAGTGATAGGTTCTTCGGAGATTTAGCAACATTAAAGCAGACAGCAACCCGATCATAATTTGAAATTCAGCACCACCGGAAAATGGACAGCGACTATCTCAGGCAGAATCCATGAAGAGGTTTCTTTGAAATGTAGCCTATCACTCACTCACATTGAATGAATCCTTATTATAATATAAAACTTTCAGAACAAAATATTCTATCTAACATTGAAAAAAAACAGGATGACATACAGTGCCTTCGGAAAAGATTCAGACCCCATTACGTTTTTCACATTTTATTACATTACACACTCATTCAAAAATGTATTAAATAATAAAATCCTTAGCAATCTACACAAAATACCCCATAATGACAAAGCGAAAACATGTTTTTAGAAATGTTTGCAAATTTATTACAAATAAAAAACAGAAAACATTATTTACTTAGGTATTCAGACCCTTTGATATGAGACTCAAAATTGAGCTCAGGTGCATCCTGTTTCCATTGATCATCATTGAGATGTTCCTACAACTTGGAGTCCCACTGTTGTAAATTCAATTGATTGGACATGATGTGGAAAGGCACACAACTGTCTATATAAGGTCCGTAGAGCTCCAAGCCAGGATTGTGTCGAGGCACAGATCTGGGGAAGGGTACCAAAACGTTTTTGCAGCATTGAAGGTCCCCAAGAACACAGCGGCCACCATCATTCTTAAATGGAAGAAGTTTGGAACCAACAAGAGCTGGCCGCCCGGCCAAACTGAGCAATCGGTGGAGAATGGTCTTGGTCAGAGGGGGGTGGTCAGACGTCTTTGTCCTTCATCTTGTCCGTGTCCCATGTATATATCCTTTATATTTTTTTCTTCAAATATCTTTTTTATATTTCTCTAAACCTCAACTTCATAATAGTCTCCTGCAACCGACCTCACCCAACATGGTGTGGATCTGTTTTTTCTAAAGTATATTTATTTACCTCCGGAACCTGAATCCCCCAACAGAAGCTAGCCAGCTCACTAGCTACTAGCTAGTAGTCAGCTAACCACTGCTAGTGGTCATCAGCTAACCTTTAGCTCGGAAAGCTCTCACCACTTTGTACAACGCGACTCAAACCGTACCTATTTTCTCTCCATATCTCCGGATTCCTACCGCAAGCTCTGATCCTTTCACATGGATCATCGCAGCTAGCTAGCTGCAATCCGAGTGACTACTCCTGGCTAACGTCTGTCCCAAAGCAAGCACCAATTAGCCTGGAGCTAGCCCATGCTAGGCCTATTCTCCTGGCTAGCTGAAGAGGCCCATCAGCCACTCCTGGGCTACAATACCCGGACCCCTTCTACTGCCGGTACGGGGCACTGAACCTCGCCGATCCTTGACGACTGGACTACCGATGTAATCTGCTTGAGGGGGTACTCAACTTGGCCCCTAGGTGCCCCGTCAACTGAATGCCCATCTGCTAGCCTGCTAGCCACGGCCTGCTAGCTGTCTAGAGCCTTTTGGACTGTTAGCTGAATAGATCCATCGGCCAATTTCTTCGGTCACTATACCTATTTTGCCTATTGGACTTGGACCCCTCTGCTACTCAGAACCCTACTAATCCATCACGAATGGTCTATCAACGTCACCGCACGCGGAGGCTAAATCAGTCTTTCCTCCATCCCGGCCTGCTAGCAGTCTGAATCACCGTGAATCAATCTCTGCCGAATTTGTTGCAACCTCTATTACTAGCCTGTTCAACCTCTCTTTTGTATCGTCTGAGAAACCCAAAGATTGGAAAGCTGCAGCGGTCATCCTCCTCTTCAAAAGGGGAGACACTCTAGACCCAAACTGCCGCAGAACTATATCTATCCTACCCTGCCTTTCTAAGATCTTCGAATGCCAAGTTAACAAACGGATTTCCGACCATTTCGAATCCCACCGTACCTTCTCCGCTATGCAATCTGGTTTCAGAGCTAGTCATGGGTGCACCTCAGCCACACTCAAGGTCCTAAATGATATCATAACCGCCATCGATAAGAGACATTACAGTGCAGCCGTATTCATCAACCTGGCCAAGGCTTTCGACTCTGTCAATCACCACATTCTTATTGGCAGACTCAACAGCCTTGGTTTCTCAAGTGATTGCCTCACCTGGTTCACCAACTACTTCTCTGGTAGAGCTCAGTGTGTCATATCGGAGGGCCTGTTGTCCGGACCTCTGGCAGTCTCTATGGGGGTGCCACACGGTTCAATTCTCGGGCCGACTCTCTTCTCTGTATACAGCAATGATGTCGCTCTTGCTGTTCGTCCACCTCTACGCAGACGACACTATTCTGTATACCTCTGGCCCTTCTTTGGACACCGTGTTAACTAACCTCCAGACGAGCTACAATGATGGACTCTGTGGGAATCTTGCGTGGGTTGGGGGCTATTGGACAGTGGTGGACGAGAGAAGGGCGTGGAAGACTTGCAGGCCATGGGCGACTCTATAGGTCTGCGGTCCACCAGTAGGTTGCCAATGGATATGAACATCTGGATGTATTGGTTTACGTCTGTTAAATCTCCTCTGCAGGCCAGTTTGGTCTGTAACTCTCGATTAAGACCCCTCCTGTAGACTGTAAGGAGCGCTGGTTCACTCCATCCACTGCTGGCAGCCATGGTGCTGAACTCAAGAGCATACTCTGTGGTGGAGCGATGGCCCTGTCGCAGCTGACATAACAGGTCCCCGGTGTGACGACCTGAAACTGAATGGTCGAACACCTCCTTGAAGACGGCATGGAAACGTGACTCAGAGGACAGATCAGATCTTTGAGAGGCCCACAGGGCTGTGACCCAATCCAGAGCTTTGCCTGTGAGTAGGGAGATGACGAAGTCCACCCTGTCTTTGTCAGAGGTGAAGTCAGTGAGGTGATGGTCTATGTACAGGTTACAATGCACGAGAAATCCTTGACATTTCCCTGGGGAGCCGTCATATTTATTAGGCATAGATATAGGGGAGGATGAACGAGAGGAGGCTGTGGCACCTGATATGGATGAAGCAGGAATGGACTGGTGAAGGAGGTTGCAGAGTTCGTCGAGCCATTCCTCCTGTCAGGCTAGACGTAGCTGCAGCTCTGCTGAATCATTCTGTCGTGTTTGGTGAGGTATTTTGTAATGAACACGATATGAGACAGAGAGCTGGTTTCAAGTGCAGAGCGCAGCAGGTGTTTATTGGAAGGGACCATAGGAGGAGGCAGGTAGCAGGGTCCAGGGGCAGGCAGAAGGTCATACACGGTAGGTCCAAAATGGCAACAGTATAGGCAGGGAATAGGGAAAAGGTGTCGTGAGTGAGGCAGGCAAAAACTATAATACACGGGAGGCATGAAGGACAAGAAAAAACAGAGCTCCAAAAGAAGTGTGTCTCAAAACAAACAATACATCACAGTGATGGGGTGCAAGGAACTGAACTAAATAGTGTGGGATGATGACATGCAGGTGTGTGAACAGGTGATTAGAATTCCGGTGATTGGGATCTGGAGAGTGAGCAGGAAAGTGGGCTGCGTTCCGGGATCTAAGTGTTTAGAAGTATGAGTTGGATGCAGACGTTACAGTTTGGAAGGAATCAGTGGCTAACTGCTATTCAGTGGAGTGGCTGTGTGGTCCCAAATCTGGGATTAAGGGTCTCTTTTCCAAGTTTAAAATGATAAACATTCGGCATTGTCATGCTGTCAATGAGACATGAGCTCTGACTGTGAAAATATGTTTTGAACGGTCATCCAGCTCGGAATTGTAAATCCGGAACTCGGGCGTCTTTCTAGAGCTAAGACCTGAAGATCATGATTCAACCTTGTTTTTCTGAGTTCCCAGTTGTCTTGAAAGCACCATAAATCCAGAGAATGCCAGACTTTGATAACAAAATTTGCCCACGAAGGACCGTAGTGCCACCTTCCTGTTCAAGTGATCACAGCACAACAAGGCGAGTCCAAAAATGTCTTGTATGTTGCTGCATAAATGATGTGTCCTCAGATGGGGCCACAGTGTCTCCTGACCCCTCCTGTGTCAGCCTCCAGTTTTTATGCTGCAGTAGTTTATGTGTCGGGGGGCTAGGGTCAGTTTGTTATATCTGGAGTACTTCTCCTGTCCTCTTCGGTGTCCTGTGTGAATTTAAGTGTGCTCTCTCTAATTCTCTTTCTTTCTCTCTCTCGGAGGACCTGAGCCCTAGGACCATGCCTCAGGACTACCTGACATGATGACTCCTTGCTGTCCCCAGTCCACCTGGCCGTGCTGCTGCTCCAGTTTCAACTGTTCTGCCTTATTATTGGACCATGCTGGTCATTTATGAACATTTGAACATCTTGGCCATGTTCTGTTATAATCTCCACCCGCCACAACCAGAAGAGGACAGGCCACCCCACATAACCTAGGAAGAAACCTAGAGAGGAACCAGGCTTTGGCCTTTCTAGGGAGTTTTTCCTAGCCACCGTGCTTCTACACCTGCATTGCTTGCTGTTTGGGGTTTTAGGCTGGGTTTCTGTACAGCACTTTGAGATATCAGCTGATGTACGAAGGCCTATATAAATACATTTGATTTGATTTGATTTGGATTAATATGCCAGGAAGATATGTATACTATAGCGAAGAAAGTAATACTAAGTGTATGTTGTGTAGTAAGCTGTTAGTAGCCAACGTGCCTCACCCTAATAATTTGGTCTATTTCCCCCTCTTAATTTCGCCTACTGATCTGACTTGGTGGTGCACATGTAGCCTATAACCTGTTTTAGAGAAATGTAATCATTGAATATTGTAAGAGCTTTCATTGTCTGCTTATATGGCCCCTTTATTTAGCCTATTGTTCTGACTTGGTGTACAGGGAGAACACTGTAAGCTGTACATTTCAAAGTGCGAAACAAATAGTTATATCGACAACGTCCGTCCTTGCTCTCTCATGTCTTAATCGAAATTACGGATCTGCTTGTCGTCCCCTTATGCCATAGTTCATACATCTAAATTGTCATTAGAAACCATATTTGTTTAAGCAAGTCAGCCATATCAACTATGTTTTTTTAAGCAGTAAATGAGGCTGAATGAACTGTTTCACTGCCAGACAAGGCTCCGTTGATAACCAGGTCTAGTAGTGTTAAGATGTTGGGACTGCTGTTGGGACTCTGCTGTTGGGACAGCTTTATATAGGTGTTACGCACGCCTCTATGAAGAGGGAACGCAACACCCTGCTACAACTAAACTCTCCGTGAAGCGAAAAAGGTATGGACTGTAGGTGCAAGTAAGAATGACAACAGGCAGAATGTGGTACCGTTTACAAGGACTTTATTCCTTTACACGGTAATATGGGGAAAAGGGGCTGGACGGAACCAAAGCAAAGAAAGTAAATCTCAAAGCCCCCCCCCTCTCCTATCTTACCTGCCTACCCACTACTTACCTAATTTAGCACCACCTGGTGCCCTAACCAAAATACAAGTGGTGGTCCGCCCAGGTCTTACCTAGTGTGCCTAGACAGCGATTATGCTACGGGTATATGTATGCCCGCGGGCCTCTTGCCTAAACACTCCCTAGGTGCCTTCCCCTTTCCCCCTGGGAACAAATGAAACAGAATATTAAACAATTTCAAACAAACTAAGAAACAAAAGGATGTCAAATAAGCTCTATCTGAGCAACAAACTCACAGAACATACCACTTTCCAGCAAAATCAACCTCTATCACAATCAATCTCAGCAATCCCTACCTCCAGCAAAATCTCTACCTCCAAAAAGATCTCTAACAAGTCTCTAACAAGTCTCTAACAAGTCTCTAACAAGTCTCTAACAAGTCTCTAACAAGTCTCTAACAAGTCTCTAACAAGTCTCTAACAAGTCTCTAACAAGTCTCTAACAAATCTCTAACAAATCTACCTCCAGCAAAATCCTCTACAAAAAGAAAAAGATCTCCTGAACAGAACACTGGCTTTTATATAGCTTCTGAAGGAATGGGGAATTGGAGACAGCTGTGTCTTGACGAGGGGGCGGGGTCAGCTCTCCAATTAGCCCTGGAGTCGACCAATCAGCTGCTTGAGGGATTTCAGGAAGCCATTTCCTGAAATAAACACATGCAAATACACAAACTACAACACATAATCTGGGGAACGTAACATAGGCCCTAACAGTTTGTGGGCACCGTTTGTCACCATTATAGTGCAATTAATGTATTGTTTAGTGTTGTGTTTTACCCCACCAAGATTTACATGCTAAAATCGCCACTGGTGGTGATGTACATGTTTTAAAGGCTGAGGCCAGCAGGAGAGCAGAGAGAGAAAGAGGCAACAAAGGCCAGGTGTCTAGCTCTAGGTCACAAGGATCAGCCAGGAGAAAGTGAGTATAGGGTCGAAAACATCGCTCAAGTTAACTCAGCCACAACAACACACATTCACACACATTCAGTTAGGATGAGAGAATCATATGTAGTGGGGCATGGTAACTATCTCTCCCTCACTTTCTCTCTCCCTCTCGCTCTCTCTCTCTCTGGGACAAACACAATCTAAAATTGTCTGAGCTCTCAAACACGTTAGGGCTCACTCCACAGAGCTAACTGTTGCGAGGGAAAAACAATGAGTGAGATAACAGAATACAGATGGGTGATAAGTGACAAATGCCAAATAAATCTCAGAGATGGGAATCATTTATTCTTCCCTCTTAACTGTGGTATAAACAAGGGTTTTTAAAGGCGACTGGAGAATCTGAATCAATCCTGACAAACAATTTAAATCTTATTGTGGGTAATAATGTTCTGGGAGGCAAAAATAGCCTTGCCGTTTGTCAAAAATAGTTTTGCTGGTTTTCATAGGATGAGAAAAAAGAATAAACCCGCACACTGCTCTTTATTAAGTGATACTAGCAAGAGCAGTGTGCGGGTTTCTTCTTTTTCTCATGTTATTCAATTCTTACCATATGCCTGCAACAAAGATAGCTCAGATGTGCAAGTGCCTTTTGAATTTTTAATCTCTGGTTTTCATAGCATGAAATATTGTCATTAAAGGCAGTCAATTGGCCAAAACCAGAGGCAGCCATTTTGTTGCATTATCTGCATCAGTTGCAGGGTTTGCAATGACCTTAGTTACCTCTGAAATGGGTAGAGCAGGACTGAATGGGAATCAATAAGACTGACAACAGACTGCAGCCAATCAGATCTGTCAACCAACACTGCAGCTTCACTCCTTAGAGAAAACATCTCAATGCAGGGAGGAGATAGCAGCCTCTCTATCCCATGTGCTCTCCTCTGCAACCCAAAGACTGTAACTTATGCATTGTATTCTGTATCTGTTTGTGAAACCTTATTAATCAACGTGTTTCCCATCATTGTTAGAGTTGGACGATAGAGTTACAAAGTCATTCTGAGGAATGTAATTACAGAAAAAAACTATGTTGCAGTTTGGATGCCTATTCATTACTACAGAAATGCTTTGGTTTGAAATGGCTCAAAATAAAAGGGCAAGTTTGTCCATAACATATTGTGATTTGCATTATGAAGGTGATATATACTATTGAATGGGGTAAATTACTTGCATATAAGCACAGGCTGATCATAACTGTAATCTATACCAATAGCTGTCAATAACTACAACTATGATTCATGCTTCAACACTTCCTGAAAGTAGCAAGTGGTCACATAAATGCATCATATGGATTGAACCAGCCCCCTCATGGTAGTCTCACTTTATACGTCATCAGTAGGTCACTGATGGAAATCCCTTTGATTTTGGGAGGTTTCCTGTCAAGAAGTAATCAATCACCTATTATTGAAGACTTAGCACAAGCAAAACATCAATGTAGGAAATTGGTTCGCTTTGCACATGTTCATAGGCAAATATACATTATTAATTCAATTCATTTAATGATCAATCATTCTGTTCAATTTGAGAGAAACATTTTCAACACTTTTCAAACACTTGAAAAGGACGGTAATGGTGTTTTGCTGCATTAAGTCGCTGTCCATGGCGCTGATATTGGAGTCTGGCGGACTGGTGCTGTCCATGGTGACGATATTGCTATCGCTCTAAATTACATCGGTAAATTGATCATTTCTGGTATAACCGTTTTTGCTAACTAATAATAGGGGAAATAATAATTAACATGGGTCATTGAACTGCTCCATATTGGCTGGTTGAATTAGCAAATGCAGAGATGCAAGTATAATTTTCTCTCTTATTCGAATGTTCAAAATTTGGAGGAAACTGTATGACAAGAGACAAATGATAAACACATCAACGTCAAGGACACATAGGCTATCCCAAACATCCTAATGATAATCACCCCATTTCCTTTTTTCTCCCTATGTGTGATCATTTCTCTGCTTTGAAACGGCCACCCACGAACCCTCACACACTCAAGTAGTGTTTCATTTATATAGAGTATGAAGGGTTGAGACATGGCCCTCCCCCTCCGTTCGATCAATGGGCCAGTAAAAACAGTCTCTGCCTTGTTAGCGATAAGCTTCTCCTGTATAAAGGACAGCCGGTGAGACTAAGAATGCTGTGAGCGCCATCCACCCCGCACCTGCAAACACATACTCACCCCACTCCTCCACCTCGGACACCTTCCATTCCATCTGCACACGCAACCCCTGGTCTGGCCGGATGAGTTACCACCCGGTGGACACGATAGGGAGTCCATTCAGGAGAAGTATGGATAGTAGGACCACCTACGGCCGCTCCACTGGCACCCCCTCAAGCGGGTTCCGTTCTCAGTCCTGGTCCAGGGCAAGCCCAGGCTCCACGATGACCTCCTCCTACAAGAGGAGCGTCAATATGCCGGTAGCCAGAGCGTACAGCTCCACACTCCTCAGCTCCGCCGACAGCGTTGATTTCAATCAAACGAACGGAGACTACAGGCGCTCCAACGAGAAAGAGCAGCTCCAGGGGCTCAACGACCGCTTCTCCGGTTACATCGACAAGGTGCACTACCTGGAGCAGCAGAACAGCCAGATTGAAGAGGAGATCCAGACGCTGCGGCAGAAGCAGGTGTCGCAATCCCAGCTAGGCGATTTATACGACCAGGAACTCCAGGAGCTGCGCTCCATGCTGGAGCAGATTCACCACGATAAAGCGCAGATCCAGCTCGACACGGACCACGTCGAGGATGACATCCAGAGAATTAGGGACCGCTTCGATGAGGAAGCCCGCATCAGGGATGAGACGGAAGGCATCATCCGGGCGTTGAAAAAAGATATGACCGACTCTGATTTGGTGAAGTCAGAGTTTGAGAAGAAAGTTCAGTCACTGCATGACGAGATTGCCTTTATCCGCAACAACCACGAAGAAGAGGTGAGCGACCTGTTCGCCCAGGTGCAGGCGTCGCAGGTGACCATGGAGAGGAAAGACATCCAGAAGACGGACATCACCGAGGCGCTCCGGGAGATCCGCACCCAGCTCGAGGGCCACTCCAACCAGAACCTGCAGCAGGTGGAGGATTGGTTCACGTGCCGCTACTCCAAGCTCACTGATGCTGCGGCACAAAACAAAGATGCAATCAAGTCCGCCCGTGATGAGATAGCAGCCTACCGTCGCCAGCTTCAGTCCAAGACCGTGGAGTTAGAATCCGTCCGTGGAACCAGGGAGTCACTGGAGAGGCAGTTGAATGACATCGAGGACCGACACAACAACGACCTGTCCAGCCTGCAGGTATGATGAGACCCGCTGTAGGCATTCTTTTCATACAGAAACCCCCAGCCACAGGCTTAATGGTGAAGTATTCTATAAAGTTGTATTCTTTGTGTAAAGAGAAGCAATGTAGTGGAGAGAATAAATTATATAATAAGATGTGTTTTTCGTTGATATCAAATTGAGATTATTATCACGACACCTTTGAGGTTTTTATTCTTATTTTAAATGTAGGTCTACTTATAAGGAGAGTCTCCTACTTTGATAGAGAGAAAGACACACACTTGCATTGTGTCCCCACATATTGTATTAGTTTGATTTTGAACGAACTAAATTGTTTTATTATGTGGGCCCTAAATGCATGTATTTTAACTAGGCTATAAACTCTGCCCAATAGTGTCTGCGCTTTTGCTTTAGATAGCCTAAATGGCACAATGCTGACATCTTATGGACACAGATTTAACATCTCCAAATGTTGGAGCATTAGGCAACGCATAAGCAGCGACACTTGGTGCACGTTATAGGGTTGGGAAGACATAATGCAGCAGACTGTTTTTTTGTTATTTTTTCGTTGCTGAGCCAGAGACTCGGGGCCCTTGAAACACAGTGCTGTTCACTGTGTCAGAATACATTATTTAACACAACAACAGTCCAATCTATCCAATTATTTGCACTTTCACCTTTCATAAATGAGAAAGGAGGACTTCACAGTTTCAATTGATATTGCAATGATATTTTATTGGAATCTCAAAGTGCTGTTTCAAATGTAGTCCTATACAAGTTTAAATGTGCTTGTGAAGTAATTACCAGGATCACCAAATAGGACATTGTATTTTTGATCGTTTTCTTATGATGTTTAGAAAGCAGTGTCCTTATGGAGAAGTGTGTCTTCCCTACACCAGAAATAAATAACCAAGTATCATTTCAGGGTTCCATATGGGCATAAGAAATAATAGCTCTTAACCAGCTTGTGTCTCTCGGTCTTGTTCTCTGCAGGAGACCATCCACCAGCTGGATAATGAGCTCAAGGGCACGAAGTGGGAGATGGCACGTCATCTGCGTGAGTACCAGGACCTGCTCAATGTGAAGATGGCCCTCGACATTGAGATTGCTGCCTACAGGTACAGTGCGACAACAGAGCGCTAATTAGGACTAACATTGCATTTTTTTTTTATATATCATGTGTAATAAAAACAGAAAGATCGAATTTATATATATAAACTACATTTTTATATTAGGCCTACACTAAACTATATCTCATGTTCTACTGTTCTTGCAGGAAACTCCTAGAAGGTGAAGAGACCCACTTTAGCACTTTCCCCTACCACCACACCATCACCTCCTCTAAGAAGTCCAAGTATGAGCCTCCCAAACTGAAAGTCCAGCATAAGTTTGTAGAGGAGATCATCGAGGAGACCAGGGTAGAGGATGAGAAGGATGAGATGGACCAGGCCCTGGCTGACATGGCCCAGGAGTTTTCTGCCACTCTGGAGGCAGAGGCAACAGATGAAGGAGAGGATGAGGGAGAAGAGGGAGGAGAAGAAGCAGAGGGAGAAGGGGGAGAGGGTGAATCAGAAGAGGTTGTAGCCACCACTGAAGCCCAAGTTAGCTCCACCACACCTGCTGAGGAGGAAGAGGAGGACAAAGAAGGTGATGATGAAGAAGAAGAGGGAGAAAAAGAAGAAGAGGGTGAGAAGGGAGAAGAGGGTGAGGGTGAGAAGGGAGATGATACAGAAGGTGGTGATGAGGGAGAAGGAGAGGGGGAATTAGAGGAGACAGTCCTGTGCTCTAAAGTCCCAGAATCAAAGGCCTCTCCTGACAAAGAGATGGTTGGAGAGAAGGAGGGAAGCAGAGGAGAAGAGGAGACAGGAGAGGGAGAGGGAGAAGAGGAGGGTGATGATCAAGATGAAGATGCAGGTAGTGACAAAGGATCCAAAGATGGAGATGATAAGGATGAGGAAGATGAGAAGAAAGGAAAGGATGAGAAAGAAGACAAAACAGATGAGAAGGCAGCTGTAGCCAAGACAGAGGCTCCCAAAACAGAAGCCCCCAAGAGTGAGGCCCCAAAAGTTGAGGACCAGAAATCTGAGTCCCCAAAGCCCTCAAGCCAGACTCCCTAAAAGCTGAATCCCCAAAGGCTGGGTCCCCGAAGTCTGAGTCCCCAAAAGCTGGATCCCCCAAAAATGAATCTCCCAAAGCTGTAACCCCAAATCTGAATCTCCAAAACCTGGCTCCCCCAAATCTGAATCCCCAAAACCTGCTGGATCCCCCAAATCTGAATCCCCAAAACCTTCTGGATCCCCTAAATCTGAATCCCCAAAACCTGCTGGATCCCCCAAATCTGAATCCCCAAAACCTTCTGGATCCCCTAAATCTGAATCCCCAAAACCTGCTGGATCCCCTAAATCTGAATCCCCAAAACCTGCTGGATCCCCCAAATCTGATTCCCCAAAACCTTCTGGATCCCCCAAATCTGAATCCCCAAAACCTTCTGGATCCCCTAAATCTGAATCCCCAAAACCTGCTGGATCCCCTAAATCTGAATCCCCAAAACTTGCTGGATCCCCAAAATCTGAATCCCCAAAACCTTCTGGATCCCCTAAATCTGAATCCCCAAAACCTGCTGGATCCCCTAAATCTGAATCCCCAAAACTTGCTGGATCCCCTAAATCTGAATCCCCAAAACCTGCTGGATCCCCTACTTCAGAATCCCACAAATCTGCTGGATCCCCTAAATCTGAATCCCCAAAACCTGAATCCCCAAAACTTGCTGGATCCCCTAAATCTGAATCCCCAAAACCTGCTGGATCCCCTACTTCTGAATCCCCCAAACCTGCTGGATCCCCTAAATCTGAATCCCCAAAACCTGCTGGCTCCCCAAAATCGGAATCCCCAAAACTTACAGGATCCCCTAAATCTGAATCCCCAAAACCTGCTGGATCCCCTACTTCTGAATCCCCCAAACCTGCTGGATCCCCTAAATCTGAATCCCCAAAACCTGGCTCCCCCAAATCTGAATCCCCAAAACCTGCTGGATCCCCTAAATCTGAATCCCCAAAACCTGCCCCAAAACCTGGATCCCCCAAATCTGAATCCCCAAAACCTTCTGGATCCCCCAAATCTGAATCCCCAAAACCTGCTGGATCCCCTAAATCTGAATCCCCAAAACTTGCTGGATCCCCAAAAATCTGAATCCCCAAAACCTTCTGGATCCCCTAAATCTGAATCCCCAAAACCTGCTGGATCCCCCCCTAAATCTGAATCCCCAAAACCTGCTGGATCCCCTACTTCTGAATCCCACAAATCTGCTGGATCCCCCTGAATCCCCAAAACCTGAATCCCCAAAACTTGCTGGATCCCCTAAATCTGAATCCCCAAAACCTGCTGGATCCCCTACTTCTGAATCCCCCAAACCTGCTGGATCCCCTAAATCTGAATCCCCAAAACCTGCTGGCTCCCCAAAATCGGAATCCCCAAAACTTACAGGATCCCCTAAATCTGAATCCCCAAAACCTGCTGGATCCCCTACTTCTGAATCCCCCAAACCTGCTGGATCCCCTAAATCTGAATCCCCAAAACCTGCTGGATCCCCTAAATCTGAATCCCCAAAACCTGCTGGATCCCCCAAATCTGAATCCCCAAAACCTGCTGGATCCCTCAAATCAGAATCCCCAAAACCTTCTGGATCCCCTAAATCTGAATCCCCAAAACTTGCTGGATCCCCTAAATCTGAATCCCCAAAGCCTGCTGGATCCCCCACTTCTGAATCCCCAAAACCTGCTGGATCCCCTAAATCTGCTGGATCCCCAAATCCGAATCCCCAAAACTTGCTGGATCCCCCAAATCTGAATCCCCTAAATCTGCTGGATCCCCCAAATCTGAATCCCCCAAACCTTCTGGATCCCCCAAATCTGAATCCCCAAAACCTTCTGGATCCCCTAAATCTGAATCCCCAAAACCTGCTGGATCCCCTAAATCTGAATCCCCAAAACCTGCTGGATCCCCTACTTCTGAATCCCCAAAACCTGCTGGATCCCCAAAATCTGAATCCCCAAAACTTGCTGGATCCCCTAAATCTGAATCCCCAAAACCTGCTGGATCCCCTACTTCTGAATCCCCTAAACCTGCTGGATCCTCTAAATCTGAATCCCCAAAACCTGCTGGCTCCCCCAAATCGGAATCCCCAAAATTTACAGGATCCCCCAAATCTGAATCCCCAAAAACTACAGGATCCCCCAAATCTGAATCCCCCAAATTAGGATCCCCCGAGGCAGAGTCCCCTAAGGGTGAGTTCCCCAAACCAGAAGCTCCAATGTCAGAGGCCCCCAAGGCTGCAGAAGAGAAAGTAGACAAAAAGAGTGATTCAGAGGAAGAGAGGAAGGTAGAAAAGAAAGATGCAGCCATGAACGGAGATGTGGAGAAGATTACCTGACTGAAACTGAGTAACTGCGCTCCATCCAACCCACTCAGGAGGAACAAAGATGACACGACAAAAAGCAATCAACCCAGAACTAACATAACAAAGAAATCATAGAGCTAGAGCGATGTAATAAAGAGAACCACTCTCAAACATACAGAAAAGCAACGAGAGAAGCCATATGATGTGACAAAGCTAACGTTTAAAAAATGCATGTTGAGAGAAAGCTTTAAATGGGTTTTGCTGCAGATTATATCAGGAAAATTTGTTAATGGGACAGATTACTAATTGTCTTCATGTTTCCCTGCAGTTCATGGGAGGGCTCACAGGTGGGGGCTTCTGCATGCTAGCTCAGGGAGGGAGACCCCTCCGCTCTAACCTGTATGGATGGATGGAAGGTTTACAGTTTAGATGCATACTGTATGTGGGTGGGAGAGTGATAGAAATGTATGTTCATTCAAATGTTAATTCAAAAAGGGGTGCCTGTGTTGGAGGGTCCACTTTAGAGACACATGTTCAAAAGGACTAGCCTTTTTATGTGAAGATACCAACTGAGCCAAAAATACAATCGTCTACAACACAATATAGTGAAGAATGAGAAAGACGATGGTGCATTGTACTGATGATCATAAACATACAGTACCCAAAGCAACTAAAGCATTAAGAACCTTGAAGAAACTCTGAGCCTTAAAGATGCTTTTTATCAGTATCTATTATGTTTACCTAATGAGTGCAATTGAAAATAAATATGTAAATGCGCACACAGACATTCTTGTATGCATAGGATGGACTTGAATTTAAATAGTGAATTTAAATGAGGTGCTACAGTTTGCACTCCCATGTCTTTACTCATCATGAACTATTTCCCAGCAGCATTTGCTCAATAAATGTCATACTGAAATACAAATATGGTCTCTTGTTCCTTTATGCAATTGTCCTGTCATGTCCTTTCACTTGTTCATTTACAGTAGCTGTCTCACCTCAACATGCACACTATTCTATTTCTTCATCTGCTTTCATAGGGGTGGGATTGCATGCTTCATGATCTTTTGTAGCCTAGAAATTATACAAAAATCATATCACCATCCAGAGGCTGTCCTCTACAGATTTTTAAAGCTACACTGTAATATGTGCATACCATCAAAGAATGATCCACAAACCATAATATAAATGATGCACCCCATGGCATGTTCATGCAAATAGCATTTTATTATATCACTTGATTTATCAAATCAAACTTTATTTACATAGCACATTTCTTACCATAAACAATGCAATTCAATGTACTTCACTTACATAAATAAAATAATAAAACAGTGAGAAAGAAAAACAATACATTTCTGGAAAAATATAAAATGAAGATTAACAAATATAAAATGAAGATAGATAGATAAATATAAAATGAAGATAGATAAATATCAAATTAAGATAGATAAATTAGGATAGTTAAACAATATTTTTTTAAATTAGGATAGCAAAACAATATGAAAAAAATGTGGATAGTAATTCAATATTAAATAAATTAGCATAGTAAAACAATATAAAATAAATTAGGATAGTAAAACAATATTAAATAAATTAGGATAGTAAAATAATATTAAAACAACAGTGAACATGAGAGAGTAATATGAGATACTGTATTAATATTGAGAGATGTTTATGCAGTTTCAGCAAATAGCTACATTATTTGAGAACAACATTACCTACATTGTTAAACATGATTTTAAACTATACATATTTAATTCTAAGTATTTTACATGACAAGTTAAACAATTGAGTGATAGGTCCTTCGGAGATTTAGCAACATTAAAGCAGACAGCAACCCGATCGTAATTTGAAATTCAGCACCACTGGAAAATGGACAGCGACTATCTTAGGCAGAATCCATGAAGAGGTTTCTTTGAAATGTAGCCTATCACTCACTCACAGTGAATGAATCCTTATTATAATGCCAGAAGGATAGTTGGTCTGATTCTATGCCACAAAGCACGATAACACCTGGAGTGTTACATATAATTTTTTGTTCCTAAAACTTTCAGAACAAAATATTCTATCTAACATTTAAAAAAAATATGATGACATACAGTGCCTTCGGAAAAGATTCAGACCCCATTACGTTTTTCACATTTTATTACGTTACAGACTCATTCAAAAATTGATTAAATAAAAAAATCCTTAGCAATCTACACAAAATACCCCATAATGACAAAGCGAAAACATGTTTTTAGAAATGTTTGCAAATTTATTACAAATAAAAAACAGAAAACATTATTTACTTAGGTATTCAGACCCTTTGATATGAGACTCAAAATTGAGCTCAGGTGCATCCTGTTTCCATTGATCATCATTGAGATGTTTCTACAACTTGGAGTCCCACTGTTGTAAATTCAATTGATTGGACATGATGTGGAAAGGCACACAACTGTCTATATAAGGTCCGTAGAGCTCCAAGCCAGGATTGTGTCGAGGCACAGATCTGGGGAAGGGTACCAAAACTTTTCTGCAGCATTGAAGGTCCCCAAGAACACAGCGGCCTCCATTATTCTTAAATGGAAGTTTGGAACCACCAAGAGCTGGCCGCCCTGCCAAACTGAGCAATCGGTGGAGAATGGTCTTGGTCAGGGAGGGATGGTCTCTAAGACAGAGCTCCACAGTTCCTCTGTGGAGATAGGAGAACTTTCGAGAAGGACAACCATCTCTGCAGCACTCCGCCAATCAGGCCTTTATGGTAAAGTTACCAGATGTAAGCCACTTAACAGTAAAAGGCGCATGACAGCCTGCTTGGAGTTTGCCAAAAGGCACCTAAATACTCTTAGTCCATGAGAAACAAGATTTTCTGCAAATCCAAGATGGCGTAGCAGTCAGACGTCTTTGTCCTTCATCTTGTCATGTCCCATGTATAGATCTTTTATATCTTTTTCTTCGCACATCTTTTTTATATTTCTCTAAACCTCAACTTCATAATAGTCTCCTGCAACCCACCTCACCCAACATGGTGTGGATCTGTTTTTTCTAAAGTATATTTACCTCCGGAACCTGAATCCCCCAACAGAAGCTTGCCAGCTCACTAGCTACTAGCTAGTAGTCAGCTAACCACTGCTAGTGGTCATCAGCTAACCTTAAGCTCGGCAAGCTCTCACCACTTTGTACAACACGACTCAAACCGTACGTATTTTCTCTCCATATCCCCGGATTCCTACCGCAAGCTCTGAACCTTTCACATGGATCATCACAGCTAGCTAGCTGCAATCCGAGTGACTACTCCTAGCTAACGTCTGTCCCAAAGCAAGCACCAATTAGCCTGGAGCTAGCCCATGCTAGGCCTATTCTCCTGGCTAGCTGAAGAGGCCCATCAGCCACTCCTGGGCTACAATACCCAGACCCCTTCTACTGCCGGTACGGGGCACTGAACCTCGCCGATCCTTGACGACTGGACTACCGACGTAATCTGCTCGAGGGGGTACTCAACTGGCCCCTAGGTCACAACGTCCCCTGAATGCCCGTCTGCTAGCCTGCTAACCACGGCCCGCTAGCTGTCTAGAGCATCTTGGACTGTTAGCTGAATAGATCCATCGGCCAATTTCTTGGGCCACTATACCTATTTTGCCTATTGGACTTGGACCCCTCTGCTACTCAGAACCCTACTAATCCATCACGACTGGTCTATCGACGTCACCGCACGTGGAGGCTAAATCAGTCTTTCCACCGTCCCGGCCTGCTAGCAGTCTGAATCGCTGTGTCTCCAGCCAGTCCAACCGCTCACTGGACCCCTATGATCACTGGGCTACGCATGCCTCTCCCTAATATCAATATGTCTTGTCCATTACTGTCCTGGATAGTGATTATTGTCTTATTTCACTGTGGAGCCCATAGCCCTGCTCAATTTGCCTTAACCAACCATTTAGTTCCACCCTCATAGATATCATCCTAACCAACTTGCCCTCCAAATACACCTCTGCTGTTTTCATCCAAGATCTCAGCGATCACTGCCTCATTGCCTGCATCCATAATGAGTCTGCGGTCAAACGACCACCCCTCATCACTGTCAAGCGCTCCCTAAAACACTTCAGTGAGCAGGCCTTTCTAATCCACCTGGCGCGGGTATCCTGGAAGGATATTGACCTCATCCCGTAAGTAAAGGATGCCTGGTTATTCTTTAAAAGTGCCTTCCTCAACATCTTAAATAAGCATGCCCCATTAAATTTGACTGACCATCCTACCGATCTTCGACTTTGGCTATGTCATTTACAAAAGAGCCTCCAACACTCTACTCAACAAATTGGATGCATTCTTTCACAGTGCCATCTGTTTTGTCACCAAAGCCCCATATACTACCCACCACTGCAACCTGTACGCTCTCGTTGGCTGGCCCTCGCTTCATACTCGTCGCCAAACCCACTGACTCCAGGTCATCTACAAGTCTCTGCTAGGTAAAGCCCCACCTTATCTTATTTTATCTCTTATCTTATCCCTCACTGGTCACCATAGCAGCACCCACCCGTGGCACGCGCTCCAGCAGGTATATCTCACTGGTCACCCCCAAAGCCAATTCCTCCTTTTGCCGCCTTTCCTTCCAGTTCTCTGCTGCCAATGACTGGAACGAACTGCAAAAATCACTGAAGCTGGAGACTCATATCTCCCTCACTAACTTTAAGCACCAGCTGTCAGAGCAGCTCACAGATCACTGGGCCTGTACATAGCCCATCTGTAAATAGCCCATCCAACTACCTCATCCCCATACTGTATTTATTTATTCATCTTGCTCCTTTACACCACAGTATCTCTACTTGCACATTCATCTTCTGCACATCTACCATTCCAGTGTTTAATTGCTATATTGTAATTACTTCGCAACCATGGCCTAATTATTTCCTTACCTCCCTTATCCTACCTCATTTGCACACACTGTATATAGACTTTTTCTACTGTATTATTGACTGTATGTTTGTTTATTCCAATGCGTAACTCTGTGTTGCTGTATATGTCAAACTGCTTTACTTTATCTTGGCCAGGTCGCAGTTGTAAATGAGAACTTGTTCTCAACTAGCCTACCTGGTTCAATAAATGTGAAATAAAATATTGAAGATTGAACTCTTTGGCCTGAATGCCAAGGGTCACGTCTGGAGGAAACCTGGCCCCATCACTACGGTGAAGCATGGTGGTGGCAGCATCATGCTGTGAGGATGGTTTTCAGCAGCAGAGACTGGGAGACGAGTCAGGATTGAGGCAAAGGTGAATGGAGCAAAGTACATAGAGATCATTGAGAAAAACCTGCTCCAGAGCGCTCAGGACCTCAGACTGGGGCGAAGGTTCACCTTCCAACAGGACAACGACCCAAAGAACACAGCCAAAACAACACAGGAGTGGCTTCGGGACAAGTCTCTAAATGTCCTTGAGTGGCCCAGCCAGAGCCAGTACCTGATCGAACATCTCTCGAGAGACCTGAAAATAGCTGTGCATCAAACTCTCCACATCCCACCTGACAGATCTTGAGAGATCTTGAGGTGTGCCAAGCTTGTAACATTATACCCAAGAAGTCTTGAGGTTGTAATTACTGCCAAAGGTGCATCAACAAAGTACTTAGTAAAGGGTCTGAATACTTATGGAAATGTGATTTTTCAGTTTATTTGTATTTTTGTGGCAAAAATGTCTAAAAACCTGTTTTTCTTTGTCATTATGGGGTGTTGTGTGTAGATTGATGAGGGGGATTTAAAAAAAATGCATTTTAGAATAAGGCTGTAACCTAACAAAATGTGGGGAAAATCAAGGGGTCTGAATACTTTCCAAAGGCACTCTAAATCAAAATAAGAACATCTTAGAAATGTCTGCCTGTAGGCTACGACTACTATATGAGCTGCACTTCCATTGCTTGTCCTCACATTACATGTCCTCACATGACCCAGACTGTACTGCACCTGCGGACTTGCTTCTTGGTGACGATGCTTTGTTCACTCAGAGCAATTTGAACCCCTTTCATCAGTGGACATTGCCAAATAGCATGAATAAAAACAGACTAAAGTAGCCATAGAAGCAGTGGGATATCAAATGTGGCTCTTTCTAATGTCAATGTCACGTACACCTTCCGCCCTAGTAGCTTAGAAACAGTTTTCCAACTGATATATCCACACCTCTGCAATGCAGGTGTTGGTTAATACTACCTCGTTTATTCTTTAGTGCTGTCCCTGGATGACTGCTGATTGCTGTACCTCTTCCACTCATGATTTTAGCCAGCCCTCACGTAATGTGCTGAAGGAAGCAACTAAATTGCCAAGAGTCATAGAGTTAGCACAATGTCTTAAAAGCAATAAAAACCAGAGATGTTATCGTTCTCAGCCCTGATATGAGCTAATAATAATGCCATCACTGTCTGAAGATCATCCCGTTCCTCAGCATCTGTTTCTCTGACACACTGGACCTGTTCTGCATAGCTGATGAAGCATCTGATGTAGACCTTGCCAGACCTTGTGCTACAACACAAAAATCTGTCAGGCCCCTGCTAGTGCGTCGTGATGCGTCGTGACAGAGAGATGAATGGTTGTGTTTATAAGATGGCTTTGCACCAGTGGTATTCAAAGTCTGGGTCGCTACCCCTAGTGGCGTCGTGGGGTAACTGCACTTGAGGAACAAAATATTAAAAGTGCAGATTATTGGATGGGACAATATACAAACCTTTTTTGAAAGATAGTTTCAAAGATATAGTTTTATTAAGTAAATGTATTTATTTATTAGAGATTCAAATGCATTGAATTTAAGCTTATTTGTTGATGTAAAAATCGAAACTTACCGATTTTAAGGTTGTGTCATTAGATTTGGAATGTGGTGGGGTCGCAATGAATTATTGGGGAAAAAATGGGGCCTCCAGAAATTCTGGCTGACAAAATGGGGCCCCTGCTGAAAAGTTTGAGTACGACCGCTCTACACCGTCTAAACGAGATCTGACAGGCTATTGATCATAGTAAACCATCATGTTAATGTCTTCTTACAAACAGCTTATATTTATTTATTATTATATTTAATAGATAGTTTGTTCAACATTTGTAAACAGTTTGTAAATCATGACACATAACCTGTTAATGAATTGATTGATGACTGAATCAATTGAGTCTGGACCTGCTGTAAGCAGGCCATTACATGCATTCAATTTGTGGTTAACTATGTGATAATTTTTTTAAGCACACCTTCAATTAAAAGTTTATAACGAATATATTCAACAACTCATCCTTGTTGTTGAGTTGAACAGATCTGACATAGAAATGATACATATTGTTAATTGAGTTATTATTTGGCATGAAGCACAAAAACAATAAATTACACACTCTGCATTTGAATAGTATTTATTCAGTCATCCGAAACCACACTCTCGCAGACTTGCACTCAGGCACAGCACACACATTCTTACACACACACAAGGAATTGTGTGACCAGACTTTAATTGACTTTTTAGGATCTTTGCAAGCAGTGATTTTATGCAGTAGTGCACTAAAATATGTATTGTATTGAGCACCTTGTTAACAAGCACACTGAAGTCATAAATATTGGGTATTTCTGCTGTTTTTTCGAGCTGAGGTTTTTATTAGACTGTCTTTTGGCTTGTGGAGTCTTGGGCCACAAACTTACTTTTTAGCCATTGGTTTTTCAGATTGGTCTTTCTTCTCTTCGGCAGGTTTTTCACTCTTTCCAACGGTCTTGGATATCTCTGGTTCACCTTTATCTTCTTTGGTGTCTGCTTTGTCATCTTTTTTCTCCTCACTTTTAGCTTCAGCTTGATCCTCTTCCTCTTTATCACCCTCTTCTTTATCTTCTTTATCTTCCTCGCCTTCCTTTCCCTCCTGCTCCCCACCCTTGTCCTTATCTTCCTTTTTCTCTCCATCCTCCTTTGCAGTTTCTTCCTTCTCTTCCATCTCATCCCCAGCTATAACCAAAACATTTTATAATTGTGAATAGGGAAATAATTGTGTTAGTAGACTGTATTGTAAAAATGTTGACATCTAAGCAATGCACGACAACAATAGAGAATATTCTTTGAGGGATAATGCTAATGCTAACCTTCTTCGCCGTCCTTAGCATCCTCCCCATCTTCTTTCTCCACCTCGCCTCCCTCATCTCCATCTTCCTCCTTCTCCTCTCCCTTTTCCTCCTTCTCCTCTCCACCCTCTTCCTCCTTCTCCTCTCCACCCTCTTCCTCCTTATCCTCTCCCTCCTCTTCCTTCTCTTCCTCCTTCTCATCCTCTTCCTCCTTCTCCTCCTCCTCCTGTGGTAGGCTGGCAGAGTCCTGCTGGGCTAGGCTGGCAGAGATGACATCATCTCCAGAGGCAAATGAGGAGCTGAAGAAGCGTGAAGTCATCAGGTAGGGGGCGCCAGAGCTTAGGCTGGACTGCATGGAGAACATAGAGCGGCCAAAGGAGGGTGTGGCCGACAGGGTGTGGCCGTAGACACTGGACATACCCCCGGACACGCCCACACTGAAACGAGACTCCTCCCCCTCCAGCAGCTTCCTGGAGAAGTAAAGTATCATGGGACATATATACTTTCAGAGTTAAAGGACAAAAGGTTTTCCTTGACCTGGACTTGCATTAGTATTATTACATTATATTTATTTAAGTTGAAGCTCTGGTCAATGCTCCTCATAGCATCCTACCTGTAGGCAGCGATCTCGATGTCAAGGGCCATCTTAACATTCAGCAGGTCCTGGTAATCCTTCAGGTAGCGAGCCATCTCCTGCTTTGTGGCTCCCAGCTCATTCTCCAGCTGGCCAATAGTATCCTACAGGAGAAGTTTAGATGTAATGTGATGGATAATGTGTGTGTTCTTACAGCAGGTTATACGTTCAGGTAAACTGCCAAAAAATGTTGAGTGTGACTATTAAAATGCACATTTGATGCAATATAATATTTTTCCCCTTCTACATTACTAAATCAGTTCCACTTTGCACAAATTATTAAAAACATTATGGGTGTCTTGTATTCTGATCAAGTCATCTATCTATTGATAAACAGTTTCTAAACATGCAATTAAGAAACACATTCACTATTAGATTGCATTCCTTCTGAGGTATTTGCTTGAATACAGATATAAATTCATCCTGCAGTACCGCTCCTGCAGTACCAGTATAAATTCGTCCCGCTGTACCACTACTGACCTGCATGCCATTGATCTCAGCACTCTGCTTGTCCTCCATGTCATGCAACTGTTTCTCCAGCGACTCATTGAGACCCCTGCAGGCATCGATCTCCAGCAGGCGGGCCTGGAGCTGCCGGCGGTACTCCCCAGCCTCGTCCCTGGAGCTCCTCACTGCATCGCTGTGCTGGGCCACGCTCTCCGTCAGGGAGCCCACCTTCCCACGGAACCACTCCTCAGCAGACTGCATGTTCTTGGCCGCCAGCCTCTCGTACTGGGCTCGGATGTCCCTCAGAGCCCCGGACAGATCCGGCGTGGTGGCCTCCATCTCCACAGCCACCTGGGCCCCCAGCTGGGCCTGGGCCTGGAGCTCTACCACCTCCCCCTCGTGGAGCCTCTTGAGGAAGGCCAGCTCGTCCAGCAGGGTCTCCACCCTCTTCTCCAGCTCGGTCCTGGCCAGGGTGGCCTGGTCGGCACCACGCCGCGCATCCAACAGCCTTCCCTCCGCGTCCTCGCGGGCCACCACCTCCTCCTCGTAGCGGGCCTGTAGGGCGCTCAGGGTTTGCCCCAGACGTTCCCTCTGCCCCAGGGCGGCCTGCTGCTCCCCACGCGCCTCCTCCACAGCAGCCCTCAGAGCCCGCGCCTCCTGCTCATACAGGGCCCTCAGACGGGAAGGCTCCCCATGCCTCTGCCTCAGCAGCATCAGCTCAGCCTCCAGAGCACGGTTCTGCTGCTCTAGCTCCCGCACACGGTCGATGAAGCCGGCAAAGCGGTCATTGAGCTCCTGCATCTGAGCCCTCTCCTGGGTCCTCACCGTGCGGAACTCAGAGCTCACCTGGGCCGCCTGGCTCAGCTCCAGTTCCACCGAGGAGGAGGAAGCCGGGGATGAATGCAGAGCCCGTCCAGGAGAGGAGTACTGCAAACGGGAGCTCACAGAGGACAGGGGAGAGGTGTGGATTGAGTAGGCCGAGCGTGACCTCCCCCTGGTTACCACCCCTCGGGGGGCTCCCTCCACATACCAGCGGCGGTAGGAGGAGGAGGAGTAGTAAGGGTCAAAGCCGAGGGTACTCATGGCTGTGCTGGGAGGACAGGCGGCTTTGTCGGGCTCTGTGTGAATATGTCTGTAGGGCTCCGGTGAAGAACCCAGACTGATGCTGCTGCAGTGGCTCCAGCTTTTATAGCAAAAGGGAGAGCTCTGACGCAAGCAGTTTCCCAAACTCTGACTACGCAGGATCGAAAGCCTAACACTGCAACGGAGAGAGAGGGAGAATGAGAGAAAGAGAATAAGGAAGGAGAGAGAGGGGGAGGGAAGGAGATATAGAGATGTCGAGAGATGGGGAGGGAAAGGGAGAGGGGGCAGATGAAAGAGAGATGTTTGTGTTTTTGAGGGTAGAACAGAGGTTAACATGTTTTTAGTTGCTCTACAGTGTTTCTGTCATACACAGTAACCTTGACTACTAATATTCACAAGTTAATGTACAGAAAAGTAGAGTCAGATAGCTAAAGCCTCTGGCTAGTGAAGTATATTATCTGCACTGTACCTGCAGTCATAGAAAAAATGAATAGTCGCATGAGATGACTTTAGTTTGTACTCATTTGAATGTAGGTTCCGTAGTCCTCTCTGCAGGGGAAGAGAATGGGCTGTCCTGATTCTACAGCAGCTTTTGTGTTCCTATTATACACAGCATGTAATCATACAGTGACACAGCAACTCCCCTGCTGGCCAATAGGAGAAATACACCCATGACCTCTGAAAACCTGCAATGATAAACACAGAACACACAGCTGGGTTGTATTTGGTCAAATACATGGTCAAATATTCGATGAATCTCAGAGTGCTTATTTACTTATACGTCATGGCTGGTAAGCTACTGTTTCGTGCCTGTAGATACTTCTTCTGTAGGGGAGAGTGGGGTAAGTCGTGCTAAAGGGTTAGCTGAGCCACCCCTTGACTCTAGGAAACCATATACAAAATGAATAATGTGACCAAATTTTTAGGTAGAGGTCATAATTTCATGGAGTCTGTGAAGGAAGAAACCACCATTGTTTTATACATCAGTTGTGGTCTCTATAAGCTTCAATATAAGGTCCTGAACCTAGCATGAAAGTGCATTCTTGTAGCTGTGTGAGCTAATATTGAAAAAAATGTTTGCTTTGGGGTAAGTTGTGCCATTTGGCCAGTGACAATTGAGCCAATGGCTCAACATACCCTATACAAATGATGATCACATTTTGTCAGTTTTATGCATATGAAGAAAGGGCATTTTTATTTTTACAGAGCAGACATCACCATGCCCCGTGTATACACATGTAAAACAAGCAGGGGTCTAGCCCCCACTTAAAGTTCTTGAAAGAACAGCCAATGAAGTTAGAGTCCATTCGAGCAGCAGCAAGGGATGAAACAATTGACCGAATGACACTGAAGAGGTACATTAACAAAACATAAAACATTTACCTGTGTGGAAGAAAGCCTATGATAGAGTAGCAGAGGCACACAGGGGACTTGTTCGACATTGCAGCCGACTGATCTACAAATCACCTTGCATCAAAAATAACTACTCATTATTATTTGTAGATCAGTCATGGATTTGATTATCTCATGGAGTCTGAGCTTGCTAAACTGATTATTTCCAAGGATACACAACATCCTGAAATATACAGTGGGTCTCAACCCCAAGTATTCAACCCCATTTTTTTGTCATTGATCTACATAAAATACTACATAATGTCAAAGTAAAAATAAAATTTGACATTTTTACGAATTAATAAAAACATAGTTGTTGCATAAGTATTTACTCCCTTTGTTCAGGCAAGCCTACATTTGTTTAGAAGTACATTTTGGCTTAACAAATCACATAATAAGTCCTTCTGGTCCTTCTGAACTGAGCTGCAGGAAGAAACTGCTCAGGGAGGTCACCATGAGGACATTGGTGATTTTAAAACAGCTACTGAGGATGGAAAACTGAGGATGGATCAACAACATTGTAGTGACTCAGCAATAATGACCTAAATGACAAAGTGAAAAGAATTTAAAAAATACACAGAATAAATGCAAAGCGTTATTTTTGGGGCAAATCCAACACAACATCACTGAGTAACTGACTCCTGATTTTCAAGCATTGTGGTGGCTGCATCATGGTATGTGTATGCTTGACATCAGCAATGACTGGGTCGTACTTCTGTATAAAAAGACAAAGAATGGAGCAAAATCCTTGAGGAAAACCTGACTTAGTCTGCTTTACACCAGACACTGGGAGAGAAATTCACCTTTCAGCAGGACAATAACCTAAAATACAAGGCCAAATCTACACTGGAATAACTTAAAGAGAAGACAGTAAATGTTCCTGAGTGGTCCAGTTACAGTTTTGACTTAAATCTGCTTGAATATCTATGGTAAGACTTGAAATTTGCTGTCCAGCCATAATCCCCAACACCTTGACAGAGCTTGAAGAATTTTGAAAAGAATAATTGGCAAATATTGAACAATCCAGGTGTGCAAAGCTCTTAGAGACTTACCCAAGACGAGTCAATGCTGTAATCACTCTTAGAGACTTACCCAAGAAGACTCACCGCTGAATCGCTGCCAAAAGTGTTCCTGACATGAGCAGTGAATACTTATCTAATCATGGTTTATTAGTGTTTTATTTTTTAATTATCTTAAAATAATGTTGAAATTTTTCTTCTACTTTCACATTACAGAGTATTTTGTGTAGTTTGTTGGGAAAAAATACAATTGAATCCACTTTGTAACACAATCAAATGTAAAGAAATCCCAAAAAATCCTAAAATACTGCTGCCTGCCTGGCCCCCTGCCTCCTTGACTGCTGACACACACTTCCTCCCATTCCTTCTCCTCTTCCTCCTGAGGTGGAGGGAGGGGAGGGGACACCTTTGATAGTGTCCAAGACTGTGTCATATCCAGAGGTTGTCTTTGGGAAATAGATGTATGAGTGCTGCCAGAATTGCTGCAGAGGTTGAAGGGGTGGGGGGGTCACTGTGACATACTGTGACATACTGAAGCAGAGCATGATCCCCTCCCTTCGGATACTGGGCCGCAGGGCTGTATTCCAACATGATAACGACCCCAAACACACATCCAAGACGACCACTGCATTGCTATAGAAGCTGAGGGTAAAGGTGATGGACTGGCCAAACATGTCTCCAGACCTAAACCCTATTGAGCATCTGTGGGGCATCCTCAAATGGAAGGTGGAGGAGTGCAAGGTCTCTAACATCCACCAGCTCCGTGATGTCGTCATGGAGGAGTGGAAGAGGACTCCAGTGGCTACCTGTGAAGCTCTGGTGAACTCCATGCCCAAGAGGGTTAAGGCAGTGCTGGAAAATGATGGTAGCCACACAAAATATTGACACTTTGGGCCCAATTTGGGTGTACTCACTTTTGTTGCCAGCGGTTTAGACATTAATGGCTGTGTGTTGAATTATTTTGAGGGGACAGCAAATTTACACTGTTAAACAAGCTGTACACTCACTACTTTACATTGTAGCAAAGTGTCATTTCTTCAGTGTTGTCACATGAAGAGATATACTCAAATATTTACAAAAATGTGAAGGGTGTACTCACTTTTGTGATATACTGTATTTTGTTAAAAAGAATACTATATACTAAATGTAAAAAATGGCTCAACATACCCCACTCTCCCCTATCAGGTGCTGTAATGCTAATGTGTATAAATTATGTCTGTGAAGATGTTTCAATTTTTGTAATGATAATGTATTGGTTTGTTTATTATACGGAATGGGTTATATTCATTCAAATAGATTTTCATGATCGCTTTTGCTGGAAGGAACACCGAGGGCTTTGAAGTTAGACTTCATGTTAATTCCCTAACAAGAAAAACAGTTTCATCTTTCAGCTGAAGCCTGAAGAGGGAACCATGACTGGTCAAAAATACTGCTGCCTGCCTGCCCCCCTGCCTGCTTGACTGCTGACACACACTTCCTCCTATTCCTTCTCCTCTTCATCCTGAGGTGGGGGGAGGGGAGGGGACACCTTTGATACTATCCAAGACTCTTGACTGACAGAATGGATAGCAGAGTGACCAGTAAGTTTACAGTATGAGGATCTGGTCAAAGAGCAGGCTGGTATGAGTCCGTGTTTGGATGCAGTATACTGTGTATTTTGGCTGTACTTATTGAGATGAGTGTATGAATTTGAGTGTGTTTGTATGTATTTTGCTGACAAGGCAACGACAATGTTTAGTGTAGGTGTGGGGTGCTGCCGCAAGCTGACTCATCAGTACAGTCATACTCACCCAGGACCCCCCATCCCCTCCACACCACCCTCCTCTCCTCTCCTCTCTCACTCCCCTCTCTTTCAACTACACAATTATTCTGCCCTACCATATTCACCTGCTTTCTCTTTCTTGCTCTTGCTCTTTCTAGTTATCTCTCTCTCTCTATCTCTCTCTTTCACTGCAGCATCCTCAGTCTTTATCTCTCTTTGTGATTCGTCAAGCTCTCTGTCCTTTTTTGTGATATATGATACACAGTTTGGCTTCATGCCTAGAGTTCCATTAATTTTGTATGTGGTGATATTGTATTTCTCTTTTTTCTCAATGTGGCTCATATTTTCGATTGGTAGCAGTGGGCATTGATTTAGCCCTAAAGTTTGGCCTCAGTCAGTTTAATGCAGAATCAGTATTTTAACCTGAACTGGCCACAGAGTTTAAGTGGATGGTAGGATTGGTTTGAAACCTTGCTGCATTTCTACATGAATTGAATTTCAAACATCCCATGTACTTACTATAGCTATGATTCAGGCGCGGCAGGTAGCCTAGTGGAGCATTGGGCCAGTAACTGAAAGGTTGTTGGATCGAATCCCAATGTTGACAATGGAAAAATCTGTCGTTCTGCCCCTGAACAAGGCAGTTGTTCCCCGGTAGGCTGTCATTGTAAATAAGAATGTGTTCTTAACTGACTTGCCTAGATAAATAAAAACCACATTTAAAAACATGGTGTGGTTGACTACAGTTGTCCTGTGAAGATCAAATGGTGATTGTACTGGGATGACACAACAGTGGTACTGTAGGCCTGATTACCAACAATGATGAGTCAGCCTACAGGGAGGAGGTGAGGGCCCTGGTAGAGTGGTGCCAGGAAAATAACCTCTCCCTCAACGTCAATAAAACAAAGGAGCTGATTGTGGACTTCAGGAGACAGCAGAGGGAGCATGCCCCCATCCCAATCGAGGGGGCTGCAGTGGAGAAGGTGAAAAGCTTCAAGTTCCTCTGCGTAAACATCACTGACAATCTGAAATGGCCCGCAACCCCAGGGCTCTCCAGAGGATTGTGTGGTCTGTCGAACGCATCACTGGGGCCACACTGCCTGCCCTTCAGGACATCTACAGCACCCGGTGACACAGGAAGGCCAGGAAGATCATCAAGGACCTCAGCCAGCCAAGCCAAGGCCTGTCACCATCCAGAGGGCGAGGTCAGTACAGGTGCATCAAAGCTGGGACCAAGAGACTAGAAAACAGCTTCTATCTCAAAGCTATCAGACTGTTAAATAGTCACTACTAACCAGCCTCCACCCAGTACCCTGCACTGAACTTTATTTACTGTCACTAGCTGGCTACCTGCCCTATGTGCAGTACATGGTCATGGAACACTGGTCACTTTAATAATGTTACATACTCTTTTGCACACTTCATATGTATATAATGTATTCTAGTCAAGGCCATCCTATTTAAGTAATATACTATTCTTCAGATATACTACATATTCTACCCATATACTGTTCATATTTTCTATACATCCCATCACATGCATATATTTATATGGAAATATTTGGATGTCCAGAGTATGTATATATATACAGTACCCGTCAAAAGTTTGGACACACCTACTCATTCAAGGGTATTTCATTATTTTTTATAATGTTTTACATTGTAGAATAATAGTGAAGACATCAAAACTATGAAATAACACATATTGAATCATGTACAATAGTATCCAAAAAAGTGTTCAACAAATCAAAATATATTTTATATTTGAAATTCTTCAAAGTAGTCACCCTTTGCCTTGAAGACAGCTTTGCACACTCTTGGCATTCTCTCAACCAGCTTCACGAGGTAGTCACTTGGAATACAGTTCAATTAACAGGTGTGCCTTGTTAAAAGTTCATTTGTGGAATTTCTTTCCTTCTTAATGCGTTTCAGCCAATCAGTTGTGTTGTGACGAGGTAGGAGTGGTATACATAAGATTGCCCTATTTGGTAAAAGACCAAGAACAGCTCAAATAAGAACAGCTCAAATAAGCCAACAGAAACTATATCAGTTTGTCTCTGTGGATGGTTTGTCCTCTGACAAATCAACTGTAAATTTCGGTGTTCCTCAAGGTTCCGTTTTAGGAACACTATTGTTTTCACTATATATTTTACCTCTTGAGGATGTCATTCAAAAACATAATGTTAACATTCACTGCTATGCGGATGATACACAGCTGTACATTTCAATGAAACATGGTGAAGCCCCAAAATTGCCCTCACTGGAAGCCTGTGTTTCAGGCATAAGGAAGTGGATGGCTGCAAACTTTCTACTTTTAAACTTGGACAAAACAGAGATGCTTGTTCTAGGTCCCAAGAAAAAAAGAGATCTTCGGTTGAATCTGACAATTAATCTTGTTGGTTGTACAGTCATCTCAAATAAAACTGTGAAGGACATCGGCGTTACTCTGGACCCTGATCTCTCTTTTGACGAACATATCAAGACTGTTTCAAGGACAGATTTTTTCCATCTACGTAACATTGCAAAAATCTGAAATGTTTGGACCAAAAATGATGCAGAAAAATGTATCCATGCTTTTGTCACTTCTAGGTTAGACTACTGCAATGCTCTACTTTCCAGCCACCCGGATAAAGTACTAAATAAACTTCAGTTAGTGCTAAATACGGCTGCTAGAATCCTGACTAGAACAGAAAAAATTTATCATATTACTCCAGTGCTAGCCTCCCTACACTGGCTTCCTGTCAAGGCAAGGGCTGATTTCAAGGTTTTACTGTTAACCTACAAAGCATTACATGGGCTTGCTCCTACCTATCTTTCTGATTTGGTCCTGCCGTACATACCTACACGTACGCTACGGTCACAAGACACAGGCCTCCTAATTGTCCCTCAAATTTCTAAGCAAACAGCTAGAGGCAGGGCTTTCTCCTATAGAGCTCCATTTTTATGGAATGGTCTGCCTAGCCATGTGAGAGACGCAGACTCGGTCTCAACCTTTAAGTGTTTATTGAAGACTCGTGCCTCTTCAGTAGGTTCTATGATTAAGTGTAGTCTGGCCCAGGAGTGTGAAGGTGAACGGAAAGGCACTGGAGCAACGAACCGCCCTTGCTGTCTCTGCCTGGCCGGTTCCCCTCTCTCCACTGGGATTCTCTGCCTCTAACCCTATTACAGGGGCTGAGTCACTGTCTTACTGGTGCTCTTCCATGCCATCCCTGGGAGGGGTGCGTCACTTAAGTGGGTTGAGTCACTGACGTGGTCTTCCTGTCTGGGTTGCCCCCCTTGGGTTGTGCAGTGGCGGAGATCTTTGTGGGCTATACTCGTCCTTGTCTCAAGATGGTAAGTTGGTGGTTGAAGATATCCCTCTAGTGGTGTGGGGGCAGTGCTTTGGCAAAGTGAATGAGGTTATATCCTGCCTTTTTGGCCCTGTCTGGGGGTATCATCGGATGGGGCCACAGTGTCTCCTGACCCCTCCTGTCTCAGCCTCCAGTATTTATGCTGCATTAGTTTATGTGTTGGGGGGCTATGGTCAGTCTGTTATATCTGGAGTATTTCTCCTGTCTTATCTGGTGTCCTGCGTGATTTTAAGTATGCTCTCTCTAATTCTCTCTTTCTTTCTCTCTCTCAGAGGACCTGAGCCCTAGGACCATGCCTCAGGACTACCTGGCATGATGACTCCTTGCTGTCCCCAGTCCACCTGGCCGTGCTGCTGCTCCAGTTTCAACTGTTCTGCCTGCGGCTATGGAACCCTGACCTGTTCACCGGACGTGCTACCTGTCCCAGACCTGCTGTTTTCAACTCTCTAGAGACAGCAGGAGCGGTAGAGATACTCTCAATGATCAGCTATTAAAAGCAAACTGACTTTTACTCCTGAGGTGCTGACCTATTGCACCCTCGACAACTACTGTGATTATTATTATTTGACTATGCTGGTCATTTATGAACATTTGAACATCTTGGCCATGTTCTGTTATAATCTCCACCCGGCACAGCCAGAAGAGCCACCCCTCACAGCCTGGTTCCTCTCTAGGTTTCTTCCTAGGTTCTGGCCTTTCTATGGAGTTCCTAGCCACCGTGCTTCTACACCTGCATTGCTTGCTATTTGGGGTTTTAGGCTGAGTTTCTGTACAGCACTTTGAGATATCTGCTGATATAAGAAGGGCTATATAAATCAATTTGATTTGAAATGACAGTCATTATTTTAAGATATGAAGGTCAGTCAATCAGAAACATTTCAAGAACTTTGAAAGTTTCTTCAAGTGCAGTCGCAAAAACCATTAGGCACTATGATGAAACTGGCTCTCATGAGGACCACATCAGGAAAGAAAGACTCAGAGTTATTTATTTATTTAACCTTTATTTAACTAGGCAAGTCAGTTAAGATCAAATTCTTATTAACAATGATGGCCTACCAAAAGGCAAAAAGCCTCCTGCAGGGACGGTGACTGGGATTAAAAACTAAATAAAAATACAGGACAAAACATACATCACGACAAGAGAGATACCACAACACTAAATAAAGAGTTACCTCTGCTGCAGAGGATAAGTTCATTAGAGTGCCCAGCCTCAGAAATTGCAGTCCAAATAAATCTTTCACAGAGTAACAGACACATCTCTTCATCAACTGTTCAGAGGAGACTGCGTGAATCAGACCTTCATGATCAAAATTCTGCAAAGAAACCACTACTAAGGGATAAATGACACAACAGGGCTATAAGGGTTATTTGACCAAGAAGGAGGGTGATGGAGTGCTGCATCAGATGACCTGGCCTCCACAATCACCTGACTCAACCCAATTGAGATGGTTGGGATGAGTCAGACCGCAGAGTGAAGGAAAAGAAGCCAACAGGTGCTCAGCATATGTGGGAACTCCTGTTGGAAAAGCATTCAGGTGAAGATGGTTGAGAGAATGCCAAGGGTGTGCAAAATTGCCATCAAGGCAAAGCGTAGCTACTTAGAAGAATCGAAAATCGAAAATATATTTTCAATTTGTTTAACACTTTTTTGGTTACTACATGATTCCATACGTGCTATTTCATAGTTGTGATGCCTTCACTATTATTCTACAATGTAGAAAATAGTCCAAATAACAAAAACTCTGGGTAGGTGTGTCCAAACTTTTGACTGGTACTATATATATTTATACTCCGGGCATCCTAATATTTCTATATATCTTAATTCCATTATTTTACTTTTTAGATGTGTCTGTATTGTTGTGTATTGTTAGATATTACTGCACTGTTGGAGTTAGCAACACAAGAATTTCACTTCACCTGCTAAAGATGTGTATGTGACCAATAATAAGTACAGTTTTGATGAAGTGTTCTTTGGAGTATGTATAGTTCTGTAGTGTGTGATGTGTCATCTCCTCAGTGGTATTCAAGCCCTATAGCTGCCCCCAATGTCACCCCATGTTTGTTTAAAAAAAACTTTATTTAACTAGGTAAGTCAGTTAAGAACAAATTATTATTTACAATGACGGCCTACCCCGGCCAATCTCAGACAATGCTGGGCCAATTGTGCACCTCTCTATGGGACTCCCAATCACAGCTGGTTGTGATATAGCCTGGATTTGAACCATAGTGTCTGTAGTGACACCTCGTGCACTGAGGTGCTGTACCTTAGAACCCTGCACCACTCGGGAGTCCAGAATCCTTTAGTCTGTTTTTCCCTGGTCACTACTACCTCATTGCATGGTATAGTTGTATCAGTAATGGTTTTGGTGCATGGCCAGAGTTAGATAACTAACTTTCAATTATATGGCTGTTCCTCTCAGACACTCTACAGACTCTTTACAATGCCTCAGCAGCAGCAGCTTATTCTGATCTTTACACTTTTACTCCACAGCTCTGAGTATAAAAGTCATGTTGCTATTTTGGCTCAATCCCTGACCTCTGCCCTTCCCAGCTGGGACATGTCCCTCTAGCCCACAGGAGGCCCTGCCTTATTGGCTGAGCATGGCTGTCAATCAGAAGGTGAAGTGCCCTCATTGGTGGAGAACAGTGGAGGACTGGCAGCTACACAGGGCCACATTCCAGGGTGCTATAAAAGGTGTGGTAAGAGTCACTTGGGGCTGTTGGTCTCAGAGTGTGTGTACTATAAGGGAGGGCTGTGGTTCCTGTGTTTGGTTAAAGGAACTTAAACATGACTACTGCCCATAAGTTGGTGATCGTCCGTCATGGCGAGAGTGAGTGGAACCAGTACAACAAATTCTGTGGATGGTTTGATGCCGAGCTCAGCGAGAAGGGCCTGGAGGAGGCCAAGAGTGGTGCTAAGGCCATCAAGGAGGCTGGCATGAAGTTTGACATCTGCCACACCTCTGTGCTGAAGCGGGCCGTCAAGACCCTGTGGACCATCCTGGAAGGCACAGACCAGATGTGGCTGCCCGTATACCGCACATGGCGTCTGAACGAGCGCCACTACGGCGGCCTGACAGGTCTTAACAAGGCAGAGACAGCCGAGAAGCATGGAGAGGAGCAGGTCAAGATCTGGCGTCGCTCCTTCGACACCCCCCCTCCCCCAATGGAACACAACCACGCCTACCACAAGATCATCAGTGAGGTAGGAGGAGTGGTGTTGGAGTATTGGTGGTGCTAGTATTACACAAAATACACCTGTGATTCAAGTTTTAAGTGTGTGATTGATGATATAGAATAATAACACCTGACTTTGAAAAGTAAAACTCCCCTAGAATATGCACAAGTTTTACAAGGAAACCAGACAACATGAGGATATCTATGACTTGCTCAGGAGATCTACAAGACTAAGACCTGCAGGTCTCATTTGAAGTAAAACACCATTGAATGAATGGAACAGCATTGAATTAAATTCTATGACTTCTCATGTATGACTACTTGTATGAGCCTAAACATGGACTGTAAAACTGCAAAATGTACACTTGAGTTACTAAGTAAGCTCTGCCAGGTTTAATTTGCAGACCTCTAGTATGTTACATCACACTTGTCAGCACCTGCTGTTGTGAAGATGCATTTGAGAAGTGTAACCCAACATGATGATACATTTGAGAAGTGTAACCCAACATGATGATACATTTGAGAAGTACAACTCAACATGCTGTTCTGTCCTCCCACCAGTCAAGGCGCTACAAGGGCTTGAAGCCCGGTGAGCTGCCCACATGTGAGTCCCTGAAGGACACCATTGCCCGCGCCCTGCCCTACTGGAACGATGTCATCGCACCTGAGATCAAGGCCGGCAAGAATGTCATCATCGCTGCCCATGGCAACAGCCTCCGCGGAATTGTCAAGCACTTAGAGGGTGAGTATTATGGGCTGCTGTGTTAGCTGGTAACAGACAGAGAGCGAGGGTGGGGTGAGAAGGGGGAAAGGGAGAGAGGAGAGGCGAGGACATGGAGAGAGAGTGGTACAACTAACATAGAAGATGACAAACACAACTAACATAGAAGATGACAAACACACAAGGCAGGAGGGAACATGGGGATCGCTTGGAAATGAGGGAGAGTACTTGAGGGAAAAGGTTAGAGATAATGTTTCACAAGGCATGTCCAGTATGGCATGGAGTCAAACATCACTCACAACACAGATCTAACAGATGCATAGCCACTGCACAGATTGAAGCGGGGATCTAGCCTCCCTTGAGGTTCTTGAGAGAGCAGCAGCAAGAGATAAATAAAATAGACTGAATGACACTGAAGAGGTACATTGACAAAAATGAAAACGAACACGCACCTGTGCGAAAGAGAGGCTATAATAGAGTAGCAGAGGCACACATGGTCTTATCTGATGACCTGGAGTCTGCCTGAACTTGCTAAACATATCAAGAATCTCGTTGACAAGTTTAATGGGCTTTAGTAGCCTCAAATGCAGAGAACTTGCCTACGAATGTGTACATCGAAACAATATTCCTGTCCCAGACAACTGGTCAAGAAATGGAAGGATAAGTGATATTGAACAGAGATCTACTGTATATGTTAAGACATATAATACACCACACCCCCATTCCATGAATTAAACTTTGACCTACCAGCACCATCACCCACTGTCACAGGACACCATCACCTAGCGTCACAGGACACCTTCACCCATTTACCCCAAGGCGGCTCAACTTACCACATACCCCGCACAAGCTGTTTTCAAAACTGTTATGTATACATGAATTCTAATTACACACAACATCCTGAAATATATGTAGATATCTTTGTTAGAAATAATATTATGTTTCCCTTGACGTAGTGATGCTGAATGTAAAAAAATGGCTCAATTTACCTCACTCTCCCCTACACTGATGTAGGGGCTGGCTGTACACAGTAAATTCCTAAAAGGCTGTTGATTGTTTGTGGGTCACTGAGAATGTAACAGCTGGACCCATAGGCATGGTACATCACAAGCACCCAGTCACATACATAGAGTACACACACGCACATTCCCAGATTACCAGCAATCGATAAATAACTGTGGCTCTCTCCCTGGAGCTCAGACCAACACAGTGGAAAGGCCATGGGTGCGGTCCGTTACGGGCACGACCTTTCTGCAGAAAGGTTTTGCATTCTCTAGGAGTGTTGGGACCAGGGTGATGCAGACAGGGTTTCAGAGGGAGAGACGAGGACAGAGGGAAGGGTCAGGGAAAGGGCAAGGGAACAAGCTACTTATTTCCCCCCTGAAAGAGGAGTATGGATGACCTCACCTGTTGAAGGGCACCAAATGTTTATTTTGTAAAGCGAGCTGTGTAGTGGGTACTAGCTAAAAATATACCAGCCTTCAAGGATCTGTACTTAACATCTGTAGAAAGGATTTCCCCTCCACTGGGAATACAAGTCAAATATATATATATATATATATATATATACAGTGCCTTGCGAAAGTATTCGGCCCCCTTGAACTTTGCGACCTTTTGCCACATTTCAGGCTTCAAACATAAAGATATAAAACTGTATTTTTTGTGAAGAATCAACAACAAGTGGGACACAATCATGAAGTGGAACGACATTTATTGGATATTTCAAACTTTTTTAACAAATCAAAAACTGAAAAATTGGGCGTGCAAAATTATTCAGCCCCCTTAAGGTAATACTTTGTAGCGCCACCTTTTGCTGCGATTACAGCTGTAAGTCGCTTGGGGTATGTCTATCAGTTTTGCACATCGAGAGACTGAAATTTTTTCCCATTCCTCCTTGCAAAACAGCTCGAGCTCAGTGAGGTTGGATGGAGAGCATTTGTGAACAGCAGTTTTCAGTTCTTTCCACAAAATCTCAATTGGATTCAGGTCTGGACTTTGACTTGGCCATTCTAACACCTGGATATGTTTATTTTTGAACCATTCCATTGTAGATTTTGCTTTATGTTTTGGATCATTGTCTTATTGGAAGACAAATCTCCGTCCCAGTCTCAGGTCTTTTGCAGACTCCATCAGGTTTTCTTCCAGAATGGTCCTGTATTTGGCTCCATCCATCTTCCCATCAATTTTAACCATCTTCCCTGTCCCTGCTGAAGAAAAGCAGGCCCAAACCATGATGCTGCCACCACCATGTTTGACAGTGGGGATGGTGTGTTCAGGGTGATGAGCTGTGTTGCTTTTACGCCAAACATAACGTTTTGCATTGAAACCAAAATGGAACTTTTTGGCAACATCTGACCAGAGCACCTTCTTCCACATGTTTGGTGTGTCTCCCAGGTGGCTTGTGGCAAACTTTAAACAACACTTTTTATGGATATCTTTAAGAAATGGCTTTCTTCTTGCCACTCTTCCATAAAGGACAGATTTGTGCAATATACGACTGATTGTTGTCCTATGGACAGAGTCTCCCACCTCAGCTGTAGATCTCTGCAGTTCATCCAGAGTGATCATGGGCCTCTTGGCTGCATCTCTGATCAGTCTTCTCCTTGTATGAGCTGAAAGTTTAGAGGGACGGCCAGGTCTTGGTAGATTTGCAGTGGTCTGATACTCCTTCCATTTCAATATTATCGCTTGCACAGTGCTCCTTGGGATGTTTAAAGCTTGGGAAATCTTTTTGTATCCAAATCCGGCTTTAAACTTCTTCACAACAGTATCTCGGACCTGCCTGGTGTGTTCCTTGTTCTTCATGATGCTCTCTGCGCTTTTAACGGACCTCTGAGACTATCACAGTGCAGGTGCATTTGTACGGAGACTTGATTACACACAGGTGGATTGTATTTCTCATCATTAGTCATTTAGGTCAACATTGGATCATTCAGAGATCCTCACTGAACTTCTGGAGAGAGTTTGCTGCACTGAAAGTAAAGGGGCTGAATAATTTTGCACGCCCAATTTTTCAGTTTTTGATTTGTTAAAAAAGTTTGAAATATCCAATAAATGTCGTTCCACTTCATGATTGTGTCCCACTTGTTGTTTATTCTTCACAAAAAATACAGTTTTATATCTTTATGTTTGAAGCCTGAAATGTGGCAAAAGGTCGCAAAGTTCAAGGGGGCCGAATACTTTCGCAAGGCACTGTATATAGAAATGCCTAATGTGAATTTCATTGAACATGAATGATCAGTCTGGATTTCCCACCATATCCTCTGTTCATTCCTAACATGTCTGTCTGTCTGTCTGTCTGTCTCAGGCATGTCCGACGCTGCCATCATGGAGTTGAACCTGCCAACAGGTATACCCATCGTGTATGAGCTGGACGTGAATCTGAAGCCGGTCAAGCCCATGGCCTTCCTGGGAGATGCCGCGACCGTGAAGAAGGCCATGGAGGCTGTGGCTGCCCAGGGCAAGGCTAAGAAGTAAGCTAGCCTGGACACGTCAAGAGGGAGAGAAAGTGACTGTCCCCCCCCATCCCTTACTATCATCCACTCCCTCCATCTCCCCATTCACCTGCAATCCATTACATCCTGGGATAAATGCTCTCTTTGGTTGTGGAAATATGCCCTGTGTAGCCACCTGTATCTGAGAGGGAACATCATAAAACCCAAATATGATGTGATTGTTCCATAGATCTGTGCAGGTGGTACCAGTACTGCACAAGTCTTGTCCACTCACACAAACACAGACTCTTGTGGAGTGTCACAGTCCCACTGTAGGATTGGTGAAGCCCTGTGTTAAGGCACTATACTCTGACACAACAAATAAAGAAACCACCTTTTTGTCTACACCGGTTTCTGCTCTTATCTTTCTTCCCCTGGGTTCTGATGTTTTTCCTCATATTACATTTGGGCCTAATCTTTTTCATCCCCTTCCTCTCTCACTTCCCCTTTTCTCTTCTCTTCTACTCCTCCATTACCTGCTCTTCCTCCTCTCCCTTCATGGGTAATTCAGTGGTATCATGACGGCAGCGGCGGTGCTGTGTAATCTTATCCAGGGGGCAGAGCGGAGTGTGGCGGGGAGGAGAGCGAGGAGAGGAGGGTCACTGAGTTTGTTTTGGCAGCATTCCCATGGTGCAGGAGCACGTCATCTGACTCTGTCCCTCCTCAGTACAGACAGAGTATGCTGGCTCAGGGCCAGGGCCACTTTTAGTAGGGGAGAGGGTGTGGGTGTGTGTGTGTATGGGTGAGGTTGGGTGTGGGTGGGTGGGTGGGTGGATGGGCGGGTGTGTAAAGGGTTTTAGGGGTGAGCTACTAAGTCAGTGTGTGTGAAGGGGTTTAGGGAGGGAGCTACTAAGTCAATGTGTGTGGTACATTCATTATGCCTTTACAATAGTTCTAATTCAAGGCCATCAATAATGACTAAACCCAGACCTTAATGTAATCAGCAACATTAATGGACAAATCAACTACCACCTGTACTGAGATTTGAAGACTGGGTCAGAGAAGGGTGCACTAAAAGGATAGATTGAACACAAATTCTATCAAACCAAGAGCGGGGGACAGCAGTAAGATAACATTTTACACCGACTAGTCTTGATCCCAAACACAAGGTTGGTCTATAGTGGCTAAATCAAATAATACTCTTTAATTAGAAAATATTTAATTAAATTCCCAACTACAACCAACTGGTTATTAGACAGTGTGTTGTAAGGCATTCAGATGTTCTATTTCAATGTCTATAATGTATCTACATGTCTAAATGAAGCTTTTCCAATCAATCCTGCTTCAAAAATAGGTATTTATATCTAGTCTAATTGCATTGAATAAAATCCTTAATTTAAAGTGAAAATTATTTAGTCCAATAATCATATTTCAAGCCACAGGACTGTCTTTTCTCACATTTTCAAAGATTAAACAAGGTTATAATGTTGAATGTGTTGGCGTGCTACTCTAAGCTAAGTGCTACTAACAGTCAAATACAGAGACTGATATTGATATTGAAATAAATACCATTGACCAGAAGAGGCTGGTAGGGGGAGCTATAGGAGGACAGGCTCATTGTAATGTCTGGAATGGCATTAATGGGATGGAGTGAAACGTGGTTTCCATATGTTTGATGTGTTTGATACCATTCCATAAATTCCATTCCAGCCATTACAGTGAGCCCGTCTTCCTATAGCTCCTCCCACCAGCCTCTGTCACAGACATTCTATTTATAATCTATAGGAGAGATGAGGGTACCCTCTAGTGGTAAGAATCAATCTTACATCTCAACAGAAGGAGAGTACACAAGTGTTGCCATTTCATGAAATTTCACGATAATGTCCCGAAACCCAATCCAGTAGAGATGGCATTTACCAATATGCATGTTGCACACTGACCTTTTTCTTGACCTATGTTCAAGCCAACATCTGATCTTTATCCAATTGAATAAGCCAAGATCGGATGGTAAAGGCTTCAGTGAATAAAGGACAGAGTAGCCTATTTTACTCTAACCACTTACTGCACTGTGACTGCAATCGTTATTTCATATCGCCATTTTTGTTTTAGAAGGGACAACCTGCAGACGGCTACGACACAGAAACATTTCCAAAAGGCCAGGGGTTGGTTGCACCAGATGAAAGTCAAGTTGCAATTGACCCTTTTCCATGACCACTTCCATGTTGTTTAGGTTTCCACCTGTTTTGGTTCAACATGTTCTAAATGTCTGTGTGGGGACCAAGAGGCAGCTGAGCCCTTAGAGATTCTATAAAAGTACTCCTAATTCAATGGCTGAGCCCATAGAGATCCTATAAAAGTACTCCTAATTCAATGGCTGAGCCCAACAGGTTGCCATGCAACAAGCATCCACCAGTGGGAGCTATTCCCCCAGTGATGCTCACTGCGGCAGAGAAAATGCATCTGAAGAGACCAGTCTGTAAATGCTCCAATGATCTCAGTGTAGATCTCATCAAATCTAATGAGCACAGATTTGAAATGGTCTTCTAATTAAGACAGTGTCAGACAGTGCTGTTATTATTTTGTTTGCAGATACTATTCATGTGGAAACACTGTAGGTTGTCTAAATTCTTTGACCTGAATAAATGCTCCCATCCCTAAAGGTATGTAAGTATAACCATTTTTGCCATGCATACTGTAACATAGTTGCAAAGGTCATAGGGAAAACCTATGCTTCAGACACAGACAGATTGCACCTTCCTGAGGTGAATTTAAGCGGTAGGGATGTGTCTCTACATGCCTGTCTGGAAGGCAGATGGGGATAACAGAACACTCCAATGCTTCAACATCTCATAGGCTACTGTACAACAGACATGCACACGCACGTGCACACACACACCTTGGTTTTACCTGAGTATTTAGGCATGCCTGAGTCATCCGAGTTTTCCCATCTGGAACATTCTTAAAGCTGGAGGTGTTAAGTAAACCAGCGATACTAAACCTTCTGCAACAATGAGTTTAACAGTGACACACTGGCATGAGTCATGCATTCTTTCTACATCCTCTGTTGTATCCCTATGAGAGGTCCATGTAGCACTGTGTGTATTAAATTTTATCCCTTCCTGCACCAACTCTTGAGACAATAGTCACCAAATCTACCACATACAAAGGCCTCAACCCTCTACCCTTCTGCTATTCAAATGTAGCATACAATTGTGATACACAGACGTAGTAACATATTCAGAATAAAAACAATGTTTATTCAAAGCACTTTCTTACCAACCGAGGCCATTTTATGTGCTCCAAAACAGTGTAGTAATAGTGTATCACAGAATAATGAACACAAACAGAATATACACAACAGAGACTGAAACAACTTCTGGAGTCATCTCCAACATTAATGATAGTGTGTCTAAACGACAGAGAGTATGTGCCTGGATTGTGTGAACATACCTCTGTCACTGCTCTCTGTGTGTGTTTAGCATGTGTATGGACCTCAGCCGGGGTTCGGGAGGGTGCTCCAGCTCCAGACAGGAGCTGCATGGGATCAAAACAGCTAGGATGGAGGGCCCTGAGGTGGGGGCATCGCACATCAGAACCCTGGAGCCTCCATCCCACCAACCCCTCCCTCTGCCCATCCCGGCTAACAGTCCGCTAAATGCCAACCTCATTAGGACCAATGGGGGCCCTCTCCAGGTCTGTGGGGGCCAACGGCCACATAGGATTGTCCCCCCCACACTCCCCCATTTAATACACAACTACAGTCATCAGGAAGGAAAGGACAAAGGCTGGATTATACCCCTTGAGCCCTCTACCTCTAAACAACCTTGGGGAGGGGCGAGAGTATGATTAAGAAAGACTATTGTGAGTGAACATTGGACTTATCCTATAATAAACCACACAATACCAAACACTTGTTACAGTACCAGTCAAATGTTTTAGAACACCTACTCATTCAAGGGTTTTTCTTTATTTTAACAATTTTCTACAATGTAGAATAATAGTGAAGACATCAAAACTATGAAATAACACCTATGGACTATGAAATAACACATATGGAATCATGTAGTAACCAAAAAAGTGCTAAACAAATCAAAATATATTTTATATTTGAGATTCTTCAAATAGCCACCCTTTGCCTTGATGACAGCTTTTCACACTCTTGGCATTCTCTCAACCAGCTTCATGAGGTAGTCACCTGGAATGCATTTCAATTAACATGTGTGCCTTGTTAAAAGTTAATTTGTGGAATTTCTTTCCTTCTGGGTTCGTTTGAGCCAATCAGTTGTGTTGTGACAAGGTAGGATTGGTATACAGAAGATAGCCCTGTTTGGTAAAAGACCAAGTCCATATTATGACAAGAACAGCTCAAATAAGCAAAGAGAAATGACAGTCCATCATTACTTTAAGACATGTAGGTCAGTCAATACAGACCATTTCAAGAACTTTGAAAGTGCAGTCGCAAAAACCATCAAGCCCTATGATGAAACTGGCCCTTATTAGGACCTCCACATGAATGGAAGACCCAGGATTACCTCTGCTGCAGAGGATAAGTTCATTCGAGTTACCAGCCTCAGAAATTGCAGCCCAAATAATTGCTTCAAAGAGTTCAAGTAACAGATACATGTAAACATCAACTGTTCAGAGGAGACTGTGTCAATCAGACCTTCATGGTCGAATTGCTGCAAATATACCAGTACATAAGAACACCAATAAGAAGAAGAGTCTTGCTTGGGCCAAGAAACACGAGCAATTGACATTAGACAGGTGGAAATGTGTCCTTTGGTCTGGAGTCCAAATTGGATTTTTGGTTCCGACCGCCGTGTCTTTGTGAGACATCGTTTGGGTAAACGCAAGGAGGTGGTGTTATGATAAATTAATAGATAGATTAATAAATTACAGACAGTGTCACCAGCAAAGCACCCCCACACCATAACACCTCCTCCTCCATGCTTCACGGTGGGAACCACACATGCAGAGATCATCCGTTCATCTACTCCGTGTCTCACAAGACACATCGGTTGTAACCAAAAATCTCAAATCAGAACAAAGGACAGATTCCACCGGTTTAATGTCAATTGCTTGTGTTTCTTGGCCCAGCAAGTCTCTTCTTATTGCTGTCCTTCAGTAGTGGTTTATTTGCAGCAATTTGACCATGAAAGCCTGATTCACACAGTCTCCTCTGAACAGTTGATGTTGAGATGTGTCTGTTACTTGAACTTTGTGAAGCATTTATTTGGGCTGCAATCTAAGGTGCAGTTAATTGCCTTCACGTCTCAGAACAAGCATAGACTGACGACTTTCAGAAGAAAGTCTTTGTTTGTACCCATTTTGAGCCTGTAATCGAACCCACAAATGCTGATGCTCCAGATACTCAACTAGTCTAAAGAAGGCCAGTTTAATTGCCTCTTTAATCAGCACAACAGTTTTCAGCTGTGCTAACATAATTGCAAAAGGGTTTTCTAATGATCAATTATTCTTTTAAAATTATAAACTTGGATTAGCTAACACAATGTGCCATTGGAACACAGGTGTGATGGCTTCTGATAATGGGCCTCTGCACCCCTATGTAGATATTCCATAAAACATTTGCCGTTTCCAGCTACAATAGTCATTTACAACATTAACAATGTCTACACTGTATTTCTGATCAATTTGATGTTATTTGATGTTTGTTTTTTGTTTTTTAAATTTGCTTTTCTTTCAAAAACAAGGATATTTCTAAAAGGCCCCAAACTTTTGAACGTTAGTGTATGTTTTACCATTTAGAAATGAAAGTACTTCATGTATCTAGTCCCCTCATTTGAATAAGCCATAAGTATTTGAACCTATTCACCTATAGTGCATTAAAGTAGTCAAAAGTTTAGTATTTCGTCTTATATTCTTAGCATGCAATGACTACATTAAGCTTGTGACTCTACAAACGTGTTGGCTGCATTTGCAGTTTGAAAACAAAAGGTATAGCCCTTTCTCGAAACAAAAGGTAATGTTCAGGCAGCTATCTCTGCACAACACCACAGTATGTCCACCCCCTCCATACCCACCCCCTCGCCTGATGGGGCACTTCAAAGATTAGAAACCAGGCAAAGGCCCCCCACACCACTCTGTTGTAACCACACCTACTTTATCCTCACAGGCTCTTCCCCTTCTTGGCTCACTAATGAACTCCAGAGGTCAGTCACTCTAACTCCACAAGCTGAGGATACAGATAGGAAAGTTTTGAGATCGACATTACTAAGAAGAAGAGATTGATACTACACTTTGCATAATCTAAGGGCCACCACTAAATCCACAGCCCCTCTCATAGTATTATCACCGTGATGTTGGTCTGATTCTAGCGAGATCAGTACACAGATTTGGATAAGGAATTTGATCTTGATTTTCACTTTGACCATTGTAGTGGACTCTGCAGGCAATGCAGCATGTATCTGGTAAGCATATATTTTTCAACCTTTACTAGATTAGTGAGTCAGTGGTCTGGCAAGAGAGCAACAGCAACATGATGACCCCGTCCCCCCTTACAGCTGACCCCTACCACCAGGGAAACGTCAGGATGACCCTGGAGAAGTCTGACCTTTGGAAGTCCTTCCACAACCTAGCAACTGAGATGATAATCACCAAACATGGCCGGTAAGATACTGTTGTTGTCAAATCAATCATCATCATCATGGCTGGTGCCATCTCCAAACAAGCCATTGACTGAGCACATCCCATGTCTTCCATATCCCATTCATTTCTGATATGTAAATCGACAAAACATAATTGAGGTGTGTGCACTGAGGAGTACATTTCTTGCAATTCTGTAGCTTTAGCAATGCAGTGAAACTGTCTCTGCTGCTAGTATGCTTTTTTTCTTGTGTAAGAACGAGAGAGCACAGCGTTTTGGTCAGGAATTGAGAATATAATACCATTTGTGTGGGATTGTGTGTATCAGGAGGATGTTTCCTCACTGCAACGTCAGTCTATCTGGACTCCAACCCTATGCCAACTATGTCCTCATGGTGGATATGGTTCCTGTGGACAACTTCAGATACAGGGTAAGAACATGTCCACCTTCCTTCTATAATGCATCATATATCATGTCTTATACACACATTACAATACCTTTCTATTGGGAAAGGTCCTATTGATAAGCCAAACGTGTCACAATTTGGAATATAGTCAGGCATTGTTTTAAAAGGAAACAACGAGATTAAGTAAAAGACAAGCTTGCATATCAACCCCAGCAGTCAGTCTGCATACAGTCCAGACAGTGACACACTAACACCCAGCCAATCACCACACACTCTGCATATCAAAGACCATTACTACTTCCTGTTTTTCTACCCCCGGCTGGAGGTCCAGCCATTTAGCACCCCACCTCCAACTCTCCCCGCTCTAATCAAAGTGAATGGGGAGCAATCACCCCTCCATGCATCCACTGGCCCTCCCCTCAGCTTTTGACCAAATGGCTCTACCGAGAGAGAGTTTTTCCTTTGTTATAGCAGTTGAAGTAAAAATGTTGGTAGATTATATGGAAAGATGTACATACCTACATGATACTACTCAAGCATGCAGTGATATGCACCATAGATTCCTTACATATCTCACTGTAGAGACTGAGGGTATGTGAGTTCTTGTGGTGTCTAAATGTCAAGTCTTGTCTTGGAGTTTGTTTCACACCTGGGTAAACCACATCCCCTCCCCCCTGCTCTCTGTCTCTGTAGTGGAATAAGGGCCAGTGGGACATGGCTGGGAAAGCCGAGCCCCAACTCCCATGTCGGACGTACGTACATCCGGACTCCCCCGCCCCGGGCTCCTACTGGATGAAGCAATCTGTGTCCTTCCTCAAGCTCAAACTCACCAACAATACTCTGGACCAGCACGGCCATGTAAGTAAACCCATCTCCTTCTCTACTGGATCCCCAGCCCACGCCTCACAGTCGGAGAGTATACAGTTGTACTATCGATAAACAATACTGTTAGTTTTTTAAATGTTTTTTTATATATATTTTTATGGGACATATAAAGAAATACAAATTAGAAATTGAACAGATACATCATTTTATCCCTCTATACTTATAGAAACCCCGTCCCTTTAACAACAAAAGCAGCATACAAAAATAAAATACATTTACGATTGGAAATAATAATATATAAATATGCACACAAGTACACATACACAAAAATAAAAAAAACATCACTATCCCTTCCTTCCCACACCCTTCCGTATCCCATTGGCCAAAATTCTTACTCCTGAACAATAGAAGGCAACTGTTCAAAAAAGGAAATGAAAGGCTGCCATCTCAAGAAAAAGTTATGAGTACATCCTCTGAGTGTATTTCATTTTTTCTAAGTGTAGAAAAGACGTTAGATCTTTCAACCAGGATGATGCAGTGGGAGGTTTGAAAGATTCCCAGTTAAGCAAGATCTGCCAGCGGGCTATAAGGGAGGCAAACGCTACAATGTCCGCTTTACTTTTAGTGAGACTAGGCAAAAAAGATGGGAAAATAATATAGCAATTAGAGGAAACAACGCGGTTAGTTCACTCCAATTGTGTTGTATCTGTTCTGTCCCCAGATCATCCTGCACTCTATGCATCACTACATCCCACGCTTCTCTGTGGTCCAGGCTGACAGTCTGTACAGTGTACGCTGGGGACACTTCCTTTCCTTCTCCTTCCCTGAGACCTCCTTCACTGCAGTCACCGCCTACCAGAACACTAAGGTCCATCTACAAACTCACGTGTTAAGAACATACAAATGGCACACCCACATAATTCACTTTTCGGGAATGAGTGTAACCTAATCTGATGTCTTCATCTCTACTCCTGCTTTCAGATCGCTAAACTGAAGATTGACCACAACCCCTTTGCTAAGGGATTCAAAGGGGAACACACCCGTACTCATAGCAAGAGGTACGTATTATTAGAACTATAACACTTGGTGCATGTGAGAATACAAGGGATAGCATATTTATTTACATGTAATTTTTTCCCCCATAGGTGTCGATCCAACAAGAGTCCTGGGAATGCTACAAAGAAAGCCAAAGAAGACAACGATCCAGGAAACCAAAGTCCTCCAGTTACCAGTCAACAATATTTGACACTGTTATCATGTAAATGGTTGCCAGCCTATTGGCAATCTCGTTGATGCAAAATCGTTTTCCCTACAGACCTCCAGACGGCAAAATTAAACTGTGAGCTAGAAGAACAGAGGATGACCCTAGGAGCCACAGAGAACGTGGTTTCGGGTAAGGAGGATCTCTTGTCCCCCTGGGCCTTGAAACAGGACCCGTCCCAGAGCCACAGCCTGCACACTGAAATACTGGAGCTCCACGACCACAGACAGGAATACAGCACTGAGGAGCAGATGGTGCCTGGCCCTGCATCTATGTCCTACCAACCATGCAGGTACTGTACAACCACCAGGAACACTCACACATTGTAAATTACACCTTGACTTCCATTGTTTTTAAAGAAACCCAAGGCTGACACACCACACTCATTTAGAGAGTCACTCTAACAGCCTGCGCACCCACATGAGAACTAACATATCCAGAAACAGCACCCGTTATGCCAATGGAACATTCAGTGACTCATGGCTATACTTAACAGGCCATCTATGATGCAGGAAGTGGACACCTCCATACTGTGCATGAAAAAGTAGAGTGACTGATTTTATTTGTGGGTTGATGTCATGATGGCAACAACAACAAGCAGTTCATATCAGTAACCCACTCCATATTTCTCATTGTCTCCAGATCGGTTGAGAATGGCAGACTTCTCTCTCCCTCCTCTATAGCGGAGGATGGTGAATGCAGGCGCAGCTATGAGTCTCACGTCCCAGATGTAGCCACTGTCTGTGGACAGAAGATTACCAGACCTGTCCTTGTCAGGGACATGGGTCACCACCACCACACCTTGGCTCCAGCCATGCCCCAGGACTACAGAGTGTCCCCGGTCCATCTGCCCATGTCCTCCAAAACCTACCCTGGGCATTTGGGTTACAGTTACCCCCTCTATGGCCACTACTCCACTGACCAGGGTATGGGTCAGTGGGCTGAGTGTGGTACTGGACAGTACTCTGGACCATACTTTCCTCACCACCGGCCCTTCCTCACCAGTCAAACACTGACCACAGACCAGGGCACCCTCCCAACTCAGTTTTTATCATCATGGCAACATAGCGGCAGAGTGGAGCTGGAACCAGAACTTCAGTTTGGACAATCAGGCTGATCTGACAAACAGATCAGAATAGCTGACTCAGGCTCACAAAGCGAAGGAGCGGGCTTTCACATTGTGAATAAAGATACTTAGGACATTTCAGGAAGTTTCAGAGAGGAAAAGTTGGTGATATTTGTGTATGAGGTCCAAACAAAGATATCTTAATGTGTGTTCTTTAAACTTGTTCTCTGCTATGTGTGTCAAGAGGGGTGTGTGCCATTTGCTGTTCCCAGTCAAGTCAGGCCTGCAGTCAAATTCAGCTGAAAGAGCAGAATGCTATGTCAATGCTATATACTGGACATAATGGACTGAACCTGCTCTCCTACTGTGCTGGTGCTCCATATGAACTGCCTTTAAATGTGTGTGGACGTTCATGCTTGTTTGATGCATGTAAAGTATGTGTGTTTGTGATAATTGAGATCAGAATATAACCAAACCTACTGGGTACAGACGTCAGATTAATATGTTTTGATTTAGATTTGGTTGAGTTGTCAACGAAAGTGAATTCAATGTGAAATTAACAAAATATTTCACCATGTCACTGGATTTAGGTTAAAGAAATGCGAAATTCCCTTATGTTGATGACTTTCCCCCAAATCCAATCCGTTTCCACGTTGATTCAGCGTCATCACATTGAATTTTTGGTTTAAATTATGTGGGAACAATGTTGATTCAATTAGTTTTTGACCAGTGGGAAATGATGTCATGATATTCCAAAATAAATACAATTCAGAATCAACTCATATTCCCATATAGAAACATGAATCTTTATCATACATGTTGTGAATATTATAAGCCATAAGTGATCCAAGGGAAGTCAATGTTTCCCAGGAGACACTGCAGGAAGAAGAGATACAGAGGGACGCAGAGGTGAGTCCTTCACTCCCACAGAAGGGAGTCATTGTCATAGGATAGTTGGCAACTCAGAGTACAGACGGACATAGAAGGGCACCAAGATTAGTCTTTACCTCTGTAAAACCTAGACCTGACAAAAGAGAGCAAAGGGGAGAGAGATGATCATAAGGCTGGCTGGGTTTTTAAGTCTGCCGCAAATATTTAACCGAGAGAGAGAGACCGTCTGCAACTAGCCGATAGGGCTTCTGGGAGCACGTTCTACACAAGGCCAGGGTCAGTGGGCCTATCATAAAGCTCCACGTCTCCTCGTCCTCCTACTGTATATACTGTGGAGATGGTTGAAATTACACCTGAGAGAAGATGAGTAAGATAGTGTTAGTTTATTCAGGAAATCAAAGTGGACATGGAGTTTATGGAAGTGGTCCAAAAATGGAAATTGATCCCAACTCTCAAAAAGTGGTCAGACCTATTTTATAATGTAAAGACCTGCAATGCAATGAATACAATGTATTTCTATCCAAACATTTAAATGAAATATTCATGAACCATTTGGAAGTTATTGTATTATATATTAGCTTCAGCTAAATTGCACAAAAGTCCTGAAAATGTATTCACAGAAGATAAACTGGGTTGAAAAGTATTATTGCCCAATTGAGAGCATCCTGTCGGGCTGTATCACCGCCTGGTACGGCAACTGCACCGCCCACAACTGCAGTGGTCTCCAGAGGGTGGTGCGGTCCACACAACGCATCACCGGGGGCAAACTACCTGCCCTCCAGGACACCTACAGCACTCGATGTCACAGGAAAGCCAAAAGATCATCAAGGACAACAACCACCGGGACTGGGACAGAGACTGAAAAACAGCTTCAATCTCAAGACCATCAGACTGTTAAACAGCCGCCACTAGCACAGAGAGGCGGCTGCCTACATACAGACTTGAAATCATTAGCCACTTTAATAAATGGGGAACACTAGTCACTTTAATAATGCCACTTTAATAATGTCTACATATCTTGCATTACTCATACCGTATTCTATACTATCTATTGCATCTTAGCCAATGCCGCTCTGACATTGCTCATCCATATATTTAGAAATGCTTAATTCCATTCCTTTACTTAGATTTGTGTGTATTAGGCATTTGTTGTGGAATTGTTAGATATTACTTGTTAGATATTGCTGTACTGTCAGAACTAGAAGCACAAGCATTTCATTACACTTGCAATAACATCTGCTAACCATGTGTACTGTATGTGACCAATAAAATTTGATATGATATGATTTATTGGACTGAAGCCCATGCAAAGACTGTGAGTGACAGCTACCTGATTACAGACAATGGTTGTGATTGTCCAGGACCATTTCAAGTCTCATTGTGCCAACAAAACAATCTGTTTTAGCTGTACCTAGCCTGACAATAGCCTGAGCGGTTAAGCTCTCCGTGTGTGATCAAAACGGGCAAAAAATAGACCCCATCATTCGTTCGGTGCTTTCTGCTGCATTTGATCAAGTCAACCAAGTAGAAAATTTGATTCCTCTCCCTGGACAGGACAAATGAATGGACCAGAGTGGAGATGAGGCAACTGCTGTCCCCACTGGCTTCAAGATGTCCACCATTGTTCCTGTGCCCAAGAAAGAAAAGGTAACAGAACTAAATGACCATCACCCAATAGCACTCACTTCTGTCATCATGAAGTGCTTTGAGTGGCGAGTTAACTTCTTTGGGGGTAGGTGGCAGAATTTTCACGTCCGGATGAAAAGCGTGCCCAGAGTAAATTGCCTGCTACTCAGGCCCAGATGCTAGGATGTGCATATTATTAGTAGATTTGGATAGAAAACACTGAAGTTTCTAAAACTGTTTGAATGATGTCTGTGAGTATAACAGAACTCATATTGCAGGCAAAAACCTGAGAAAAAATCCAACCAGGAAGTGGGAAATCTGAGGTTTGTAGGTTTTCAAGTCTTAGCCTATCCAATATACAGTGTCTATGGGGTCATATTGCACTTCCTAAGGCTTCCACTAGATGTCAACAGTCTTTAGAACCTTGTTTCAGGCTTCTACTGTGAAGTGGGAGAGAATGAGATCTTATTGAGTCATGGGTCTGCCAGAAGGCCATGTGCTCAGTCAGGCGCGCCCGTGAGAGTTAGCTCCGTTCCCTTTAATTTCTAAAGACAAAGGAATTCTCTGGTTGAAACATTATTGAAGATTTATGATAAAAACATCCTTAAGATTGATTATATACATCGTTTGACATGTTTCTACAAACTGTAATATAACTTTTTTGACTTTGTCTGGACCTAGTGCCTGCACATTTGGATTACTGTACTAAATGCGCGAACAAAAGGAGATATTTGGACATAAATGATGGACTTTATATCGAACAAAACTAACATTTATTGTGGAACTGGGATTCCTTTTGATTCCTGAAGATCATCAAAGTTAAGTGAATATTTATAACGCTATTTCTGACTTTTGTTGACTCCATAACATGGTGGGTATCTGTATTGCTTGTTTTGGCGCTGTACTCAGATTATTCCATGGTGTGCTTTTTCTGTAATCCTTTTTTGAAATCTGACACAGCGGTTGCATTAAAGAGAAGTATATCTTTAATTCCATGCATGACAGTTGTATTTTCATCAACATTTATGATGAGTATTTCTGCAAATTGACGTGGCTCTCAGCACTTTCACCGGATGTTTTGGAGGCAAAACATAACAACGCGCCAATGTAAACAGAGATTTTTGGATATAAATATGAACTTTATTGAACAAAACATACATGTATTGTGTCACATGAAGTCCTATGAGTGCCATCTGATGAAGATCATCAAAGGTTAGTGATTAATTTTATCTCTATTTCTGCTTTTTGTGTCTCCTCTCTTTGGCTGGAAAAATGGCTGTGGTTTTTTGTGACTAGGTACTGACCTAACATAATCGCATGGTATGCTTTTGTTGTAAAGCTTTTTTGAAATCTGACACAGCGGTTGCATTAAGGAGAAGCTTATCTTTAATTCCATGCATAACAGTTGTATTTTCATCAACATTTATGATGAGTATTTCTGTAAATTGACGAGGCTCTCTGCACTTTCACCGGATGTTATGGAGGCAAAACATAACAATGCGCCAATGTAAAGAGATTTTTGCATATAAATATGAACTTTATCGAACAAAACATACATGTATTAGCATCCCACGTACGCTAGAGAGGTTAAGGAAGGATCATATCACCTCCACCTTACCTGACACCCTAGACCCACTTACATTTGCATTCCGCCCCAATAGATCCACAGACGATGCCACATACTCTGACAGAGCTCCAGAATTCCTCTATGGAGATGGGAGAACATTCCAGAAGACAACCATCTCTTCAGCACTCCACCAATCAGGCCTTTATGGTAAAGTGCCAGACTGAAGCCACTCCTCAGTAAAAGGCACAAGACAGCCTGCTTGGAGTTTGCCAAAAGGGTCACGTCTGGAGGAAACCTGGAACCATCCCTACGGTTAAGTATGGTGGTAGCAGCATCATACTGTGTGGATGTTGTTCAGCGGCAGGGACTGGGAGACTTGTCAGGATCGAGGAAAAGATTAACCGAGCAAAATACAGAGAGATCATTGAGGAAAACCTGCCCCAAAGCGCTCAGGACCTCAGACTGGGGGCGAAGGTTCACCTTCCAAAAGGACATACCCAAGAAGACTCAAGGCTGTAATCGCTACCAAAGGTACTTCAACAAAGTACTTAGTAAAGGGTGTGAATAGTAATGTTTTTTTTATACATTTGCGGAAAATTCTAAAAACCTGTTTTTGCTTTGTCAATATGGGGTATTGTGTGTAGATTGATGAGGGAAAAAAATGTCATCCATTTTAGCATAAGGCTGAAACTTAACAAAATGTGGAAAAAATGCGGGGGTTTGAATACTTTCTGAATGCACTGTATATAGCCTTGTTATTGTTATTTTATTATGATTTTACAGACTGTAAAATACTCATCACTAGCAGCCCATCACCCAGTACCCTGCCCTGAACTGTCACTAGCTGGCTACCACCACGTTACTTAATCCTCCAACTTAGAAGCTGCTGCCCTATGTACATTGACATGGACCACTGGTTACTTTAATAATGGAACACTGGTCACTTTAATAATGTTCACATACTGTTTTTGTCATTTCATATGTACAGTGCCTTGCGAAAGTATTCGGCCCCCTTGGACTTTGCGACCTTTTGCCACATTTCAGGCTTCAAACATAAAGATATAAAACTGTATTTTTTTGTGAAGAATCAACAACAAGTGGGACACAATCATGAAGTGGAACGTCATTTATTGGATATTTCAAACTTTTTTAACAAATCAAAAACTGAAAAATTGGGCGTGCAAAATTATTCAGCCCCTTTACTTTCAGTGCAGCAAACTCTCTCCAGAAGTTCAGTAAGGATCTCTGAATGATCCAATGTTGACCTAAATGACTAATGATGATAAATACAATCCACCTGTGTGTAATCAAGTCTCCGTATAAATGCACCTGCACTGTGATAGTCTCAGAGGTCCGTTAAAAGCGCAGAGAGCATCATGAAGAACAAGAAACACACCAGGCAGGTCCGAGATACTGTTGTGAAGAAGTTTAAAGCCGGATTTGGATACAAAAAGATTTCCCAAGCTTTAAACATCCCAAGGAGCACTGTGCAAGCGATAATATTGAAATGGAAGGAGTATCAGACCACTGCAAATCTACCAAGACCTGGCCGTCCCTCTAAACTTTCAGCTCATACAAGGAGAAGACTGATCAGAGATGCAGCCAAGAGGCCCATGATCACTCTGGATGAACTGCAGAGATCTACAGCTGAGGTGGGAGACTCTGTCCATAGGACAACAATCAGTCGTATATTGCACAAATCTGGCCTTTATGGAAGAGTGGCAAGAAGAAAGCCATTTCTTAAAGATATCCATAAAAAGTGTCGTTTAAAGTTTGCCACAAGCCACCTGGGAGACACACCAAACATGTGGAAGAAGGTGCTCTGGTCAGATGAAACCAAAATGGAACTTTTTGGCAACAATGCAAAACGTTATGTTTGGCGTAAAAGCAACACAGCCCATCACCCTGAACACACCATCCCCACTGTCAAACATGGTGGTGGCAGCATCATGGTTTGGGCCTGCTTTTCTTCAGCAGGGACAGGGAAGATGGTTAAAATTGATGGGAAGATGGATGGAGCCAAACACAGGACCATTCTGGAAGAAAACCTGATGGAGTCTGCAAAAGACCTGAGACTGGGACGGAGATTTGTCTTCCAACAAGACAATGATCCAAAACATAAAGCAAAATCTACAATGGAATGGTTCAAAAATAAACATATCCAGGTGTTAGAATGGCCAAGTCAAAGTCCAGACCTGAATCCAATCAAGAATCTGTGGAAAGAACTGAAAACTGCTGTTCACAAATGCTCTCCATCCAACCTCACTGAGCTCGAGCTGTTTTGCAAGGAGGAATGGGAAAACATTTCAGTCTCTCGATGTGCAAAACTGATAGAGACATACCCCAAGCGACTTACAGCTGTAATCGCAGCAAAAGGTGGCGCTACAAAGTATTAACTTAAGGGGGCTGAATAATTTTGCACGCCCAATATTTCAGTTTTTGATTTGTTAAAAAAGTTTTAAATATCCAATAAATGTGTCCCACTTGTTGTTGATTCTTCACAAAAAAATACAGCTTTATATCTTTATGTTTGAAGCCTGAAATGTGGCAAGAGGTCGCAAAGTTCAAGGGGGCCGAATACTTTCGCAAGGCACTGTATATACTGTATTCTACTCTACTTTAATCAATACACAACTGACATTGCTCATCCTAATATTTATGCATTTCTTAATTACATTATTTTACTTTGAGATTTGAGTGTATTGTTGTGAATTGTTAGATACTACTGCACTGTTGGAGCTAGGAACACAATCATTTCGCCACACCCGCATTAACATCTGTTAAATATGTGTATGTGACCAATTTGATTTGATTTGAGAGAGTATGAAGGCAGAGGTGATGAAAGGACATCAAAACATAGGCGAGACATACAACAAAGAGTTACCTTCCTTTGTTTGAAGGTGAATAAAGTGTTTCCTCTCTCTCTGTCTCTCTCTCTCTCTCACACACACACACACACACACACACACACACACACACACACACACACACACACACACACACACACACACACACACACACACACACACACACACACACACACACACACACTCACACTCACACTCACACTCACACTCACACTAAGCCCAAACCAGATGGGATGGCATATCACTGTAGAATGATGTGGTAGCCATGCTGGTTAAGTGTGCCTTGAATTTCAAATAAATCACAGACAGTGTCACCAGGAAAGCAACCCACACCATAACACCTCCTCCTCCATGCTTTACGGTGGGAAATACACATGCAGAGATCATCAGTTCACCCACACCGCGTCTCACAAAGACACGGTGGTTGGAACCAAAAATCTCAAATTTGGACTCCAGACCAAAGGACAAATTTGCACCGGTCTAATGTCCTTTACTCTTGTTTCTTGGCCCAAGCAAGTCTCTTCTTCTTATTGGTGTCTAGTACTGGTTTCTTTGCAGCAATTCGACCATGAAGCCCTGATTCACACAGTCTCCTCTGAACAGTTGATGTTTAGATGTATCTGTTACTTGAACTCTGTGAAGCATTTATCTGTTCTTGAAATGTTCCGTATTGACTGGCCTTCATGTCTTAAAGTAATAATGGACTGTCGTTTCTCTTTGCCTATTTGAGCTGTTCTTGACATACTATGGACTTATTTTACCAAATAGGGCTATCTTCTGTATACCACCCCTACCTTGTCACAACACAACTGATTGGCTCAATCGCATTAAGAAGGAAATAAATTCCACAAATTAACATTTAACAAGGCACACCTGTTAATTGAAATGCATTCCAGGTGACTACCTCATGAATCTGTTTGAGAGAATGCCAAGAGTGTGCAAAGCTGTCATCAAGGCAAAGGGTGGCTACTTTGAAGAATCTCAAATATAAAACATACGTTGATTTGTTTAACACTTTTTTGATTACTGCATGATTCCATATCTGCTATTTCATAGTTGTGATGTCTTCACTATTATTCTACAATGTAGAAAATAGTCCAAATAACAAAAACTCTGGGTAGGTGTGTCCAAACGTTTGACCGGTAGTGTACATACACACATGAACCTATATGGACTGCCATACAGTTGCATCCTGCTCCACTATTGTAGAGGGGATAGAGCCTGCAATCTCTTTCACAGCTCCCAGGGCAGCACTCATCACTATGGGCTACACACTCCAACATGGCAGCCACCAACAGTTAGCTGGAGGTTAGCTGGTAATGGAGAAAGGGCTGCATCAACCTGGTGCTTTACAGCCTGAGGAGAGGTTGACCATCAACCACAGCCTGATTCATTTAAGGAATTACCACAGAAGCCACTGCTAGTCCAAAGGAATACATTGACTTAGCCTTTAATGACTCCAATTTAATGTGGCGGAGAGCCATACTGCTAAGGAGAGAGAGAGCAGAGAGGTGAGGCACTTTGTTTGGAAAACGAAATAAGACAGACAGAACAATGATGCAGAACAGGACATTGAATATGTTTGAATATGTTTGCACGTGCACAGTATTCTGTAGCTCATATCCCATTCTTATTCAGGATAAGTTCTTTACATGCACCCTTGATGTCCAGCTCATGAGTATCCCTGTATCCATGAATAAACAGAATATTCCTCATTTAAATTATTACGGGTTAAATGAATAGTAACTGAAATCTGGACACTGACTGTAGGCCTATAATCTCTCACAGGTAGTGTAATATAATATTAATTATGCATTTCTAGAAGTGAAATTATAGAACAAATGTTAATTTTGTCTTCGGGACAGGAGTGGAGAAATAGGATTTATTTCTTACAGCATCTCTTGAGAAAATGTGAATGTGCGTGTAACATGTAACACTGTTATGCAAGCAGACAGTATTTCAACCACATAAAATATGCAAACAAGACAAACTGAAGTCTTATCAGAAATGTATTTCATCGTTTTCTCAGATTTTCATTTCCTTAAAACCGGGGAAACTGATGACATTTGGACATTTTGCACAGGAACAATCTTTCCATTATTTTGGAGTTATTGTGTTTTCTCACAGGTTCCTACATGAAACAGACAACTTTACCGGTGTAGATGAAAACAATATCGCTTATCACCCATGATATTCGAAACTGAGCATGTGCAGACCTCAAAGAAAAAAAAACCAGTAAACGGGATAAGCTGTTGACATGCCACAATACCCATTCTAAGATCAGCATATCCCAGACATCTTATCCAGGTTTCTCATAACCGGGATGCAAGCTTTTACGTGTTATTGTAAACGGGACATGATGTTTATATGCCTCAACGCAAAAACAGATGACTTGAGTATCCCGAATAATAAGGAGATATGGGTGTGCATGTAGACGTGATCATTGATGCTGAACAGGTCAATGATGCAGGTTGGCGTAGACTGCAGTGGACTGTTTCAGCTTCTTGGTGGCAACGGCGAGAATGTGGAGTAGTCTACATGCACCTGCTTGGCTGGGGAAGGACAGCGGGTAGAGACCCATACAATTAAACGGGGGCCCATTCCTGTAAACGGAAGGTGCAAAAGGGGAGGATGGGGAGAGGCACACAGCTGCTTCGAATTTGGCACAAAACAACACCCTCTTGTGGTTAATCACTTTTCCTGTAGTCCTGAGGTACGTGTATGCAGTTAAATCTAGAACATAGTAGGCTACTGTACCATTTGTTTCAGAAGCATATGGGCCCAGAGACAGTTACGTAATGGCATTATTTATATCGCCGCCAGTGCAGTGACACTTTGTCCACGAGACACCCGGCGGCAGTGGTAACCCCAGTTGGCCGCAGTCGAGCGCTCATATGCACCTGTTCTTGTGTATCATTGTGAGCATCTGTATCCCCCCCCAGTCTGCCTGGCGGCGGTGTCTGGAGATGTCATACGCCGAGCTCAAAGAGTAGACAATATCGCTTACTACCTAGGCTGCTAGAAGCAGAGGCTCTTCAGTGTAGTATGGGTTCTAGTTCAAGGAGTCAGCCACAGATAGGGAGAGATACCGGAAGAATAGACATAGATGCAGATGTCACCTCCAGTTGTATAATTTAATCTCCAAAGACCATACAATGTGTATTTATTAAGGATCCCCATTACTCTTTCTGGGGTCCAGCTAAATTAAGGAAGTTATACAATTCGGATGGCATGTGGCTTGTTGGACATTCTTCCCAAATAGCCTGGTGGAGGCTGGATGCCATCTGGTTTGCATACCAACAGGCCAGAGAAGCATTGCCCTCCATCCCATCTCCTTCCCCCTCCTCCAGCACAGACCACACTCTCTTCTTTCTCACCAAGAAGACCTCACAAATACCTGTCAAAATAGTTTGGAGAGTGTAAAACTAAACTGGTATTAAATCAACTGAGCATTGCTTTCCCAAAGTGTACCCTATTCAACTGAAACCTTAGATGGTTACATTTTATGTAGTAGACCTGCATGCGTGCATTAAATATACACCTAGTTTCCTGAAACCAGTCACATGTCAAAAAGACTTTACCCCAATAAAACAGATGGATACCTCATGTGAGAAGAGATTTAGACTAAACCTTGCCCTTGAAAAGTTTCTTTCTCTCTCTCTAGGTCAGCACTGCGTATGCAAGCTTTCTTTTATTAGCTCTTCATTAACATTCATTAATTGCTTCCTTTCTCCTGGGCACAGCCCCAATCAAAACTGGAACTGATAGAAATGAAGCAGAGATGGAGAGCAAATGTCCCCTGCTCCAGATACAGTCAGTCCTGCTGCAAAACATCCCACCCACCTGCTCCCCTTTACCGAACACATTCCCCCCTGTCTGTTCTGAGCAGAAGAAGAGACTTATTTGGGGCACTCATTACCCTCATAGTAAAGAGGTCAGAGCAACTTAAAGAAGTAGACATACATTTTATTTAGTTGTTCTGTACATAAAGGGCCATACCAGGACAGGTGTTAACCATGGGAAATATTAACACATGCAAATGGTATAAGAAAATAAAAGGCACAATTTTTTATTTTGAATTAAGAGGACAACACAGAGGCACTCTAAAACATGAGGGAAAAAAACAGTAATACTGCTAATGCCTTTACAAAGCACGTTAATAAAACATATGTTTACCCAACTAAAACATAAATTAAAATTGGTGTATTGCTTAATCAGAGGGTTTAATATGGAGGTTGCACAAGGAAACCCAAACTACATTTGAATGGATTGATTCCACAGAGGCAATAAAAACAAGTCTAATTCATATTTTAATGAGGAAATGTTCATTGAGACAAAGCAGCATTTGACCTGGGAGAGGCCAAGAGGTCATGCACAGAGGCCACCAGCAGGCATTTTTTTCCCTTTAAAAAAAGTCACCTTCAGTCTAATTGTTTACAAGGTTATTAAAACAAATATTAAATGCTCAATTCAACAGTTGCCTAACAAAAAAAACACTACAGTCAGGACATGATTGATAGTTGTACAATGGTATTACTCTACCCAATGAAAAAGCTCAGGGGGATTGATGGGCAAGCACTAGGGAAGAGACAACAGGAAGGGTAAGTCTTCTTTACAGCAGAGATCTAATGAAGCACTTTATCAGCACACTCACACCAAGACCAGAGAGCAGGACAGATTTGGCATCACAATGTCAGTTAGACATAACCAAAGACAACCAAGTTCTCTTCTCAGGTCCTGTGCTTGACAGTCAACACTGGCTAGAGATGAGAGTCAGGGGTGTAACCAATCACCACCTTAGGGAACCCGGAGAGGAAACAGGGAAGAATTGCTTGTACTAAAGTTGCATTTTTCAGTGAAAGGCATTGATGAGGTGTCATTGGCTGGCTGCAACATTTGCCCACCTCCTGTGACCCATATCATTGGATGCATGAGGCATCCGTCTCATAGAAAAGCCCTTACCCCTCAACAGCATTTATAAGTACTCTTACAACATTGGCTATAGCCTGGTCACAGTCATGCACTTATACTACAACAAACGCTTCGCTCAGCACTCCTGAATTTATGGCACAAATTAAACAAAATATGTCTTCACATATGGCCATTTCACATGTAGTCTGGGGAAAACATAAATAACGAAACTGTCAACTAGGTCTGTGTCACTGAGGCTATGGGCTATTCCACAAGGCAGAATCCATGTGGGCTTGAACTCCTCTGTCAGCCTCTGCCTTGTCCTCCTGCCCAAGTCAGCTCAGCTTGTGTCAGTCAAGAGAGGTGTTGAGACTGATACACACACACACACACACACACACACACACACACACACACACACACACACACACACACACACACACACACACACACACACACACAAGTAATGGTCAATCTGTGTGTGTGTGTGTACGTGGCTAAGGTACCAACAGTGAATGATTGTTTGGAGAGAGACACAGTCAACTGTCTGGTTCTATCCTCAGGCTCCACTTGGAGCCCTTTATGACTTTGCTCTCCTCAGTCAGTCCATGTGATGTTCAGTCACCTCTCTTCTTTTTCACATTAACCTCCTCCCATCCACAACACAAAACACACAGTCCAAGCAAGCTCTCAAAAAATCCCTAAGTATTCAAATGTAACCAAGATCAAATAAAAAATGACCAGGTAAGACATGGCGTCATGGGAGCCATGGCAACACACACAACCAACCGATAGTCTGAAAATGAAAAGACAAAGGCAAAAAACACTGACGAGCCTGTAACCAGATGGGGGAGTTTAGTTGAGTCCAGAGCTGTAAACAGTCAGAAAGCCGCACAATGGTTGGCATGACGATAACAGAGACCGCTGTCGCACAGCCCCAAGCAGGCAAGCAAATAACCGTGGTGACATTGGCGGGCGGGATGGAGACAGCCAGCAGGTTTGAGTGTCACTGTGGGGAGGGAGGGTTGGTTGGGGTCCAGGTCATTCACTCTCATCCGGATTCTGGGGGTCCATTATTTTGACATGGGTGAAGGGGAAGAGACCCCTCCGGCCATTCACCTCTCCCTCCCACTGACCGCTGATGTTCATCCTCGTCACTTTGACTATATCACCCACCTGAGGAGAAATGAAGGACAGTTGGAATTAAGTTTTCCTTAATTCCACAGACAAATGAGGTGGACAATTTAAGATAAGTGTAAGAGCCTCCATCACACAATAAAGTACTGACAGACTCATTGATCTTCAACCCTCCATGTATTTGACACCGTAATATGGTTGTGACAGGTCGAGCAGAAAGCCATAACTTTGGTGCTTTGCGACACTGTGCATGACCCCTATCTGCACAGACCATATGCTATTCACTCAGGATTAAATGTGGGAAGTTGTCATTGTTAAGAGGAAGATTAAAACCTAAACGTGGAGGGCAGGCTCTAGATGTAGCAGAAAGTATGGATCAGAATGAGGCATCAAGCACATTGAAGTCATATAGACGTGCCATCCATAACCATAATCCTCACCTCGCATAATGAAAGAACATTGATGTACTCAACATTTAATATAACTAATTGGACTACTTCGAAAGGATGACAAAGTGATGGGTGAATGGGTCCTGAAATAACCTCTCAGGAAAATCCAATGCACACTGAGTGTACAAAAATTAGGAACACCTGCTCTTTCCATGACAGATTGACCAGGTGAATACAGGTGAAAGCTATGATCTCTTATTGATGTCACTTGTTAAATTCACTTCAATAACGAAGGGGAGGAGAAAGGTTAAAGAAGTTTTAAGCCTTGAGACAATTGAGACATGGATTGTGTATTCTACACCTGCATTGCTTGCTGTTTGGGGTTTTAGGCTGGGTTTCTGTACAGCACTTTGAGATATCAGCTGATGTACGAAGGGCTATATAAATAAATTTGATTTGATTTGTATCTGTGGCATTCAGAGGGTGAATGGGCGAGACAAAAGATATACGTATATTTGAACAGGGTATGGTAGTAGGTGCCAAGCCCACCGGTTTGAGTGTGTCAAGAACTGCAAAGCTGCTGGGTTTTTCACACTCAACAGTTTCCCTTGTGTGTCAAGAATGATCCAACACCCAAAGCACATTGAGCCAACTTGACACAACTGTGGAAAGCATTGGAGCCAACATGGGCCAGCATCCCTGTGGAACACTTGACACCTTGTAGAGTCCATGCCCCGACGAATTGAGACTGTTCTGAGGGCAAAGGGGGGTGCAGTCCACATTAGGAAGGTGTTCGTACACTGTGTGTATAGGCTACTTGTACTTTCTTTATATAAGTAATGATCCTGTTGTGTGGTGATACAATATTCTAAAATGGACATCGCAAATGTTCATATATTTTCAATAACCAAACATTTGGCTGGTAATAACTATACTTCAGTAGCCGTTTTCTGTTATGAAGGGGCTGGGTGGTGCGGTATATCACAGGGTATATTGGGGGAGGCAGGTAGCCTAGTGGTTAGAGTGTTGGGACAGAAACCAAAAGGTTGCTAGATCAAATCCCTGAGCTGACAAGGTACAAATGTCGTTCTGCCCCTGAACGAGCCAGTTAACCCACTGTTCCCCGGTAGGCTGTTGTAAATAATAATTTGTTCTTAACTGATTTGCCTAGTTAAATAAAAGTAAATAAAAAATATTCCTAATTTCAGATGAACTTTTATATAATGACTGAGGTTCATTTTCTGAAACAGATGATCCCAAAATAGCCTGCTAAATTGTAGGTTTTTGCTGTTGGCCATGACCTACTCTGAGTGACAGAGATAGTATTAGATTGAATCCATTTGAATCACTTTTTGACAGCACCCCTTTTGAATTTGAACAAAACCTTACATACATATTTTTCCATTGTAGAAGTGCTCAGAAAATTACAGTTTGGACCTGAATGACAAAAAAATTAAAGGAGATAAACGTGCTCAAAGTTGACCCATTTTGCATACCCCACCATACCATGAGACATACATATCTTCATTACTGGAAAATATAAAAACAGTTGAGTTCGATATCATTTAAAAGCTTACAAACAGGGTTGTCAAATTGGAAAAACATTTTTTTTTTTTACTGTTAACGTCAATGATTTAATAACACTTTAACTCTGATTTTTTTCATATTATTGTATGTTGTAGCTTAGACCCTATTTTACATCATCTGGGGTTGTGTTGTGCACGCCATCGGTTGAGATACAGCATACTCTTGAACACAGCGTGTGTGTCATGTTTTGTCTGTGTACTAAAATAGACATTTTAACTCTCAAATAGTACTACAAAGAAGGTTGGAGTTCACACATCAGAGAATGTTGACTTGAATGGGAATATGTTGTTTTAAATTATACTGTCAATCCTCCACAGGGAACCTATTGACAACATAGAAACATAAATAATAGAATAGACATGATCATTTAAGTTGACATTTGAATGTGGGTGGACCGGCGATCATTTTTGTGGTTGTAATTAGAAGTTAACTTCAATTTAAAATTTCAATGGTGTAGCAGCTAAATTGCAGTGGTATGATGGGATACGTCCATTCTATTAATTGTATTTCTATGATTGAAATTAAGAGTATTCAAGAGCATGTCATATCTCAACCGATGGCAGGCACAACACAAAAACCTCAGATGCGAAATAGGGTCTAAGCTATAAAAATACGCAAATATGAGAACAATTCTCAACAGAATTTGTTTAACTTAAAAATAATTGTTTGACAGTTTGACACCTTTTTTCTCAATTACATTTGCTCACCTCCTGTGTCCCCTCACCGCCACCCTCTCTCACCTACTTTGATAGCTTCCGTCCCCCTCCTCGCCCCTACCTGGGCTCGAACCAGGAACACATCGACAACAGCCACACTCAAAGCATCGTTACCCATCGCTCTACAAAAGCCGCTGCCCTTGCAGCGCAAGGGGAATAACTACTCCAAATCTAAAAGCGAGTGACGTTTGAAACAGTATTAGCGCACACCCAGTTAACTAGCTTGCCATTTCACATTGGTTACACCAGCCATTAGGCTGATAGGCTTGAAGTCATAAACAGCGGTGTGCTTGCGAAGAGCTGCTGGCAAAACGCACAAAAGTGCGGTTTGAATGAATGGTTACAGGCCTGCTGCTGCTCAATCAGACTGCTCTATCAAATTAGACTTAATTATAACATAATAACAATGCTTAAATGAGAAACGGTTTACAATAGTGTGGGGGTCTAGTACTCTGAAGCCCCTCCCCCACAGTTTCCATGATTAAGTCAGATTTGACTTAAACCAAGGTGGTGAAGGCTACAGTAACATTAACTGACCAAATTGTGGCTGTGTTCTGGGGTATGCTGGTAATCCAAGGCATTAGTCAGCCTTGCTCTAGTTTGTGAAAGAGGTGGTGCTATTCACACAACCCCAGACTTTCTTTCTGACAGATGGAAATCTGAAGCACTAAGCTGCCGTCTGCTCTGGTGGATACACGATGAGAACAAACTGATCTGATGCACAAAACACGTCCCCTCTGATTAATGAATAATCTCAGGATTTCTCTCTCTTGCAACCGCTCTCTAGTCTCGAAAACCCGACCCTCAGCAACACAGTGGCTGGTTTCAATAATAGACTTTTTTTGCATAGAGGAATTACATCACTGCCTACGTTGATAAGGGGAAAAGACTGAGGCAGACATGCAAGAAAGTCACGATTCCAAAGCTAATTTTGCAGTGGGTTTAGTTAATCTTGTAACTACCCATCCCGGATCCGGGAGCGTAATCATCAACTGACACTAATTAGCATAACGCAACAGACATAAATATTACTAGAAAATATTCATATTCATGAAATCACAAGTGAAATATATTGAAACACAGCTTAGCCTTTTGTTAATTACCCTGAAAATATGCTTTACAGCCAAAGCAAGACAAGCATTTGTGTAAGTTTATCGATAGCCTAGCATAGCATTATGCCTAGCTAGCAGCAGGCAACCTGGTCACGAAAATCCGAAAAGCAATCAAATTAAATCGTTTACCTTTGATGAGCTTCGGATGTTTTCACTCACAAGACTCCCAGTTAGATAGCAAATGTTCCTTTTTTCCAAAAATATATATATTTTTTAGCCGAAATAACCCCGTTAGTTCTTCACGTTTGGCTGAGAATTCGACCGGAAATTGCGGTCACGACAACGCTGAAAAATATTCCAAATTAGCTCCATAATATCGACAGAAACATGGTAAACGTTGTTTATAATCAATCCTCAAGGTGTTTTTCAAATATCTATTCGATAATATATCTACCTGGGACAGATGGCTTCTTAGTAGGAAAGAGAGAAACAATGGCCGCATTTGTCCTTTACGCACAAAACACTCTGAGAGACTTCAGCTGACCACTGACGCAATGTTGACGTTCAGGCTCATTTTTCAAAATAAAAGCCTGAAACTATGTATTGTGACACTAGACACATTAGGGAAGCCATAGAAAAAGGAATCTGGTTGATATCTCATTCACTGCTCAATAGGGACGCATAGGAACGCAGAGGTCTCTAAATAAGAGTCCCTTCCTGATTGGATTTTTCTCAGGCTTTCGCCTGCAATATCAGTTCTGTTATACTCGCAGACAATATTTTTACAGTTTTGGAAACTTTAGAGTGTTTTCTATCCTAAGCTGTCAATTATATGCATATTCTAGCATCTTGTCCTGACAAAATAGCCCGTTTACTTAGGGAACGTTACTTTTCCAAAAATGAAAATAGTGCCCCCTAGATTCAAGTATTTAAGGTAGTTGACGCAAACTATCTAGAAGAAAAAGAAACGCACACCTATTCAGACGAGGTGCTGGTTAGCGGAATAGAAACCAGAGAGCCGCACACCCTAGGAGCTCAGATGCAAAAAAAAATCAAACACTGCGGGATGACTCGTTGCCATTGTAATTGTTTGTAAACTTGTGTAGTCAAATTAATCTATGATCGTATGCTATCAATTTGTTGTTTGTATGCTGTTCTTTGTATGACATTTTAATATTTGATTATTTACCAATGATATTAGGCCACTCTTGGCCATGATTACAGACACCTGTGTCTTTTGACACTATATAAACGAGTCATCCCGCAGTGTTTGTGATTATACCCTGATGAAGACAGCTTTGCTGTCGAAACGTTGGTATTACATTTTTTTTTGCATCTGAGCTCCTAGAGTGTGCAGCTCTTTTATTTTCAAGTTGACGCAAACTAGCCACTTGCAAAATGCACTCATTAAAAATAACCTCAGTGATCTCCAACTTGTTAGCTACTATTTTGTATTTTATTCAAATTGGACAAAGTATTGAAGTAGGCAGTGACGTAGTTCCTCTATGCCAGCGGCCATCAACTAGGCTCAGCTGTGGGCCATTTTTTTCTTCAGAGGATGGTCGGTGGGACAGAACATAAGTATATATCATTTGTACTCAAGAATCCCAAACAGATACAGTATTTGCAAACCTTGACGAGATTGATCCTCAATGACATATGTCTCTTGATTTATGAGTGGAAATACTTTGAGATGAATTCCTAATGAATTTACAGTCTTATGTCCAAAAATCAAGGGTCGGGTTTTCGATACTACCCTCTGTCAGAGCAAGGTCTACAGAGAATAAAGCCTGAATTTACTTCAATGCTTAAACCACTGACCAAAGGTGAAGCTCTTGTAGTGTTGTTTGACACTCACTTGGCACGTCATCAGCCCTAGCCTCCCCGTGGGGTGCCTGTCCTTCAGGGGTGGTCTTTGGGACAGCGGGAGCCCCTGAAGGCTAGCTTAACAAATAGAGATGATTCGAGAGAGCTGAGACACCTGCCGCCACTGATTACTCAGCATTTCTACTCCACAGAAAGCTGAGTACTTTGTACTTCCTCTCGAAAAATCAACACAGACTGATACCACTGGCAAGGACAGAAGGCGGCGAGGAGGAGAAAAGACTAGCTATTTATTTAACCTTTATTTAACTAGGCAAGTCAGTTAAGAATAAATTCTTATTTACAATGACGGCCTACCCCGACCAAACCCAGATCCCGCTGGGCCAATTGTGTGCCGCCCTATGGGACGGTTGTGATTCAGCCTGGAATCAAACCAGGGTCTGTAGTGACACCACTAGCACCAAGATGCAGTGCCTTAGACCGCTGCGCCACTTGGGAGCCCAAATGCTAAATATGAGGGATGCAAGACAGTTCTGATGCCGCAAGCATATTCTGTCGTCACCTCAACTGTCATTAAATGACTTGATCCATAATATTTAGCACAATGGCTGTGTTTACACAGGCAGCCCAATTCTTATCTTTTTTTGTGTAATTGGTCTTTTGACCTATCAGATCAGCTCTGAAAAAGATTTGATGTGAATAGATCTGATGCAATTCATCAAAAGACCAATTAGTGGAATAAATATCAGAATTGGGCTGCCTGTGTAGACTTTCCGCATTCAGACCCTAACTGCTTTAGCACCTATTGATGATAGTATCTTCTTGCTTGCTTTAAACATTAACATGCATCAGAAAAAAATGGTTAAATTACTACACCTTTACAGGGTTAGGGTTCCCATATTTCCATGTTACAGCTCTTGTTTATGTAAAACAGATGGGAGACAAGGTGGACTACCTCCGCTAATTAGCTATCTGCGTCTAACAACACCTGTGTGTAAACGGAAGATGGACGCCTTAAACGAGTTGTCACTGAAAAATACTGTTGGCTGCAACTGTGTTAAAATGGGTTAAAAAAGTGTACAGTTAGTGTGTATTTTACATTTGTGAAACTAGTTTGATGTGATATGAAAGTAGAGGGATTTATGTTTCTAGAACCGTACCACAATTAAGAATCGATTCACGTTTAGATAGAGTATTTGGTTGTTTTGGTATACATAGCAAATCGCCTTCAAACAGAACATGTAAGGTCCTTGGACTATAAGGAGTAACGCTAGGCTCCTTTAGTCCATTATTGGGCCCAGTGTAGCTAATGGGTACTGTGTCTGCAGGCTTAAGTTCCTGACAAATTACAACACAACTTTCCCATTACCAGCTCATTAAATCTTATGAAATGTACAGAATCTAGTGAACTACAAGCATAGAAGACAACTGGGAACATTTAGGCATTGAGGCCTCCCTTCACAAAGCCATGCTGGGACAGAAAGTGAGGGACTCCTACCTCTAGAGCCAGGGCCGTCTTGTCATAGGCACAGGGCACTCGTTTCTGGATGGCCTTAGCCATGACGGGCCCATTCTGCATGGAGGGCAGGGGGGTGATGACCGCTCCGGGGGTGCCAGGGGGAAGGGGCGAAGGGGTCTGAGGCTGAGCGTAAGCGTGGGCCGGCTCGGGGATGCCATAGCTGTTGGAGTTGCGGGAGCCGTGAGGAGGCTGGCCAGGATGAGGGGAGGGTCGCACCAGCTTCTCCACATAGGGCACAGGGATCATGCCCATGCGGCCCTCCTTGCTCTTGGCACTCCACCACTGCTCCTCAGGCTTCTCCAGGATGATCAGGATCTCCCCCTTCTTAAAGGGCAGGTCCTCAGCATCGCTGCCCGTGAAGTCGTACAGAGTCCGCACATACTCCAGGTTGTCTTCTGGGCCGCCCATCGTCTGAATGGGGCTGGTGCCTATAGCTGTGTTTGGGTACCTGGGGAGGAAGAGGGCCGGAGGAGGGGGAGCATAAAAAAAAAAACAGATTAACATATAAATGCAACATGTAAAGTGTTGGTCCCATGTTTCATGAGCTGGAATAAAAAGTCCCAGAAATGTTCCATAGGCACAAAAAGCTCATCTCTAAAATGTTGTGCACAAATTTGTTTACATCCCTGTTAGTAAGAATCTCTCTTTGGCCAAGATATTCCATCCACCTGACAGGTGTGGCATATCAATAAGTCAATTTAACAGCACAATCATTACACATGTGCATCTTGTGCTGGGGACAATAAAAGGCCACTAAAATGTGCACACAACACAATGCCACAGGTGTCTCAAGTTGAGGGAGCATGCAAATGATATGCTGACTGCAGAAATGTTCACCAGAACTGTTGTCAGAGAATTGAATGTTCCTTTCTCTACCATAAGCCACCTACAAAGTTGTTTTAGAGGATTTGGCAGCATGTCCAACCGGCGTCACAACCGCAGACCAAGTGTATGGTTTTGTGAGGGCGAGCAGTTTGCTGATGTCCACGTTGTGAACACAGTGCCCCATGGTGGCAGTGGGGTTATGTTATGGGCAGGCATAAACTACTGACAACGAACACAATTGCATTTTATTGATGGCAATTTGAATGCATAGAGATTCCGTGACGAGATCCTGAGGCCCATTGTCATGCCATTCATCTGCCGCCATCATCTCATTCTTTTAGCATGATAATACACTGCCCCATATCGCAAGGATCTGTACACAATTCCTGGAAGCTGAACATTTCACAGTTCTTCCATGGCCTGCATACTCACCAGACACGTCAACCATTGAGCATGTTTGGGATGCTGGATCGACGTGTACGACAGCATGTTCCAGTTCCCACCAATATGCAGCAACTTTGCACAGCCATTGAAGAGGAGTGGGACAACATTCCAGAAGCCACAATCAACAGCCTGATTGATGCGAAGGAGATGTGTCGCACTACATGAAGAAAATGGTGGTCACACCAGATACTAACTGGTTTTCTGATCCACGCCCCCAACTTTAAAAAAAAAGATATGTGACCAACAGATGCATATCTGTTTCTCCAGTCCATAAACTAGGGCCTAATTTATTTAAATTGACTGATTTTCTTATACAAACTAACTCCGTAAAATCTTTTTTTAATTGTTTCTTGTTGCATTTATACACTATATATACAAAAGTTTGTGGACACCACTTCAAATTAGTGGATTTGGCTATTTTTTTTGTGCAGTATTTCACACCAGTTGTGGACAGGTAAATAAAAATCAAGCACACAGACAGGAAATCTCCATAGACAAACATTGTCAGTAGAATGGCCTTACTGAAGAGCTCAGTGACTTTCAACGTGGCACCGCCATAGGATACCACCTTTCGAACAAGTCAGTTCGCCAACTTTCTGCCCTTCGAGAGCTGCCCCAGTCAACTGTAAGTGCTGTTATTGTAAAGTGGAATATCTAGGATCAACAACTGCTCAGACACAAAGTGGTAGGCCACACAAGCTCACAGAACACTGACCACCGAGTGCTGAAGCACGTAGCGTATAAAAATCATCTGTCCTCGGTTGCAACACTCACTACAGAGTTCCAAACTGCCTCTGGAAGCAACGTCAGCACAAGAACTGTTCGTCTGGAGCTTCATGAAATGGGTTTCCATGGACGAGCAGCCACACAATGCGTAATGCCAAGCGACGACTGGAGTGGTGTAAAGATCGCCACCATTGGACTCTGGAGCAGTGGAAACACGTTCTCGAGTGATGACTAACGCTTCACCGACAGACGAATCTGGGTTTGGCGGAGGCCAGGGGAACCCTACCTGCCCGATTGCATAGTGCCAACTGTGAAGTTGGGTGGAGGGGGAATAATGGTCTGGGGGCTGTTTTCATGGTTTGGGCTAGGCCCCTTAGTTCCAGTGAAGGGAAATCTTAACATTACAGCATACAATTACATTCTAGACGATTCTGTGCTTTCAACGTTGTGGAAGGCCCTTTCCTGTTTCAGCATGACATTGGCCAAATGCACAAAGCGAGTTCCATACAGAAATGGTCTGTTGAGATCGGTGTGTTAGAACTTGACTGGACAGAGCATTGACCTCAACCCCATCGAACACCTTTGGGATGAATTGGAATGCTGACTGCGAGGAAGGCCTAATCGCCCATCATCAGTGCCCGACCTCGCTTGTGTTCGTGGCTGAATGGAATCAAGTCCCTACAGCAATATTCCAACATCTAGTGGAAAGCCTTCCCAGAAGAATGGAGGCTGTTATAGCAGCAAAGGGGGACCAACTTCATATTAATGCCGATGATTTTGAAATAAGATGTTCGACTAGAAGCAGGTGTCCACATACTTTGTCATGAAGTGTATTTTGGTTCAGTATTGATTATCACACGACTGTTTCAATATAATATGAACACAAGTTTTACTGCTGAAATACTGAAATCATCTGACTAGATCAGTATTTCCCAGTATTTTGGTTTTTGCCTTAGCACTACACAGCTGATTCAAATAATCAATGTTTGCTAGTGCTAGGGCAAAAAACAAAACGTGCACCCCTTGGGGTCCACAGGACAGAGTTTGGGAAACGCTGGACTAGATCAAAGTACATACATTCCTCTCCCCAAATGTCACTACTGTTTTGTGTCACACCCCCTTTGTGAACATACCACACCAGTCAAGGTTAAAATTGTTATGAAACATATAAATAACTCAAACTGGTGTAAGACAGTAGCCCTAGCCAGACAGGAACTATGCAAGTCATTGTTAAACCTGTCATTACATGCAGTCACTACTCAATAAGTAGAAGACTGGTAAAGTTTATGATTGACATGGGATACAACCCTCAGACTCAGTTTCTGAGAGGTCCATCACATAGCAGGTAATGTGTCAAATCATTCGAATTTTAAAGATCTTGAAAACCTGAGGCCTAAATAAGAGCTTTTAACTTATTTCCATTGAGTGGTATGTGGCCGCAGGCGCAGCCTCTGGCAGTTCCTTACCTGGGGGCAGGTTCTATCAGTGTAGTCGTATCCAGGTAGTGGATTTTATAGAACTCCAAAAGTGCTGGGAGGTGATCAAATTCTTGATCTCCAATTTTGAACCTCATGCTTGGTAAGGAGTTGATGATATAGTGGGACACTTTGGAATTTTCAGATACTGACAGCACATAGTCGCCAGGGCAGGTTGAAGAATCCCGAACCAAAAACATGCCATGCCTCTGTCCTTGTAATCTATTCTGCGCCTCCTGTCTTGACACCGGCCCAAAATACCAACTGGACCGGTCCGATGGATCGAACCTTGCAGATGACATATTTGATCAAAATTAACTTCTATAAATAAAATAGAAATAACAAATATTAGTTTAAAACAATAAATAAACAAAAACACAGAACTAAATAAGCTAGATAACGATTTTGAAGATCCAGGGAAGGGTAATCAGCCGCCCAAATTGATTTTCAAGTCGAAGGCTGCAGGCTTCAGTTAGTTAAATCCAATACAAACGTAACCTGACGTTTCAGAGACTGTGAATAGCCTGAGACAACTCTGAAGCGTAACGGTTATCCGTTTATTGTCAATGACAAATGCCAGTTCTCAATGTCTAAAAGTAGAAGCTATACATATACAGAATGCCTGACTGCAACAATGATCAATCAAGGTTCCTCTTTAAGTTCCGTCTTCCGAAAAAGCAAACATACATCTCATGAAACAATATAATGTATATCCAGTCCCTGTCAGTAAATGAGAACGGAAAAGGTCGCCTCACTACTTGATTAAACGAGTCTCCATTGTCGATACAATGTTGCAAATAGCTGTGCGCCGAAGCCCAAATTGTTACTTTGTATCTTCTTGGTCGAACTGTAAGGCACGAAATATATATGTTCAATCCTTTTCTTGAGTCCCGACAGACTTTTGAGGCAGTAACAAAAAATGGCGGCCTGCAACACGTCTCCACACAAATTTAAATCACAAGAGTATCTCGGTTCCCCTGCATGTGTATAGAGTCCCAAAACAGTCGAATTTCTTGAGTATATTTCTGTCCCCTGATTTTTTTCAATAATAAGGTCTCACTAGTATTTGTCTTTCCCTTGTTTATACTCGGCTCCACACCTCCAACCTGATTGAGTCTGAGACAAAAAAAAATGGCGGATAGAGGGCGGATCTGCGCGCTCCCAGTCTATCTGCACGTCACTGTCGCCTCGAGCGAGTGCTCCACCCCGGCGCGACAAAAAAATACAATGTGGGTTTCTGAGAAGAAGAAAAAAATCACTACAGCTGTCTATATGAAATAGATGTCTATCTGAAACGACACAGTGGATTTTATTATTAGTTGGCTGAGGCTTATCTAATTGCCTGAAAACCCCCACTGATAATGAGTGGAGGTAAAGACAGGTTCTTGGCCTGCATCCAATCATGTGGACAACATAGGAGAACTTCATATCCAGATCATAGGAAGACCTTGATGGTGGTCCTTTGTACAAATGTATAGTTTTCAAATGGACTTTGATTCAGAAGGCAACTTGTACTGCGGGAAGTAGCACCCATGAAAAAATTATACAAATATTGTTTGCTAAAGAAAAAGTAGTACACGGGGCCTTTACTTTTTAAAATGTGTTGTTTAACCTTTATTTAACTAGGCAAGACAGTTAAGAATTTTTTTACATTTACAATGAAGGCCTACCAAAAGGCAAAAGGCCTCCTGCAGGGACAGGGCCTGTGATAAAAATATATATATAAAGAAAAATAGGACAAAACACACATCACAACAAGAGAGACAAAACAACACTACATAAAGAGAGACCTAAAGACAACAACATAGCAAGGCAGCAACACATGAAAACACAGCATGGTAGCAGCACAACATGGCAGCAGCACAACACATGGTACAAACATTATTGGGCACAGACAACAGCACAAAGGGTAAGAAGGTGGAGACAGCAATACATCACGCTTCTATTACTTGTATTAGCAGACTGATATAAATGTCTGTAGCGTGGGCCAAAACTTTTTTTCAGCATATCTGCTTTGTCAAAAAGGTACAATAGTTGTATAGTTAAGGACAGTATCTTGCAGGATTCAATAGTTGGAATTTTAAGCCCTGTCCCTTTCTCTGCAATTGTAATTCTAATGGAATCCAGAAATAACAAAACCATGTCCTCAAATATTTACATCAAACAGTTCAAAGTTATGGGCAAAGACAAAAAACATCCACATCAAATTAGATATTTTTCTTGATCAAATAACACGGAAAACAAACCCTTTTTGTGCAGTATTAATTTACCATCCTTACAAACCACTTATTGTAAATATACATTACTGGATCTTACATAGCCTGGTCATCTAGATTTGTACCATTAGACTTTCCATCACCATGAAGAAAACTATGCATAATACAGTAATTGAATACATTGAGAAGTCTAGTGGTTTGTGGCAATGTGATGTGATGATGTGGCTCAGTTGGGAAAGCATGGCGCTTACAATACTAGGGTTGTGGGTTTGATTCCCACGGGGGACCAGTATGAAAATGTATGCACTCACTAGTAAGTTGCATTGGATAAGAGTGTCTACTAAAAAGGAATCAATTGACCATTTCAGTTTTCACATAGAAATAAGTTGCAGTATTATCAGGTGAACTGCTTTGTACAGATAATTATCAGACTCAAGTTACAAATGCTGGTAAACATTCAAATACATTTAATGTTTTATTTTTTTATACTAAAGTAGTGCACTGGGCCTTTACTAGTCCTGTATTAGTGGACCGATTTAGACATCTTCAGCACAGGTAACTGTTGACAGTAGATTATTAGCCTAGTGTATGCTATTCACTATTCAGTCTACACATGAATAGATGTCCCCAGCAGCATATTTCCCTATTTCAATTCCTGTTGATTCTCAACTTCCCCTCCATTCAAGCTTCTCTGAAGTGTCATCTGGCACAGAACCGTGACAGATCAACTTGGGCCTCCCCACATTCTAGAAAGGGACAGGCTGCATTTGAATTCAGGAAACATTGCCACCCAAGACCCCTCTTGCAAACCATAAAGCAAATGAGTTCATGCATGGTATTAGGACTAATATTAGCATGAGATGTTGTTTTGTAGACTTTATGAGGCAACCACATAGAACAGAGCAAAAAGTATAACATTGGGCCACATTGAGATTGTATCTTCCTCTCTTGGTTTGGAAATAGAAGAGTTGTCATGGTCCACACCTCTTGAGACTGCAGCTGGTTTGGTCTCATCACTGCAACACAGTCTGAATGTTAATAGATTTGCACCCACTGGTTCTTGCTAATGCCTGCCAATTCCCACATTCCCGCAAAGGCTCACTGGTGCAACAAATTGGATGAAAACAATCAGGAGTTTTTATGTGAATGTATAATATCTGCTGATTTCACCAGAGGTGGCTGGTCTGAGGAGCTGTAGGACAGGCTCATTTTAATGGATGGAATGGAATAGATGGAATGGAATCAAACACGTTGTTTCCATGTGTTTGATGTGTTTGGTACCATTCCATTGATTCCATTCCAGCCATTATAATGAGCCCGTCCTCCGATATCTTCTCCTATAGCTCCTCTCACCAGCCTTCTCAGGATTACAGGTATAGGCCTAGGATGCTTTATACAAATTGCACATTGCATTTGTTCTCTTCACTGACCAAGATGGAAAATACCATAAAGATGAATTTACAGAATTTCTGCAAACCTACTGATTTATTTTTAGTGTTTTTATGTATAATTTCTGCATTATGGTTCTTTGAAAAATGCCTTCTAAGTTATTTGTTTCATTTTAATTTTCAATTAAGGAAGAATGTTCAGTGTGTCTGTTTTTTATGATTGTGTTTTGCTTTCGTGTATTGTCTTGTATAATAAAATGTATTTTAATGTGTATGGATGTGTAATTTAATGTGTATATTGCATTTTGATGTGTAATGTTATGCTAAACAGGGCTCATATGGAAAAGAGACATTGGTCTCAGCATTGACTCCCTATCAAAAAAAAATAATTCCTGGAATGACCAATGATTCTGTAAAAACAATAAAACACACACACAAAAACAACTGCTACGGCAGTCATAAGTGTTGGTAAGGACAGACAAAAATGGATATACTGTAGGCCTATGCATATCAGAATCAGACCTGTTTCTTTGTCCCTTTGAAATACACTTCCCCTTTACAAATAACAAATCACCCATGCAATATACCGTGTAATTTATGTTAAAACTGGTAATGCCAAAATGTATGCATTTAGGCTATTTGGGAGATGCAATCTTTGTGTTTGTGTGACTCTGCTGGAATGCAAGACACCTGGTTTCCTCGATTTCAACACCCTCTAGTGGGTAATGGAAACCACCATGAACCTTCATTTATTTATTTAGAACTTTCATTATTTCCACAGTGAGGTCACATGATGCTGAAATAGATTCTGAATAGACTGAGATCCCTGGAGGAGAGACTTGGATTAACATGGGTGAATATTAACATGAGTGAACATTTAAATCATATATCACATTAACCCTATATATAGATTCCTCTCGCTTCTTATTTCTCGTGTTTTATTTATATATACACTGATTGTACAAAACATTAGGAACACCTGCTCTTTCCATGACAGACTGACCAGGTGAATCCAGGTGAAAGCTATGATCACTTATTTATGTAACCTGTTAAATCCACTTCAATCGGTGTAGGTGAAGGGGAGGAGACAGGTTAAAGATGGATATTTAATTGTTGAGAAATGGATTGTGTATGTGTGACACTCAGAGGGTGAATGGGCAAGACAAAAGATTTAAGTGCCTTTGAACAAGGTATGGTAGTAGGTGGCAGTCACACTTGTTTGAGTCTGTCAAAAACTGCAATGCTGCTGGGTTTTTCACACTCAACACTTTACATTGTGACTCAAGAATGGTCCACTACCCAAAGCATATCCAGCCAACTTGACACAACTGTGGGAAACAGTGGCGTCCACGTGGTCCAGCAACCCTGTGGAATGCTTTCGACACCTTGTAGAGTCCATGCCCTGACAACTTGAGGCTATACTGAGGGCAAAAGGGGGTGCAACTTAATATTAGGAAGGTGTTCCTAATTTTCTATACAATCTGTGTGTGTGTGTGTGTGTGTGTGTGTGTGTGTGTGTGTGTGTGTGTGTGTGTGTGTGTGTGTGTGTGTGTGTGTGTGTGTGTGTGTGTGTGTGTGTGTGTGTGTGTGTGTGTGTGTGTGTGTGTATATATACAGTTGAAGTGGGAAGTTTACATAGCCAAATACATTTAAACTCAGTTTTCACAATTCCTGACATTTAATCCTAGTAAAAATGCCCTGTCTTAGGTCAGGTAGGATCACCACTTTATTTTAAGAATGTGAAACATTCCCAGTTTGTCAGCAGTTTACATACACTCGATTAGTATCGATAAAAGTGTTAAACAAACCAAAATATATATTATATTTGAGATGCTTCAAAGTAGCCACCCTTTACCTAACAGCTTTTCACACTCTTTGCATTCTCTCAACCAGCTTCACCTGGAATGCTTTTACAACAGTCTTGAAGGAGTTCCCACATATGCTGAGCACTTGTTGGATGTTTTTCCTTCACTCTGCAGTCCAACTCATCCCAAACCATCTCAATTAGGAATATCATTTGAGGTCAGGTGATTGTGGAGGCCAGGTCATCTGATGCTGCACTCCATCACTATCCATCTTGTTCAAATAGCCCTTACACAGATGTTGAGTGTGTTTGTTGGGTCATTGTCCTGTTGAGAAACAAATGATAGTCCCACTAGGCGCAAACCGAATGGGATGGCGTATCACTGCAGAATGCTGTGGTAGCCATGCTGGTTAAGTGTGCCTTGAATTCTTAATAAATCACAGACAGTGTCACCAGTAAAGCATCCCCACATCATCACACTTCCTCTTCCATGCTTCATGGTGTGAACCACGCATGCGGAGATCATCCGTTCACCTACTCTGCATCTCACAAAGACACAGCACTCATCAGACCAAAGCACAGATCTCCACCTGTCTAAAGTCCATTGCTCGTGTTTCTTACCCCAACCAAGTTTCTTCTTTTTATTGGTGTCTTTTAGCAGTGGTTCATTGCAGCAATTCGACAATGAAGGCCTGATTCACTAAGTATTCTCTAAATAGTTGATGTTGAGATGTGTCTGTTACTTGAACTATGTGAAGCATTTATTTGGGCTGCAATCTGAGGTGCAGTTAACTCTAATGAACTTATCCTCTACAGCAGAGGTAACTCTAGGTCTTCCATTCCTGTGGCGGTCCTCATGAGAGCCAGTTTCATCATAGTGCTTGATGGTTTTTGTGATTGCACTTGAAAAAACTTTCAAAGTTCTTGACATTTTCCGGATTGACTGTAATTTCTCTTTGCTTATTTGAGCTATTCTTGTCATAATATGGACTTGGTCTTTTACCAAATAAGGCTATCTTCTGTATGCCACCCCTACCATGTCATAACACAACAGATTGGCTCAAACGCATTAAGAAGGAAAGAAATTCCACAAATTAACGTTTAACAAGGCGCACCTGATAATTGAAATGCATTCCAGGTGACTACTACATGAAGCTGGTTGGGAGAATGCCAAGAGTGTGCAAAGCTGTCGTCAAGGTAAAGGGTGGCTACTTTGAAGAATCTCAAATATAAAATATATTTAAATTTGTTAAACACTTTTCTGGTTACTACATGATTACATATGTTCTATTTCATAGCTTTGATGTCTTCACTTTTATTTTATAATATAGAAAATTGTAAAAAATTAAGAAAAACCCTTGAATGAGTTTTGACTGGTATATATATATATATATATATATATATATATATATATATATATATATATATATATATATATATATATGATACTATGTTGATACTATGTTGATGTTGATTTCTGGACTGTTCGGTAGAGCTTGCGAGTTAAGCATTTCACTGACAATAAATCTTGAACATAAACTATAGCTACTATTAGAGATATTTCAGCATATAGTCTCATTCCAATTACATGATGATGCTTTGAAGCTGGTACTGATAACCCGTAAAAAACACATGGCACAGGGTGTATGTTTGTAAAACAATGGTGGTTGGCATCCAATATGTTGCAGTAGCCCCTAACTGGACTATAGGAAATACAAAAAAACTTCCAAAGAACACTACACTCAATAAAAACCCACTACCCCATTCCACTACTTTGACCCTATCTGCTCCTGCACCATGCCAATGGCCTGGGAGGACAGGACACCACCAGTCAACACACCCTGTAACTCTTCTGAAGTCTGACACCACAACATCTATTGTCTGTGATTTACGTTAAATTGCTATGAACGCTAAGAAGCCAACATTACTGATGCATATACCACTTGTTGGCGTATCCCTCTGTGCTGGCACAGATCTACTAATGCCTCAGCATACAACACCTTCTGCAATACTCTGACTCTGGCCACCTCAAACTGCTTCTCTCACACCGGACACTTCTGATCTCCAGCACCATGTCCACTACTACAATTAGCACATACCAATTATTTCCCCAATACTACACATTCCTTTGTATCATGATTTTCTGCACACTTCTCACACCTAGGAACTAACCTCCTACACAGTGCTGTCACATGCCCATAAGCTTGATACCTGTAACAATGTAATGGGTTTGGCACAAAAACTCCTACTGGATAACTGAAATATCTAAACATCACTTTGTCAGTCAAAGAATCAACATCAAAACTCAAAACAACAGACAACAACTCCTCTGTCTCACCACACGCGCCGCGGTGCCTACATTGCACCAACTGAGCATCACAAACACTGGGAATCTTCCCATTCAGCTGGTCCACCTTCACATTTACTGCTACCCCAATAATCACTCCTTTCAATGGTGCCCTGTTCCTAAGAGCAAAGCATTAAACTGATCTTGCCCTGAGTTGCATGACATGGAGCACCTGCTCCCTCTGGTTGGAAGAAACACACACATATCACAAACCCGCTACGTGTTACTTTCACTGACTCAACTCTTTTTCCATCAAGCCTGAAACAACAAATGGATCCGCCAAAAGGTAAGGATCCACTTTCTCCAAAAATCTCACTCCTACTAGACCAGATTCTACTTTATCATTGATGCCAGGTTTGGGCTCCGACCTATTCACCACACCTTCCACTTCACTTATCTTGCCATCACTCACTTCCATTTCACCTCCAACACTCAACTTGGCATACTGCTCACTCTGTACTTGACACCAATCTTCTTCACCCCATCTCCCTTTCTTCCGCAATCTTCATCAAATTCAACCTCTGCTTTCCTCATTCTCTTCGACGCCTTCTTCCTCCTTTTCCTCTTCCATTCCTCACAGCTAAAAACAGAGTACTGTCTCCTGCAGCTTTGGTAGCGGCAGTAAATCCCCACACTCATAACAGATGTTCCTGTTGTTCCCGCTTTCCACTCTACTGTGCCCACAAAATCCATGCTCCTGGATCCGCCCCTGCTATGTAGTTAGCTAACGTTAGTTAATGGTAGTTAGCAAGATGCTAGCTACAACACAGACCCCAGTGACATTCCTGCTTGGCCTCACTTGGAATAAAATGCACTTTATCTGCCAGGAATGTAACGAATATCATTGGCATGTGTTGCTAGGAAAATACAGCAGGCAAAATCTATCTGAATCGCTTCTTCTTTTTTAGTGAGTAGGAGATGAGAAAGGCTGGGACTACCCACATGAAGTCCAGCAATGATATGGAGAATCATGTTTATGTCAAAGCCAAATCTTGTGTAAGTGAACATTTTAAATTACACACACACCTAGTAATCTCACACATCTCATCATGGATCATCAGACTACTCTGTAACATTGTATATGAGTAACTGGAATAATTGGTAAATAATGATGACCATCTCTCATCTAATAAGTATGTTATTGTTTACTTCTGAAAAAGAAGAATACTTGTTCCTGGTAGCAAGGTTGATCATTCACTTAAGGGATATTCATCCGAACCCCACATACCTTTTCTATCTGCTATGTAGTTCTGGTTCACATTCAGACTTTTCGAGACAGCTATTCTGTCAAGTCGAGTTACGCAATGGACTGTGTTTTGTTTTGCAGATAAAAAGGCGCAAGGAGGAGGTCCTGGGCCCTGTTTCAGAAAGCGGGTTTAGAGTTAGTTGACTCAGAGTTTAAGGAAACTTTGGGTTTTCGGTTCCACAAAGCCAGTTCAGCTTAACTCTGAGTCAGTTACTATGGCAAGAGCTAACCTGCTCACTGGCAGGTTTTCTTCAACTAACCCTGAGTTTTCCTCCTCTTTAGCTGAAGCCTGCAGACTGAAGGAGGTGTCAGACAGGAGGTGTCATCTACTGAAGAAGGTTTCATCTACTCAGACATTGTGTGTCCTTTTCTTGAAGAGCCAGTTGATATTGAAGTACAAATACTCAGCAGAAATCTCAGTCGGGAAGAGGGTGATTAGACCCCGCTTGGATGTTTTCTCATTCCCTGATGATTATCTGTTTGAGCATTTCCGTTTTTTCCGTTTTTCTGCCCAAATGATCATTCATCTGAACGATTTTCTCAGGCCTCATATTGTTCATGTGACACATCGTGAACATGCTCTCAGTTCGGAACAAATTCTTTGTGTTGCACTTAGTTTTTTTTGCCATGGGGGGTTTCTATATAACCACGGTGACGCTGAGCATATTTCCAAGGCAACCGTCTGTCGGGCTGTCAGAAATGTGACTCTTACACTGAAACGTTTACTGTACACTTTTGTGGTGTTCCCAAGTCACAGACCCACAAGACTCCAAGAATTCCACAGAATTGCAGGTATCAGTCTAAGCAACAATTAATTAATTTAGTATGAAGCTTTGAGACTTGATGCACTAATCAGTTAATTTGATATATTTTAGGATTTCCAGGTGTGATTGGCTGCATAGATGGCATTCATATTCCTATCACAGCTCCTTCAGTAAATGAAGAAGAATATGTGAATAGGAAGTCTTTCCACAGCATTAATGTGCAGGTAGGCTTAAATAGTAGCCTTTGGCATTCCAAATGAAAGTTACATCAGAATACAGCTACTGCAGCTAATTACTGTTCTGCACTGTGAAGATCATATGTGATGCAGCCCACATCAGCCACGTGGAAGCAAAGTGGCCTGGGTTTGTGCATGACTTGCACATTTGTGTATACACTGAGCGCTAGATTTGCCTGTGGTGAGTTATATATATATATATAGCTATATCCAATTGTTTCCTCCTAATGCAACTGAAAATGTCGACTATATCCTCGTATTATCATAGGAGAGTTGGATGGTTACCTGCTTGGTGACAGAGGGTACCCCTGCCAGCCCTATTTGCTGACCCCTTACCCTTACCCTGATCCTTAGCCCGGCTCTCAGCAACGTTATAACTTGGCTCACTGCAGGACACGAGCCAGGGTAGAGATGACCACTGGGATGCTCAAGGCCCGGTTCCAGTGCCTTCGTAGGCTCAGGGTCACCCCAGGGTCACCCCCCCCCAGTGAGTAGGCCTGAAGAGTAAGGTTTAGTAAGGTTGGATTTCTTGTGTTTATAGCCATGGTGATCAACTGCACTGTACTGATGGAGTGGGAGTCACAGGAGATAGCTGTGGTAGTTGCAGCAGCATAGTTTTCCCCTAATGGCCTTACCTATGCCCTATATGAACTTGTTCTTTCCCTTTGTTATTATTCCGAAGAAGGCCATTGTAGGCTGAAACGTCAATCTTTTATTAAACGTGTCTAATAAAACTATGTATTATTATGGTGAGCAACCTCTCCAAGGTTGCAGCAGCAGATACATATTTTGGATGTGAGAGGTTTAAGTGCATAAGATATACAGGAAGTTGAGAGAAGGGGTTCCATCATCCCAGGTCGACAGCCTGGCACAACTATTTAGGTCCAAGTATTGGAATGAGGTGGTGGGTTTGGGGGATAGTGTATAGGTGCAGGGTTAGATGGTAGAGAAATGTAAGATTTCCCGATTCCCCAGTGACCAAAATGTGCAATCCGCACTCCGACCTGCGAAAGGCAGCAATACGCAACACAGCGTCTAGTCTCCCGGAAATTTACACGAAGAAGAAGACTCTGCAATGGAGGTCCCAGGACCAGATAGCGACTGGAGAAGCCCTGCATTCCGACAGAAAGTTGTTGCACAAATGTGAGACAATTATGTTTTATTAATATTGTTTGTAAACGTTGTGATATTTGAGTTACTCCGCTATTATCATTACAGTGGCTAGCTAGCTCACCACAACTTCAGTCAGCGCTAACGAGTTAGCAGCTAGCTGGGGCAGCCGCTAGTTGGCTTTATGGATCAGCCCATTGGCGGCTCCTCTGGTTATTAGCCAGCTAGCTATGAAACATGCTTGTTATGAGGCCGTAAACCAAGCTTAATCAGGGTTGATGTAGTTAGCTACATGTGTCCGTATTTGCCATAAAGACTTAGCTAATTAGAGTGTTTTTCCCGAGAAGTTTTGAGACGTTTAGCTATTTGGGCTTTCAGCTAATGGTTAGTTAAACTAGCTAGTTTAACTAGTCTTCGCTGTCTTTGCTTCGCTTGCTATGTAACTTCTTCGGAGAGGTTTATCGGCGGTTGGCATTCAATTTATGTTGCATTACACCCACCAACTAGATTGGGATATAAAATCCATTATAATTTGATGCACAAAATGGGGGAAATGAAAACCTACACTCATTAAAACCCACCACCCTATTACACGATTTAACCCTATCTGGCCCTACCCCAGGACAATGGCCTGCGAGGACAGGACCTCAACACACCCTGTAACTCTCCTGAAGTCAAATCTCGTATTCACACATATTTCTCTGCTGTACAGTTGGTAACCATAGCTATGAACGCTAAGAATCCAAGTTTACTGAAGCATTTCACTCATTGACCTATCCCTCTGTGCTGGCACAGATCTACTATTAATTAGCAGGGATTGTCTCAGTATCCCTCACCCTGGATCCATCTTCCTCTACATCTTTCACTGCCTCAGCAACACTACTCTAACCCTGGTAACCTCAACCCGCCTCTCTTGCACCGGACACTTCTGATGATCTCCGGCACCATGTCCACTCCTACAATTAGCACATACCAATTATTTTCCCAATACTACACATTCCTTTGTATCATGATTTTCTGCACACTTCTCACACCTAGGAACTAACCTCTTACACACTGCTGCCACGTGCCCATAAGTTTGAAACCTGTAACAGTATAGTTGCGTGACGCGTAGTGCCTGTTCTCTCTGGTTGGAAGAAACGCACACAAATGTCTCAAGCCCACTATGTGTTACCATCACTGACTCAAATAATTTCTCACCCAACCTGAAACCACAAATGGATCCACCAAAAGGACAAATCTCACTCCTACTGGACCAGATCATTCGTTTTCATGTCCATCGATGCATACCTCGGGCTCCGACCACTACACCACACCTTCTACTTCACTTAACTCGCCATCACTCACTTCCATTTCACCTCCAGCACTCAACTTGGCACCAGTCTTCTTCACCCCCTATCTCCTTTTCTATTGCCATCTTCATCAAATTCAACCACTGCTTTCCTCATTCTCTTGAACACCTTCCTCTTTTTCCTCTTCCATTCCTCACAGCTAAAAACAGAAGACTGTCTCCTGCAACTTTGGTAGCGGCAGTAAATCCCCACACTCATAACATAAGTTCCTGTTGTTCCCACTTGTCTCTGTAGCCTTTTAACACTTGACTGTCCCCACATAATCCATGCTCCTGGATCCTCCCCTACTATTTAGCCAGCTAACGTTAGTTAATGTTAGTTAGCAAGATGCTAGCTACAACACAGACCCCAGTGACATTCCTGCTTGGCCTCACTTGGAATAAAATGCACTTTATCTGCCAGGAATGTAACGAATATCATTGACATGTGTGCTAGCAAAATACAGCAGGCAATCTATCTGAATCGCTTCTTCTCTTTCAGTGAAGAGGCGATGAGAAAGGCTGGGACTGCACACACAAAGTCCAGCAATGATATGGAGAACCATGTCTATGTCAAAGCCAAATCTAGAGTGAGTGAACGGTTTAATTTACACACACCTAGTAACCTCATCATGGATCATCAAACTCTTAACATTGTATATGAGTAACTGGAATTATTGGTAAATAATGGCCATCTCTCATCTAAGTGTGTTATTGTTTACTTCTGAACAGGAAGAATACTTGTCCCTGGTAGCAAGGTTGATCATTCATTTCAGAGACATTCGTACGTACCCCACATACTTTTTCTATCTACTATGTATGTCTAGCTCACATTCATATTTTTCGAGACGGCTAATCTGTCAAGTCACGTAATGGACTTTTTTTGTTTTGCAGATAAAAAGGCGCAAGGAGGTGGTCCTGGTGTGTTATTATTTTGCAAAACATGTTCTCTGTTACTAAAATACTTTCAGAAGAATATATACATATTTGTGTACATGTGTAAATGTACACATTGCCTCCTCTCTTCCAGATCCCATGAATGCCCTGACAAATCTCCCAGGGGTTCCAGGGGTTCCAGGGGGCATCGGTATGGGGCCTCGGCCACCTGGTGCGCCCATGGGTGGAATGGGGCAGATGCAAATGAGTCAGCATGCCATGGCAGGAGTGGCTGGAAATCCTCAATCGAGTGAGTATCTCTGAAGCTATTTCATTTTCTCACTTTATTTCATGTTTATACCATGGTGTTGTTGAATACTCGTTTCTGATTGGCTTGAAGGGCATTCTAGAGCCTGCATTATCACTATAACGTACGGTAGAATTCACATGTTCGAGCTGCTTTTGAAAGCAAAAGTTTAATTTAAAACATTGGTATTATTGAATTAGATTTTCATAATAGCAGGCTAGGACTGATGGTTTGGTTAGCTAAACTAGCAAGTCTGTTTGGTTGGCAAGGCAACTACTGTAGCTATCTAGTAAACTTGCTAGCTACTTCAGTGGATGTTGAACACATTTCTACCTGCAAATTAAAATTTATTTCAGCAAATGTGTTAAAGTGGAACTGACAGCATTTTAACTATATACTTTGCAGATATGAGACAAACAATCATAGTCAATAAAATTCCCAGTTTATGCTTCAAAACCAACTTTAAGAGGTTTTAAAAATAGGTTATATTTGACAAAAAAATTCCATGACATACAGTAAGGCATTGTTGGCAGAATAGATGGATGCAGTTCAATACATGATTAATATAATTCACCAATACTTGGTAGTGCAAAAAATATTGCTATCAGGTTGTAAATCAAATGGCCTGGTACATTGTTTGCTACCTCCACACAATCGGGGCTCACCGTTTGTTTCAATGACTCAATATTTTGAACAGAAATGGACAAATGTAACTACAATCACACTAGCAAGGGCAATGATCTCAAGTCAGTCAAGGTGGATAATAGGTTAGCTCACATGTGTAACAAACAAAGCCCGTGGGCCGACTAGGGCACACAAGCTAGTATAAAGGAGTCAACAGTTAAGTCATCTACTTTATGAAACTACAGGCTGATGTGCTTGCATCACTAAATTCAAATTCAACTGCGCTGCTTTCGTGTGTCCCATTTAGAGCCTACAGTGCAGGGAAACTGTACAGACAGACACATGACACAGTCCTAGCTAGGCTGCTAAAATGTTGCAGTCTGGTTTCGGTTTTTAAAGCTGGACAATGAATGACAAAATTAAACCTGCAACAAAACACCATGCAAAGGAGAAATATGCAGGCCTATTACAGCAACATATTAAGCAGTCGCCTAGGCTGGCTACACAACTACAATACATTTTAAGTGCACCATACAGCAATGCTGCCTTCAAACGCACCGGGGATTCATGCAGTACAAAAAAATTGAAATCCATGTTAAGTTTAAATGTTGCAACAACCTATAGATAGGTTGTTATTTGGAGTAATTAAATACTTTTTGATTAGGGTCACAACATTATGAACACCTGCAGGCATAGCAGCAAAGCTGGACAAATATTATTTATCTTTTGTTTAAATAAGTCAAAATGCTATATACGGCATCCTATGTACATAAGTGGACATTATAAAGGGCCATATTTTGGCCAGTTTGGGTCGAAGTTGCACGTAAAAAAAATACAAAGAAGCTATGTCTAGCCCGCAAATTCATTGTTTTTTAATATGGCCTGTTCGCTGATGGAGTTTGACACCCCTGGGCTAGCATATTTATTTTTGTAGCTAGCTAAAAATCACAAAGCCTAACATTAGCTAGTTTCTAGGAGGATGTCATGTCATTGGAGGAGTGGGTGAGTGATTGTCTCATTGTTTTGGGGTAGGTACAGCTAGAGATGCAGGTGGCATTTGGTTAGCTAGCAAGAAATGTGAATCGCTTTGCTAGCTATTTAAGCTGAACTTAGAACGACTTATCCACAGTGTCACGAACCGGCTCAAAGCACGTAACAAACAAGGAGACAACGTGGAGATAGAGAACAACAAAATATATGTATTTAAGTAAAGTAACCTAAATATAATGAACAATGGTGTGTGTAATCAGTCATCAGTAGTGTGAGTGGTTGCGTGCATAAATGTGATAATGAGGGGTGTTGAAAGGTGTAAACACCAAAAACAGCCACAAAAATGCCACAGCCAAAATCTGTGTCTGCATGGCGAGAGTCTCAATGAATTGGGAAGAGGTGCATTTTTCCTGGGACACACCCGAGCCCAGGTGTCCCATTTCGCTGACGACCCTCCTGGCTCCGCCCACCGACATCCTATTAAGGAAAACAAAAGCAAAGAGAATTCGGCAGACAGTGGGAGGGTTGGCCCCCCCTCCCCAATAAAACCGGGGTCCAACAAAGACCCCGGAACACCATACCAGTCACACAGCAAATTAATCCAGCCTTTGCGTCCTTTTGCCCCAGCCAACCTCGTCCTCCCCAGACCTCAGCAACCTTTGGACAGGAAGTAACCTTTAAGAGGAAATAAAATGAGACCAAAAGGGAACAGACAGGAGCGACAGAACAGGACAATACCAGACACAAAATAAAACACTGTCAAGGGAGCGACGAAGGGAGTAGAGAAGTTCCAATAAAAACTACAGTAATAACCAATCATTCCTGAGAAACGCATCAGTTCCTTTTTAGTAGTTGGTGGTGGAAAAGCATCAATAGCTACCACTTTAGCCCAAACAGGATGCACTTCACCCTGCCCAACCACCTTTCCAAGGTATGTAACGGTCGCCTGAGCAAACTCACATTTAGCCAGATTGATCGTGAGGCGACTTGGAGCTTGAACAAGGCTTGAATACGGGACAGATGTTCCTCCCAAGTATCTGCATATATCACTACATCGTCCAGATAAAGAGTGCCCCCGGCCAGACCGGAGACAACCCTGTTCATAAGTCGCTGAAAAGTGGCAGGTGCATTACGCAGGCCGAAACTCATAACTGAATACGAGTACAGACCAGAGATTGTAATAAAGGCAGAGATTTCACGTGCCCTACTTGTCAGTGGCACCTGCCAATAGCCCTTTAACAGGTCAAATTTGCTCACAAACTTAGCTGCACCGACTTGATTAACACAGTCCTCCATCTGAGGAAGAGGAAATTAATCTGGCTTAGTGACACTTTACCTTCCGGTAGTCCGTACAAAATCTGTTTGTCCCATCCGGTTTACTGACCAAGATACAGGGAGAAGCCCAACTGGAGAAAGGCTCTGCCTTCTTACTCTCCAGCATGTACCTGACCTCAGCATCCAGACAACACCGTTTCTCTAAAGAAACTCTATAGAACCGCTGACGAATGGGGTCAGCATCTCCAATGTCAATTTCATGTTCTATTAAGTTTGTATGGGTAGGTGTATCAGAAAACAAACATGGAAATCTCAGAATCAGACCAACCATCTCTTTCTGCCCATCAACAGGTAGATGAGCGAGAAGGCTGTCTAAAATATCCAGTGTCTCTGAATTTTTCAATCTACAAACGTCAAGACCAGGAACATCTTCCTCCTCATGCACGAACCTAGCATGACAAGAACCTAGGGAAATAACGGTATCGGCCAAAATAACAGGTTTACTGTCCTGTTGACTCCCACTGTTCAGTCTCAGAGGAATGTGCATAATAGTTTTAACAAATTTACATGGCACAGTTGGTGTGCTTTTCTCCATTCTGGAGTGGCAACTAGATAGTTTTGCTCAGTGTACTGGCGCACCACCGTATATGGACCTTGAAACTTGGCTTGAAAAGGAGAACCAACAATTGGCAGCAGAGCAAGAACCTGGTCACCTGGACTAAAGTGACGAGACTCAGTTCGCCGATCAAATATGCCCTTCATCCTCTCTTGTGAAGATGACAGCTTCTCTTTAGCCATTTCACTAGCGGCGTACAGGCGTCACCGGAAATCACAAGCATACAATAAACAGGGACTGAGGGGACTTCCAGTCATCCTGGAGAACAGATAGAAGTCCACGCACCTTATGTCCAAACACAAGGTCATTTGGACTGAAACCCGTGCTCTCCTGTGAAACCTACCTAGCGGCTAACAGTAACCAAGGCAACCCCTCCCAATCCTTATCCATCTCCGTACAATAAGCTCTCAACAAAGACTTAAGTGTTTGATGGAAACGTTCCAGTGCTCCTTGACTTTGCGCGTGATAGGCGTTAGACAAATTGTGTTTAATATGGAGCTGTTGGAGAACCTGACCAAACAGATTGGAGGTGAAATTAGATCATTATTCTCTCTGAATGACCTTAGGGATTCCAAACAGTGAGAGAAACTGAGTCAAAGCTTTTAACACAGACTTAGTCGTGATACACCGGAGAGGATAGGCAGCAGGAAACCTAGTGGTCTGACATTACAGTGAACAGGTAACTACTACCCTTTTTAGAACGAGGCAGAGGACCAAACGTCAATAATCAGATACTCAAAAGGTTGGCTGAGTACAGGAATAGGAAACAGTGTTACCGGCTTGATTAGGTTTACCAGTTAATTGACAGGTGTGACAAGTTTTGATGAACTCCTAAACATCCCTCTTTAACCTAGGCCAAAAGAAATAGTCTTAATATGCGATTGTAGGTTCTCCTCACACCCAAAAATAAAATAAATACCATTGGAGAAAATAGCCATGGGCGACATCTCCCAACTGTTCCACAGGCACAATTTGGTCACGCAACTCTTCTAATGTGGGGTCAATCCCGTTGCGCATTCATTAGATCGGAGCGGGATACAGAACTGGATAACAGGGAAAGCAGTGACAGACTTTGTGGTATTCTCGTTAGCCGGCGCAGTGACCAGGTCGCCACGGCTCATAGAACGCGTCACTGCACACGCAAAGAACACCTCTGGGAAACTCTGCTCACTCTCATCAGGAATCCCTACAAATGACGGCTTAGTGGAAACCACTAGGCCATACACGCCCGCCAACCAACTTATTCCCGAGGATAACGTCGATACCCTCAATAGGCAGCGAAGAACAAACCCCCACAACAACCTCACCTTTAACCAGTCCACAATCCAACATCAGTTCATGCAATGGAACTGACAAGAGTGTTCAAACCTATTCCCCTAATTAGAACACTATTCCCCGAATCAGTCTCCACAGAGAAAGGTAACACAGATTCCACGTGTACTGAATTTACCCCTAGCCCTGAGAACCGGACATTAGTTTTTCCAATGACCTGAACCTTGACAGTAGTGACACTCTTGACCAAAGTCAGCTTTACCACGGGAGTCAGGCTCCTAGTTGAATGAAACTCTGCCCGTGAACCAAAGTATCTCGATGAGTGAGGCCCAAATCGCTCCGAACGCTCCCACTCTCTCCAAATACGTGGCTCTGCAAAGACACTTGTGAGTCAAAACATACTCGTTCGCCTAACCGCAGCTTCAGCAACAGTTTTTACTTTTCGTTCATTAATGTACGTGGCTATACGATCAGTGATTGTGTCCTTTAATTGCTCTAACAGAATCAGATCACACAGCCCTTGGAAAGTCATAACTGCAGAGGTGGAACATAAGCAATAATACTCGTGCAAATTCAACATGAGTCAGTATCATCCCTTTTTAAAGTTCTAAATCGTTGGCTGTAAGCCTCAGGAACCAATTCGTAAATTAACCTTATCATAACTGACACTGTCCGCAACACTAAGAGCTGGATATTGCATCCTGCGCTTTACCAGTCAGCACACACTGCAACATTAAAGTGCGGTCAGAATCAGGCCAAGTCCTAGCGTCAGCAACACGCTCAAACAACGAAAAGAATGTCTCAGGGTCCTTTTCATTAAATTGAGGCAACAACCATAAGTTCCCAACAACATCAAATGTGTCCGGAGCACGACCAAAAGAGGAATGAACCCTAGGTAAATCTGGGTCACCTTCCCAGAGCAAACTCTCCCCTGAGAGCTTTCCTTCCCTAACCAACTCTAACCACTCTTGTTGCAGCTTGAATTTAGCACGCTCCAAATCCGGTTTAAACGCCAATTCCTTTTCATACTTTACACAATCATGCTCTAGCTTTTCACGATCATGCTCGAACTAACCGAAGCAGTTCAAAAAGAAGACTACTAGGACTAACCGGTGGCGCGGTCATTGTAACGATACGGGGAGACAGCGAGTCCTCAGCAGAGGCTGCCCCAGTGGTAACTTCAAGAATACCACTCCATCAGATTGGCCTTCAAATATCAACCAAATAGAATTTGACGTTTATCACAAATTTCAACCTTGTAGTGTTCAGCAACTTTCAACAGCTGTTCTTTAGTACATAATTCTAACAGTTCCTCTGATGGAAAGCGAATGAACTCTTCTACGTAAGATGCCATAGTCAACAGAAAATAAAAAAATTAAAAGATCTCGCTCTTCCCCTCTGCTGAGCACACCAGACCACAACCAGATGACAATCACACTGGGCACCACAGAAGAGAGAGGATATATATGGAGCTTCCCCAAAATCTACAGTAACTCAACCCTAGGCTTCGTGCGGATTTGCGGTTGGTAATTACGCACTGTAGCCCGCTGGCAAGGAAATAAACCACCCAGCACACTGGCAGATTCCCCCAAGCCACGGATGTGCCCCCGAGACAATTGTTCAGTCCACACAAAACAAAATAACCATGCCCAACGTATTCCAAAGTGAAACACGTCGCTAAGCCTAACAGAGGGGAGGGGGAGGACGAACAAACCAATGTACTTTCTCCAATGCAGCACACAACGAACTATCCACTGCAGTGGCAAGTTTACCAACCAACCAAACAAAGGCAACCAGTACTAGGCACCAAACATTACAAATAAAACAAGATGTAACAAAATATGCAAATTAAGCACCTACAGAGTTTAACATTAACTCATTTTTCTCCCAAACACAACACACATACTAGTAAGCCAAATTACACTAGTATTAGTCCTTCATAATGCAACAAAGTGCTATACACCAAAATGTCTAGGAACCAACCTTATGAAATCCCGGGCAAGCCCCCACTTGACACGAACCAGCTCAAAGCATGTAACAAACAAGGAGACAACGTGGAGATGGGGAATAACAAAATATATTTATATAACTAAAGTAAACTAAATATAATTAACAATGGTGTGTGTAGTCAGTAGTGTAAGTGAGTGGTTTCTTGCATACGTGATAATGAGGGTTGTTGAAAGGTGCCAACGCAAACAGCCACAACCAAAATCTGTGTCTGCACGGAGAGAGACTCTTCAATGAATGGGAAAGAGGTGCATTTATCCTGGGACACACTCGAGCCCAGGTGTGTCCCATTTCGCTGACGACCCTCCCGGCTCTGCCCACCGACATCCTATTAAGGAAAATAAAAAGTAAAGAGAAAGAATTCGGCAGACAGAGTGGGAGGGTCGTCACAACAGTAGGCATATCTCTTAGTTGTCAACCAAATGTATTTGGCATCAATCAAATGTATTTGGCATCGATCAAATGGGTGGGCTGGCAAGTTCCCATTCAGTAGTCAAAATGTGGGTTGGGACAAGCATGCATTGGCAGTCAAGCTGCAGGACGAGCAAGCGACTATTCCACGCTACTATTCCCCATCGTTTATCTGTGAAATTGACGGCCAACTAGCTGAAAACGTTTGAGAGGGTTTATCTAATGTTCCCTCTAGATTTGAGCTAATCTCGCACTGGCTAGCATTAGTTGTTGATCTTGTTGATGTGCATAGGCAACTGAGGGAGAGAGACTATTTTTTCATGGTTGTTTGATCAATAGGACTGTGAAATCTATTCAGGTGTATGTTGTTTAGCTGTTGCTGCTGCCTGTAAACAGTCCATTTCAAAGTGAAAGATATTGGGCCCGTTTGGCAAATGGGTTATTTGCATATAGGCCTACTGTAGCTCAGATTGGCTATAGCGCACCAGTTTGCTTAGTCAGATGTTTTTTAGGTTTTATTTTCTGCAGTGTCTATTAATTGCCCAAACGCACGGCCGCTTTACCACTCTATATTGCTATATAATGTTCACAAATGCTATACTTTTTTCCCAAACATTCTATGGATTTATGAAAATGAATATATCTAAATTCTCACTTGTCTGAAAATGTAATATTCTTCCCAGGGGTGTATATGAACAGATTTTAACAAGATTTTGTGTTGCTAAAATGCTGCGAGTTCTACTTTAAATTAAAGCCATGCTATATAAGGGATAATCAACTCGGGGCTCTTTGTGTTCTCTGGAAAATAATTCAACCCCGTGGAAGGTAACAGTGGTTCCTCAATTAACTTTTGAGATTATGCCGCGGGACTTAAAGGTAATTTGTGGTTTAGTACATTACCCTGCGCCACTGCTTCATTGCTCCAGACTGGTCCCAAGGCGCTAATGTGTGTCTACCTGAATGAATGCTGTCAATGATTTGGTGATATAAACCAAATTGAAACTGAATTGTGCATGACTTAAATTAAATTTGAATTAACTGAATGATGAGGATGAAGAAGAGGGCGATTACATTTAGGACAATAGTGTAAGAATTGCTATTTCTATGTCCCACACGCACACCTGAAGAAAATCTCATTTTTTTGTCTCTACTTCATCAGAAGAAGCTGTAACTGGACTGTAGCATATTACTTACTTGAACTGTTGTTAAACTAAGGTTTTATTCTAAGTGAAAATATCTGTTGACTGAATATAAGCAGCAAGTAATGTCTGCTAAATAAACAAGTTGATGGTGCAGTCATATAGCCTCGGCACATACAAACGACAACTGCATCACACTTGCCCAGACCCACCTGCTCACATCCCCATCTCCAGCGCCTGTATCACTCTCCGCCACATGGCCTCAAACTATTTTGTTTCTCTCCGTTGCCCACGCACTTTCAACATTTAGATAAAGCATTTAAAGGCGGACTTTGGTTGATTTTCAATTTGTAAGAATACATTTTTTTCAAGATGATTGACGAGAAAAGTATCATCCAACCCATAGGGTATCTCACTGCACTCTTATATCCCAGAAGAATGGCTTCAGAGGGGATGGCTGGTTGAGAGAATTCCAAGAGTGCAAAGCTGTCATCAGGGTGAAGGGTGACTACTTTGAAGAATCTAAAATCTATTTTGATTTAACACTTTTTTTGTTACTACATGAATACATGTGTTATTTCATAGTTTTGACGCCTTCACTATTATTCTATAATGTAGAAAATAGTGAAAATACAACTTGAATGGGTAGGTGTACTGTATATCCACTAGGCTAATACATTATCACATTTTTCCTTTGGATTATTTAATGAACCTATATCATGTTATCCCTTTGGAGCACATGCAAAAGCGATTTGGAGTTGAATTTTAATGAGCTGATTGATGAAAAGTGTTTGAATTCAGAACAATAGTGTAAGAATTGCTCTTCCTCTGTCCCTCGCGCACATACAAAAAAAACATTTTTTTTGTTTCTACTTTGTCAGAAAAAGCTGTAACTGGACCGTAGCTTATTACTTACTAAAACTGTTACACTGTACGGTTTTTATTCTAATAGAAATGAAAATGGTCTTATATTCTTAAACTATGTGTTTACTGAATATACGCAAGTGATGTCTGCTAAATTAACAAGTTGATGTCGAAAACCAGAGCTATTAAATGTAGGTGTTTAATTTATTACATTTACTTGTGGAATGTTACCGAATAGAACAACAATAGAAAGAATATTCTGGTGGCATTGGTAGAGAGTCAGGTGGAGAATGGCGTGAAAGTGCACTGCACTGTAAGTACGTAATAACGCTGTGGGCCAGGTGTAAATGGTTTAGCAGGACAATAGACTCTTGCCGAGTTTAGGGACTTTACATTTATTAATGCGTGTTTGCGCAGCATTTCACTTCACCCATCTCTTTGCATAGCCCACCACATGCACTGTTTTCTAACCACATCTGGATGGATCCATAACGAATTACTATGGGAATAAATCACTGAATGAGAGAAATAGTGGAATAAAGAAGGATAATGCAATTGAAAGCAACATTGTTGCATACTGAAACACCCAAAGTTATCCAACTGTTATAATAGGATTTGAAGCAATAGCCTACCCACGTGTGGTCAACTATTTCCGCACCGTTTCACGCTGCTTTTAGACATGCATGGGGACTGGTCTTGATAAATCAATCATATCTCCATTTGGATATTAGTTAGCCTACAATTAGACTGTGGGAATGTTAGGATTATTTTGCTCTTCTCTTCCAGTCACTTAGTAGCCTAGACCTACTCTCGACCGGTCGTACAGCGCCATATTGTCCTAAAGGAAACCCTGAGGCCTACATAGGCTAATGTAAAATGCATTTTCGTTTTTCTTGGAATAGAAACACCATAATATGAATCAATTTAATGAAGCTACATTTCTAACAGTATAAACAACACATCAAATACAATAATACTTTACAACCAAATTATAATCAATCCCATATAGTTAAAAATGTTTTAGTCTCTAGTATAGCCAATATTAAAAACAGTCAAATGCGATCGTGAATTCAGTCGCTTTAGCCACATGTTGCGGTTTATTAATTGTTTAAATATTCAAGGGTCCCTTAGTTATTTAAGTACATGGATGACTTGTATGCTGTGTGATGACATGCAGGAATGATTGATTGATGTACTGTATATTGAAGTCGGCCTTTATGCCAATAAGTAAGTTACGCTAAAAACAGCTACAGTAAACAGGACTCGTAGGCTTACAGCTCCATGTCATTTCAATAACTTTATTTAATTAAAAACCTTAAACCCACCTGTCCCTGAATTTACTGAAATATGTGTATTTTACACTCAAGTAGTAGGCCTACATTAAGATAAATATTATAAAAGACAACTTACTGAGCATATCATCAAAGTACCATGAAGGTCTGCTGTGCGCTATGCATATTAACAGTAGAATATCCAGGACTCGACAAGTAGCCTACCAATAGCTGCCAGTCTATAAATACATTTAATATACACAATCACAAAGTATTCCATTAATATTTTGTTTAAGGTCATTAAAAAAAACACAATACTAAGACAATTTATTTCAAAAGAACAGAATAGCATGTATTTCTCTGTGCTATAGTAGCTGAGGCTATGGTTGCTTCATGTCAACAAAAAATGTCAACAAAATTAATTAACTTGTTATGCTCTTTCAGATAGGGTATAGCAATCAAAATGTCTGGCCTGCATGGACCTCTGTAGGATTATTTAGGAAAGAAAGCAAGCACCAACAAGCTTCATGAAGACGCCCTCAAAGATGCCCTCTGGTGGCTTCAACAAGCATTAAGGGCATTAACGGCAACAATGGCTGACAGTAAAATACTATGACGTCATGCACTGTAACATGCTGTACCATACCGAGGCATCCTGCATGTGGTGCTGCAGTACGATGCAACTTTGAAATGAGGAACACACCTTCCACATCATTCAATATTTTCCATAGAACGCCTCATTGATTATCCCTTACTTATTTGAATTCTGTCTGTTAGCACACAGAAACAATTGGATCAATAGCTTACCAGTCATGACATTTTGATTTTGTATCAGGGACCTCCAAACTCATATTTCTGTGTCCTCCGTGAGGCTCAGAGCATGTGAGCGGAGATGAGTGGGAGCTGAGCGGGCACAGTTTGACTGGAGCGTGGGAAAAGACGTGGAGCGCTCTGTGAGATGAACAGGGTGTCCAACTGCCCAACTCTGCTTACATGCACTGCTCCAGACTCTCATTTCTGTGTGCTCAGGTGTAGGGCTTTTCCTCCAGGGCTTTCCCCAAGTTTTCAGATGGAGGATGTCTGTTTTGTCCACATCCTCCCTGTAGTAGGAGGTCCAGGGCAGATGCAGATGCAGCAGATTGCCCAGCAGCAGGCCCAGCAGCAGGCCCAGCAACAGTCCATCCAGTTCCAGCAGTTCCAGGCACAGCAGCAACAGACAGCCATGCAACAACAGCAACAGACGGCCATGCAGCAGCAGACAGCAATGCAACAACAGACAGCCATACAACAGCAGCAGTTTCAGGTCCAGCAGCAGATGAAGCTGCAACAATTACAGCAGCAACACCATCAGAACCAACAGCTCCAACAGCAGCACCAAAACCAGCAGCAGCAGCAGGCCCAAAACCAGCAACAACAGAACCAGGTATAAGCTTTAAAAAAAGCTTAAAAGCCCTGCCATGATAGCCTGCCTAGATGTACAATTAAAAGCAAACAGAGACATGCAAGAAGGCAATTTAATTGGTTTATCTTTTGGTAAACAAGTATGACATGACGACAAAATATTTTTTTGGTTTAAAATAATCTGCATCTTAAGTATTTACACACCCTCCCCCATCTGTCTTCAGATGCACCCATCAAGGCACCAGCAACAGCAGATTCAGTTACAACTCCAACAGCAGCATGCACAGTCCATCCAGCACATGGTCCAGCAACAACAGCAGCAACAGGTTCAGTCTCAGCCCCAGCCGACCCAGCTGCCCCCCCACTCCCAGCAGCAGCAGCAGGGCATGGTGCCCCAGTCTCTGGCTGGGCAGATGGCCCCCACACAGCATGTGCCCATCAGCTCGCTCAGTCAGCAGCAGCAGCAGCAACAGCAGCAGCTCAAGATCCAAGCCTTGCAGGTAAAGCAGAGGTGGTGTTATTGAAAAAGATTAACTTAAAGTTTAGTTAAATCTCTGTAGAATAGTGGTGACTCTTTGTTGTCCACTCTAAATTCATAATCTATAGTATCTGGGATAACACATATTCCAGTAACTTGTTTACACACCCCTCTGCTTGCTTGCTTCCCTATGTGTGTGTATGTACCGTGTGTTCTTTGTATGTGTGTGTGCTTTGTGTGTGGCCAGGCTAGAGCATTGCAGCAGCAGCAGCAACAGCAGCAGCAGGCCCAGCAGGCAGCGCAGCAAGCCCAACAGGCGGCGGCTCAGGCCCAGCTAGCGGCAGCTGTACCTGGCCAGGTAAGAGCACTGCAAGCTGGTGTGGTGGGACTGATTGACTGCCACTGGTCACTGATTCTGGCCTGGAGTGAGTGCATGCTTTCAGATTTACCTGTTTGGAGTGACGACAGGGTTGATTGAATTTTGGGTCGCAAACTCTATGCTGCCCTACCAACCAAAAAGGCATTAACTGCTCATAGTGTGGAACTGAGAAAAATGGCTTTTATTTACCTTGGTCTCACAGTAACTTTATGCAGTTACTGCTAACATGACCTCCATTCTTTTCTCCAAAACACAATACAATAGAGGCAGGATATTTGTCCACATTATTAAGCATTTAATGTAGTAAAAATGACATTAACACATTTTTGACGAAATAAGCAGTTACTGCCTTTTTGCTTGGTTATGGCAGTACTGTTTTGACCATATTTAGTTTTCTGTGTTGCCTGTTGCCATACTTAAGCTGCTGCCATAGCCAGAAGGTAGTAGTGGTTGTTATATCACATAGCATTAGCTAGAGAGACTTAAGTTTGCATTGATTCATATAATGGCAAATTTTCTGCTTAATGGCTCAGGGGTTCTTTGGTTTGAACAGAATGATGAATCTCCTACGTAACACAGGGAATCAATTTAGTTGGTTGTCATTTGCATGTACAGTGCCTTCAAAAGATTCACACCCCTTGTGTTTTCCACATTTTATTTTGGAATGGCTTGAATTTAAAATGGAATAAATGTATATTTTTATCACTGACCTACACGCAATACCCCATAATGTCAAACTGGAATTATGTTTATTGACATTTTTACGAATTAATAGAAAATGAAAAGCTGAAATGTCTTGAGTCAATAAGTATACAACCCCTTTGTTATGGCAAGCCTAAATACGTTCAAGAGTAATAATTTTCTTAACAAGTCACATAATAAGTTGCATGGACTCACTCTGCGTGCAATAATATTCTTTAACATGATTTTTGAATGACTACCTCATCTCTACCCCACACATACAATTATCTGTATGTGTGGGGTAGTCGAGCAGTGAATTTCAAACACCGATTCAACCACAAAGGCCAGGGAGGTTTCCCAATACCTCACAAAGAAGGGAACCTATTGGTAATTGGGTAAAAATATAAAATACATTGAATATCCCTTTGAGCATGGTAAATTTATTCATTACACTTTAGATGGTGGATCAATGTTCCTGAGTGTCCGAGTTACATTTTTACATTGTAATCTCTGCCAAAGCTGCTTATACAAAGTATTGACTCAAGTGTGAATACTTACTTATGTAAATTAGATATGTCGGTATAAAATGCTCAATACATTTGCTAAAATGTCTAAACATGTTTTCACTTTGTCATTATTGTGTGTAGAGTAATATATTTAATATATTTAGAATTCAGGCTGTAATGCAACAAAATGTTGAATAAAGGGCATGATTACTTTCTGAAGGCGCTGTATGGTGCTTTTTGAGAATTTCCTGATAGGCTTGGTACTCATCTTATCGCTTCCCGGCAAAGGAGTGATAGAGCTAGGATTCATTTCCACAGGACACTTCCCCATCCCTTCTTTCTCTACCAAACGAGAATTAATGGAGACCCCTTCACCCCAACGCTAATTCTCCTCCCTATTGAAGGTTTCTCAGAATGAAACCCATGGGTGGGCTGCTGAGGGAAATGAAAGTTTCTCTCCCAGAGGATGTCTCTTTATTATACCTCAGACCTACTTTAGAATGTCTTGTTCCCCCTTCATGCATGTGTGCTGTTCGTGCAATGAATGCTATAACTGCATGCCTACTCTGTCCTGCAAACCAAATACATCCTTTAACTCAGCTGCTACATCTACTAGCGCTACTCTTAGATGCAAAGACATGGCATCATCAATTATTGAAGGACCCCCACCATCTCATCCAATTGACCAATAGACACAGTTGGGAAATCACTGCCAAACCTCTTACTGGGGGGAACAATGGGGTTCCACCATTGGCGGTCACTTAAAATACTTAAAGCTATTTATACTAGATTACCAAAAATGATTATCTGTTATTTGTAGTCATTTGACAGAGGGAGCATGTTCCCACTGGCTGTGGAAGGCCTCATCACTGTTGTCATGGTAACACTGCCTGGCTGTGTGTCTCACACCAGGGTTAAAGATATGACTAACTGTTACTGTGTGTCAATGAGTGTGTGTACGTGTATATGTTTGTTCTTGTGTACCTTACAAGTGTTGTTCCTGGGAGCTTGCTTGCATATGCGTGTGCAAATGCGTTGTGCATGCATGCGCCTCATCTCCGCTGATGCATTGCATTTCTTGTTTTGCTTGTGATATGTCTGTTGTCCCCTCTGTCCTCCTCCAAGATGATGATGCCCCGCCTTGGGATGCAAATTCCGCCCCGGTTGCCCCGCGCTGCCTCGAACCCCGCCATACCTCCAAACTCTGCTGCCGTGGGAGGACAGCAGTTACCACAGGTATTTACGCCAAGGTAGAGTGACCAGGCAGTACTCTGACCCTGACCTCTATGGTGACCACCTCTCCTAAAACCATGTCCCTCTGGTGTGCTTCCTTATGCCAACTCTTACCCTTCAGTGCAGCCCTCTAATCTCCTCCCCACTTTACCCAAACCACCTCTCCTGCTCCTTACACAGACCATTGGAATTAGATCTGATAGTGAATGTCTGTTCTCATGCTCAGTATGTAGTTGATTCATGAAAAGAGAGTTGTACCTTCTACAAGCAGGTTCTAATTTGGAACCCATGAAGGGTAGGCCTTAGAGCTGGGACAATAACCCCAAAATTACCGACACCGACATTGCCTTCCTCTTACTGAAGCATTTTGTGTACCTCTGTATTTTTTTGTGATTTTGCAACACAACGTTCCTGTAGATGGCTCTGAAACAATTTTTTCCCACAGTAATAGCCTATGCATTATCTGTTATGAAAGTATCTGCCTGTCCCTGTTTTGCTGTTGGCTGCTGTGAGCGAGCCACTCCCTCTCCCCACTGTGTGCACGGAGGAGGGAGAGATGCATTCTGAGAAGCACAAGTATATGACCGTTTCTCAAAATGCAATTGCGGGAAAAATACCGTTTTCAAAGCAACTACTGTTCCAGTTCCAGAGATGAGTGTCACAGCTTTCTGTGAGTATATCATTTATTTCTCACCTCTTAATACTGAGTTCATGGCACCACTTTATAACTGGAGTAGGCTGTAAGCCTAGTATGGTTTTGATGCGCCCGAAGAGTGGAGCACGCAATTTGCAGTGTATAGGCCTACATCAAGTAGCCTAGGCCTAGCGCTGGAAAGTTTTTGTAGATCATTAGCCTACATTTACTGATAGATTCATTAATTAGTCTACATGGCAACAATATCATATTTAGCCTGTAGTCCGATGTGCAGAAAGAGGCCAAATTAAATCTGATAGGCTAATCCTATGCTGGATTCTATTTTGACAGGTTGCATATCAAAATAACAATCATGCATTCCCTGGATATGTTAGATGAAATAGCTTATTTTTTTTATCATAAGCTACCATCTATTGTCTTACTGGGTACTGGAAGAAATTTGTCTGGAGTCCTACCGCTAATGTAAAGTAATTGTCCATGACATCTTTTTTTAATAGTTGTATTTATTATTATCCAGCAAAATAGTTACATTTATCACAATGACTTTTGTACATATCACCAACTCTAGCACCTCCCCACAAAATAATAATTTAGTAATGATTTATCAATATCGCAAACAACTGGTCAATTTATCGCAATATGTATGTTTGTCCATATTGCCCAGCTCTAGTAAGCCTATAGATTTAGTTGGAAATGTAGTGTATTATTTTGCTAAGTATTAGGGCATCTGGCCAGTATTCATTGTTGTGTTTGGTAAGTACCAATAAGACACTCAATTATATTTTCTTCCCATCTTCCTCAGTAGGCACTCAGGCCCTGATCGGCGTAATGGCTTGAAGCAGGTTTTTCCCCCTGCTATTAAGGTTGGATGGTAATGTGATGCAGCTTCCAACCAGCTGAACAGTTGCTTGGGTTCCTCTGATGTGAGCTCCCTTTTCTTTTCACCTCCTCCAAAGGTGCAGCAGCACCAGATGATGTCATCGCCCTCGCCGGTACAGGTGCAGACACCCCAGTCCATGCCCCCCCCTCCCCAGCCACAGCCATCGCCACAGCCCCCATCCTCCCAGCCAAACTCAGTCAGGTGAGCAAAGTTGGCATGCTCACTCTCTTATTGACTGGAATATGGCATTTGAAAGTTTTATTTCAGGTGTAGTCTTGAAATGAAATTCTCTGGTGTCAACTGTGACCCTGTATTGTGTTTCTTCACAGCAGTTCTGGTCCCACACCGTCGCCGGGGGGCTTCCAGCCTAGCCCGTCCCCCCAGCCCTCACATAGCCCAGCCACCGCACGCACCCCGCAGAACTATGGTGTCCCCTCCCCAGGACCTCTCAACACTCCAGGTACTGTCCCAACTCCTCACTGGAGCAGAGGTGCGGTTCTAAGCCCGTAAACCTCATACCTCACCTATGATTGTTTTCCTTACTAAAGTTGACATTCTTAATTATCTTTATGTAAGATGTTGATTTGTATGGAGCATCTTTAGTTTCCCATTTGCCTGTTATGCCAAATCAAACCCATTCTCAGTGCCCCTGTATATGTATACACATATTGAATGTACAGTTGAAGTCGGAAGTTTACATACACTTATGTTGGAGTCATTAAAACTCGTTTTTCAACCACTCCACAAATTTCTTGTTAACAAACTATAGTTTTGGCAAGTCGGTTAGGACATCTACTTTGTGCATGACAAAAGTCATTTTTCCAGCAATTGTTTAGACAGATTATTTCACTTATAATTCACTGTATCACAAATCCAGTGGGTCAGAAGTTTACATACACTAAGTTGACTGTGCCTTTAAACAGCTTGGAATATTCCAGAAAATTATGTCATGGCTTTAGAAGCTTCTGATAGGCTAATTGACATAATTTGAGTCAATTGGAAGTGTACCTGTCGATGTATTTCAAGGCCTACCTTCAAACTCAGTGCCTCTATGCTTGACATCATGGGAGAATCAAAAAAAAAAAATCCTTGGGAGCAATTTCCAAACGCCTGAAGGTACCACGTTAATCTGTACAAACAATAGTACGCGAGTATAAACACCATGGGAACACGCAGCTGTCATACCGCTCAGTAAGGAGACGCGTTCCATCTCCTAGAGATTAACATACTTTGATTTGCACTTTTCGCACCAATCTCAGAACAACGGCAAAGGACCTTGTGAAGATGCTGGAGGAAACATGTACAAAAGCATCTATATGCACAGTAAAACGAATCCTATATCGACATAACCTGAAAGGCCGCTCAGCAAGGAAGAAGCCACTGCTCCAAAACCGCCATAAAAAAGCCAGACCACAGTTTGCAACTGCACATGGGGACAAAGATTGTACTTTTTGGAGAAATGTCCTCTGGTCTGATGAAACAAAAATGGAACTGTTTGGCCATAATGACCATCGTTATGTTTGGAGGAAAAAGGGGGAGGCTTGCAAGCCGAAGAACACCATCCCAATCGTGAAGCACGGGGGTAGCAGCATCATGTTGTGGGGGTGCTTTGCTGCAGGAGGGACTGGTTTAATTCACAAAATAGATGGCATCATGAGGTAGGAAAATGATGTGGCTATATTGAAGCAACATCTGAAGACATCAGTCAGGAAGTTAAAGCTTGGTCGCAAATGGGTCTTCCAAACTGACAATGACCCCAAGCATACTTCCAAAGTTGTGGCAAAATGGCTTAAGGACAACGAAGTCAAGGTATTGGAGTGGCCATCAGAAAGCCCTGACCTCGATCCTATGGAAAATTTGTAGGCAGAACTGAAAAGGCTTGTGCGAGCAAGGAGGCCTACAAACCTGACTGAGTTACACCAGCTCTGTCAGGAGGAATGGGCCAAAACTCACCCAACTTATTGTGGGAAGCTTGTGGAAGGCTACTCAAAACATTTGACCCAAGTTAAACAATTTTAAAGGTAATGCTACCAAATACTAATTGAGTGTATGTAAACTTCTGACCCACTGGGAATGTGATGATTGAAATAAAATCTGAAAAAAAACAAATTTTCTCTGCTATTATTCTGACATTTCACATTCTTAAAATAAAGTGGTGATCCTAACTGACCTAAGACAGGGAATTTTTACTAGGATTAAATGTCAGGAATTGTGAAACTGAGTTTAAATGTATTTGGCAATGGTGTATGTAAACTTCTGACTTCACCTGTATATGAGTATTCTGATTGTTGTCCCATGTGGTTGTCTGGTGATGTGTAGGGAACCCCAGTTCAGTGATAAGTCCAGTCGGGGCCTCTCAACTGGAGGACCAACAGTACATGGAGAAACTCAAACAGCTTTCCAAATACATCGAGCCGCTGCGCAGGATGATCAACAAGATAGACAAAAACGAAGGTATACACTCATGCCATGCTCTTTCTTACTTTTATGTCCACTCTCGGCTGTTCCCACTCACATAAGGGAGTTTGTGTTCCCAACAGATAGGAAAAAGGACCTGAGTAAGATGAAGAGCCTGCTGAACATTCTCACTGACCCCAGCACAAGGTAAAATAATACAAGTGTGTTGCTTATGAGTGTGTCAGTGCCCATCCATGTTGGTCTTAACAATGGTTATAGAATGTATCTCCTCTCCCTGACTTGCAGGTGTCCTCTCAGGACCTTACAGAAGTGTGAAATAGCACTGGAGAAACTGAAGAATGATATGGCTGTGGTAAGCGTGAGACCCCGTTTTTCAATCATGGTGAAAATCTTTGTGCTGTTATATTGCTCTTTGGCTCTCAAAATGTCTTTCTGTTGTGAGTTCATAAAGGTTACCCATTGAAAGTGAATCATTAGTTGTAAAGAACCTAAAACCCTATCAACTATTTAACTAAATGTTTCCCTATTTAGCATATTAATAAGACTTTATTCTAAACTTGTTCTAGCCGACACCACCCCCTCCACCTGTGCCCTGCACCAAGCAGCAGTACCTGTGCCAGCCCCTCTTGGATGCCGTCATGGCAAACATCCGCTCTCCTGTTTTCAACCATTCCCTGTACCGTACCTTTGCCCCAGCCATGACCGCCATCCACGGGCCTCCAATCACGTGAGTTGACCCTAACCACTCCATGTCCAGAAACCCTACAGGGTGGACAAATTTTCAGCTGATATCTTGGCGCGACCCTGCTTTAGATCTGTCCACGTCTCTATCATTGATACAAGACCATCCTCATTTCCCTACAGTGCATTTAGAAAGTGTGTGAAAGAGTACAGTAGCAGTGGGATCAGGCCGTCATCTGACACCCATCTCTATTTTCTCCCACTCCACTCCACAGAGGCCCCACCATCGTGGCCCGGAAGAGGAAACACGAGGAGGATGACCGCCAGACCATCCCCAACATCCTGCAGGGGGAGGTGGCCCGCCTCAACGCCAAGTTCCTGGTTAACCTGGACCCCTCATTCTGCAGTAACAACGGCACGGTGCATCTAATCTGTAAACTAGGTGAGTTTAGGGCAGAGGTTGGCAACTAGATCCAGCCACGGTTGCATTGAGACATGATCACGTCTCTCTTTTTTATTCGTGGGAACAGATTTCCTAAATTAAACTAATTTCTAGCTGAATTCCTGATTTTTACAAGACTAAAATCCTTACGGGGCCGCCTGTTGCCGACCCCTGGTTTAGGGCGTTAAGAAATTAAGGCTGGGGAAAATCACATTATCCTCCCTCAAAGATAAAGTTAATTGATGTCTGATGCTATTCTCTGCTTTTCTCTTCCAGACGACAAGAACCTGCCAAGTGTGCCACCTCTCCAGCTCAGCATCCCTGCAGACTACCCAGACCAAAGCCCTCAGTGGGCAGACGATGGGCAAGTGTATGGTAAGACACACTGGCTCTCTCTGTACCCATACTCAACTATGTAGCCTGTTTTAGTCAAATTGACTTTAACTTTGGTTGTAATGAAATGTTGCCCAATATTACCTACAGTTTAAAATGTATAACAAATTAAATGTTCAGCAAAATAACAATGATAATTGAACCATACTGCCATGTCAGTAGCTAGTCTTTTCAGGTTTCATGCATTTTCTAGTTGATTAATGCATCACTTTGTTTTTCTCTCCAGGTGCCAACCCCTTCCTAAAGAACGTTCATAGAAACATGACCTCCAAACTCCTACAGCTCCCAGACAAGCACTCTGTGACTGCACTGCTCAATACTTGGGCCCAGAGTGTCAGACAAGCCTGTCTTTCTGCAGCGTAGACAAGAGGCTCACCTCTTCATCAAACCTCTGCTGGAGACAACATAACTTATCACACTGTGCAAACTGAAAGGGGTGGGCTACCTCACCCTGGAACGCCAGCTCTCCCCTACCACCACTAGGGTGTGCTGTTGAGGCTTCCACACGAAATGGTATTATGAGGAAGTCCATTTGGGGTGTGTTCTGTAAAGAATTCTAAGGTGAGAATATGTATAACCAATAACTAAACACTTTTCTGTGTAAAGCTTTGAAGTGTGTATATGTGCTCATAAGGGAATTTGTCTTTTTGTTATCAAGAATAAATACTTTTCTGCTCACCTGTTTTCATTAACCAGATCCATCCCCATCATCCTTTACCATAAGACGAAATTCAACTGACTTGACCAACCTAACAACAACCGCACACCAAAATAAGTTTAATAGGGAGAAATAAAAAATGTATGTACATTGAAATATTAACTTTATATACAGTACCAGTCAAAAGCTTAAACGTGCTCTACTCATTCCAGGGCTTTTCTTGATTTTTAGATTGTAGAATAATAGTGAAGACATGAAATAACACATGTTGTAACCAAAAGTGTTAAACAAATCAAAACATATTTGAGATTCTTCAAAGTAGCTACCTTGATGACAGCTTTGCACACACTTGGCATTCTGTCAACCAGCTTCATTAGGAATTGTATTTTTTTTATTTTACCTTTATTTAACTTGGCAAGTCAGTTGAGAACAAATTCTTATTTTCAATAACAGCCTAGGAACAGTGGGTTAACTGCCTTGTCCAGGGGCAGAACGACAGATTTTTAACCTTGTCAGCTCGGGGATTCGATCTTGCAACCTTTCGGTTACTAGTCCAATGCTCTAACCACTTGGCTACCTGCCATCCCAATGCTTTTCCAAAAGTCTTGAAGGTGTTCCCACATATGCTGAGCACTTGTTGGTTGCTTTCCCTTCACTCTGTGGTCCAACTCATCCCAAACCATCTCAATTGGGTTGAGGTCGGGTGATCACTCCTCCTTGGTTCACCTATGTCTCACTAAGACATGGCGGTTAGAACCAAAAATCTCACATTTGGACTCATCAGCCCAAAGGACAGATCTCCAATGTACATTGCTCATGTTTCTTGGCCCAAGCAAGTGTTTTCTTTTTATTGGTGTCCTTTAGTAGTGGTTCTTTGCAGTAATTCAACCACGAAGGCCTGATTTCACAGTCTCCTCTGAAGAGATGTTGATTTTTCTGTTACTTGAACCCTGAAGCTTTTATTTGGGCTGCAATCAGAGGTGCAGTTAATTCTAACCTCCTCTGCAGCAGAGGTAATTCTGGGTCTTCCTTTCCTGTGGTGGTCAACATGAGAGCCAGTTTCATCATGGCGCTTGAAGGTTTTAGCGACTACTTGAAGAAAGTTTCAAAGTTCTTAATTTTCCAGATTGACTGACCTTCATGTCTTAAAGTAATGATGGAGTGTTGTTTCTCTTTGCTTATTTGTGCTGTTCTTGCCAAAATATGGACTTGGTCTTTTACCAAATAGGGCTATATTCTGCATACCACCCCTACCTTGTGTTGTGACAACTGATTGGCTGAAACGCATTAAGAATGAAAGAAATTCCACAAATGAACTTTTAACAAGGCACACCTGTTAATTGAAATGCATTCCAGGTGACTAGCTCATGAAGCTTGTTAAGAGAATGTGAAAAGCTGTCAAGACAAATGGTGGCTATTTTGAAGAATCTCAAATAAAATATATTTTGATTTGTTTAACACTTTTTTTGGTTACTACATGATTCCATATGCAGGTAGCCTAGTGGTTAGTGTTGGGCCAGTAACTGGAAAGTTGCTGGATTGAATCCCCGAGCTGACAAGGTAAAAATCAGTCGTTCTGCCCGAGCAAGGCAGTAAACCCACTGTTCCCCGGGCGCCGAAGACGTGGATGTCAATTAAGGTAGCTCCTCTGATTCAGAGGGGTTGGGTTGAATGCAGAAGACACATTTCGGTTGAATACATTCAGTTGGACAACTGACTACGTATCCCCTTTTCCCTTCACTATTTTCTACAATGTAGATGTATTTCTACAATGTAGAAAACAGTAAAAATAAAGAAACCCTGGAATTAGGTGTGTCCAAACTTTTGACAGGTACTGTTAACATTCATTCAGTGGTAATTGAAGTCCTTCAATGGCCATAATAGGAGCTGGTCCTGATCTTATTTAAAGAGGCTTTGGTTCTGCGGTGCTGGCTGGCCTGCTGTACTGTTTGTCCCTATCAATGCACTGTTCTCCTCAGCCTGCTCCTCTGTACAGCCTGGGTCCTTTTCTGCCTCTCTGCGATGCTGGAGCTCAGGTGCTGTTTGAGGGCTGGGAGGATCACCCTCTCTGTCACCCCTGCCTGGTTCCCAGACCTGGAAAGGGTACAGGGACATGGATGATAGCTGTTCCACTACCAAGGTTAATGTTTCTGTATAAGAGATTAGGAAAGATTCACTTACATTCTCTTGGGAAGTGGTTGAAGTGCTAGTTGGGGAAACTTCTCTGCCTTGCTGAGGGGGAAATCAAATGTATTGTACAATTTACCTGTATTTTTTATATATTTTTTTATATAAATGACTTATTCAGGTGGACAAGATGCCTACTAAACTGCTGTTTACCTGGTGCTGTCAGCAAGGTAGGCCTTTGTCATGATGTAGTTCTCAGGAGTGATTTTCTTGCTGAACACAATGTCTCGGAGGACAGCCTTCACACGTATAATCTATATGAAACAAACCATCAGGGAGAGCGATACTTCACTGAAAAAACACTCAGTTCTCCATGTAAACTTTACATTGAGTTATGGAGAACATGGTCAGAAAACAACTAGCTATTGGGCAAATGACAAATCATGCATGCCTTTGTAAATGTAAGACATATTAATGTAGTTTATGGTTTTACAATGTGACAATCTATTTTAATTGTCTGCTGCACAAAATTACCGGTTTTAGTAGAATCATTCTAAACCAGTGGTTGCCAACCGGTCGATCGCGATCTTCAAGGCATTCCTAGTCGATCACCAAATATTTCTGTAGAAAAGTCAACGAACAATAAAGGCTTGCGCTCCTTTAAAAAAAAATGTGTTGAGCTGTTGCTGGCAGGTGCACTTGATTCAAAAGTCCTGCGCATCGGGTAAGCAAAGTGTTCCCATGAGACAAACTCCGCCTACCTGGCGGACCGGCAAATCTGTGACTAAATCGAGTGCACCTACTGCGCTGCCCAGTCGGATAGCTCAAATCACTGTGGTTACAGAGCTTCCATGACCCTGGCCAAAGCCAAGTTTAATAGGCTACTAGCCTACGTAAGATTTAATAACTTTTAAAACCATGACCACAGAGAGACTGTCAACGAATACAGCCAAGAGCTGCTGTTTTTATGAGTGATTTTAAGTCTATATTCAACACTATTATAAAACACGATTCTTCAGGCTGCAACTGCAATGAATGAGTAGCCAAGTATCGATAGCCCTGCGTTTTATTATTATTAGCAGCTCGATGTGTCAAATTTAATATTAAGGGATATTTAACTTTCTCTGGTCATAGGAACAACATGAATTTGTGCATGAGGCAGATGCGGTGCGACTTGAGTTTCGCCATCAGGTGGAAGATGGTGTCCCCTCTCTCTGGTCAGTCTTACCGGAGGAAAGGAAGGAGAGAGCAGGGACCGTGAGAGGCAGTTGGGAAAAATAGTTTTGAACGGTCATCGTCCTGATTTGACCTGGTTGACCATCAGATGCAGGTACCATCAGCCCAGTAAAATAAAAAACCTAATTATTTCATATTCATGCTCCACAGTGCCTCACAAGTGCTAAACCAATGATATATTTTATTATCAAAGCTTGAGTTTTGAAATATAATATGGTCTGATTAACAATATTGGCAGGCCAATCATATAGCCAATATGCTGTGATAATGTTTTAGGCCTACTGCCCAAACCGAATTCCTACAAAACTGTGAGGTTAATGTAAAAAAAGCTCAATCTGAGCAGTAGATCGCCACTTGCTTTTTGACTGTGAAAGTGATCTTGACTCAGAAAAGATTGATTACCACTGTTCTAAACCATAGTTATGTTGGCCAATGCTAAGGGACTGTGCAATAGCATCGATGTGTCAGAGGAAGACATCTGACCTCCTGAGACTGCAGGCTGTTGGCGTTGTAGAGCTGCCGTATGATAACCTCACATTCCTGAAGGGTGGGGGGTCGGGGGGGATGGGCTGGGCTGCTGTGGATCCGGAGGGGTTGTAGAGAGGTGATGAGGCCTCCCCTCAACTCTGACTCGTGTTCAAGCTTTGCCACTCCAGTGGTCTCAGTGTAGGCGTGAGCCACACAACCGTCCCCCGCTATACTGCTTCCGTGGGGGTCAAACAAGTGTTTTTAGACGAGACACTTTTGGAGAAGATGAACTAGGGGGTAGAGGTATGGATGCTTACCTGAGCCATGGGTCTTGAGATGGGCGTGTGTCTTGTAAAGGTTGCTCCAGGTAGATCACTCTCTCTGTCTGGGCCTCACTGCCCTGTGTCGGTGGCCTTGTGCTCCGGTGGCTTGATCCTAAAGAAATACCTTCCCCAATAGGTAGGCATATGCGCCACATAAGCTTACACAATCATTGTTCATTGATTTCTATTATGGGAAACTTAAAGAGATGTTGTGAAAAGTAATATCTAACGAACACAGATCTGAAAGTCCAAGAGCCAATGCTTTCTTGGTCCCAATAGACCTAGCCCACTTGTTCCAGCAAAGATGATTGAAGCCTACCTTTTCTGCAAGACTTTGAAGGCTCCATGATCAGCTTATACTGCAGCTCTGTAACATCAAAGTCAAAGAGAGGTCATGTAGAAGACATGACACAGAACAGAAGTAGACATGACAGGTGGCAGCAACAACAGACCTCAACTGCCGTGCTGTTTATAAGCTCTTCTAACAAGGTCCTTTGAGCAACCTTGGCACTATGTGTCTCGCTGCTCTGACAGAGTGAAGACAGAGGACCCATGTGATTCTTTTTAACTGGATTGAAATATCTCTTTGTGGGGGGATAGGATGCGGAGGCGATATAGAGAAGCTTGTCTGTTCTGTAAAATGATACTGCATTCCACCGCCTCCCACGGTGAGATACTCACCATCCTTTCATTTTCCTCATTCAATAACTGTATCACTATGCAACCACTAGCGCTAGGCTATAGTGTGTCACCTCTGTCAGCAGTGCCTCATCCTCAGATCCCTGTGTGATTATCATGCTAAAAAACGTGCAAACAAACATGTATTACAGATACAGATTTCCACTAAAGAACTTTATCATATACAAATTATTGCTGGCTAGTGGCTACCCATAAAATGTAGGCCTATTAGGCTGTATGGAAAGAAAGGCAGTAGTCTAGCTTAAATTGTGGCATTGGTATAGTTAAGGGGAAAGGCCATACATTGTATATGCTATTTTAACTTAGTAACATGATGTATAATGTTACTGTGCAAAGATGAAAATGATGGTGCTCAAACCATGACAAACAAATCTGCTGCCTATGATGACGCTTTTGGAAATCAAAAACATCAGCAAAGACACGAGGACAGGTTTGACTAACCTTTATTTTCCCGTCTGAGGTCATCTATTTCACCGTGTAGCTTCTGAAGAGTGTCCTTGTGCTGTAGTTGCAGGAACTGAATATTCCTCTGAAGCGATGCAACGCGAGTATCCATGTCCCGGTGAGATGAGACCTCTCCCCCTCTGTCCCCTCGGGGTGAATCGGACAGCGGTTCAAGGTGGTTAAACGGGAAAGGACGTGGTTGTGGAAAGCAAGGCTTGTCAAGACATCCAACGCGGGACCAGTGGGGTAGATTTCGCACAGGCGGAAGACTGTTGCCTGACATAGCTAAACTATACGGTTAGCTAGCAACACGACAGTTTTTTTTTTAACTGGCTGGCTAACTTCGCTACATAGTAGCTAGCTAGACTAACAAATAACAGGTCATTCTATCCGCATGCATAATCGTGCAGCCATTACCCCTTATCGTAAACGTTCCCGGTTAAATGGATTGTTCACCTCCACAATATGCAAAGTTTAGAAACAATTTAACGAGACAGCTAGGAAAAATAAAAATACACCGATTACCCACAGCCACTACCGACAACGATTTATTTCCCTTTTCACTCTCCTTAGTGGACATGCACTACTACCATACAACGTTGCCATGACAACCATAATGTGTTGCTCCGGTGGCGGGAAATATAAACGTATCTGAACGTTCTACCATTCGAACGCAGCATTGTGTCACTGTAAATGTCTGTCTCGTCTTTGCAAGAACACATAGACAAGCATACAGAAACGATAAAGGCAAATAATTTCATTTTCAATTCAATTTTCATTACTTTATTTCTTAGAAATTAAGTGCGGGTCTGGACCGGTTCCGACTGACATTTTGGTGTACAAAGCACCCGGTGAATACCATATGGTTCTATGTGACGCAGAGCTTCCAAACCCAGAGGAGCAACATCGCGAGACTGGGGGTGCTGAAGATGGCGGCGAGTGCAGACGAGATTTCAGCTTGCTCCGAGTAACCTTACATTTAAGTACGTTTGAGAGGGATAAAAGTTAACAGAACTTGGCTTATAGTAAACACAATAGAGAACAACGCTTAGTTGACCGCTAATTTGATCTGAAACTTTGAGAAATGTAAGAAAAAAATGTGCGAAAGAGCAAAGAGAAGGCAGTTTCTAGCTGAGCACTCATACATTGGAGAAAAACCGCCATCTGATACCTCGGGAGAAGAAATGGAGGATTCTGGACATTCGGTTGATTCTGAAAATCCAGTCAATAGTCCTGCACCCAAAAAGAGAAAGAAAGAATTGTCTTTGCGCGAACTACAGGTTAACATAGTCGATGTTGTCTCTGCAAAGATAAACGAAAGAGCCAATGGTCTGGAGAAAATGATATGCGAAAACATAAAAAATAGTTGACCTCGAGACCTCTCTGAGTCATGCATACAAGAGTATCGAAGAGCTTAAACTTGCAAAAACGGCTACTTCTGAGAAATGCACTGCACAGGAGAAGACCATCACAGACATGCAAGAGCCCTTATCGGAAGCAGAGCGATACCAGAGAAGGTGGGGGCTACGGCTTTACGGTGTCCCCGAGGACCAGGATGAGAATGTGAAGTGCTTAGTAAGAGACATCTGTAACCGTGTGGCACAGGACTTCTCCGATGGATATATGGATATGGCTGTGGATGTCTCTCATCGTATTGGGAAGAAAAAAACCTTCTCTGAAGAATTAGCAACATTTTTACTTGAAGCCTTTAAGGAGACTATAAAGAAGGGAGAACTACCTACCTCTCTGAAGCAAGGGGTTATTACTCTTCTACCTAAACCACACAAGGATCTCTTAAATATTGATAATTGGCATCCAATCACACTCCTAAATAACAACTGCAAAATTATAGCCATAATCTTTGAAAAAAGGTTAAAGTCTTGCTTGAATGATCTGATTGATGAATGTCAATCAGGGTTTATGAAAGGGCGCCATATATCTAATAATCTGAGGCTGCTGTTAGACTTGGTTGAGTATTGTGATCTATTGGATGACTTCCCTGTTATCCTATTTTTGGATTTTCAGAAAGCATTTGATACAGTAAGTCACAATTTTATCTTTGATTGTCTTAAGCATTTGAAATTTGGTCGTTTTTTGCTGTTGATGCTATTAGAACTCTATTTAATGGTGGCAATAGCTGTATCAAACTCTGTCATGGAACATCCTCAAGATTTAAAATTTACAAAGGAATACGACAAGGTTGTCCAACTTCACCTTTTTTTATATTTTTGTTAGTATCTCAAATTTTATGCTCATTAGTTCATAAAAGTCCATTTGAAGGCATTACATTCCAGGCCAGAGAGATCAAGATATCCCAACTGGCGGATGACACCATTTAAAATTAAAATAAAATGTGTCACAAACTAGATTAGCATTGGATATTGTGAAGCAGTTCTCCAAAATCTCAGGTTTGGCATTAAATCTTTCCAAATGTGAGATGTTTGTTTTGAAAGGAGCTGTCAATCCATCAGATTGTAACATCTCTGAAAAAGATACTGTAACCTACCTCGGTGTAAAGATCATTCACAGCCGTAAGATTTTTGGTGATCTTAATTTGAACCCTGTAACTGAATCTGTCACAAAACAAAAAATTCTTCAAGGAAGGGCGCTTTTATCCAAAGCTGAGGGGCTATATCGTGCATCCTATCTTTTTTCATCTATTGACATTCCCAAATCCACTTGCTGTACCTTTAGGCTTTTGTACAACTTCATATGGAAAAACAAGCCACATAAGATAAAAAAAGAGATCACCAACAGGGTTTGTGATGGCGGTCTAAATGTCTTAGACTTCACTCTCTTCAATCAGATATCAAAGGTCAACTGGATTAAAAGGTACATAAAAAATCCTCATAGTTTCTGGAATGTTATACCTTGTTTTGTTTTCAGAAGTTCAGAGTAGAGGTCGGCCGATTTATAATTTTTCAACGACGATACCGATTATTGGAGGACCAAAAAAGCCGCTACCGATTAATCGGCCGATTTAAAAAAACCATTGTATTTATTTATTTATTTGTAATAATGACAATTACAACAATACTGAATGAACACTTATTTTAACTTAATATAATACATCAATAAAACCAATTTAGCCTCAAGTAGATAATGAAACATGTTAAATTTGGTTTAAATAATGCCAAAACAAAGTGTTGGAGAAGAACGTAAAAGTGCAATATGTGCTAACGTTTCAGTTCCTTGCTCAGAACATGAGGACATATGAAAGCTGGTGGTTCATTTTAACATGAGTCTTCAATATTCCCAGGTAAGAAGTTTTAGGTTGTAGTTATTATAGGACTATTTCCCTCTATACCATTTGTATTTCATTAACCTTTGACTATTGGATGTTCTTATAGACACTTTAGTATTGCCAGTGTAACAGTATAGCTTCCGTCCCTCTCCTCGCACCTCCCTGGGCTCGAACCAGCAACACAACACCAACAGCCACCACATCAAAGCAGCGTTACCCATGCAGAGTAAGGGAAACAACCACCCCAGGGCTCAGAGCGAGTGAAGTTTGAAACGCTATTAGCGTGCGCTAACTAGCCAGCCATTTCACTTCGGTCACACCAGCCTCATCTCGGGAGTTGATAGGTTTGAAGTCATAAACAGTGCAATGCTTGATGCACAACGAAGAGGTGCAGGCAAAACACACAAAAGTGCTGTTTGAATGAATATTTACACGCCTGCTTCTGCCTACCACCGCTCAGTCAGATACTTAGATACTTGTATGCACAGTCAGATTATATGCAACACAGGACACGCTAGATAATATCTAGTAATATCATAAACCATGTGTAGTTAACTAGTGATTATGATTGATTGTTTTTTATAAGATAAGTTTAATGCTAGCTAGCAACTTACCTTGGCTTACTGCATTTGCGTAACAGGCAGTCTCCTTGTGGAGTGCAATGAGAGAGAGGCAAGTCGTTATTGCGTTGGGCTAGTTAACTGTAAGGTTGCAAGATTGGATCCCCCGAGTTGACAAGGTGAAAATCTGTCTTTCTGCCCCTGAAGAGGCAGTTAACCCACCGTTCCTAGGCCGTCATTGAAAATAAGAATGTGTTCTTAACTGATTTGCCTAATTAAATAAAGGTGTAAAAAAAAAAACATCAAATCTGCGCCCATAAATACCGATTTCCGGTTGTTATGAAAACTTGAAATCGGCCCTAATTAATCGGCCATTCCGATTAATCGGTCGAACTCTAGTTCAGAGGGCTTAATTTTTTACTACAATGTCCATATATTGTGGGTAAACTTCCTGGTTCTCAAAAAACATTGTCCTTGTCAGCCAATTAGTTAATATTAGTGGGAATCTATTTACACGGAGAGAATTTATGGAAAGATAAAGGTTGAGGTTTCAAGCAAGGAATATGACACAGTTATTAAAGCTATACCTAGTGGGATAAAAACTTTACTTCAGAATAATGCATATTTTGGAACATCTCCGATTTGTAAGCGATATCCATGTGAATGGCATTGGTCTACTAGATACGAAATTCAACTATCGTTTATTAAGGTATATTTTCTACAGGAAGTCTATTCCCTCTGCGATATTTTGTTGGGCTTCAGTGTTTGATGTAAACTGGCGCCATGCTTGGCTCACTCCACACATATTTATGGTGACCAATAAAGTAAAGGAGATCTCCTTTAAGATTATCCATAGATTCTTTCCATGTAATAGCTTGATTGCTAAATATATACCTGATGTTACCAGTGAATGCAGTTTTTGTGAACTAGAAACAATCTATTGAACACTTATTCTGTCATTGTTTATATAGTGAAGTGTTCTGGACTGATGTAAAACTATATCTTGGCCTCAAATTACATACAAACATTGAAATTTCAAAGTTTGACATTTTACTACACTGATTCCACAATTGAACGTGAGTATGTTATAAATCTCTTTATTTTATTAGGAACAATTTTCATACACAAGAAAAATCTCCTGAATTTTTAAATCTGATTTGGAAAACTATTTAGAGTCGTTAAAACGTATACAAAACAAAATGTTTAAAAAAATGTATTCGCTACATGTCTGTATTTGAATTGAAATAATGGGGATCATTTTTATTTTTTTCTCATTTCTTTGTGGAATCCCTCTGGCTGTTATGTTTGGCATGTTACTGTTAATAAAATTAAAAACATTGAAAGACTTCCGGGCACGCTTGCTAAACTTCCGGACACGTTTTTCTCGGAAAGCTGTGAGTACTATTATATGATACAGTATCAGTACTTGTTGCATTTACACAGGGGCGGAAAGTACCAAATTGTTGTACTTGAGTATAGGCAAAGATACCTTAATAGAAAGTGACTCAAGTAAAAATGACAGTCACCCAGTAAAATACTATTAGAGTAAAAGTCTAAAAGTATTTGGTTTTAAATATACTTAAGTATCAAAAGTAAAAGTATAAATATTTTCTAATTCCTTATGTTAGGCAAACCAGATGGCATTATTATTATTTAATTTTTTTAATTTACAGATAGCTAGGGGCACACCCCAACACTCACATAATTTACAAAAAAAAGCATTTGGGTTTAGTGAGACCGCCAGATCAGAGACAGTAGGGATGACCAGGGATGTTCTCTTGATAAGTGCAAAAATGTGATAATTTTCTTGTCCTGCTAAGCATTCAAAATGTAACGAGTACTTTTGGGTGTTGTAGCGAGACTATATAAAGGGGGTACCGGTACAGAGTCAATGTGTGGGGGCACAGGTTAATCCTCTGCCTGCTACCTGTAGCCTACCTGCCTCTGGTTCAATGCATTTCCACCTCTCACTATTAGTCTTGATTGTCCATCTTCTGGACTTAAAATGAGATATTCTAACAGATCAATCTTGCTGGCAAAACGTCATTAAATATTGCTATGTTATTTAGCTATAGTTAGTGTGTATATAATGAGCACCCAGATGCTGTGTAAGCATCATAATAATATCAGACAGACAAGCTGGCTCTGTGAAAAACTTTACGGGCCGCCTTGGCGTTGGTTACTACACTGAACAAAAATATGAATGCAACAATTTCATAGATTTGACTGAGTTACAGTTCATATAAGAAAATCAGTCAATTGAAATGAATTCATTAGGGCCTAATCTATGGATTTCACATGACTGGGAATACAGATATGCATCTGTTGGTCACAGATACCCTTAAAAAAAGTAGGGGGGGACAGTCAGTATCTGGTGTGACCACCATTTGCTTCATGCAGATTGATCTCCTTCGCAAAGAGTTGATCAGGCTGTTGATTGTGACCTGTGAAATGTTGTCCCACTCCTCTTCAATAGCTGTTCAACGATTATGGATATTGGCGGGAACTGGAACACGCTGTCGTACACTTCAATCCAGAGCATCCAAAACATGCTCAATGGGTGACATGTCTGGTGAGTATGCAGGCCATGGTAGAATTGGGACATTTTCAGCTTCTAGGAATTGTGTACAGATCCTTGTGACATTGGGCTGTGCATTATCATGCTGAAACATGAGGTGATGACAGCGGATAAATGTCACGACAATGGGCCTCATGATCTCGTCACGTGCATTCAAATTGCCATTGATAATATTACCATTGTGTTCGTTGTCCGTAGCTTATATCTGCCCATATCGAAACCCCACCGCCACCATGGGGCACTCTGTTCACAACGTTGACATCAGCAAACCATCTGCCATCACGTTGTCTGCCATAGTTGAGACCGGGATTCATCCGTAGAGAGCACACTTCTCCAGAGTACCAGTGGCCATCAAAGGTGAGCATTTGCCCACTAAAGTTGGGTACAACGCCAAACTGCAGTCAAGTCAAGACCCTGGTGAGGACGGCAAGCACGCAGATGAGCTTCCCTGAGACGGTTTTTGACAGTTTGTGCGGAAATTCTTCGGTTGCACAAACCCACAGTTTCATCAGCTGTCTGGGTGGCTGGTCTCAGACGATCCCTCAGGGATGAAGCCAGATGTGGATGTCCTGGGTTGGTATGGTTACACGTGGTCTGCGGTTGTGATGCCGGTTGGACGTACTGCCACGTTCTCTAAAATGACATTAGAGGCGGCTTACACTAGAGAAATTAACATGTTATCTGGCAATTATCTAGAGCATGGCATCATAAATAACTACATTATCATTTTTAGATCAGTCAGTCAATTCACCCATTATACATTACAGTTTTGATCCTCTCAAAGACGCCTAGGGTATTAGTTGAGAAATCTGCCTATTTTCCTCAAAGGTATGCAATGTCACGATTTCAATGCTATACAATATTACAGAGAAAAAGTTAATTATCTCACATTGCTGAAAATATTTGTAATGTTGTACTTGTTCACGTAATTCATGCTAATGTTGGTTTATTGAGCTAGCGTCCAATTGACTCACATTCACTTCTTGAAGGAGTGAACTCCTTGTCCCAGAATTGCCCAGAATGAACCGCACGGCCCATTGACAACGAATGGGTAAGGTTCACAATGACCGTTAATACGATTCCAATGGAGTTTCCCATCTCCTCAAAAGTATCTTTGGCCCAGGGAGACTGCATATGAATGATGACAGTCTAGCGAGTCCAGCCATCGTGGTTTCATCTCGATGTGATATTCTTAGCCGGACTTAGAGCTTTCCACATGAACAAATACTAAGTAATTTCATAGAATTGAAAGAAGACCAGTTTGGACGAAATCACTTAATGCTTAAAGAAAAGGTTCACCCATTTTGAACGTTAAAATGTTTTTGTGCATCTGAGTGATGTTCTATCGATTCCCTGGGTCATTTCATGTTTTCATGTGTATCTGAGTTATTGGCGTTCAAGCATGGAGAAATGCTTGAGGGATCACCATGATAAAGTCTCTCTCACTACACTGGAAGTTAATAGGAATATGACTTTTAGATTGCGAAAATGTCTATCATCAGTGACGATTTTAGCATGTAAATCTTGCTGGGGCAAACAGGAAAAAAAATCTATGCATGCCAGCAAAGCCACTACACAACACTAAACAATACATTCATTGCACTTTCACGGTGACAAACGGTGCCCACAAACTGTTAGGGCCAACATAAAGCTGTCCCAACAGCAGTCCCAACACTACTAGACCTGGCTATCAGCTGAGCCTTGACTGGTAGCAAAACAGTTCATTCAGCCTCATTTGCTGCCTTTAAAAAAAACATAGCTGATATGACTGACTTGCTTTAACAAATGTGGTTTCTACGGTCAATTGAGATGTACAAACTATGGCATAAGGTGACGACGAGCGCATAAGAGGCAATCCGTAATTTCAATTAAGAAATTGAGGAGCGAGCTTGGACGGGCATAGTCAATATAACTGTTTGTTCAGCACTTTTGAAATGTACAGCGACAGAATTCAGAACATGGGTCGTTCTTACAGTATTCTCCCTGTACACCAAGTTAGAACCGTAGGATAAATAAGAGGGGCACATAAGCAGACAATGAAAGCTCTTACAATATTAGATAATTACATTTCTTAATAAAAGGCTATAGGCTACATGTGCTCCACCAAGTCAGAACAGTAGGTTAAATTATGTGGGGAAAAGGGACCAAATTATTAGGGTGAGGCACATGGGCTACTAACTGCTTACTACAGAACATACACTTAGTATTACTTTCTTAGCTACAGTATACATATCTCCCTGGCATATTACATCATTTATGCAGCAGCATAGAATACTTTTTTGAACTCACCTTGTTGTTCTGTTCTCACTTGAACAGGAAGGTGGCGCGGGAACTCTGAAAAAACAAAGTCGAATCACGATGACGTCAGTGATCTTCAGGTCGGGAGCTCTAGACAGAGGCAGAGTTCCCGACCTGCAATTCCGAGTTGGATGACCGTTCAAAACCTATTTTCCCAGTCGGAGCTATTTTCTTTTTCCAGTTCCCAGTTGTCTTGATCTCATTGAAGTCTGAAATGTCCCAGTTCCGAGTTTCCAGTTGTTTTGAGCACGGCAGAAGTCATGCTGGATTGACAGCAAGGCCAATGTCGAATGTTTATCCTTTTAAGCTTGGAAAAGAGACCCATAACCTCAGACTTGGACCACACACCCACTCAACTGAATAGCAGGCTAGTGATTGCTTTCCAATGCTTGAAGTTAGCCACTGATTCCTTCCAAACTAGTCACTGTTGATTTTGCGATTTCCAACTTGTTGTTGGTAATGTTTATGTCCAATGATTCATTATTTCCCTTCATATGACAAGGATTGAAAAGGATTTGCCAGTAGATTGTTGACTTGATTCATGATGATGACTCCTAGCTAAGATTTGGAAAGTATGACGTTGACGCTGTCCAATCAAAGCTACTGTAGATGTAACGTGATTTGACATCATTTTATCTGTGGCCAATGACCTCGAGCCTTCTTGGATGGGCAATCGTAATATAACTGTATGGCAGCACCCAAGGGGCTTGAATTTTTGAGCTCTACCCATAGATTCTGCGTTGACATAGGGTCCCCATGAGTGACAAAACACCAAGCCAGTCACGGAGCAACTAGAGAACATTACTAACCCCTACACTCTGTATTTTTCACTTGCTGCCCCACAACCACAGAAAGCACTGAGTTAGGCTGAAACACCTGCATTTTGGAGCTGCCTTACACAAGAAAGCAAAAAAGAGAACGTTTGTATGGGACTTTAACTGAATGATATACAGTACCAGTCAGAGGTTTTGACACACCTGCTCATTCAAGGGTTCAAACAAAAAAGTGTTAAACAAATCATATTCATATCAAATCAAAATATATTTTATATTTGAGATTCTTCAAAGTAGCCACCCTTTACCTTGATGACAGCTTTGCACACTCTTGGCATTCTCTCAACCAGCTTCATGAGGTAGTCCTGGAATGTATTTCAATTAACAGGTGTGCCTTGTTAAAAGTTAATGGAATTTCTTTCCTTCTTAATGGCCGTGCTGCTCCTCCAGTTTCAACTGTTCTGCCTGCGGCTATGGGTCCTGACCTGTTCACCGGACATGCTACCTGTCCCAGACTTGATGTTTTCAACTCTCTAGAGACAGCAGGAGCAGTAGATATACTCTGAATAGCCAACTGACATTTACTCCTGAGGTGCTGACCTGTTGCACCCTCGACAAAAACTGATTATTATTATTTGACCCTACTGGTCATTTATGAACATTTTAACATCTTGGCCATGTTCTGTTATAATCTCCACCGGGCACAGCCAGAAGAGCCACCCCTCATAGCCTGGTTCCTCTCTAGGTTTCTTCCTAGGTTCTGGCCTTTCTAGGGAGTTTTTCCTAGCCAACGTGCTTCTACACCTGCATTGCTTGCTGTTTGGGGTTTTAGGCTGGGTTTCTGTCCAGCCCTTTGTGACATCAGCTGATGTAAGAAGGGCCTTATAAATACATTTGATTGATTGATTAATGTGTTTGAGCCAATCAGTTGTGTTGTTACTTGGTAGGGGTAGTGTACAGAAGATAGCCCTATTTGGTAAAATACCAAGTCCATATTATGTCAAGAACAGCTCAAATAAGCAAAGAGAAACAACAGTCCATAATTACTTTAAGAAATGAAGGTCAGTCAATGTGGAAAATGTCAAAACCTTTTAAAGTTTCTTCAAGTGCAGCCGAAAAACCATCAAGCGCTATGATGAAACTGGCTCTCATCAGGACCGCCAAAGGAAAGGAAGACCCAAAGTTACAGTTGAAGTCGGAAGTTTACATACACTTAGGTTGGAGTCATTAAAACTCATTTTTCAACCACTCCACAAATTTCTTGTTAACCAACTATAGTTTTAGCAAGTCGGTTAGGACATATACTTCGTGCATGACAAGTCATTTTTCCAATAATTGTTTACAGACAGATCATTTCACTTATAATTCACTGTATCACAATTCCAGTGGGTCAGAAGATAACTTAGTGTATGTGAACTGTGCCTTTAAACAGCTTGGAAAATTCCAGAAAATGTCATGACTTTAGAAGCATCTGATAAGCTAATTGACATCATTTGAGTCAATTGGAGGTGTACCTGTGGATGTATTTCAAGGCCTACCTTCAAACTCAGTGCCTCTATGCTTGACATCATTGGAAAATCAAAAGAAATCAGCCAAGACCTCAGAAAAGAAATTGTAGACCACAAGTCTGGTTCATCCTTGGGAGGAATTTCCAAACGCCTGAAGGTACCACGATCATCTGTACAAACAATAGTACGCAAGTATAAACCCCATAGGACCATAAGAAGGAGACGCGTTCTGTCTCCTATAGATGAATGTACTTTGGCGCGAAAAGTACAAATCAATCCCACAACAACAGCAAATTACCTTGTGAAGATGCTGTAGGAAACAGGTACAAAAGTATCTATATCCACAGTAAAACAAGTCCTATATCGACATAACCTGAAAGGCAGCTCAGCAAGGAAGAAGCCACTGCTCCAAACCGCCATAAGAAAAGCCAGACTACGGTTTGCAACTGCACATGGGGACAAAGATTGTACTTTTTGGAGAAATGTCCTCTGGTCTAATGAAACAAAATAGGAACTGTTTGGCCATAATGACCATCGTTATGTTTGGAGGAAAAAGGGTGAGACTTGCAAGCCGAAGAAAACCATTCCAACCGTGAAGCACGGGGGTGGCAGCAGCATGCTGTGGGGGTGCTTTGCTACAGGAGGGACTGGTTTAATTCACAAAATAGATGGCATCATGAGGAAGAAAATTATGTTGAAATATCTCAAGACAGGAAGTTAAAGCGTGGTCGCAAATGGGTCTTCAAAAAGGACAATGACCCCAAGCATACTTCCAAAGTTGTGGCAAAATGGCTTAAGGACAACAAAGTCAAGGTATTGGAGTGGCCATCACAAAGCCCTGACCTCAATCCCATAGGAAATTTGTGGGCAGAACTGAAAAAGCGTGTGCGAGCAAGGAGGCCTACAAATCTGACTGAATTACACCAGCTCTGTCAGGAGGAATGGGCCAAAACTCACCCAACTTATTGTGGGAAGCTTGTGGAAGGGGACACAAAATGCTTGACCCAAGTTAAAAAATGTAAAGGCAATGCTACCAAATACTAATTGAGTGTATGTCAACTTCTGACCCACTGGGAATGTGATGAAAAAATAAAACTTGAAATAAATCACTCTCTACTCTTATTTTGAGATTTCACATTCTTAAATAAAGTGGTGATCCTAACTTGCCTAAGACAGGGAATTCTTATGAGGATTAAATGTCAGGAATTGTGAAAAACGGAGTTTAAATGTATTTGGCCAAGGTGTATGTAAATTTCCGACTTCAACTGTACCTCAGCTGCAGAGGATAAGTTAATTCGAGTTACCAGCCTCAGAAATTGCAGCACAAATAAATGCTTCACGGAGTTCAAGTAACAGACACATCTCAACATTAACTCTTCAGAGACAGTGTGAATCAAGCCTTCATGGTCCAATTGCTGCAAAGAAACCACTAAAGGAGCAATGGACATAAGATTGGTGTAAATCTGTCCTTTGATCTGAAAAGTCCAAATTTGAGATTTTTGAATCCAACTGTTGTGTCCTTGTGAGACTTACAGTAGGTAAACGGATATCTCTGCATGTGTGGTTCCCACCGTGAAGCATGGAGAAGGTGTGATGGTGAGGGGTGCTTTGCTGGTGACACTGTCAGTGATTTATTTAGAATTCAAGGCACACTTAACCAGCATGGCTACCACAGCATTGTGCAGCGATAGGCCATCCCATCTGGTTTGCGCTTAGGGGGACTATCATTTGATTTTCAACAGGACAATGACCCAACACGCCTCCAGGCTGTGTAAGGGCTATTTGACGAAGAAGGAGGGTGATTGAGTGCTGCATCAGATGTCCTGGGACCACAATCACCTGACCTCAACCCAATTGTGATGGTTTGGGATGAGTTGGAACGCAGAGTGAAGGAAAAGCAGCAAAAAAGTGCTCAGCATCTGTGGGAACTCCTTCAAGGCTGTTGGAAAAGCATTCCTAATGAAGTTAGTCGAGAGAATGCCAAGAGTGTGCAAAGCTGTCATAAAGGCAAAGTGTGGCTACTTTCAAAATATATTTTGATTTGTTTAACACTTTTTTGGTTACTTCATGATTCCATGTTTTATTTCATAGTTGATGTCTTCACTATTATTCTACAATGTAGAAAATAGTAAATATAAAGAAAAACCTTGAATGAGTAGGTGTTTCCAAACTTTTGACTGGTACTTGTATATATACCGTTCAAAAGTTTGGGGTCACTTAGAAATGTCCTTGTTTTTGAAAGAAAAGCAAATTTTTTTACCATTAAAATAACATCAAATTGATCCGAAATAAAGTGTAGACATTGTTAATGTTGTAAATGACTATTGTAGCTGGAAACAGCTGATTTTGTATGGAATATCTACATAGGCATACAGAGGCCCATTATCAGCAACCATCACTCCTGTGTTCCAATGGCACATTGTATTAGCTAATCCAAGTTTATCATTTTAAAAGGCTGAATGATTATTAGAAACCCTTTTGCAATTATGTTAGCACAGCTGAAAACTGTAGTTCTGATTAAAGAAGCAATAAAATTGGCCTTCTTTAGACTAGTTGAGTATTTGGAGCATCATTATTTGGGGTTTTGATTACAGGCTCAAAATGGCCAGAAACAAAGAACTTTCTTCTGAAACTCGTCTATACTTGTTCTGAGAAATTAAGGCTATTCCATGCGAGAAATTGCCAAGAAACTGAAGATCTCGTACAACGCTGTGTACTACTCCCTTCATAGAACAGTGCAAACTGTCTAACCAGAATAGAAAGAGGAGTGGGATGCCCTGGTGCACAACTGAGCAAGAGGACAAGTACATTAGAGTATCTAGTTTGAAAAACAGACACCTCACAAGTCCTCAACTGGCAGCTTCATTAAATAGTACCCGCAAAACACCAGTCTCAATGTCAACAGTGAAGAGGCGACTCCGGGATGCTGGCCTTCTAGGCAGTGCAAAGAAAAAAACATATCTCAGACTGGCCAATAAAAATAAAAGATTAAGATGGGCAAAAGAACACAGACATTAGACAGAGGAAGATTGGAAAAACGTGTTATGGACAGACAAATCTAAGTCTGAGGTGTTCAGATGTGTCTGTTGGTCAAAATGAATTAAATTCAATCAGAAAGAAAAACGTTTGTGAGATGCATAAAAAATGAAAAGATGCTGGAGTAGTGCTTGACACCATCTTTCAAGCACAGTGGAGGAAATGTGATGGTCTGGGAGTGCTTTGGTGGTGGTGAAGTGGGAAATTTGTACAAATTTGTACATTTTGTAAAAGGGATCTTGAAGAAGGAAAGCAATCACTCCATTTTGCAACGCCATGCCATACCCTGTGGACGGAGCTTAAGTGGAGCCAATTTCCTCCTACAACAGGACAATGACCCAAAGCACAGCTCCAAACTATGCAATAACTATTTAGGGAAGAAGCCGTCAACTGGTATTCTGTCTATAATGGAGTGGCCAGCACAGTCACCGGATCTCACACCTATTGAGCTGTTGTGGGAACAGCTTGACCGTATGGTACGTAAGAAGTGCCCTTCAAGTCAATCCAATTTGTGGGAGGTGCTTCAGGAAGCATGGGGTGAAATCTCTTCAGATTACCTCAACAAATTGACAACTAGAATGCCAAAGGTCAACAAGGCTGTAATTGCTGCAAATGGAGGATTCTTTGACGATTGCAAAGTTTGAAGGACACAATTATTTAATTGAAAAATCATTATTTATAACCTTGTCAACATCTTGACTATATTTTCTATCATTTTGCAACTCATTTCATGTATGTTTTCATGGAAAATGTATTAGGGTAGCTAGAACTTTTGAATGGTAATGTGTGTATATGTATATATTTTACATTGTTTGCAAACTGATATGTGACACATATTGCCAAAATAATATACAAAACCAATTATCTTTTGCTAAACAAGCGAGGCTCATCTGCCCTGAATGACGGATCGCCACTGCCTATCATAAAACATTTAACGTTTTATAACTAGGCAAGTCAGTTAAGAACTAATTCTTATTTACAATGATGGCCTACTTGTAAAGCCCCCGGCCAAACCCTCCCCTAACCCAGACGACACAGGGCCAATTGTGTGCCGCCCTATGGGACTCCAGTCCATGGCCGGTTGTGATACAGCCCAGGATCGAACCCGGGTCTGTAGTGATGCCTCTAGCACTGCGACTGCTGCGCCATTCCGGAGGCTGTATTCTCTCAAATGAGCCATTGATCACATTTTTCCTATTTGTCTGCCTCTTTAGATCAGGGTGCATTGCATGGTACCGTTGCCAGAGATATAGAAAGTTGCTAGAAATCCAATTAATGAAGGCACGTATAACGTCCCACCGGGCAGACTGCTGCGTCACGCGATTGCTAAATGTATGCCGCGTTCAAATCATCTGGGAACTCGGAGAAATACGAGGTAAAATCATATCAGTACTCTAAAAGGAGGCTTGAGTTCTCAAGTTGCAATTCCGAGTTGGATCACCGTTCAAATCGATTTTTCTAAGTCGGAGCTCGTTTTTTCCCCCAATTCCCAGTTGTTTTCAATTTACTGAACACGGAAGTCCGAGAAATCCGATTTACCAGTTGTTATAAATGCGGCATATGTCGAGAAACTGGCCTATTTTCATAGAAAGTACGTAATGTCACGATTCCAACGCTATACGATACTATGTATAGCAAGTTAATCTCACATATTATATTTGTGAAAATATTTGTGTTGTACTTTTGTTGACAAATTTATGCTAATTCTTAGAACCCCCCAGCATGCACTTCCTCAAAAGGTATATACCGTTGCGAATGAGGACTACGCTGAGGCACATTGATCAGCAGGTTGAACATGGTGAGATTGTAGACTCCTAAATTGCTAGTTGTAAAATCTCCTAAAAGAAATGCACTATCTAGCCACATTACATGCTGATATTGTATTCGGTATTTCAAGTACAAATAATGTTCATATTATTTGTACTTGAGCTTGTGTCCTCAAAAGTGAAGACAACTCAGCATTTTTTAAATATATATATTTTTTATACAAGGTCAGTTCTAGACCTTTCGAAAACTAGGCAACATTAACAGTAATTGTTTATAGCCAGCTCATGAAAAAATAAATACGTTCGAGTATGTCTATTTCGGCAGAAACCTACATTTTCCTCTACCATTGAGGTAAAAATACTAGTGCAAGAGTCTTTATTACACCTGTAAATCTTGTAGTTTGGAGGATAATCACCACCATCCTTTCATTGTTCAAGTGACAAACATTCAATATATTGTTAGAATTTTAAATCAAACTATCCTTCACATATCAACCAGTAAAACTGCTTAAAAATATTAATATTTAGCGTAACGTCATCCAAACGGCAACGTGCTTGAATTTATTTACAAGATTAAAAAGAAACGCAATTTATCACAATAGGTGGCCCAAGCATGAAGGCAAGTGGCAAAAAAGCCATTTCATTCTCCTGCTACTGGAACTTGAGTTTATCTCCAAACAGGGCAACTTAAGAGTCCGTAGAGAAATCCTACTGTAAGTATGAGTAGTGTGCTGGACATGAGGCCGAATGAGAACAGTGCCCCAAACAGGTAAAGCAGTAGAAGCATCAGCAGGGTTCTGTAGCTCGCCAGCATGCGCAGGCTTAGCCGCGGCCGTCGGTACCCCTCTGCTGTTAGTCGCGTCTCTGGGCTCCTGCGCCTGCCATCCGCCGCGGCCTCGGGGCTGGCCAGGTAGTGCCGTCCCAACTGGCCCAGGAAGTCCGGCCGCGAGCACAGAGCATCCATGTGACCTCCGAACTTTGGATGGGAGAGGCAACAATTATGACAGGCCAAAACAGACAGAATTCTGACTTCTATGGAAACCCATTTTCTCTTAGTTCAGCTTTTGGGTGTATACAACAGATGTACATATTTCAGAATAGATCATGATAGTTTACAGCACTGCTGAGGTCTCACAGTCAAATAGAGATGACAGGTTCAGGGTATCAGTTTTGCAAATTACAAAGAATTGCCATGTCACATACCCTCTCATTCACCAGAGATGAGATCTTGAAGAACAATCTGACCAGGATAGCGTTCTCATAGCTCCTGATGGGCTGAAGCTCTGGGTCCCCTTGGTACGCTATCTCAAATCTACGCAGTCCATTGATGACCTGAAAAAACATCACATATTTAACAGTGTGTGGAGATATACTTTCGCAAGGCACTGTATTCGGCCCCCTTGAACTTTGCGACCTTTTGCCACATTTCAGGCTTCAAACATAAAGATATAAAACTGTATTTTTTTGTGAAGAATCAACAACAAGTGGGACACAATCATGAAGTGGAACGACATTTATTGGATATTTCAAACTTTTTTAACAAATCAAAAACTGAAAATTTGGGCGTGCAAAATTATTCAGCCCCTTTACTTTCAGTGCAGCAAACTCTCTCCAGAAGTTCAGTAAGGATCTCTGAATGATCCAATGTTGACCTAAATGACTAATGATGATAAATACAATCCACCTGTGTGTAATCAAGTCTGTATAAATGCACCTGCACTGTGATAGTCTCAGAGGTCCGTTAAAAGCGCAGAGAGCATCATGAAGAACAAGGAACACACCAGGCAGGTCCGAGATACTGTTGTGAAGAAGTTTAAAGCCGGATTTGGATACAAAAAGATTTCCCAAGCTTTAAACATCCCAAGGAGCACTGTGCAAGCGATAATATTGAAATGGGAGTATCAGACCACTGCAAATCTACCAAGACCTGGCCGTCCCTCTAAACTTTCAGCTCATACAAGGAGAAGACTGATCAGAGATGCAGCCAAGAGGCCCATGATCACTCTGGATGAACTGCAGAGATCTACAGCTGAGGTGGGAGACTCTGTCCATAGGACAACAATCAGTCGTATATTGCACAAATCTGGCCTTTATGGAAGAGTGGCAAGAAGAAAGCCATTTCTTAAAGATATCCAAAAAGTGTTGTTTAAAGTTTGCCACAAGCCACCTGGGAGACACACCAAACATGTGGAAGAAGGTGCTCTGGTCAGATGAAACCAAAATGGAACTTTTTGGCAACAATGCAAAACGTTATGTTTGGCGTAAAAGCAACACAGCTCATCACCCTGAACACACCATCCCCACTGTCAAACATGGTGGTGGCAGCATCATGGTTTGGGCCTGCTTTTCTTCAGCAGGGACAGGGAAGATGGTTAAAATTGATGGGAAGATGGATGGAGCCAAATACAGGACCATTCTGGAAGAAAACCTGATGGAGTCTGCAAAAGACCTGAGACTGGGACGGAGATTTGTCTTCCAATAAGACAATGATCCAAAACATAAAGCAAAATCTACAATGGAATGGTTCAAAAATAAACATATCCAGGTGTTAGAATGGCCAAGTCAAAGTCCAGACCTGAATCCAATGGAGAATCTGTGGAAAGAACTGAACTGCTGTTCACAAATGCTCTCCATCCAACCTCACTGAGCTCGAGCTGTTTTGCAAGGAGGAATGGGAAAAAATTTCAGTCTCTCGATGTGCAAAACTGATAGAGACATACCCCAAGCGACTTACAGCTGTAATCGCAGCAAAAGGTGGTGCTACAAAGTATTACCTTAAGGGGGCTGAATAATTTTGCACGCCCAATTTTTCAGTTTTTGATTTGTTAAAAAAAGTTTGAAATATCCAATAAATGTCGTTCCACTTCATGATGTGGCCCACATGTTGTTGATTCTTCACAAAAAAATACAGTTTTATATCTTTATGTTTGAAGCCTGAAATGTGGCAAAAGGTCGCAAAGTTCAAGGGGGCCGAATACTTTCGCAAGGCACTGTATCATAAGGGATGTATGTGTGTTGTTGGGGTTTGGTTATTAAAGTTGAATAAGTAGTCTGACCTGCATCCGGCCCAGGTCTGTGAGGATGAGTCCGTTCTCCCCTTGAACACAGTCTGGTAGCTGCTTGGAATTCCCATCGTCCTGACCAGAGCCTAGGGTAGCCATCAGCTGAGACAGTTGTCCTGCATTCAGCTGTAGACGACAAAACATAGCATGAGTTGAGGAATTAAGTCTGCATTAGCTCATGCTAAATGTTCAGGAAAAGTGATATGTAAACCTACCCGAAATATCTGACAGAGGTAGTCCAGTGACCTCTCCAGAAACTCATGGGTCTTCTTAACACACGCCCCGGTGTCATCCACCTCTCCTCCATTGAAGGTGTAGTTGAGGTCAGGGGAGCCCATTCCAAACCAGGACATGAAGGAGTTGTTGGCCGCCACCTCAGCTGACTGATCTGATATCTTCTTGGCAGTCTGCCTCGCCTGGTCGATGATCTGAATGAGCTTCAAGACCTACACCAAAGGAGGATGACAACTGACCACGTTTATAGTTGGTCCATCTAAGCAAAAGGGCAGGCCTAGGCGGTTGGGTCTTGTGATAAACAAGAAGAACGTAGTCTTACCAAGACAGTCAGCAAGCAACAGCAACACAGAGTACAGTTCAGAGAGATCTAATCTTGCAGAATATAGCTAGCTCATTTTACTAGCACTGGGAATTTCCAGGGACCTCACGATACTTAGGTGCAGATACGATATGTATTGCGATTTGATACCGCAAGTTTGTGATTCGCTTAGAAATCTCAGATCTTTTCTCCCAAAGTTGGGCTCAATTTCAGAATTGGAATTTGCAAACTGTCTGGAATTTAAATGAACTCGATTGCTAGTATGGTCCCCTCCGCTCCACTCACCGTGCCCCTCAGCTCTGTGCCGAACATCTGTTTATACTGACAGTCCTGGCCCTCCAGACCATACACGTGGCTCTTCACCCTGAACACCCTGTCTGTCACCACAGGCTGCCGGGCCGATAAAAAGCTGCCACCGTGGCCCGGCGAGAGGAAGCACCGGTGCTGCCGATGGTGGAGGACATGCTCCGGCTCCAGAAACAGCTGCTCTCCTGGAGAGGGACAGGAAGTGGAAGGACAGGAGAATAACATTAGGACAGGGCAGTGACAGCTCAGACTGCTGTAGCTGGACCATTACATGACTATTAGTGCATATACATCACACAAGTATCATAAGGCTGGGTGACTGTTTTTGTCCTTACCTTTCTGAATCATCTCTGATAGGTTTGGCTGAGCGAAGACTTTGGCCACCCTGAAGACCATTAGTGCATTTTTGACGTTGACCAGGTCTGTGCGTACCACCCTGTTAAGGAAGCCCTGAAAGAGCTTGGTGTACATGAGCAGGTTCTCCTGAACAAAGAAGCGCCTGAATTTTTTGTTGAGAAAAACTGGTTAGGAAGATGTAAAAATGTGAGGAAGCAATAAGACAAATATCTAATTCCTTGTCAGTACTGCAGACTCAAAGACTTGAAGGAAGCACTACAAACACATTTATTCAGCCTGACCCATCTGGTGATCCAACAAATAACTCACCATTTCTCAGGTACACCTTTGTTCTGGTCTGTCTGAGGATTGGTCTTCTCTCCTGTGTACCTCCATGGCTGGATGTAGCTAAGCCACGTCTCCAACACCTAAACGTAGAGATACAGTGGTGCTTTAGAGATAAGAGCACACAAACATTTTTATCTCCATTATAGAGGTGGTGAGTTGTATTGGTTGGACCCAATGAAAAGTTGTGATTGACACCAACACCTCACCCAAGCTGAGAAGGTTGAGGATTGAGCTGTGATACCTACCACTCTGAAAGAGGCATCTAAAGGCCAGTGGCCAAAGCAGTGCTGGAGGAACACATATAGCTTCTGCTGGACAAAACGATGTACCACCACCCTAGAGACAGACCAACAGTGAATCAGAGGCCAAACTAGATCCAGACCATTTAAAGTTACAATAAAGTTGAGAGAATGTCAACCCTAATGTCTGACCCTGGTGGTGCTCACTGCTCAGCTCACCTCTTCAACTCCTCCAGGGGGCTGGTGTGGGAGTGAGCCGAGGAGGAGACCTGCTCAGGTTTCAGGCTGCAGGAGAAGGCATGGAGGTGCTTCACTAGGAGACGAACCACCAGAACGTGCTCCTCTGTTGGGGTGAATGGCTCCTGAAATAGCCAGTCATACACAAATCCACAGGGACAGCAGCCAATCATAAGAAGCTCCTCGGATAACAATAACCAATCACACAGCGGGCTTGGAACATAACCCCTATTCCTGGTACTGTTTCTCAAATGACCCTGTTGTTGAAAAAGTCTATCTGGAAAAGGCATTCAATGTGTCTAGCTCAGAAACAGGCACATACTTTAAATTGAGATTCAGGCCCATTATTCTTAGAGAATGAGGTAGACAATTTGATGATGAATTCATTGATTTAGGGCAATGTGGTTATTGAGGTTTTGAATACTGTAGTATTGTTTGTGCAGAATGGAAAAATGTGAAATGAGAAAGAAAATGGTACACACATTAACCACATAGTAACATAGCAAGACATGCTTTAAAAGAAAAAGGGTGCGTGCACATGCGCACAAATTAAAATGTCAAATTCTCCTTTCAAGGATATTTCTCTATGGGCCATATTCTACTGTGAGATGTTGGTCTGACATTATGTCAAAATGGGGCCCATCCAAGGATAGTTCTTTGACTGGTTGCGTTCTGGCAGTTGGTTTTATAGAATGCACTGTAACAGCATTCAAATGCTTTCTTGAAGAGAAGTACCCTTGACCTTCCTGTCCTAACCTTAACGCTACTCTGACTTCAGGGCCTAGGTTTACCTCCAGCAAGCCTAGTGGGATTGAATGAAAAGGGAAAAGTACTTGGTACGTGTCGAGGGTTCCAGAGCCAGGAGGGGTCAGGGGTTGGCACAGCATGCTGGACATACTGAGGCGATACTGCAGCAGTGCCAGCTGTTCGACCCATCACAACCAGGGGAGGAAGAGGAGGGAAACAACATTACAGTGGGGGGGAAATAGGAGAGAGAGAGAAGAGGGAGGTGAACATGAATAGAAAGGATAGGGTGCATCCAAAGAAAAAGGGGTGAAGACCAAAAAGGGGAGAAAACAAGTAGAAACAAAACAAAGGATAAAGACAAACAGAAATATATTGACCACATGAACACAATGCTATGGCAGCTAGAGTGATGTAGTAGCCCTTTCACACCAAACACAGGAAAGATGAATGGTTTTATACTAGGTGATTTGATTAGATTTGATTTGAGTTTTATCTCTACAATGAGGGACACAAAACATGGTTAAAAACAGATTTCTTAGAGGTTTTTGGGAAGAATGGTTCAAAGGTAAAAGGATTGTTTCGGTCCAATGGCCATGACCGGTAGTTTTTTTTAGGGGGGAGAGGGAGTACTGCATCTCTTACACTATGGACAACCACATACTTTAACTATACATTCTAACAGAAGATGGAATATGTACTAGGCTAATAGGTGATAGCAGGGATAGGAAGAATATGTCTTTTACGCCTTTGGGGATTTGAGAGGTGTATGGATAATGAAAAAGACTTGGCTAGATTATATTGAATGGATGTAGAGATGGCAAACAGCTGAACAGCCAAATAAACAACACAAGGGTACTGAAACATTGAATGGAGCCACAGACAGCATGCACAGGTCTGAGAGAAGCAAAAGCACTACTACCAGATACACATACAAAAATAAGTGCAGTAAATTTGCACTGCAGTTGCCCATATGCCAATAATTCAGCAACAAAAGAAAATCCTCCAAACAAAAAGCCTGCCTTTCAGATAAAATTAGAAATGCCTGATCCCATGCCCTTTTTTTGATTGGTTTGACATTGAACTTTGATAATTTTGACAGTATTCATGTTTCATAATCTATGCAAATAAAGACAGTCAAACTAAAGCCAGACCTCCCTCTGTCTGATTTTCCAGTTACCCTAAAAGATGCATTAGAAATTGAATTAAAAAACAAACTCATATACAGTGAAAAAGAAGATGGATACAAATCACATTTCTATAGCCCAGATGAGAGTGCACATCTTATTCAGATAGAAATATTCCCCTCTAGTTAAAAAGAGTACAGTGGGACCCGTTTTGTGTCCCAGTTGTGAAAGCCAGGGGACAGGTTGATTTGATACAGATCACCATGTGAGGCAAATGCCAGTGTGGGAGTGGGGGTGGAGGAAGGCCAATGGTACTCAATGGGGTGAGCCCTGCTGTGGGTCAAGTGTGTGTGTGGAGGGGGGAGTAGTGATCAGCCAGTCAGCCGTGCTGTATTGCAGTGCAGGTGGAGGGGTTGAGCCTGGTAGTGGGAAGGGCCATGTGTGACATGCTCTTACCTTCACCTGGGGGGACTGCAGCTTCTGATACATCTCCAGGGAGTAGTGATGCAGCCACATCTCCACAAACACCTGGGGATAACACACACGTCTTATTCCCGATTCCCTAAACACCTGACTGACAGTTCACACCAAATCCATTCATGGCTGACAAATGATGAAGGCGGCTCACCTGTAGTAATGCCTCTGACCTCCAGATCTCCTGGGCTGCAGGGTCAGCAGTGACTGAGGGCTGATGGGATATGTGGCGCTTAAGGAGGCTGGTGCTGTGGATGCCATACCCTGCAAAAGGCACGCTGGGAGCCCTGGACACCAAAGACATGACAGTGCGCAGTGAGTTTCCTAGCATTAAGAAGGAAAGAGAAACTAAAAGGAGGCAAAGGAATAAGAAAGTATGTGCTCTTATTGGACAAGTTCAGGTAGCATTCTTCAAATGTTATCACCCCACTGATCACAACCCTGTTAGCGCTCTCAGTCACACCTGACTTTGGAGTTCTATCCCCACTGTAGAGTACCTGGGAGCAGGTGGAGACACAGAGCCTCTTTTGTAGGTGAATGGAGAAGGGGGAACACTGCCCTCTGTAGGAAGGAAATACTTGAGGTAGGTGTCCACTAGCACAAAGTATGCACTATCCAAGCTGCTCACATGCTGTCCTAGAGAGTAGTTCTGAGAACACAACATCAAAACACTTGTGTGAGGTCAAATAATATAGTCTGATTCACGTATCACAAACTACCAAAATAAGACATTGTTATGACAGTTGAGCATTGTTACCTTTGGTGTTATGAGACTGGAGGCAAACATAAACATGTAATATTCAAAGGGATCTGAAGAGGGTTAAGGACACACCACCAGACTTTAAAATACACTAAATCACAAACATACATTGTCAACAATGTTTTTGAGAAAGCGAGGGCCGAGTGAGTTTGAGCGTCAAGGATACTGAGTGCCAGGCTGAGTGTCTGCAGACCAGACAGAGGAAAATGCAGCTTGTTGTTTAAAAGTGGGCAATCTGGGAGAACGCCTTCCTGTATGGACACCTTTACAGGACCCTGCAAGAGGGGAGGAGAAATAATAAAGTGGTTAGTGTAAAAAAAAAAGTTGTGGAAGACCTTGCTATGTATCAAATAAAAAAAGTTATGTTTAAAAAGAGATGCGACTTACAGGCAGGAAGCTGACTGGTATTTCATATTTGTACTCCTCTGCTTGAAGCTTGTACACAAGCTTCATCATTGGACCACTGAAAATCACACGATCATAATTAAAAATCAGTAAATTACTGCTTTTCTAAAATTCAACGTCATAAAGGTAGACAGTGGACAGAAAGACACGGGAACACAAAGACAGACATAGGATGACAGACTACCTAGGGTTGAGAAAGTCCATAACGATGTTGTACCGATTGCTGCACGCCTGCAGAAATCCCAAGTTCCAGCCCACGATGACACCATCCAGACTGCCAAAAACACTCTCTACCAGCCAGGGGAAAATCAGGTGCAGCTCCTGCAGAGAGAGATAATAACGGAGGATTAATGTTTTTAGGTAACATGGTTGAGTTGAACCAGGTTCAGGTACAAAGCTGACATGCTGACTGACTAAACATTGACATAGGTCAGATCATCAATATCCAACTATTGACAGAAACATTCTCATTCTCTCCCTCTCTCCCCTCCCTCCCCCCCCTATAAACAACACTGGCTTATACAGACAAACTGTACCTTTGCAGGGTAGTCATCAATGACCTTCACCAGCTCCTGGCAACACTGGAGAAAAGGCTTGGTGGTCGAGTCCATTTTCAGGTTGGCCTGTAAAGAAACGACAACATCATTACTGCTGACAACAGTTACTGCTGGCACGGTACTGTGCTAGCGATTATGTGACAATGACTTGGCATTGTCACAAATTCAAGAAGTCAACAAGAAGTTCACATGTTGCTCATGACGAGCAGCAACACAATATACTAACCAGAAGGTAACTGGGCTGTTGCATGGCTGGGGCAGCCATAGAAAATTCTAGTTAGACGAGACACGGTCACGATTCAGAATCCAATTGACACCTGGATAGACAAAGCAGAAATGGTTCAGAGGGGCTTTGTTGATATTGTGATTATCTATATCATACAAATTAGGAGCATAGCTAACTAGTTAACTGGCTAGCTACCCAGTGAGGGGCACATATGACTACAAAACGCTTAAACACCGGAAGCAAGATAGCCAATAAGCCAATCAAATTTAAAACGTGGCTGAAACTATAACCACCAGTAATTACATAGCTTTGCGTTGGATAACTAACGTTACCTAACATCAGCAAGCTAGCACTAACGTTTGCTTGCTAGCAAGCCAGCCAGCTAACTGTGGTTAGCTAGCTTTCTGTACTGCCATCAGCTTGTGAGCTACCGTTAGCTGGCTTAGTTTAGCGGCTAAATGTGGCAGGCAGCAGCTAACAATGCTACGGGCTGACAAAGCAATTTGTTTTCAAAATAGCCTCATCTCAACATGCACTGGATTAACTTAATGTTTCTTACCTCCCTCGACAAAAAAATGGCCAGACTTTCCAGTTCATCAAATATGTATCCTAGTCCTATCTATGGGTTCCAATCTACCGCGTTTCTATCAGAAACAGCATAGCGAAGCGAAATTATGTCATTTCGCTGAAGGATGTGGCACGCGAACGCGCGGTCCCGTGTGGATCGTGCCTGAAGGAAGAGCTAGGTACAATATTGTAGGTAGATGGCAGTGTTGCCACCTCCAAAAAGTTTAGTAGACCTAGGCCATAGAGGTAGATAGAGGACTCATCTTTGTATCTGTGCCATTATAGCGTCTTTATTCTTCTACATTTTCTTCTTCACAATAGGCGGATCCCTCCTGATGACCCGGTAGGACATGACTCCAACAGGGTCACCCTGAGGCATCAGCTAATGAAGTTGGAAGTCCCACCCTGTTGACTACGTTAGAAACCCTCAATTACGCTGGCCATGCTAGTACAACCTTTTGGCCACTAGAGGTCTCTATCCTTCTCTATGTCAGGGATAGGCAACCCTGGTCCTGGAGTGCTGCAGGCACTTCATGTTTTTGATTTAACCAACCTGGAAGACCAGGTGTGTTGAATTTAGGCAATCACTGAACTGATCAATTAGCTCAGTTGGTCTGGTGTGGTGTATAGTTGGGACAAAATCCTGCGGCACTCCAGGAACCTAGGTCGATGATGAAAGCTGGTTCATAGACTACATGGAATTGTGATAAAGTAATATTACTTACTGCAGGGTGGGATTACCGAATGGTTGTGGGCCCCCAGGAGGTTGGGGGCACCCCCAGATAGCGTATGATAGCCAAATGCGTAGAATTGCAGAAAATTAGCTTTAAAAGCTCAAAATTCTCTCTCAGCCTCATGGCAAAATGTGAACAATAGCATGAGATGAGCTATTAAACAGCACACTTTTTCTCTGACCCATGGAAAAAAGTGTAGAATGGCTGGAAATGAGCTTTAAAATTGCTACATTTTCTCATAGCCTCATTACAAGATGTGTAGAATAGCATTATAAAACGGCACATTTCTTCTACACAAAATGTGTTGAAATGCAGAAAGTTAGCTGTCTCCCCCCCAATAAAAAATAAAAAAACTGTTTTCCTAAAAAAGGCCCCTGGGCCCCAAATGCAGTCCAGACTTGACTTACGGTTAAATAATGTTACATTTACATAAACTTTCTAAGTATATCAACAATCAATCAGGTGAATCAATCATCATGGATGGTATATTTTTTCAAACCCCTTGACTGAAAGAAACTAACTCAAGATAGGTGCAAAGTATGCTTTTTGCAAGTGCAAAGTTAAGTGTGCTTAGTGTAGCCTAGTATGTGGCATAACTATTGGTTTGTGTGTATCTTTATGATGTGTTTTAATTTTACAGTGACATGCCCCTGTGTTAATGGAGTATTAAATCCCAGCGGAACAGCCTTACAAATCGTATTACATCCTGTTTTGATTTAAGTGCGCGCATCCCTCACAAATACCCTTTGGAGTCCCCTGTCCTGCCAGGAAATTAGGCAGTGTGTCAAAATGATTAATCAATGGCTGATTAATAATTCTAATTTCATCACTTTAGACTGCAGAGCGTTATTGCAGTAGCATCCCGGTCTAAGCGTTCAATAAGCTCCTGTCTTTCTCTGTGGATGCCGATGTGGGCTTATCTGATCTGATAATACCTCTGATTAAAGGGACTCTTTACGTTTAATGATTATATTTGTTCATAAGGATAATGCAACAACAAACAGGATTACAGAACAATAACCAGATTTATCAGGATAATACAACATTTAAGCACCAAATATCCCCTAAAAAGAGATCACCTATAGTATTTATGCTCACAAAAAGTTTAATGAAGTACTGTATGCATCTCATGGTCCAATGACTCTTTGTCTTTTTGGAGCATATTTTAATATACTATTACTATATAACCCGATTAGGAAAAGAAAAGGCCCATGATCAGTGATAATACATATGGCAGTGGAGGGCAAGCACATGAATATAATAATAATCAGATTAATTTCCCTCAACTCCAAACCCCCCTCCAGCCATTTACATAATACCACTAATGTGGGTTTTTACTGGATGGCATACAGCTTTTGTCAGATTTTACTTTTTATAGCAGTTGGAATTTACGCAGCAGGTGAGGGAAATTAACGTATCAGGTTAGGATAATTAGGTTAAGGTTAGGAAAAGGATTAGGGTTAGCTAAAATGCTAAATAAATGTTACTTTTTAGTTAATTTGACAAAAGCTTTATCCCTTCTAGCCATGACCACTAATGTGTGACCAAGTCCCCATTAACCTATGGCATCCCGGAGAGAACAATTTCAAGCTACAAAGACCCCGTGTGGCATTGTGAGCAACACCTTTTCAATAAAACATTTTAACAGGTTCCTTAGCAACAGTGTTGAGAAACAAAGACCTTGCCCTGGTTCCTCTATGACAGAAATGCTAATTGGCCTCATGGAAGGCACCACTTAAATGTGAAATGAAAGCAGATGAATAAAGCTGTATGTATGCATGGTATTCATGAATAATGTGAACCAATTCTGTGAACTTTGGTTGCATAGGTTTAGTTGCATAGGTTTGAAAAAGGTTTTTGGGAATGAGAATCAAGGAGGAGGCCACACACAAAGACAGTGATTTTCACTGAGACATTCCAAATATGGCATTATTGTATTCTGCATATGAATACTAACCTGATAATTTCAATGTTGTTTTTAGAGACACACACACTGCAGTTCATGTTGTGTATGCATTTGTTAAGATAGAAGACCCAACAGCCTAGTTAGTTGGGTTTTGTAGCGCACAGTTGGACAGCAGGCTGAGCAGTGTTACCAAATATATATATATTTTAAAATAATAATTTCCAGTGCTGTAGGTCCACAGTGCAAATGATGACTAACAAGAAAAAGCAAATGGCTGAACAAGGATTTTTTTAAAGATAGGATAGGTCTATAGCAACGACAGGTGAATCCACACATGAAACAAAAATATATCCCAAAACAACTCTCATTTTTAAAATTTTACATTAAAAAAAGATGTGGAAATAGTATAATGCATTTTAATAAGCACAAAACATAATATTGTGTCACTGACACTTCAGAATGGATTATCCCAACTCTGCGTGCACTACACAGGAAAAGTAATGGATGACACAGGCGTGCTAGTACGCTCCCCAGAAGAACACTCAATGTAAAACTCTCAAGATAGTGAAATGTTAGAAAGAAACAGATAATTATTTGCAAAATAAGCAACGTAATGACATGGTCTAAGCATGAATGTAAAGAACCACCATTTCTGACACATACTGAGCATGAATAAATGGGAAACTTTAATTAAACCACACTGGGCACAGATGTTGATTCAACATCTACTCTACGTTGGGTCAATGTCATTTCATATAAATAACGTGGAAACAACCTTGATTCAACCAGTGTGTGCCCAGTAGGATGTGAGAGCACACAATATTAAATAGGCCTAGTCTACTACTAGCCCAGCAAAAAAATGTATTCCAGTGTCATGTGAAACATCTAACATCTAGGCTAGCCTAAGTACCAGTCTGTTTAGCTAACATTCCACTCCTTGTACTCTCTGTTATATGACAACGATGTTTAGCATGACAGGAGGGGCAAGGAGTGGAATAATAGTTAAACAGACATAGGCTGCATTTTACAGTAACCTCATTAGGATTGACAGAACAACATACGTTTGTGTTGACTGGGAAGTTAACTCACCTGTAGTTAGCTAGCTTTCTGTACTGCTTCAGTTTGTGAGCTACCGTTAGCTGGCTTAGTTTAGCGGCTAACCCAGTTGACAATGTGGCAGGCAGCAGCTAACAATGCTACGGGCTGACAAAGCAATTTATTTTCAAAATAGCCTCATCTCAACATGCACTGGGTTAATTTACAATGTTTCTTACCTCCCTCGACAAAAAATGTCCAGACTTTAATCCAATAACAAAAATATCCAGTTTCCCCCCTCCTCTTTTGTTAAAGTAATTGTCAAGTGAAAATCTTATTCATATTCTGTTAACTCATACCCAAATAATGTTGTTGACTCATCCTAAATTGGAGAACAAAACACACAAAAAAACACCTCAAACTTGTATCTCAAATAAGACAGTTCTTCTATGGTGTAATAAATAAAGGTATTGGTGATCGCACAATTTAATGTGCATCCCGCCACCTACTGTCAGGATTTTTTTTTTTAAATGAACAAATTAAATCAAACAACTTTTCTGTAAAAATGTTTACAGATCTGACCCCTACACAGGCTCAAATGGGTGTCAGATGTAAAATCCTTATGTCCCAAAACCTTTTCTGCTGCAGCCACAATAATGTTCAGTTTCTTAGACTTCTTTGAGACTTGAGCCGTACAGTTTTTAACTGTGGCAATCAAAGCCACAAAATCCACATTTTTAACACACATGTTATCTTTTGACTGGCAGCAAACAACAGACTGTGGCGCATCCACTACCATATCTTCACTAGCGTCACTTGTTTTCTCAATTCTTATAATCGCCTCCGCATAAGAGATTTGATTGATCACTCTGTACCCAATGACTAATGAAAACGTGCTATGTCCTCATTGTGATTTTACAGACGTGTTTCATACCTCTTATTTATACACTTTTGTAATATTTATGATACGCATATTGATATATTTGGTAGCACTTATTTGTTTTTCCCTTTGCCTTCAACCCCATTCGATGTGTAGAACGGATGTGGGAGGTGCTAGGTCTACACAGGGGCGCAAATGTTTAAAAAAATCACAAAAAAATCTGACGAAGGCTGTGAGGCCGATACGTAAGTTTATCAAATATCAGTGGTACTATCAAGAGCAGTGTGCGATTTCCTTTTCCCTTCATCTTGTTCAATTGTTGCCATGCACCTGCAAATTAGACTGCTCAGATGTGCCAGTGCCTTTCGAATTTTTTAACATATACTTAATAAAAAAATGTTTGTAAGGAAAATGTTTTCACTCATATTGTAATTATTTATAGGTAATATTTCATAGAAATCTGGAAACACTGGACAGTTATTTTAAAGTCATAAAAAGAGACAATTAAACCTGGGGGTGGGGGCTTTGTCTCTGGAACAGATAATAAGAGAGCTATATTGCAATCAACCTGCTTGGGTCTGTGCATAGTTTTTTTCAAACCTGTTTTACTTGGGATTGAGGGGAGGACAAAATAAAGGTGACCCCTGTAATTCCATCCGTATTGCCCCTGTGGCAAATCAGCCCTTTATCAAACGGGGCCTCATCTATCAGTGCAAAGACGGGTATTGAAATTACTCCGCCGACCACAAATCAAACCAATGGATCGGCCTTTATTTGAGACAAGGCTATCATCACTCTGTTGCTGCTGCGATGGGAGGAGTCAGGCATTTAGGGGTGTTTTTTTTCTGTTGCCATTGATGGATGTCACCTTCTTGACCACTCTGTGACCAAGATCACCTGGAGAGGAGCCAAACCATCAGTTATTTTTCTCTCTAGCTCCATATTGTACCCCAAGATGAAATCAGGGAGGGGACTGTGGATCTGTCTCTGTCCATTCATCACACGCAATATCTCAGACGGCACTGGCCCAATTTTGACAAAACTTGGGTGAATGAGTTGTCTTTGCCATAGAAATACGGCATTTACAAAATTATCTCAATTGGCCCAAGGGAGGGGGCTGCATCATTTGTGGGGGGCAACATGTTTACTGTTGCCTTGCTTTCATATGTCAATCACTATGAATGGAAAAAGACAGACCATAATAAAGGACATGGATAAATGAACTCTGTATCGCCAACAATACCACCCCTGTCCTTAATTTGCTGCTCGTTTTATGATTGAAGATTCTATGCTTGACCTGAATTCTACTATGCTATACTATGTTTTTAGCATCATCTTTGATGATAAGTTGTCATAAAAATGTAAAGTAGTCATGAAATGTACACATTATTTATTAGACCATTTGAATTAATTGCTTATGTGACCTGATTGGTTGCAGGTGTGAATCTGGAGAATGCAAAGCCACCTGTTTCCTCAAAATGGTGGTGCATTTCCTGCTCAAGCAGCTGCTTTTGTCTCCAAGTCCCACACCAGACTTGATAAACTGGAGAGGGGCCAAATCATTTGGCCTTTCTCTCTTTACATGTATTTTTTTTGTCAATCAATAAAAAAGGAAGACCATAAATGAACTCTCTTTCATCAACAATACTACTCTAGTCCTTAATTAGCTGTCCGTTTATTAATGAAGGTCGTCCTCTGATGCTTGACCTTAATTGTACTCTGCTATACGTTTTTAGCTACCCATAGCAATATCTTTGCACTTAAATGTCTTTCCTGTATAACATTAGAGCAGGTCCAATCACTGTAGATGTAGAAATTATGGTCTCCAGTATGATCTCAATTGACGTGATGATCGATTTGCCCGTAGGTCAAAAGCGAAGCACCGCCGCAATGCGTTACATTTTAGAGCGAAAGCTGCAGCAAAAGCAAACTCCTTTGTCCGCGACTCTTTTGTCCGCGCGCCCCCCTGCGTGTGCATGATTGGCTGAGGAACAACGCCTGTGCGTGGTTGGCTGGGGAACGACGGCTAGATGGTGGCTCCGTGGGGAAACCTTTCTGAAGTCTCTCATATATTGGTTCACTTATGCCCTAAAATAAGATTGTTTATACGGGCAGAATATTGTATATACATTTGTTAATATGGGCAGAATATTGTATATATAAAAAAAAAATATATATAGTTCTTTCATTTAGACAGAATAAATAAATCCGGGTTGGGTGAACATCTTGAAAAATAAGCCTACTAACACATTCATTAATGAATTAATAAAACACGTGCACGGTATACAGCTTTCAATCCTGTTATAGTAAATGTTCTTTCAATTTGATCTATATCATCTAATTATCAATATAATAAAACTAGGCCTATGATTTACTTGAATAGGCCTATAGCCTACTCAAACATCATAATTGGCTTTAGCAAGGAGTGCCGATTCATTCATTTCAAGCACATTATGATTAATGTTTTTAGAATAGGTTAATTACTAGAGCTTCTGCACGCTGTTTGTCAGCAGCACACTAAATCTTTCCATCGATTAGAGTATTAGGCTATAGTGATCGGCACCGACAGCCTATGTAAAGTCATATCAGTATGCTACCAGATGCATTTTGTTGATATGAAAAGGCAGTGTTGGAAAAAGTACCCAATTGTCATACTTGAGTAAAAGTAAAGATAAGCTTAATAGAAAATTACTCAAGTAAAAGTAAGTCACCCAGTAAAATACTACTTGAGTAAAAGTCTAAAAGTATTTGGTTTTAAATATACTTAAGTATCAAAAGTACATGTAATTGCTAAAATATACTTAAGTATCAAAAGTAAAAGTACAAATCATTTCAAATTCCTTATATTAAGCAAACCAGATGGCGCCATTTTATTGTTGTTGTTTTATTGACAGAAAGCCTGTGGCACACTCCAACAGTCAGACATAATTTACTAATGAAGTATGTGTGTTTAGTGAGTCCGCCAGACCAGAGGCTGTAGGCATAACTAGGGATGTTCTTTTGATAATTGTGTGAATTGCACCCTTTTCCCTGTCCTGCTAATCATTCAAAATGTAACGAGTACTTTTGGGTGTCAGGGAAAATGTAAGGAGTAAAAAGTACATTATTTTCTTTAGGAATGTAAATGAAGTAAAAGTAAAAGGTGTCTTAAAATATAAATAGTAAAGTAAAGTACAGATACCCCCAAAAATGACTTAAGTAGTACTTTTTCGAAGTATTTTTACCTAAGCACTTTACACCACTGTGAAAAGGAGACGGGAATATGACTGACCTGCACTGCACATAAGAAAGTGTCCAGACGACTGTGAGCTGATTGACCATTAGGCTAGGTGTTCTGAAAGTTTAATCATCTGAACAACCCCTTTTGGCCCATCAGCGGAACAAGTCTTGCTGAGTCCATGAGATGGTGTGCTATCAACGGCTGCACCAATTTATCAAATGTTCATATTGATATTTCAGGCTACCCTGTGAAAACAGTTTTCATGGGCACACAAATTCGAAGTGATGTATGCGCTTGCAAATTCTGATGCTTCTAACCGAGTTAGAACTTGCGTTGTTCCTCAATAGGCAATGCCTAGGCTAATAGATCTACTTGTTGGATGCACGTATCCAGTTGTTTGTTATGCATGGTGATATTGTCAACCATCATCAGCTGATTACAGTCAAGTGATAAACAGCTGTTGTGATATAGCACTTGATGTAAAAGAATCCAGTCCGGAAAACAGTGTTCAGAAAGCATATCCAGAATATGTTAATGTCTTGTTTGTTGCACCAGTGGAGACCATTTTGATCCACGTTACATCCAATCCAATACCCCTACATTTATGTTGATTATCTGCTATTGTCTACAGATTTACAGTAGGGTCTTAAATATTTAACAGAGAAACCACCAGGGTCTTAACTATTTAACAGAGAAACCACCAGGGTCTTAACTATTTAACAGAGAAACCACCAGGGTCTTAAATATTTAACAGAGAAACCACCAGGGTCTGAAAGATTTAACAGAGAAACCACCAGGGTCTTAAAGATTTAACAGAGAAACCACCAGGGTCTTAAAGATTTAACAGAGAATCCACCAGGGTCTTAAATATTTAACAGAGAATCCACCAGGGTCTTAAATATTTAACAGAGAAACCACCAGGGTCTCAAAGATTTAACAGAGAAACCACCAGGGTCTAAAATATTTAACAGAGAAACCACCAGGGTCTAAAATATTTAACAGAGAAACCACCAGGGTCTTAAATATATATTTAACAGAGAAACCACCAGGGTCTTAAATATTTAACAGAGAAACCACCAGGGTCTTAAAGATTTAACAGAGAAACCACCAGGGTATAACATATTTAACAGAGAAACCACCAGGGTCTTAAAGATTTAACAGAGAAGGCATCAAGGCAATGAGTTAATGTTTTCATATGTTTCTGTGCATGGGATTAGACACCGAGGTCGGCTACTTTGCGTGACTGTGTAGGATAGCCTAGGCTGTTGTAGGAACACCCAAAGCTATTTCCTTTCTATTATCCAGGACATTTAATGACAACAAGTTAGTAGCCTAGTGGGCTTCTAAATACATTATTTGATGATTTTGAATGATGTAAATCATGATAATGATGATGGTAACAGATGGACTTTGGTCCCTTTAATCATAAACTATTGTTACCTTGTGTCTCTGAAATCACATTTCTAATGTCACGTAACAGTCTTGAAAGGACCAAATGTCGTTGGCCTTTCACCAGATATAATATTTTCATAAAAACAGAAGCCTATGCTACAAAGTATATTATTCTGACCATATGAATTAATTTATTTTAGGCCATAGCCTAAGGAACAGCAGTTTGCACTTTAACCTCATAGTCAATGTATCATTTCAAATCCTTTGCTGGAGTACAGAGTGAAAAGTAAATAAATAAATGTGTCACTGTCCCAATACTTCTGGAGCTCAGATTTAGATGGGGATCTTTTTATTTCTACCAATTAAATTGACACATCGGTGTGTCAGTAGACTATTATATTCCCAAAAAGTTTTTGACAAGTCTTGATCCCAGATGTGCATACATGTACAGTACGACAGTGACCAGATCCCTCTGATCAATGATCTATCATTCATTGGCATCGTTGCCTGGGAGCTTGCTTCCACACATCTCAAATGATCAATTCCCTGAGTTATGGTTCCGACCAAAAGTCCATCTACAATCCAATCCTCATCTTAATTATGTTTTAACTACTCTGCTTTGATTGCATTACATTCAATAACAGCGCAATTAACCCACTGCCATTTGATTAGTCCATTCACATCTAATCAGAGGCTGTGTCTTATTTGATTTTACATCCATTACAGAGCGATGGAAATGAGAATGTATTTGACAAATGTATGTAGATGCAGTGATCACACTCATAGTATAGATTGCACGTGTGTTGGCATTTAACCCGTATCGGTGCAAATTCAAGCACCCATCTTATCCCACCCCAGCATAAAACGATCCAGACATACTGTACGTAGAACGCAGCAGAAAACAACGAGGCTGTGGCTTGCCCCCATAATACTCAGAGATGAGTGGAGGTGGTGAAATGCTAATCAAGTTTAGGAAAGCAATTTGGGAAGCCCTGTCCCCTATCCCCATACTGCATCTCTGCATGTGTGATGTGTTATCAGTCCCCTGGGGGCAGAGGGGAACTTGGTAAAACGTCAGTGGGGGGGGTTAACTCCCACACACATTGTGAATGCCTGCAGGAAGTTAAACAGGTCAAGACTCCTGTGAGCTGATAAGGGAGAAGACTCATGAATTTAAAAGTGAAGAGGAAATATGACATTTTTCTTTTCCATTCTGTCTATTGGGATTACTTGGTTGCCAGAAAAATTACCTGGAGAGAAGCCTGCCTGATAATGGACTGAGATTCACTCCAGTAGTTTCTCTCTCCCTACACAGTAAGGGCAGATTGGCATTGAAAATGGGAAACAATTTAGGGTGCCAAGTTGGTTATGTATGGCAGTGGAGGTTACATTATCATGGTAGAGCATTAGTATTTATCGTATAATACGCTTTTTCCCCATCTCTATTATGAAATTACATTAGTAGTACTTGCCTTGCCCCTAGCGTCCCTTTTCAGTAAACTCTATATTTGGCAACAATGCATGACATCCATGCTGTTCTGCATGTGTTATAAGTCCTTGGTCAAACATGTTCCACAAAGTTTAATTCCAAGTCACATAGATTAGAAGTGATTACCCTTGGGGAAACTCAGTGAATTGCCTCCTCTTATTTTGAGGAAAAATAAGATCTTTGTTATTTTCTGTTCTTCCTCTTGAGAAGCGGGTGATTGATACGAGAGCTCTAATGGTAGGGCGTAGGGCAGGGATAGACAAGATTGTATGTCTTCTGTCTCTAATAATTGTTTTAACTGTGCCAGGGTCAGTGATTTACGGGGCCTTTGCTCATCGCCAGGGCATAGAAACAGGCTAGAGGCTACAGAGGAGCACAAAGGGGCAGGGCGTCCCTCTGCTCCAATCACCCACAAACTGAGTATTACTGTCTAGTACAGGAAGTATTACTGTCCAGTACAGGAATTTCTCCGTCCACGCCCGCAATGCCCTTGGTGCTCTCAGCCATCTAGGACATCTACTCTAAACAGTGACCGAGGAAGGCACGCAGCATCATCAAGGACCCCACACACCCCAGTCACGAGCTGTTCACTCCCTTACCGTCGGGCAGATGGTATTGGAGCATGAGGTCTGATACCAACAGGCTCAGAGACAGTTTCTATCTACAAGCCATTAGACTGCAGAACACTTGAGCTGGACTGACCACCTGCACTGATTCTCTGCACCTTAGCACACATGCACTCACAAGCACACACACACACACACACACACACACACACACACACACACACACACACACACACACACACACACACACACACACACACACACACACACACACACACACACGCATTCACACTACACACACATCGCAACTGCTGCTACCAGACTCTTATTGTGATTGCCAAATACTGCACAATTTAAAATACTTGTCCCCCCAATCCCCCCTTCGCCAAAACACATGTAAATATTGGACTATAAATTGTGCCTTCCTGTATTATACTTATGCTAAAAAATGTATTCTATTCTACTGAACCATTTATGTTCGTATTATTCTATTTTATTATTTCTTATTGTTGTTGCATTGTCAAGCAGGAACCTGGAAGTAAGCTTTTTGTTGGATGCTGCATACTATGTGTATCCCGTAAATCCAAGATGGCGTAGCAGTGAAAACGTGTTTGTTTTGTCCTCTCGTGTACTTTTGTATTTTTTTGTATATATATTTCAATTTATTTTCAATCTCTTCTCGATTTTTTATTCGATTATACCTTCCGGTAAACTGCCTCACCCAATGTGATACGGAATCGCTATTATTTTCAATTTTAGAACACATTCAAGAATCTCCAGAAGCTAACCAGCTAATTAGCTACAAGCTATTTAGTCATTGTTAGCCACTGCTAGCGGCTTTTACCTTCTGCACACCAGCCCTGTTTTTAGCCTGGACAATACTCGCCTGTCTACCAATATCGGACTGTCTATCCACAACAACGCCGGATTCCTGCCGTAATCCCTGGACCGCTACTTCTGATCTTCACAGCTAGCTTGCAGCTAGCTAGCTCACAGCTTGCAAGCTCACAGCTAGCTTTCACTCACCGTGGCACCTAGTACCGAAGCTATTCCCTGAGGCCCACCTCCCGGCCTACTCAGATGTTCAACCAAACCCCACTCATACACGGCTAGAGCCCAAAACTCCACCGGATCCTTGCTGTAAACTCTGGACCTTGGCACCGGATCACCGCTGCTACCGATTGGATATAGTGGCTAATGCCACTGCCACGAAGCTAGCACCAGTTAGCCGTGAGCCAGGCACATCTCCCGGCTAGCAAAATAAATTCCACAATACCTCTTTTGCCATCTGGCTTGGATTCTCTGTCGACATGGCGCCCCGCCGGACCACCATGACTGGTCTGCCGACGAATACTCCATCCGCTGTGCCTACATCCGGACTCCGTCGGAGCAGACGCTACTAACTTTAAACGCAGTGTCGCTAGCGTAGTGGGGCTCCCCTGTTCCATCTACTGCTGCCCCCTGGACACTATGATCACTTGGCTACATAGCTGATGCATACTGGACTGTCCATTAATCACAGTACTCCATTCTGTTTTTTTATTTTTTATCTGTCAGCCCCAGCCGCGAACTCAGGCTCTGTGTGTAGTTAATGCGACCCTCTCTGCCTAGTCATCGCCATTTTACCTGCTGTTGTTGTGTTCGCTGATTTACTGTTGTTGTCTCACCTGTTGTTTTAGCTAGCTCTCCCAATCAACACCTGTGATTACGTTATGCCTCGCTGTATGTCTCTCTCAAATGTCAATATGCCTTGTATACTGTTGTTCAGGTTAGTTATCATTGTTTTAGTTTACAATGGACCCCCTAGTTCCACTCTTCATACCTCTGATACCTCCTTTGTCCCACCTCCCACACATGCGGTGATCTCACCCATTACAACCAGCATGTCCAGAGATACAACCTCTCTTATCATCACCCAGTGCCTGGGCTTACCTCCACTGTACCTGCACCCCACCACACCACTGTCTGCGCATTATGCCCTGAATATATTCTACCACGCCCAGAAATCTGCTCCTTTTATTCTTTGTCCCCCAACTAGTAACCGGAAGGTTGCAAGTTCAAATCCCCGAGCTGACAAGGTACTAATCTGTCGTTCTGCCCCTGAACAGGCAGTTAACCCACTGTTCCTAGGCCGTCTTTGAAAATAAGAATTTGTTCTTAACTGACTTGCCTAGTTAAATAAAATTAAAATAAAAACGCTCTAGGCGACCAGTTTTGATAGCCTTTAGCCACACCCTCATTCTACTCCTCCTCTGTTCCACGGGTGATGTGGAGGTAAACCCAGGCCCTGCATGTCCCCAGGCACCCTCATTTGTTGACTTCTGTGATCGAAAAAGCCTTGGTTTCATGCATGTCAACATCAGAAGCCTCCTCCCTAAGTTTGTTTTACTCACTGCTTTAGCACACTCTGCCAACCCTGATGTCTTTGCTGTGTCTGAATCCTGGTTTAGGAAGGCCACCAAAAATTCTGAGATTTCCATACCCAACTATAACATTTTCCGTCAAGATAGAACTGCCAAAGGGGGAAGAGTTGCAGTCTACTGCAGAGATAGCCTGCAAAGTAATGTCATACTTTCCAGGTCCATACACAAACAGTTTGAACTTCTAATTTTAAAATTGAATCTCTCTAGAAATAGGTCTCTCACTGTTGCCGCCTGCTACCGACCCCCCTCAGCTCCCAGCTGTGCCCTGGACACCATTTGTGAATTGATCACCCCCCCATCTAGCTTCAGAGATTGTTCTGTTGGGTGACCTAAACTGGGATATGCTTAACACCTCGGGCAGTCCTACAATCTAAGCTAGATGCCCTCAATCACACACAAATCATCAAGGAACCCACCAGGTACAACCCTAAATCACCCTCATAGACGTTATCCTGACCAACTGGCCCTCCAAATACACCTCTGCTGTCTTCAATCAGGATCTCAGCGATCACTGCCTCATTGCCTGTATCCGCTACGGGTCCGCAGTCAAACGACCACCCCTAATCACTGTCAAACGCTCCCTAAAATACTTCTGCGAGCAGGCCTTTCTAATCGACCTGGCCCGGGTATCCTGGAAGGATATTGACCTCATCCTGTCAGTTGAGGATGCCTGGTCATTCTTTAAAATTAACTTCCTCACCATCTTAGATAAGCATGCTCCGTTCAAAAAATGCAGAACTAAGAACAGATTTAGCCCCTGGTTCACTCCAGCCCTGACTGCCCACGACCAGCACAAAAACATTCTGTGGAGGACTGGAATAGCATCGAATAGTCCCTGCGATATGCAACTGTTCAGGGAAGTCAAGAACCAATACACGCAGTCAGTCAGGAAAGCAAAGGCCAGCTTTTTCAAGCAGAAATTTGCATCCTGTAGCTATAACTCCCAAAAGTTCTGGGACACTGTAAAATCCATGGAGAACAAGAGCACCTCCTCCCAGCTGCCCACTGCACTGAGGCTAGGTAACACGGTCACCACCGATAAATCCATGATAATCGAAAACTTCAACAAGCATTTCTCAACGACTGGCCGTGCCTTCCTCCTGGCTACTCCAACCTCGGCCAACAGCTCCACCCCCCCCCACCCCCTGCAGCTAGCAGATGTTCTGAAAGAGCTGCAAAACTTGGACCCGTACAAATCAGCAGGGCTTGACAATCTGTACCCTCTATTTCTGAAACTATCTGCTGCCATTGTCGCAACCCCTATTACTAGCCTGTTCAAACTCTCTTTCATATCGTCTGAGATCCCCAAGGACTGGAAAGCTACCGCGGTCATCCCCCTCTTCAAAGGGGGAGACACCCTGGACCCAAACTGTTACAGACCTATATCCATCTTGCCCTGCCTATCTAAGGTCTTCGAAAGCCAAGTTAACAAACAGATCACTGACCATCTCGAATCCCACCGTACCTTCTCCGCTGTGCAATCTGGTTTCCGAGCCGGTCACGGGTGCACCTCAGCCACGCTAAAGGTACTAAACTATATCATAACTGCCATCGATAAAAGACAGTACTGTGCAGCCGTCTTCATCGACCTGGCCAAGGCTTTCGACTCTGTCAATCACCATATTCTTATCGGCAGACTCAGTAGCCTCGGTTTTTCTAATGACTGCCTTGCCTGGTTCACCAACTACTTTGCAGACAGAGTTCAGTGTGTCAAATCGGAGGGCATGTTGTCCGGTCCTCTGGCAATCTCTATGGGGGTGCCACAGGGTTCAATTCTTGGGCCGACTCTTTTCTCTGTATATATCAATGATGTTGCTCTTGCTGCGGGAGATTCCCTGATCCACCTCTACGCAGACGACACCATTCTGTATACTTCTGGTCCTTCCTTGGACACTGTGCTATCTAACCTCCAAACGAGCTTCAGTGCTATACAACACTCCTCCCGTGGCCTCCAACTGCTCTTAAACGCTAGTAAAACCAAATGCATGCTTTTCAACCGTTCACTGCCTGCACCCACATGCCCGAATTGCATCACCACCTTGGATGGTTCCGACCTAGAATATGTGGACATCTATAAGTACCTAGGTGTCTGGCTAGACTGTAAACTCTCCTTCCAGACTCATATCAAACGTCTCCAATCCCAAATCAAATCTAGAATCGGCTCTCTATTTCGCAACAAAGCCTCCTTCACTCACGCTGCCAAACTTACCCTATTAAAACTGACTATCCTACTGATCCTCGACTTCGGCGATGTCATCTACAAAATGGCTTCCAATACTCTACTCAGCAAACTGGATGCAGTTTATCACAGTGCCATCCGCTTTGTTACTAAAGCACTTTATACCACCCACCACTGCGACCTGTATGCTCTAGTCGGCTGGCCCTCGCTATATATTCGTCACCAGACCCACTGGCTCCAGGTCATCTACAAGTCCATGCTAGGTAAAGCTCCGCCTTATCTCAGTACACTGGTCACGATGGCAACACCCACCCGTAGCACACGCTCCAGCAGGTGTATCTCACTGATCATCCCTAAAGCCAACACCTCATTTGGCCGCCTTTTGCAAAAATCGTTGAAGTTGTAGACTTATCTCCCTCACCAACTTTAAACATCTGCTATCTGAGCAGCTAACCGATCGCTGCGGCTGTACATAGTCCATCGGTAAATAGCCCACCCAATTTACCTACCTCATCCCCATACTGTTTTTATGTATTTACTTTTCTGCTCTTTTGCACACCAGTATCTCTACCTGCACATGACCATCTGATCATTTATCACTCCAGTGTTAATCTGCTAAATTGTAATTATTCGCCTACCTCCTCATGCCTTTTGCACACAATGTATATAGACTCTTTTTAAAAATTATTATTATTCTTATTCTACTGTGTTATTGACTTGTTTATTGTTTACTCCATGTGTAACTCTGTGTTGCTGTCTGTTCACACTGCTATGCTTTATCTTGGCCAGGTCGCAGTTGTAAATGAGAACTTGTTCTCAACTAGCCTACCTGGTTAAATAAAGGTGAAACAAATAAAAAATAAACATACTACTAATAAAACCTTAAACAGTGTCCACCACAGCTCAGTGAAATGTGGTCTAGAATACAATAGGGATGGAGGCAACAGGAGATGAGTGGCCTGTATCCTTGCTTAACCTTTCAGTGTGTGTAACTGTAGAGGGGTCTACACATGCATGATGCTTAAGCATTCATAAATAGTAAAAAGTTGATTGCACAGAGAAACAAAAGTTGTGTGATGTGGAATCACCCAAGGTGCTATTAAAAAATGCATCTCATCAGCTAATAAAAACATTTTGTCAAACAATTATTATTATACATTTGTTTGTACCACTTTTTCAGGATATCGAATTGGTAGTTACAGTCTTGTCCCATTGCTGCAACACCCGTACAGACTCGGGAGAGGTAAAGGTCAAGAGCCACGCGTCCTCCGAAACACAACCCTGCGCAAGCTGCACTGCCCACTTAACCTGGAAGACAGCTGCACCAATGTTTAGGAGGAAACACTGTACAACTGGTGACCAAAGTCAGCATAGATGCGCCCAGCCCGCTACAGGAGTCACTAGAGCGCGACGGGACAAGGACATCCCAGCCGGCCAAACCCTCCCCTAACCCGGACACTGAGACAATTGTGCGCCAGCTCATGCATCTCCCTGGGATCAAACCTGGGTCTGTATGGATGCCTCTAGCGCTGCGGTGCAGTGCCTTAGGCGCAGTGCGCACTAACCAAGGTTGCCAGGTGCACGGTGTTTCCTTCGACACATTGGTGCGCAGCCGGGTTGGATGCGCGCTGTGTTAAGAAGCAGTGCGGCTTGGTTGGGTTGTGTATCGGAGGACGCATGACTTTCAACCTTTGTCTCTCCCGAGCCCGTACGGGAGTTGTAGAGATGAAACAAGATAGTAGCTACTAAAACAATTGGATACCACGAAAACGGGGTAAACATTTTTTTTTAAGAAAGCAGGAGCAGCGGGGATGGAGCGGGATGAAGGATCTCATGGCTCCAGCCCAGCCATGGCAGATGTCAACAGAGGCGTTATGCCCACAGGGGTTACAGGGGCACTTGCCCCCTCAGATTTATCCTGTTTTATAAAAACAAAAAAATCAATAAATGGTAAAACATTTTGTTGTTGTTTCTCTGTAATACTGCTAGACACCTAGCAATTTTATAAAATGTATAACTAGCTACCTCATAACTAGCTATCAAGAAGCCATTTCAGGCTCTCAATTAAATCTGGGTAAAAGATTGAAAGACATGTGAGTCTTATTCAGTACATTTGGTAATTGTTTTATTTCCTAGTCTATCAACCTTGCCAGCAGGCATGCCAGCTAAGATAGTTAGACAAGCTAGCTTTACCCCGTAGCTAGCTTGTCTAACTATCTTAGCTGGCATGCCTGCTGGCAAGGTTGATAGACTAGGAAATAAAACAATTACCAAATGTACTGAATAAGACTCACATGTCTTTCAATCTTTTACCCAGATTTGAGCAGAGATGCAGAGAAGAATATTTAGTTTCTTTAAAAAAACGATCCCTCAGTCAGGAGGATACAGACAACTCAAGACGTATGCTTACTATGCAGAAAAATAAACATATTTTTGTCATCGAATTATGCATAATGATTATGGCTCTAGATTGCAGGAAGAATTTTGGGGTGCATGATGCACCTGGCTGTCCAGGCCAAGGCAGGGGGATGTGGAGGAGGGAATGAGGAGTGAGTTGGGGTGGGTGATGATGGTCCAAAGATGGTAGAGAAGGCATCCAACAGTTGTGGGAGATAGCTTGGCAATATTATTGTTGGTGCCTCTGTGTTTGCAGTTGTAGGAGAATGGGATGCTGTGGTGGGTTTACTCCAAGTTTGGGGCTTCTGAAAAACAGAGAAACAATCTATTTAGTCTGATATAAGCTGTGGTTTGATCTATTCACTTTTTGACCCATGTTTGTTTTTCCTTTCTCTCAGTCTGAGGATAGGATGTGCGGATGGCTCCACTCCAACAGTGACTATGAGCCAGTTTACGCTGATCCAGCCTCTTTTCGGCCCAATCCCAGTTCTTGAGACTTTCCCCCTCACAGCTCTTTGAAAGACAGGATAGTGTGGAATTAATGTGGAATTAAGGTTTGTTGGGATGGCTGTCTGTTATCAGCACCACTGACTTCTCCTATCACTCCAGTCCTGTCTCTCACTCCCAGAGTCTCCTTAATATCACCCTCAAACCTTCTCCAGTAGAAATGAACAGAGAGTCTGTGTCCCAAATGGCAACCTATTCCTGTAGGGCTCTGGGGAAAGTCATGCACTAAATAGGGTATATGGTGCCATTTCAGACACACAGCTCTGACAATGGAGGCAGTGCTTAAAGCAGAATGCAGAGCCAATTGTATTTCATTAAACAAGAGCCATCCATGGTTAGCAGCATGCATTCAGGTGCTTTCATTCGTTCTGTTCAATTTATTTGCACATTCTTGAGCAACGACATACAGTAGGATATTTTTATTCTCACAGAGAGGGTTGTTCAAGCTCAACCTCAAAACATAATGAAGCTCAGAACATACAATTTTGTCAAGGGATACAACGTTGTTTTTTTTGTTGTCCTAACTGATTAATCTGGTTCATTTTACTCACAGGCATATTTGTTCATTTTACGTTTGGTGGTGTTTGTCAGGGTGTGTCTTAGTACCTTGGTAGAAAACAATAAATTATTTTTAAATCGCATGTCGTAGACAATCATTATTGATTTATTCAGTGGTCGTTTTTCATTTGTCTTGCATGAGAATTAGAAAAACAAAACTTGAAATGTATACACTGCGAAATTGAAAATATGCTATTAATGGCTCAGGGATTTTGTTTACAGCAGTTTTATTGATTCCGATCAACTATAACACTACGTGTTTAACTCTGAACAACTTCAGCTGTCAACTTTTCAACTCCTGAGCTCTTCATGACCTCAAAGCTTTCTACCAATCTGTAAAAAAAAATACATTGTTCATCCCAGACCCGTTATTCAGCTCATTGGAAAGTACATAGAAAATACATCATACATAACACTCACTCTGCTGCTTACTTAATTCCACTCAGCAGGTGGGGATGGTGGAAATGGGGTCTTGTCCATGAAATATTCCTGACTGGAGACACTAGGCACTCCACAAAAAAATCATAGGAGATGACATCAATTAATTTCAGCAGTACGGCAGAGCGGACCAGTCTGTCTTCCATGACCCCTCTCAGCAAGGAGTCACCAGGAAATGCCAGAAACCTTCTCTCTGACATAGAAACACAAACCCTTTGATTGAACAGCTCTTACATTAACACCCGAGAGTGTCTTTCTTGAAAAATGTTTGGCTATACATTTCTGCCATATGTTCATATGCAGGATGCGTACGTCCTTCCATTTCGACATATACCTATCATGAGAAATGGTTTGAGAGACCAAAGTCAGTGGTATTGATATTGAATGACTATGGATAGGGCTATATGTAGACTGTTTTTGAGCAGATGGTCTTTAGGCTGTGATTTTATGTATTTATTAATTTATTGAATCTGTCCTCCCCCAATTTTACATGCATCAAAGGGTAAACAAAAATTACATTTACCATAAAGTCCAACAGGATTGGAGCAGAGATTAAAGTACCTGATTATGGCCATGTTTGCTCAATTTTTAAGGACTCCATTTTATTCTGCTCCCTAAGGGCCTCCACTTGTCATTCAGAGGGACGCACCTCATAATGAATTCAACTCTTAATGACCTGAATCCTCCAGAGCTAAATTAATCACACGCAATGGTGTCATTAGGTGTTACCGACAGGGCGGTTGAACTAAGTGGTGGATTGCACCTCGTATTTGTCATGGTGATAAGGCTGTGGGTGCATGTAAACATGCAAAGGATGAGCTCATAGTGTGACAGAAGTGGTCTCTGTAAACACAACACTACAGCCACACTCCAGTGTTATAGGCCAGGCTGGATTTCAGATGAGCATTACAATAAGCTCCTCGGGGATAGGCTGGTATTATAGACTACAATGGAAATGTTTTAATGACATGTTAATACAAAAGCTACAGTATATCTCACTCTGCACACCACGTCATTTCAACGTGGATAATACTTGGTTGAGATGTTCGTCAATGATTGCAACCTATATTCACCTACTCAAAAAGACTGCCAGTTAGTTGAATTTCCAATGTTTTATCACTTTCAACCATCTAAAAGCACAACCAAATTCCAATGTAAAAACTGTCTGATTTTTGGTTTAGATGTCACCCAAATGTCTATCGCTGCGCTTTCAACCACTTAAAAGCACAATAAAGTTAAAATGGGAACACAATGTCAAATATTTTGTTTATTTACACAACAGATGAATGTGTTCTCACTGTCCTTTCTCTAATAGCAGAACCAAATTACTTACATTGCAGTTAAAATTACATTAATAGTACACGGTGCAAGTGTTCAATGCTGTTTGTGATTCTGCGCAGATTACAGCACAGGTGAAGATCTCCGCAGACCTGCTACAACCTATGCATGCTATCTTGAACATGCACGCGCTATATGATTACATAAGAAGAAATGCATAGGTATAGTAAACTCAAGATGTGGCCATGGATGTGTTACTCATTTTAAGGTTAAATGTTACATTAGTTTGTAAAATAGCTTTAACTTTAGGCTCTTTACTGTATTTCGAAAGTAATATTGAATTGTGTTTGCATCAGGTATGAAGGTAAGACCCAAATGCAGACCACGTTGAATAAACAATAGTTTAACATTCCAACAGGGGCAGGCAATAGACAGGTCAAGACAGGCAGGGGTCAGTAAACCAGAGGAGGGGCAACGGTAACGGGCGGCAGGCAGGGTCAGGGTAGGGCAGAGGTCGGTAATCCAGAAGGGGGAAAAGGTACAGGTCGGCAGGCAGGCGGGCTCGGAGTCTGGACAGGCAAGGGTCAAAACCAGGAGAGCGAGAAAAGAGAGCAAGCAGGAACTGAGACAAAAACGCTGGTTGACTTGAACAAACAAGACGAACTGGCAACAGGCAAACAGAGAACACAGGTATAAATACACAGGGGATAATGGGGAAGATGAGTGACACCTGGAGGGGAGTGGAGACAATCACAAAGACAAATGAAACAGATCAGGGAGTGACAGTTTGGTTGACAACACAACCAAATCATAATTTAAAAGAGATGTAACTACTACTTGGATAGTTCCATCTGAGCCACTGACTTAATCCCTTTCTTTAACTTTTATTTTTGGTTGATAACATAGATTTTTGGTTGAGTTTGGCAACATCATTCGTTAACCTGCAGTGGTGTAAAGTACTTAAGTTAACATACTTTAATGTAATACTTAAGTAGTTGTTGGAGGTATCTGTGCTATACTTTACTATATATATGTTTGCCAACTTCTACTTTTACTCCACTACGTTCCTAAAGAAAATAATATACTTTTTACTCCATACAATTTCCCTGACACCCAAAAGTACTAGTTACATTTCGAATGCTTAGCCGGAAATGAAAATGGTCCAATTCACACACTTATCAAGATAACATTCCTGGTCATCCCTACCGCCTCTGATCTGGCGGATGTCTGGGTGTTAGAGTGTGTCCCTGGATGTCTGTAAATTTAAAAAACAAAAAAATATTGTGCCGTCTGCTTTGCTTAATATAACTAATGTCAAATTATTTATACTTTTACTTTTACTTTTGATACTTAAGTATATTTAAAACCAAATACTTTTAGATGTTTACTCAAGTAATATTTTACTTGATGACTTTCACTTTGATTTGAGTAATTTTCCATTCAGATTATCTTTATTTTTACTCAAGTCTGAAAATTGGCTCATTTTTCTATGGCTGCACAGATCTGGTGAAAGGTACCAAAACATTTCTGCAGCATTGAAGGTCCCCAAGAACACAGTGGCCTCCATCATTCTTAAATGGAAGAAGTTTGGAAACACCAAGACTCTTCCTAGGACTGGCCGCCTGGCCAACCTGAGCAACTGGCAGAGAAGGGCTTTGTTCAGGTAGGTGACCAAGAACCAGATGGTACCTCTGACAGAGCTCCAGAATTTCTCTGTGGAGATAGGAGACTTCCAAAAGGACAACCATCTCTACAGAACTCCACCAATACGGCCTTGATGGTAGGCACATGACAGCATGATTGGAGTTTGCCAAAAGAACTCAGACCAAGAGAAACAACATTCTCTGGTCTGATGAAACCAAGATTGAACTCTTTGGCATGAATGCCAACCATCACATGTATAGGAAACCTTGCACCATCCCTACGGTGAAGCATGGTGGTGGCAGAATCATGCTGTGGGGATGTTTTTCAGCGGCAGGGACTGGGAGACTAGTCAGGATCGAGGGAAAGATGAACGGAGCAAAGTATAAAGAGATCCTTGATGAAAACCTGCTCCAGAGCACTCAGGTCCTCAGACTGGGGTGAAGTTTCACCTTTCAACAGGACAACGAACTTAAGCACACAGCCAAGACAATGCAAGAGTGGCTTTGGGACAAGTCTCTGAATCTCTAGAGAGACCAAAAAATAGCTGTGCAGCGACGTTCAACTGAACAGAGCTTGAGAGGATCTGCAGGGAAAAACTCCCCAAATACATGTGTGCCAAGCTTGTAACGTCATACCCAAGAAGACTCAAGGCTGCAATCGCTGCCAAAGGTGCTTCAACAAGGTACTGAGTAAAGGGTCTGAATACTTGTAAATGTGATATTTCAGTATTGTGTGTAGATTGATGAGGTAAAAAAACAATTTAATACATTTTAGAATACGGCTGTAACATAACAAAATGTGGAAAAAGTCAAGGGGTCTGAATACTTTCCAAATGCACTGTATTTTATGCAAGGTTTGTGTAACGGTTTTCCTCCTCTTCTGAGGAGGAGTAGGAAGGATTGGACCAATATGCAGCGTGGTAAGTGTTCGTCATTTTATTAAGCTGAACAGAACACTACAATACAAAGTAAACAAAAAGAACAACCGAAACAGTTCCGTCTCGTAACTAATACAAAGACAGAAAACAACTACCCACAACCCATAGTGGGAAAACAGGCTGCCTAAGTATGGTTCTCAATCAGAGACAACAATTGACAGCTGCCTCTGATTGGGAACCATACCAGGCCAAAACTAGAAATACAAAACATAGAACAAAAACATAGAATGCCCACACCAACTCACACCCTGACCAAACTAAAATAGAGACATAAAAAAGGAACTAAGGTCAGGACGTGACAGTACCCCCCCTCCCCCAAAGGTGCAGAAACCTAAACCCATGGGGGAGAGTCTGGGTGGGCATCTGGCTCTGGCGCGGGACGTGGACCCCACTTTGTGGTGGAGTGGGGTCCACCACAAACTAAAATAGAGACATAAAAAAGGAACTAAGGTCAGGACGTGACAGTTTGTTTATGTTGGAATTTGGTTACCATTTCGACATAATTCTGTGGATGAAATATCACCCCTCAAACAACAGTTTACGTTTTTTCAAATCCAATGTATTTTCCACGTAGACTCCACATCACAATACGTTGACAAATGACCTTGAAACAACATTGATTCAACCAGTTTGTGCACAGTGGGATGACTTTGACGTGATCAATAATATGACCGGTTTTAATGCTTCAAATACCACTCAGACATCCAAAGCTAATCGCTATCCCCCCACCCCTTAACATCTGAGAACTACTCCTACTACATCAAGGGCAGATGTATTCACATTTTAGCAGATCAAGCAGGCCTACCTCCAAAACTCAATTACACTCATATTTAAACCATGACGAGAGACACAATTTCAGATAACGGGTGCTGTGGTTGTGATAATCGCCCCTCATAAGGAGAAAAGATAATCTGCTTTAGAGGAACCACAACTCTCTTACTGGTCGTGGTCACTGCTGGAGGGATGGTGTTTTCTCTGTGAATTTGATTTGCCAGGAGGGTCTTTATTACCTGTGGTAAAACATTCAGACCTTAATGTGCAATAGTCTCTTTTTCTTTATATACTGCTGCAGTGTGGTGTCCCCTCATTATAAACATGCTGTGCCTGCAGTTCGACACCACTCTGCTCTCCTGTGTATCCCCTTCTCCCCCTGCCTCACTCTCCTCCCTGTGCATCCCCCTCCTCCCCCTGCTTCCCCCTGCTCTCCTAGCTACGGGGGATAAGCGCCTTCATATGTCACCCTGACAGATACAGCCACTAGTGGGTAAACACTTCAGCCAGACTCACGGCTGCACTCTGGGCCTCTGCACCTAAAAGGTCTGACCATATTGGTTTGATATCTCCGTTGGGGTGAGGTGAGATCAAACTGAAAGAGAGCAAACTGACCCCAAAGAAAGACATGGCTGACAAGTTTGTGTAAGAGTTTATGTTTCTTTTTCATATTAGGTTAACTATATTCTCACTTTCTATTTTTAAAAAAATAGTGGTTTCTCTTTGATTATACAGTGCCTTCAGAATGTATTCCGCCCCCTTTACTTGTTTCACATTTTGTTGTGTTACAGCCAGAACTAAAAATGTCCTACACACAATGACCCATACTGTCAAAGGGGAATTCTGTTTTTTGAAATGTTCACAAATTAATAAAAAATGAAAAGCTGAAATGTATTGACTCAATAAGTATTCAACCACTTTGTTATGGCAAGCCTAAATAAGTTCAGGAGTAAGAATTTGCTTATCAAGTCACATAATAAGTTGCACGGACTCACTCTGTGTGCAGTAATAATGTTTAACATAATTTTTGAATGACTACCTTATCTCTGTACCCCACACATACGATTATCTGTAAAGTCGATCAGTCGAGCAGTGAATTTCAAACACAGATTTAACCACAAAGACCAGGGAGATTTTCTAATGCCTCACAAAGAAAGGCATCTACTGGTAGATTGGTAAAAATATTAAATGACCCTTTATGCATGGGGAAGAAATGAATTACACTTTGGATGGTATATCAATACAGCCCGTCACTACAAAGATCCTAACTCCGTTGCTGGAGAGGATGGAAACCGCTCAGGGATTTCACCATGAGGCCAATGGTGACTTTAAAACAGTTACCGAGTTTAATGGCTGTGATAGGAGAAACCTGAGGATGAATCAACAATGTAGTTACTCCACAATGCTACTTTAATTGGCAGAGTGAAAAGAAGGAAGCCTGTAGATAATACAAATATTCCAAAACATGCATCCTGTTTGCAACAAGGCACTAAAGTAAAACTGCAAAAACATGTGGCAAAGTAATACACTTTTTCTCCTGAATCCAAAGTGTTATATTTGGGGCAAATATTTTCAAGCATTGTGGTGGCTGCATCATGTTATGGGTATGCTTGTAATCGCCAAGGACTGGGGAGTTTTTCAGGGTAATAAAGAAACGGAATGGAGCTAAGCACAGGCAAAATCCTATGGGAAAACCTGGTCCAGTCTGCTTTCCACCAGACACTGGGAGATGAATTCACCTTTCAGCAGGATAATAATCTAAAGAGCAAGTGGCCGAGTTACAGTTTTGACTTAAATTTGCTTTAAAATCTATGACAAGACTTGAAAATGGTTGTCTAGCAATGATCAATAAACAATTTGACAGAGCTTGAAGAATTTAGAAAATAATAATGGGCAAATATTGTACAATCCAGGTGTGCAAATTCTTAGAGACTTACCCAGAAAGACTCACAGATGTAATCACTGCCAAAGGTAATTGTAACATGTATTGACTCAGGAGTGTGAATACTTATGAGATATTTATGCATTTCATTTTGATTTTCAATAAATTAGCAAACATTTCTAAACATGTTTTCATTTTTAATATGGAGTATTGTGTGTAGATGAATTAGATTTTTAAAAATGTAATACATTTTTAATTCAGGCTGTAACGCAACGAAATGTGGAATAAATCAAGGGGTATGAATACTTTCTGAAGACACTGTATATCAAAACACTTCTCAGCTCTGTAGGAGATGTTACTCTCTTAAGTATGATGAACAATACATCCAGTTCTCTCTCTATCTCTCTCTCGTTCTCTTTCTCTCTCTTTCTCTCTCTTTCTCTCTCTTTCTCTCTCCCTCTCTCAATTCAAAAGGGCTTTATTGTCATGGGAAACATGTTTACATGGCAAAAGCAAGTGAAATGAAACAAAAGTGTGAAGAAACAAAACCGATATCAATTAAAACACCTTTAGAAATTAACACAATGAAAATTATACACATTTCAAGTGTTATTATCAGCTATCTACAGTGTTTTAGAAATGTGCAATTAGTTATAGTATGAATAGTGGGGTAGGATACATAAACAGATCAATATTGGTGGTATTTACAATGTTGTTTGTGCACCACTTGTTGCCCATTTCTCATGGCTACAGGCCACACATCTTGCTGCTATGATTGCACATTATTTTAGCTAAGAGATATGGGAGTTTATCAATGTTTGATTTGTTTTCAAATTCTTTGTGGGTCTGTGTGATCTGTGGGAAATACGTGGGTCAGTCACAGTGGCCAATCAAGTATTCTGAAACTGTGTACTCTGTTTAGGGCCAGATAGCATTCCAATTTGCTCCTTTTATTTGGTTGATTCTTTCCATTGTGTCATAGTTATCTTTTTGCTTTCTCATAATTTGATTGGGTCTAATTGTGTTGGTCTCCTGGAACCCACTGGTTGAGAGGTCTCGTCTCTAGGTTAATCTCTCTGTAACAGGTCAGGGCTTTGTGGTGGAATGTGTGGGCATCGCTTTCTTTTAGGTGATTGTAGAATTTAACAGCTCTTTTCTGGATTTTGATAACTAGCAGGTATAGTCCTAATTCTGCACTGCATGCATTGTTTGAGATTTTGCATTATACACAAAGGATATTTTTGCAGAATTCTGCATGCGGAGTCTCAATTGGGTCTTGTCCTATTTTGTGAATTCCTGGTTGGTGAGTGGACCCAAAACCTCACAACCATATAGGGCACTGGGTTCTATAACTGATTTTAAGTATTTTTTAGACAGATCCTACTTGGATGTTGAGTTTTATGTTCCTTTTGATGGAATAGGAGGCCCTTCTTGCCTTGTCTCTTAAATCATTCACAGCCTTGTGGATGTTACCTGTGGTGTTGAGGTTTAGGCCGAGGTAGGCATAATTACTTTTGTGCTCTAAGGCAATGGTGTCTAGATAGAATTTGTATTTATTGTCCTGGCTACTGGACTTTTTTTGGAACACCATTATTTTTGCCTTACTGAGATTCACTGTCAGGGCCCAAGTCTGACAGAATTATTGCAGAAGATCTACAGTTGAAGTTGGAAGTTTATATACACCTTAGCCAAATACATTTAAACTCAGTTTTTCACAATTCCTGACATGTAATCCTAGTAAATATTCCATGTCTTAGGTCAGTTAGGATCACCACTTTATTTTAAGAATGTGAAATGTCTGAATAATAGTAGAGAGAATGATTTATTTCAGCTTTTATTTATTTCATCACATTCCCAGTGGGTCAGAAGTTTACATACACTCAATTAGTATTTGGTAGCATTCCCTATAAATTGTTTAACTTGGGTCAAATGTTTCGGGTAGCCTTCCAAAAGCTTCCCACAATCATTTGGGTGAATTTTGGCCCATTCCTCCTGACAGAGCTGGTGTAACTGAGTCAGGTTTGTAGGCCTCCTTGCTCGCACACGCTTTTTTCAGTTCTGCCCACAAATTTTCTATAGGATCGAGGTCAGGAATTTGTGATGGCCACCCCAATACCTTGACTTTGTTGTCCTTAGGCCATTTGCCGCAACTTTGGAAGTATGCTTGGGGTCATTGTCCGTTTGGAAGACCCATTTGCGACCAAGCTTTAACTTCCTGACTGATGTCTTGAGATGTTGCTTCAATATAGCCACATAATTTTCTCCCTCATGATGCCATCTATTTTGTTAAGTTCACCAGTCCCTCCTGCAGCAAAGCACTCCCACAACATGATGCTGCCACCCCTGTGCTTCAAGGTTGGGATGGTGTTCTTCGGCTTGCAAGCCTCCCCCTTTTTCCTCCAAACATAACGATGGTCATTATGGCCAAACAGTTCCATTTCAAAATGATGATCATTTTTGTTTCATCAGACCAGGGGACATTTCTCCAAAAAGTATGACCTTTGTCCCCATGTGCAGTTGGAAACCGTTGTCTGGCTTTATTATGGCGGTTTTGGAGCAGTGGCTTCTTCCTTGCTGAGCGGCCTTTCAAGTTATGTCGATATAGGACTTGTTTTACTTGTTCTCCAGTGTCTTCACAAGGTCCTTTGCTGTTGTTCTGGGATTGATTTGCACTTTTCACACCAAAGTATGATAATCTCTAGGAGACAGAACGCGTCTCCTTCCTGAGCGGTATGACGGCTGCCTGGTCCCATGGTGTTTATAATTGCGTACTATTGTTTGTACAGATGACAGTGGTACCTTCAGGTGTTTGGAAATTGCTCCCAAGGATGAACCAGACTTGTGGAGGTCTACAATTTATTTTCTGATGTTTTGGCTGATTTCATTTGATTTTCCCATGATGTCAAGCAGAAAGGCATAGAGTTTGAAGGTAGGCCTTGAAATACATCCACAGGTACACCACCAATTGACTCAAATAATGTAAATTAGCCTATTAGAAGCTTCTAAAGCCATGAAATAATTTTCTGGAATTTTCCAAGCTGTTTAAAGGCACAGTCAGCTTTGTGTATGTAATCTTCTGACCCACTGGAATTGTGATACAGTGAAATAATCTGTCTGTAAACAATTGTTGGAAAAAATGACTTGTGTCATGCACAAAGTAGATGTCCTATCCGACTTGCCAAAACTATAGTTTGTTAACAAGAAATTTGTGTAGTGGTTGAAAAACGAGTTTTAATGACTACAACCTAAATGTATGTAAAATTCCGACTTAACTGTAAGTGCTGCTCTAGGCCCTCCTTGGTTGGGGACAGAAGCACCAGATCATCTGAAAACATTAGACATTTGATTTCTGCATCCAGTAGTGCTCGGTGCTGCATACTGTACTCGTGTCTCCAATTCATTGATACAGTGCATTCGTAAAAGTATTCAGACCCTTTGACTTTTTCCACATTTTGTTACGTTACAGCCTTATTTTAAATTAATTCAATAGTTTTCCCCCACATCAATCTACACACAATACCCATAATGACAATGCAAAAACAGGTTTTATGAATTTTTAGCAAATGTGTAAATCATAAAAAAACTGAAATCTTAAATTTACATAAGTATTCAGTCCCTTTACTCAGTACTTTATTGTTGCACTTTTGGCAGCGATTACAGCCTTGAGTCTTCTTGGGTATGACGCTACAAGCTTGGCACACCTATATTTGGGGAGTTTCTCCCATTCTTTTCTGCAGATCCTCTCAAGCTCTGTCAGGTTGGATGGGGATCGTTGCTGCACAGCTAATTTTAAGTCTCTCCAGAGATGTTCAATCAGGTTCATGTCCGGGTTCTGGCTGGGGTACTCAAGGACATTCAGAGACTTGTTCCAAAGCCACTCCAGCATTGTCCTGGCTGTGTGCTTAGGGTCATTGTCCTGTTGGAAGGTGAACCTTCACCCCAGTCTGACGTCCTGAGCACTCTGGAGCAGGTTTCCTTCAAGGATCTTTCTGTACTTTGCTCATCTTTCCCTTGATCCATACTAGTCTCCCAGTCCCTGCTGTTGAAAAATATCCCCACAGCATGATGCTGCCACCACCATGCTTCACCGTAGGCATTTAAACATTTTAAAAATAGCAGCTTAATACGGTATATAGCTATATAGCTATATAGTACTAGCTATAGCTATATAGCTAGTACACTACATAATGAAACAAATCTTAGTCAGCTAGTGTTGGACGGACTGTATTATTTGGCATTGATAGACTGGTTTTACTCACAACTTTCTAACCAAGCTGGGAGAGAGCACAAGGACGTGTCATGTCATGCAAGTTCAGGTAGGTGACCTTGCGGATATCCTCTGGACCATTGGCATTCCTAGAACCTCTTTACAGTTTTACAAGAACAAAAATGGGCGTCATTGTGGTTGTTATAGCCAATCCAGCCGAAAAGGAAACATTTTCAAATGTGTCAGGGGTATTAAATGGACTGACAGTTATGGCATTTGTAAGGGTTATCAATTCATATGACAGGTAGCTGTCCACCCCTCACCATTGGAGAGGCTTTGTAACTGTGTGTGTGATGTGATGGGCATGATAATGACTCTCAGATGAATGGCTGGTGATCCTTTATGCCATAAAAGTACTAATGGCAGGACTTCCTTTAATGACTCAGAGATTGACTTCATGACAATGATTCATCGGCCATTTTTAATTGAAACTGTCTGGCAACGTCTCAGCCTGTAGGGAACAAGTCTGGCCACATGATTCATCAATGTTAATATTGAGGCTTAAATGACAGTGGTGATTAGTATTTTCTCTCCACTAAAACACACCTTTATAAGTGTTGCTAATGGACCCACCTTCTCTCATTTTAAGAGACAAAGCCAGAGGCCCTACAGGTCAGACACACATTAAACTCTGGATGCAGAGGCACCCTATTGATTAGCTTATGCCACTAAGGTTGGTTATTTTTACATGGCGGCAAATAAAATAAACATATTCCTATGCTTAGAGTCCTGCTGGCCTCAATTAGGTTAGCCCTCTACGTGTGTGTCCAGCAACAGAAGTGAGCAGACTATGACTGCGGGATTGACCTTCTCCAAGGCACCACTCCGCCCCGGGGATGACTGTACTCTGTGTCGGGTCCGGAGTCCAAGGCTATGGAGACCTACATTGAGGACTACAGGGTTAATCCGTCCTTCTGCCTTCTCTGCCGGCGCAGGGTTCTTCCTTGTAGAGAAGAAGGACAAAACCCTGCACCCGTGCATCGGCCACCGAGGTCTCAACGACATCATGGTGATGAACCGCTACCTCTCATCTCCTCGACCTTCAAGCCGCCCCAGGGGGCTACCGTGTTCTCTAAGCTGGATCTATGGAATGCCTACCACCTGGTGTGGATACGGGAAGGGGACGAGTGGAAGATTGCCTTCAACACGGCCAGCGGTCACTAGTATCTGGTCATGCCATTTGGCCTTACCAATGACCCTGACGTGTTCCAGGCTCTGGTTAATGATGTTCTCTGCGACATGTTGTACCAGTTCATCTTTGTCTACCTTGATGACATCCTAGTTTTCTCCCGCTCCACCCAAGAACACGTGCTTCACGTCCGACAGGTTCTCCAACGCCTCCTGGAGAACCAACTTTTTGTAAAAGCAGTGAAGTGTGAATTCCATCGCTCCACCATCTCCTTTCTGTTTATCATCGCTGCAGGGCGTGTAAAGATGGATCCCGGGAAGATGAGAATGGTGGTGGATTGGCCCCAGCCTATGTCCAGAATACAACTGCAATGTTTCCTGGGGTTCGCCAATGTTTATCGCTGCTTTATCCGGGGCTACAGCACCCTGGCCTCCCCCTGTCTGCATTCAAAAGTTCTGTTTACGTGGTCCTCAGCTGCTGACCGTGCGATCCGGGATCTCAAACACCGCTTCAGCAGACCTCCCATCTTGGCTCATCCTGACCTGTACCGCCAGGTCGTGATGGAGGCGTATGCTTCGGATGTCGGAGTGGGGGCTGTCCTGTCCCAGTGGTCTGCCCTGGACCTCAAGTTGCATCCCAGCTCTTTATTCTCCCACTGCCTCAACGGGAATCGTGAGTTTCTCGATCCAGGAATGTCAAGCCGGATGCGATGTCACGCCGCTATAGCCCCATGGTTACTACCCCAGAACCTGAGACCATCCTACTCACCTCGTGCCTGGCGACAGCACACTTAGCTGGGGTATAGGGAAGCATGTTTGTGAGGCGCAGCGTTCCCAGCCACATGGGCTCCCATCGGACCCTGGCTTTTGTGCGACAACGCTTTTGGTGGGCTACCATGGCTCCTGACATCTCCGCATTCATTGTCGCTTGCACGGTCTGAGCACAGATCAAGACTCCTCAGCAAGCTCCAGCTGGTCTCCTCCTACCTCTGCCTGTCCCTCATCGTCCCTGGTCTCACATCTCCCTGGACTTTGTCACGGGTTGGTCAGCCTGTCCTTCGAGTTCCACCCCCAGTACAACAGCCAGTCGGAGCGAGCCAACCAAGACCTAGAGACTACTCTGCACCGCCAACCCCACCACCTGGAGCCAGCAGCATGTGTGTGTCAAATGCGCCCGCAACACCCTTCCTTGCTCTGCCACGGGCCTATAACCCTTTGAGTGTTCCCTGGGGTATCAGCCCCCGCTCTTCCCTGAGCAAGAAGATGAGGTCAGCATGCCTCCGGCCCAGATGTTTGTCCGCCGCTGTCGTCGTACATGGAGGAGAGCCCGTTCGGCACTCCTCAAGACCACCTCCAGGTATAGACGACAAGCGGATTTCCACTGGACCCCGGTTCCCTGGTATCGTCTCGGGCAGAAGGTATGGCTGTCCACCCGGGATCTGCCCCTCTCTGGGTGAAATCGCACAAACTCTCCCCCCGGTTTATCGGCCCTTTTCCCATCTCCACGGTCATTAGCCCCTCTGCTGTTCGTCTTCTGTTGTCCCGTACACTCCGTATACATCCCACCTTTCATGTGTCCAGAGTTAAACCCATGTCTCACAGCCCTTTGTCTCCTGTTTCCAGGAAGGTTCAACCTCGGGCAGGGGGTTCCAGTACCTGGTTGACTGGGAGGGTTTTGGCTCGGATGAGAGGTGCTGGGTCCCCGCTAGGGACATCCTGAACCCAGGCCTCACTGCGGATTTCCAACGCTGGCACCCCGGTCAACCAGGTATGCGCCCCTATGGGGGGGAGGGGTCTTTCACACCCTGATCTGTCTCGACCGTGATCGATCTTGTCTCCACCCCCCTCCAGGTGTCGCCCACCGTCCCCATTATCCCCTGTGTATTTTTACTAGTGTTCTCTGTCTGTTTGTTGCCAGTTAATTTTTTTTCGTGAAACCTACCAGCTTTTGTTCCCTTGCTCCTGTCTGTCCTTGCTCCTGTTTTCTAGTCCTTCCCGGTTTTGACCTTTCTGCCTGCACTGACCCTGAACCTGCCTGCCGTTCTATACCTTGCCCCACCTCACTGGATGATTGACCTCTTCCTGCCCTGACCCTGAGACTGCCTGCCATTCTGGACCTTTTGCACCCTCCCTGGATAACTGACCTCTGCCTGCCTTTGACCTGTCGTTTGCCTGCCCCTGTACTAGAAATACACTTTTGTTTCTTCAACACTGTCTGCATCTGGGTCATACCTGAAACCTGATACCCTGGGATGATGGTGAAATGGGCAAAACAACAAATGGACATTATTACCGTCCTTCCTGATTCCACACAATGATCATTTGCATGATTATGTTATGTCATGGTTAAGGTGCGTCTTTGGGTATAAACGTTGATATGGCTCAAACTAATGAACCTTTGCATTGTCTCTAGTCTTAGATTGTGCCTCTAATTCAGATATAATCTACCGGTTCAAAAAGCTGTCTGCCCATCCTGGCATACTGTTCCTTTTTTACCTCCCGGTAAAGAGCTTTTTGGCATGAACAAAATGAAGTGATTAATATTCATAATGCAGGAACACTATCATATCAGTAATATCAGCTTTGGTTCTTTCAGCCTCTGATGGCATAATGTGTCCTTGTGACTTATCTATCCATCAGTACTGCTCTTTAACCCACAGTAGTTGGGCACTCTACGGGTAGCCTATCAATGTGCTTATGATCCCTGCATCCCTCTGCCAAAGCTAATGCCCTTCAATGGGAGGCTGTATGGGAATCTCAAGGTGTTACATCAATGACGTAATAAGATGTCCGTCAACTTAAATTAAACACATTTATCCATTGCCAACAAGGTCTTACCACTCAGCGTTTTCCAGACCCAGATGCAGGAAGAAAATCACATTGATGAGGAGGGGGACCTCACCCGGTCCTACTTTTTATTTGTATTATTTTCATTTTTTAGGGGGCCTACCTTGTTTACACACACATGTGATGTAATGGATGTGGGGTTTACACCATATAGTCATTGTTACCTGTCTTACAGTAGATAATGACTGCAGGTGGCAGTTTAGTCTTGATCTGAGCTCTCCCTCTGACTGCCTGCCATTATAATGGCTATAGTGTGAGAACATAGAGCGGTGGAGGGAAAAGAGCAGTGCAGGTAAGACATCACTCTCCCCTCGCGGGGAAAGGTCTGACTCAGAGACTGATAAATGTTAATTACTGGACCTGACATTAGCAGGCAGAGGCCAGAGTACAGACACGCAGGCAGCAGAGTGCATTGGCCTCTAAGGGAATTATTGTGTGTTTTTCCCTCCCTCCCTCCCTCCCTCCCTCCCTCCCTCCCTCCCTCCCTCCCTCCCTCCCTCCCTCCCTCCCTCCCTCCCTCCCTCCCTCCCTCCCTCCCTCCCTCCCTCCCTCCCTCCCTCCCTCCCTCTCTCTCTCTCTCTCTCTCTCTCTCTCTCTGTCTCTCTCTCTCTCTCTGTCACTCTCTCTCTCTCTCTCTGTCTCTCTCTCTCTCTCTCTCTCTCTGTCTCTCTCTCTCTGTCTCTCTCTGTATTTAATATTTTTTGACTATGCTTGCAAGATGAGTAACCTTGCCTTACATGTAAAGATTTGTCTGTGGTGTAAAGTACTTAAGAATACTTTAAAATACTATTTAAGTAGTTTTTGGGGGTATTTGTACTTTACTATTTCTATTTTTACATTCCTAATGAAAATAATCAAATGTTTACTCCATACATTTTCTCTGAATCCCAAAAGTACTCGTTACATTTTGAATGCTGAGCAGTACAGGACAATGGTTCAATTCACACACTTATCAAGAGAACATCCCAGGTCATACCTACTGCCTCTGATCTGGCAGACTCACTAAACACAAATGCTTAATTTGTAAATTATGTCTTGAGTGTTGAAGTGTGCTCCTGGCTATCTGTAAATAAAAAAAACAAGAAAATCTGGTTTGCTTTTGATACTTAAGTATATTTGAGCAATTACATTTACTTTTGATTCTTAAGTATATTTAAAACCAAATACTTTAAAACTTTTGCAAAAGTACTATTTTACTGGGTGACTTTCACTTTTACTTGAGTCATTTTCTATTAAGGTATCTTTACTTTTACTCAAGTATGACAATTGGGTAATTTTTTCATCACTGAGAATTGTGTTAGCTTCCTAAGGTAATACCTAGGCTTTAGCTCAATGGGCCAACTTGGTGTGTGCAGACAACCCACGTACCCAATCAACACCTGGTCTGGTCACGCTGATTGTAGAGTTATAAGACGCCATGAGGACCTCATGCCCTGAAGTTTTCTCATCAAATGTCTTCCTGTCCAGTCATCCAAAGACATGGGCATGGTTGTTGAGTTCCTGCATACCCTCCATTACCCCCATCCATTTAGTAATTGATACAGATGGGCTAACAGTCTCACATGGATTCAGATCAATGCAGCAGCACCCGTCTTATGCAACTCATCAATTATTTAGTGATTTTGTCTCTGTGTGAACACTGAATCTGTGAACCTGCGGGTAGCAGGGCTACTAAACACATCCAAGTGTTCTCAGTAGGTGGGGATGTACTTGCTCCCCAGGTCCCAGATACTCAAAGAGCCACTCTGACGCTGCAGTGAGTCAGTCAATCCTCTGAGTCAGACAGACAATTAAACTCAGCCAACAGAATCAAGATGTCTGTCCTCTTTATTCAGTCAGTTATCTTACCTGCAAAGAGACATCTGGGAGGTATGTACTGAGGAGCAATATGTAAAATAAGACATGATGAGGATTAGGACTAATGCTGAGGAGTTGTGTTTGTGGATTTGTTCTCTTCATCCTATTTTGGGATGTGATTTCACAGTCAACAACCATTTTCAACTACAAAACCATTTATGTTTTTCAGATCAAGAGTTCTCTTGATGCGAGGTGACCATTACAGTTATGGACGACGTGCATCTCTCAAAGCGCTATGACAGAGGACACCAAACAATGGAAGGTAACCACTCAGTTGTTCGTGCAAACAATGAATGAAAGCCCCAGGTTTTTTTCTCCCACCATTTCAAGTTTACTTACGTAAATGCCCCTGGGTAGATGGAAGGGATGAGAGGGGAGGGAGAGCAGAGGAAAGAAAATAAAAGTTCCCTCCTAAAATTCACACACGTCATTCCTCCTGTGACGGTCAGTAATATGCCAGTTAGCGTTGAGACTGGAGAGGCTTCAGCTGTGAATTGCTGCTCCTCTGCCTTCCTTCCCTTTGTGTCAACAGTTAGGCTTTCCATTATGCATCATTCGCTGTGGCTTTGGAACATGGGGAGTGTGTGAACATGGCGAGAGCCCCTCTTCCAGGGTCACAGAGAGACACTCAGCCCACTGACATGTTATCTGTTTCATGCTTAGTAAAACCACTTACACTCCAGTTAGCCCACTGAGAGATATACTATGTGATGTAGGCCCTTTGCTAAACCACTGGTTGGAATTGTCATGGGGTTTGTTCATCAAATTGACCAGACAATCTTTATTTTCTCTTGTATGGAATTGAATTGTAATACAATATGTGCTAGTTTGTTTTTACTCTTTCATTCCAGTCTCTTTAGCAGTCATGATTCAACTATGCTCTTCAATCATATGCCACTGTTGCCACATAAGCTCTATTACAATAAACAAAAAGAAGACTTCTGTTACTGATCTAAGTGAAAAGACAGCTCCCAATGGTTGATGTCAGTGCCTGTACAATGATATATCCTATAGGGGGCACTGTTGATTCTTATGAAGGTTCCATACTGTAAACTGTGAGACCACCCCAACAGGTTGTATGCAACTGTACAAGGACTTCTGTTGTGTATGCATGTCATAGCTGCTCTGCATTGAATTGATGAGATAATAGCCTCTAAATAATGTAGGAGGAAAAATAGAGGGTTGTCATGACGATTTATAATTGTTCAAAATGACCAGAGAGGTGAGGTGAAGGGAACCATTGCAAAATTATCATTCTGGGTGTGAAACACATGCTTTTCCTATTGCAGGATCTTAGCAAATGACAGGTGTTTCTGCTGGAAGCTTATCATCATAACCCTATAACATTTTACAGCCTACTAATTCATATGAACGCAATCATTTCAAGGATGTTGGCAATTAGCCTACATATGGTAGGTGTCGGTGAAATTTGCCTGCACGCGATGCCTCACTAAGAAGTTGCCAATCCATCCCATTCGGTTTCTCTGCGCGCGCTGATCATGACTCACTCACTGCCATTGCTGCAGAGTGGTGAGAGGAGCACGATATTAATTAAACTCTTTCTTAAATTATTTTACACACAAAAAGTATAACTATTAAAAGAGTGATGGAATCTTATGATAGCCCAATCTTCATATTAGTTCATCTCTGTAACGGTTTTCTAGTGGTGATGAAAGAGAGTCGGACCAAACTGCAGCGTGTCGATTGCGATCCATGTTTAATATAACAAAAAAACACGAACTTACAAAAAACAATAAACGAAACCGAAACAGCCTATCTGGTGCAAACTAACAACGAGTACACATAGGACACTAAGGACAATCACCCACGACAAACTCAAAGAATATGGCTGCCTAAATATGGTTCCCAATCAGAGACAACGATAAGCATCTGCCTCTGATTGAGAACCACTCCAGACAGCCATAGACTTTGCTAGACAACCCACTAAGCTACAATCCCAATACCACCACCAAAACCCCAAGACAAACACACCACAATTACAAAAACCCCATGCCACACCCTGGCCTGACCAAATACATAAAGATGAACACAAAATACTTTGACCAGGGCGTGACAGAACCCCCTAAGGTGCGGACTCCCGAACGCACCTCAAAACAATAGGGAGGGTCCGGGTGGGCGTCTGTCCATGGTGGCGGCTCCGGCGCGGGACGTGGACCCCACTCCTTTAATGTCTTAGTCCCCTCTCCCTTCGTCCCTGGATAGTCCACCCTCGCCGCCGACCATGGCCTAGTAGTCCTCACCCAGAACCCCACTGGACTGAGGAGCAGATCGGGACTGAAGGACAGCTCGGGACCGAGGCAGCTCGGGACTGAGGGGAAGCTCGGGAGTGAGAGAAAGCTCAGGAGTGAGAGAAAGCTCAGGAGTGAGAGGAAGCTCAGGAGTGAGAGGAAGCTCAGGAGTGAGAGGAAGCTCAGGAGTGAGAGGAAGCTCAGGAGTGAGAGGAAGCTCAGGAGTGAGAGGAAGCTCAGGAGTGAGAGGAAGCTCAGGAGTGAGAGGAAGCTCAGGCCGGTAAATAGATCTACCAGCTCCTGGCTGGCTGGTGGTCTCAGCAGATCCTGGCTGACTGGCAGATCCTGGCTGACTGGCAGATCCTGGCTGACTGGCAGATCTGGAAGAGTCTGGTTGACTGGCAGATCTGGAAGAGTCTGGTTGACTGGCAGATCTGGAAGGGTCTGGTTGACTGGCAGATCTGGAAGGGTCTGGCTGACTGGCAGATCTGGAAGAGTCTGGCTGACTGGCAGATCTGGAAGAGTCTGGCTGACTGGCAGATCTGGAAGAGTCTGGTTGACTGGCAGATCTGGAAGAGTCTGGCTGACTGGCAGATCTGGCGGCGCTGGGCAGACTGGCAGATCTGGCGGCGCTGGGCAGACTGGCGGCGCTGGGCAGACTGGCGACGCTGGGCAGACTGGCGACGCTGGGCAGACTGGCGGCGCTGGGCAGACTGGCGGCGCTGGGCAGACTGGCGGCGCTGGGCAGACTGGCGGCGCTGGGCAGACTGGCGGCGCTGGGCAGACCGGCGACACTGGGCAGACCGACGACGCTGGGCAGACCGGCGGCGCTGGGCAGACCGGCGGCGCTGGGCAGACTGGCGGCGCTGGGCAGACTGGCGGCGCTGGGCAGACTGGCGGCGCTGGGCAGACTGGCGACGCTGGGCAGACTGACGACGCTGGGCAGACTGGCGGCGCTGGGCAGACTGGCGACGCTGGGCAGACTGGCGACGCTGGACAGACTGGCGGCGCTGGGCAGACTGGGGGCACTGGCGGCGCTGGGCAGACTGGCGGCACTAGCTGCCCCATATAGGCTGACAGCTCTGGCGGCTTCTTACAGACTGACCGCTCTGGCGGCTCCGTGCTGACTGGCAGCTCCTTGCAGACTGGCAGCTCCTTACAGACTGACAGCTCCGTGCAGACTGACAGCTCCGTGCAGACTGACAGCTCCGTGCAGACTGGCAGCTCCGTGCAGACTGGCAGCTCCATGCAGACTGGCAGCTCCATGCAGACTGGCTGCTCCATGCAGACTGGCTGCTCTATGCAGACTGACATCTCTGGCTGCTTCATGCAGACTGACAGCTCTGGCTGCTCCATGTAGACTGGCTGCTTCATGCAGACTGGCAGCTCGGGCTGCTTCATGTAGACTGACAGCTCTGGCTGCTCCATGCGGACTGACAGCTCTGGCTGCTCCATGTAGACTGACTGCTTCATGCAGACTGGCAGCTCGGGCTGCTTCATGTAGACTGACAGCTCTGGCTGCTCCATGCGGACTGACAGCTCTGGCTGCTCCATGCGGACTGACAGCTCTGGCTGCTCCATGCGGACTGACAGCTCTGGCTGCTCCATGCGGACTGACAGCTCTGGCTGCTCCATGCGGACTGACAGCTCTGGCTGCTCTATGCAGACTGACAGCTCTGGCTGCTCCATGTAGACTGGCTGCTTCATGCAGACTGGCAGCGCGGGCTGCTTCATGTAGACTGACAGCTCTGGCTGCTTCATGCAGACTGGCAGCTCTGGCTGCGCTGAACAGGCGGGAGACTCCGGCAGCGCTGGAGATGAGGAAAGCTCCGACAGCGCTAGATAGGCGGGAGACTTCGGCAGCGCAGGAGAGGAGAAAGGCTCCGACAGCGCTGGAGAGGCGAGGCGCACTGTAGGCCTGATGCGTGGTGCTGGTACTGGTGGTACTGGACCGAGGACACGCACAGGAAGCCTGGTGCGGGGAGCTGCTACCGGAGGGCTGGGGTGTGGAGGTGGTACTGGATAGACCGGACCGTGCAGGCGCACTGGAGCTCTTGAGCACCGAGCCTGCCCAACCTTACCTGGTTGAATGCTCCCGGTTGCCCTGCCAGTGCGGCGAGGTGGAATAGCCTGCACTGGGCTATGCAGGCGAACCGGAGACACCGAGCGCAAGGCTGGTGCCATGTAAGCCGGCCCAAGGAGACGCACTGGGGACCAGATGCGTAGAGCCGGCTTCATGGCATTTGGCTCGACGCTCAATCTAGCCCGGCCGATACGCGGAGCTGGAATATACCGAACCGGGCTGTGCACCCGCACTGGAGACACCGTGCGCTCCACAGCATAACACGGTGCCTGCCCGGTCTCTCCAGCCCCCGGTAAGCACAGGGAGTTTGCGCAGGTCTCCTACCTGGCATAGCCATACTCCCTGTAAGCCCCCCAAGAAATTTTTGGGGCTGACTCTCGGGCTTCCATCCGCTCTGCCGTGCTAGCTCCTCATAATGCCGCCTCTCTGCTTTTGCTGCCTCCAGCTCGGCTTTGGGGCGACAATAATCTCCAGGCTCATTCCAGGGTCCTTTACCGTCCAATTCCTCCTCCCATGTCCATAACTCCAGGTGGTGCAATCTCTCCCACTGTAGCTGCTGCTGCTCCTGCTGCTGCTGCCTCTGTTGCCTCTTCTCCTGTTGCTCCTTTGGGCGGCTACACTCCCCTGGTTTAGCCCAGGGTCCTCTCCCGTCGAAGATCTCCTCCCATGACCAGAAATCCTTGGTGAGCATCTCCTTTTTCGGCTGCTCCTGCCTGTTGACACGCCGCTTGGTCCGTTGGTGGTGGGTGATTCTGTAACGGTTTTCTAGTGGTGATGAAAGAGAGTCGGACCAAACTGCAGCGTGTCGATTGCGATCCATGTTTAATATAACAAAAAAACACGAACTTACAAAAAACAATAAACGAAACCGAAACAGCCTATCTGGTGCAAACTAACAACGAGTACACATAGGACACTAAGGACAATCACCCACGACAAACTCAAAGAATATGGCTGCCTAAATATGGTTCCCAATCAGAGACAACGATAAGCATCTGCCTCTGATTGAGAACCACTCCAGACAGCCATAGACTTTGCTAGACAACCCACTAAGCTACAATCCCAATACCACCACCAAAACCCCAAGACAAACACACCACAATTACAAAAACCCCATGCCACACCCTGGCCTGACCAAATACATAAAGATGAACACAAAATACTTTGACCAGGGCGTGACAATCTCAGAGAGCGAAATAAACGAATTTCTCTATCAGAATGTAGCTGGACACAATAGCCGGATAAAACATCTTAGCCTTATACTGTGACAAGAGCATTTTCCCGCTGAACATCTGATGAAAACGTGGAGGAAATAATTGTTTTGTAAAAATTATGTGCATTGTTTGTGACCCTCGCCGTATTCTAAAGACAGTAGTCTAACACGCGCAAAAGAACAATGGACCATGTGATATCCAGCAGACAACTAGGTCTACTGAGGAAATTGTTATAAAACGAAAATTATATTTGAGTAATTCTAAATTGAAGATAGTTTTCATGAGGTGTTTTTACAATAAAGGTGGCCAATAAATATAACGTGGTGCAGCGCGCTTAGTGTCTGATGTGGAGACCACTGATGCACCCTCCGGTAAAAAATTTGGGCGCACGGTTTCTCGTGTTATGTCAAAGACCTGCGTCAAGAGGTTCAACTGGTGATGTCGGAATCATAGACTGCGCAATGGACACAAATGTGAACAACGGTCAATACAATTTGCACTCGTTAACTCTCTAAACCGGGCCATTAAAATCTTAAATTAATTAAATAAACAGATAAATTAAGGATACATTCTAGTTTATTGCATAAGGGTTGGATACTGCCACGGACCGTTATTCCCCTGGAGTTGCTCAGTTCCCTCCTCAGCACCAAGACATTTCGCACTGTTTGGGTACCTGTCGTGCCAGGGACGGCTGTTGACTGTCGGACTTTCGTCAGCTTTCAGCGCTTGTACTGAGGAGATTCATCAATTGTGTAATTCATGGAAAACGTGTATCCTGTTAATTTTTGAAAGAGACAAGAGAAAAGTTGTGCGCAAAGTTCTGGCACCTTCCCTCCGGAGCGTCGTTAGGGACCAGAGTCGTCCCGCCTTTTTTCATTTTTTTGTACGTGTGGAAGTTTCTGAATCACCGGAAGGAAAGATGACTCTACTTTGCACAGTGGGGTTTGCAGTGGTCGTTCTTTGCGGAGGTGAGACATTCTCCTAATCCCACTTTTGTTAATATGAATAACAGGCTATACTGCAATTTTAGCCTGTGCTCGTCATACGCTATCATTTTCTTTCATTGAGAAGTGATGCCCTCTGCACACACAATTCACATCATATTTAAATCAGGATATTTCTGGGAATCTCCAATGTGTTCTGTGATGAGTATCCAATCATATCCAGTATAGCCACAATTTAATTGTTATTTAATAGACACTATTTAAATTGCTATTTAGTAGCATCATATCAACTTTCTCTCAATTATCTCTCTGAATGATCTCTCAAAATAAAATAAAATTTGATTTGATTTGACATCATTTTCTAATTTATCATCTTAATGTTAGTCATCATCATGAACAATGCAAATAATAGGCATGGGTTAACAGAAATGTGAGAATCTCTAGCTCTTTCTCCTGGAAAGTGGAGGACTAAATTATAATATGAAATACCACGAGGAGTGGTGAGATGTTATAAAATAAATGAGAATTACTATATTCAAGGCAGGGACATAGAGTGAAGAATAATCTGTTATGGTAGTGACTAAACTCTATGTGTAATATTCTAGCCTATGGGTCAAGGACAGGTTGGTTTGGATTATTGGCATTGTGAATAGAACTAGATATAGTTTTAGCATAGTTGCAGGTGTGTCCCACCATGGTTTTGAACCTCAGTCATGTTCTATAAACCTGTTGCTGGGCTGAGAGAGGTAGTCTGGCAATGTACTCAGCATGGCTGCTTGCCAAAGCCTGCCATTGGCAAGCAAGTGTGTGTGTGAGTACACAGCATTTGTGTGTGGGGAAAGAGAATGTTGTGTTTTAGGGATCTTCTCAGCATGTACTCTTGTGGTTGTACCTGTTTGTTTGTGTGTGTGTGTTGCATATGTGTGCAGGTGGGAGAGGTCACGGAACAAAACATCATTGGACCGTTAACTTAAACGTAAAAGGCTGAATGGATTATGTCCTGCTCGTTGTCTGCCTCCTGGTGTGTGGAGCCTCAGGGGATGTCGTGGCCCAGTTCAGTCCCACAGACAGCTCTCCCTTGAGGGAGACACACACACACACACCATTTCACTGCAGAAGACCAGAGGTCGGCACTATAAGCCTGGCTGAGCAGTAGAGTAAAACAAGCGATATATGTTATGTTAGGACTCCATGGTTAAGGAGCTGCAGTGTAAAGAGCTGCAGTAGGGAGGAATGGTGTATAAAAACATCAGGAAGAGTGCAGTAGTGGGCAAAGCTGGGGTATTCACTTCACCAGCATACTGTATATAGGAACAGTATGCTATAGAGCAGTCTATAAGAATCGTAACATGGAAACACAGGTCATCTTGAGGAGGGTTGAGTACATTAATCTGATTTCTCCTCTTCAAATCAATGCTGATTCCACAGCCTGTTTTTTCTGCTGCTGTTTGTATTATTTGGTTCTGCTGATTACTGTAAACTGTAAAAATGACATCAGATTTGAAAGGACAATTGATTTTTATTTTATTAATGGGATGGACCTTTTAGATATAGCAGTCACCTGTTGGGGAGGTAGAGATAACGAGGAGGAGAGGGAGTCCAGAGAAATAATGGAAAGTGAGACAAAGAGACAGCTGCAAATGCCAGCATCATTACACACACACGCACGTACACACACACACACACACACACACACACACACACACACACACACACACACACACACACACACACACACACACACACACACACACACACACACACACACACACACACACTATTACAAGTGATTTTTAGGGATGTCTGTTTGTGTCTGAGTGACCTGGTTAGAGTGAAGAGGGCTGCTATCACCTATTTCATAATGTGGGTCTTCTGACGACATCGTGTTTACTGCTCAATGTTAGTAACAGCAACACAGAGTGCTGTTTATTTGGACACATCATGAGTAGATTCATCGAATAAAGGTCATTGCCAAAAATGTAAAACCCTGCCTTCACTACAGTAATATGTACTATGGTAAAAAAAAATTACATGACCAAGGGCCTAGCTACAGTTTGGGATTGACTTTGTGTATAGCTGTGTATCGTTATTTGTGTAAACAGTGTCATTCACTTTACTAGAAACACCAATGAATAAACAAAAGAGGAGAAAAAAAGTCCTCATTGTTTCTCATGAATGGGATCAGAGGTACATCTGAACAAAGCACAAGTTCCAATCCAAATGCCAGAACCCCAACTCCAGGTGTTTACTAATGTTGGATGACATGCAAATAGAGCTCTTTGACCATGCACACCAGTGGTGGGTTTGGCGTCCAAATTAGAATGCATGAGCAGAAAAGAGTCCCATACCTACTGTAAAATATGGCGATGGATCTTTGATGTTATGGGGCTATTTTACTTCCACTGGAAGTTCATCACTTTCACATGAACTTTACCCAGTACCAGGATATTTTAGCCCAAAACATGGTTGCCTCGAACAGGAGGTTGAAACTTGGCCGCAAGTGGATATTCCAGTAAGACAGTAACCGCAAGCACACATCAAAATCCACAAAATCCAGAAAGGGCTAATTGGCCACAAAATCAACATTTCGTATTGGCCATCTCAGTCTACAGACTTGAAACACATTGAAAACGTGGTTTGAATTGAAGAGGGCAGTTGATAAGTGCAGACAAAGAATATCAAGGATATGGAAGGATTCTCTTTTGAGGAATGGTCGAACATCCTTCCCAATGTGGTTTCCAGCTCATACAACACTTTAGAAAAGTCTGAGTGCTGTTATCCTTGCAAGATGAGGTATTGAACGTATTGAAAACAGTGGTGTCAATACTGTCATTTTGGCCCCTACCTTTTTGAGCAAAAAATATTACTTGTTAAAAGCAACTGTGTTAGTATAAACGGTGCCTCACTATTTTAATTATTTATTTTATACAGTCATTTCTGCTCATCTTTATAAAAGGTGTCAATAATGTCAGACCCCACTGTATGTGGGAATGGAGAGGGGTTAGATGAATGTAGGCAGTAAGATGAAATAGAGCATTTGTTGATTCCTGTGTGACATCTGGGAGTCGGGGAGGGAGGGGGGAGCATTGGGAATATGGTACACGCCTTCCCCGGATGGGGCTGGGAGCTCGGAAGCTCCACGCTGCTCTCCACGCACTCATCTCAGTGGGCAAACAACATCAGAGCCTGCCAAGCGGGAGAACGCATCACAGGAGGTCTGGAGACATTAACATAGTTAACAGAGCATTAGTTAAAAGACTTACCACACATCCCCACACATCTACCCAATCAGGAGTCATAGACAGGGAGACATTAGCCAATCTCTCCTCCCCTGGCAGCTCTAATCCCTGAGGGGGCCAATCTTTTCCATCTTCTGTCTTTCCGTGTTTTAATTCCCTGTTGAGTTGGACTAACACTTTGACTTTATGTGAAATGTATGGGTTTTAGAGGAACACATTAGAATAAGTTTTTATTTTGAAGGAGACAGCTTTCGGTTATTTTCCAAGTAGAAGTAGTACAATCAACCAGGATTGTACGTACACAGATCCTGTAGTGAGCTGGTATGTCAGCCGTTCCATAACAACTAGGCATTGCTGTTTTTCAATGCTATCCATCCCCACAGAGCAGGGTGTTATTGGGCTTCTGGCGTCAAACAACATGACCTTGTTATTGATAATGGCTTGAATGGTTTTGATAGCTGGCATGAAATTATGGTCTGTTCCTCTGGAACACCAGTGATGAGATACTCTTTCTTTCTGATTGTCTTGTTCCCGGAATGGGGTAACTCCGAGCTATTTCCCATTGATCAATTTCCCAACTGGTTCATCAAATGTAAGGGAACAAAAAATGAAAAACACCTTGAAAAGTTCAACCTAACACAACAAAACTGAGCACACATTCTTATACCCAGGAGGAAAATGTAGACAGGTGAATTTGAATTTCAAACTTAACAGAGGCTCAGGAATTGAACCGGGGACCCAAGGGAGGTTATTCCACAATTCAAAAGAATGTGATTTCCAAACCAAGAATCAATTCCCTAACCAAATTTTCAGCAACACTACCTCAATAGGTGCAGTAAACATTGCTGAAAGCTCCACCAATACAAACAATATTAGAAATAGGAATTACTCCATAAACCTACATTCCTATGTGTTAACCAACTGAACCGTATATATGGGTAATTTAATTGGAATGCTTGAAGCATTTATTTGCTGAATAACATACTCTCTGACCATCTGACAAACCTTTCCCTATAATGAATATATATTAGGGTGTGCCATGTGACCGGTCATAAATACAGCTCTTTCTTCAATTTGTGCTAGGCCTTTTTAGTTTGGTATAGCCTATGTTGTTTGTGTGTACTGTGCTTACTGCTCAGCAGAGTACATTGGATATGAGCATGAGAGATGGATGCTGATCGATGTGCATGCTAAAGGCCAGTCTGGGCTCAAGAAAATGTGTACCTCTCTTGGAAAACTCATATTGGTCTATTTCTAGTTTGCATTGTATGTGAAGGAGGCCAGTCGCTACTCCCTATTTCGTCAGAAAATTGCAATCTGCAGTGAAATAGGTTTCATCAGAGAATGAGAAATGTTTTCAGGCTTTGACAATATTATTATGGGAATGTGTGTGTCTGTGTGTGTGCATGTGAGTGTATTAGTTTTTGTGACGATTCATTTGAACAGGGAGGAAGTCAACAGTTTTAGCAAGACTTTTACCTCTTCAATGTGACACTGTGTGTTGAGCAAAGGAAACCGGGCCTTAGTTCAGTACATAATCTTACACTGGAATCAAGAGCTTCACCTCCAGGTCCTTACTTTCAACCTACCTCTCATCTCAACTTCTTCCATTCTCCTTCTCTTCTGAAGTACTTGCTGTAGTTGGCTGCTCTGTGGGCAGAGAGTGGCGAGTGGAAAACCCTGCTGACACATGCATCATTTACATGATTCTTTTCTGCAGACAAAGTCTGTGATCCCTGATAAGGTTGTATTGCAACCCCCTGCACCCTTTCTCCTCACCTGCCCTCCACTTCTTCACTCCCTGGCCCCTCCCCTCCCCTGTCCAGAGTGGAGCTCCAGCAGAACGAATGGAAATCGAAAAGGAATAGGCAATCCTCTCCTTCTCAGGCTGACTCCACTGACGCGAAGGACAAAGCGAGGGAGGCAGTTCTCGTCTCGCTGAGCACCGACCCAACAATTTCCTCTTCCAGCTGCTCCCTTGTCTCGTCTTCCTTTGCTCCATACTGGCTGTCGAACCACTGTGGCTTGACCACACACCATACTTCACCATACAACATGTGTAGATTTAAATTCAATTTTTGAGTTCTTTTCCACAATCAGGGAAGGTTAGATGTCCACGCAACATTTTGTCAACATGACAAGAGCATATGGCATTGGCAAGGCAGGTCCCCAGATTGACCCCAAACCGATCACTCCTGATCTATGTGTTTTCTGTGATCTGGTCCATGCTTACGGTGTTCCTGTCTCTCATCCAGGACAATTATAGTGGTTTCCAATGTATCTCATTGAGCTGTTCTTTCACTGGCCGATGTCCTGCCGGACCCTCACTAAGCACTGAAGTAGCTTTGGTGCTGTAGACCTTCCCGGAGCCAGTCCTGCCCGGGGCCAGCCCTGCCCGGAGCCACCCCTGCCTGGACCAGCCCTGCCCGGAGCCAACCCTGCCTGGACCAGCCCTGCCTGGACCAGCCCTGCCCGGAGCCAACCCTGCCTGGACCAGCCCTGCCCAGAGCCAGCCCTGCCCGGAGCCAGCCCTGCCCGGAGCCAACCCTGCCTGGACCAGCCCTGCCCGGAGCCAACCCTGCCTGGACCAGCCCCGCCCGGAGCCAACCCTGCCTGGACCACCCCTGCACGGAACCAGCCCTGCCTGGACCACCCCTCCCCGGAGCCAGTCCTGCCTGGACCAGCCCTGCCTGGACCACCCCTGCCCGGAGCCAGCCCTGCCCGGAGCCAACCCTCCCCGGAGCCAGTCCTGCCTGGACCAGCCCAGAGCTTAGTAATGGAGGATAAATCAGCTCTTCAAAGGCCCACATAGGGGGAGCTGAGATGCAGCCAAAGCGTGTGGATTTAAAAAGAATATTGAGAATGAAAACATGGGTATAATTCCCCAGCAAGTTGAGATGTACCCAGAGTTTTACCTAGTGAGGTTAGCCTACCAGTTCAGGAAAAACTCTGGGCCCCAGGAAAACAGTTTTCCCCCCACCAGTCTGGGACCTGTGGTGCCACCTCAGCACACAATCTTACAAATGAAAAACTGATTCTATTATTGTGATATACTATCTAAAAATATTAACTTACGTAGTTTGTCGAGCGTATCTCAACATTTTGAGATAGTAGGCCTATTGGCAATTATTTGTTTTTAAATGGTGGCGTCAATGGGCTTTCGTAGTTTTACGTGGCTCAGTGCAGCCAGCAGGTGGCAGCTACTGCGACAATATCAGAATGTAACAAGCCGTTACTGCAATTTTTTGTAAAAACTCAATAAACAATTCTCAAATATGAAGAAAATTTTCTACACATCCCAGCTGTTTCAAAAACATTGATCTGCTATTACAATTTATACTTTTAAGAGTGTTGAGCTCAACGACACAATTCTGTTCACACTGCCACGCTCAGAAGGGGACAACTGTCGGATGAGTGTCGTGCGCGACCTCTGGAAGTAGTGCTCGAGACGTGATCATTTCGCAAGTTTACACAACAGTATTGTCTCTCGAGAACCTCTCAAAAATGTCCCTTTGCTATTGTCAATGTGAAAACGGTTTAAGTTGTAATAGACTAATGAGAAAGAGTTCCAAACCTCTTTGTCAATAACCTCTCTCCCATTAGGCCCCTCCAGCGCATTGATGGCCATCGCCTCCCCACTCAGACTGCTCCCAAACAGTCCTAGCAAAATTGTTGATTGAGAAATATTTTTTTTGCTAAAAAGCATATTTTTTTTAGATACTTAAATGTTACCCTGAAATGATTTGATTTTGAAGTAAAAACGGCTGCATTGGGCTTTAAGTGTTTCTTTGTTGATGTATTACCAAGGCTCTGTGTGTCTGTGTGTCCAGATCAGGCTACAATAGCAGGGCCAATCTCTGTCCAGGCACAGCTTTCTATATGACCTCGCTTTGGAAGGAAGGCAAGGCAGTATGTGAAAGAACGCAGCACAGCGTCCTGCTATAGAAAGAAACACAGATAGGCATCAAACAAACCCATCACACAGAGAACACACATTGGAAAAGTATTTTGCCGTGCACTACACAGAAGAAACATTTGAAATCATGTTTAGATGAACACAGAGAGACCGTATTGATGACATGCCATGATATACACCACAGAACGAACTCTAAAGACCCCATATTTTTACTCCAACATGTTTACCCCCAGCCCTTCATGAGATTACTCCCAATGTTATTTCACACACTATCTCCTGCGCTCTTTTCATCCAGTTTGTAATTAGGTTTCCCAGGGTGCGCTGCTAAACGCTGCTTTGTTTTACTTAAATCCACACCTTGCCTTCACCGAGGTATGTATTAGTACACGCTGAGAAACTCTATCACCCCTGTACGGCTAATTAGCACTATTTTCATTCTGTTGTCGAACAACTGCAACTTCTTTCATATGTAAATCTGATTAATTTACTCTGTGGTGAGCTCATCAGTTTGGAATTACATTTAGAGCTGATGTTTTGCGCTCCCTCAATTTGAGTGTGTGCGGAGCAGGGAGTGAGGAATCTGATGACCTGACATTTCTTGGCTCAGCTCCAACCACCACAACACACAGCTCCCGCCACCACAACATACAGCTCCCTGACACTGCTGCTAATCAAAGCTAGAAAATGGCTCCCTGTGGCTCAACTAAAATTATATCTCAATTTGTTATTCAACATCAGATGGTGGATGGAGGGGTGCTGTGTAATTTTGTGGGCTGGAAGGGGTGGGTCAAAGACTGAGCCTGCTCTAGAACGCTCCACTGGTTGTGGTTTTGTCCTGTATGGTGGATGGATGTAGGATGTGTTTGTGGTAGAATGTTGAAGGGACTTCTGCCATGTTGTTTAGCTAAGGGACTATGGGAGCCTGGTGGTAGAACTGGGCTACTTGAAGAAATCAGTGATCGACTTGCTGGGGAATACATTAGTAAAAGGGTATTCTCGTTCACCAGCTGTGTTTGACTGTAGGACTAGGACTGCTATAGGTCTGGAAAGCACAGCTCCACTACTAAACGGCTAGTGGAATAGGAGGAGACTGAAGGCTTGTTTATTCAGCCCTCCAGGTCTAGCATTGCGTGGTGCTCAGTAGGACTCAGACGTGTTCTGAAGTAGACACTTGCTCTGCACAATGTATTCTAGAGATGATCTGAGCAGTACTTTCCCACGGCTTGGTGCTTGGGGTTCGGGGCTTGGGGTTCGGGGCTTGGGGTTCGGGGCTTGGGGTTCGGGGCTTGGGGCTCGGGGCTTGGGGTTCGGGGCTTGGGGTTCAGGGCTTGGGGTTCGGGGCTTGGGATTCGGGGCTCGGGGCTTGGGGTTCGGGACTTGGGGTTCGGGGCTTGGTGTTCGGGGCTTGGAGTTCGGGGTTTGGGGTTCGGGGCTTGGGGTTCGGGGCTGGCACAGGGAGATGGTCTGCATGGCTTGTGGTATGATACTGACAGGCCGAACACTGACACAGGATCTGACTGTATTTTCTGCTTTGTGCTGCTGTGACATTTTTCTGGGTTTAAGCAGGGAGAAAGCCTTTTTAGCTCAGTCAGACAAAGCCTGCTTTTCATTAGAGTCCACTAAATAACAGATAACAGGACAAAGGAGAACGAATAACACCTTTAAAAAGAGACTCAAATGCAGCTACACTAGAGAGACTTTCACCGTGGCTGAAACTTAGATACGGATAAATGTGGAATTAGAATGAATTTAGTGCATTATCTATCATTGTCACTGTAATTTCTTTAATGTAGCAAGATGAATTACAGTCAGATGTCGGGTGAATGTGAACAGGGCCTTGTACTTAGCTGATCATCCAGCAACAAAAAATTAAATTATTTTCTCATCTATTTTCATTGTCCCAGGACAATGTCCCAGGAATCATGTGATGTATCTGGAGTGCTGAACGCTGAATATTCAATGAGTCTTTGTAGACTAATTATAATGTGCATCTTCATAAACTAGGGCTGCATGCAGTGACTCAATAACGCACAGTCAAAAATGAATTGATTTCTGCTTTGATGCAGCTGTGTTATGTGGGGAAAAAAGTTGGAGAACGGCGTGCAATACATTTCTTTATTCCTCTTTATATGATAATTTAGGCCAGCAACAACTCATTGTACTGCTTCCCTGGCTCAACAAGATGATTGCAAGCATGCTATTATTAGCTTTGATGAAATGAATGGAACATTTTATTGAGTGCAGGTCTTGCTCCTAGCATCGCAGCTTTCTGATGAAGTAATGTTGAGGCAGGTTGAGTTTGCTCTTCAAGAGGAAGTAAGTCCATCATGGGCAGAAGCTGGCCGCTCTAAGCAGGCAATGATTAATGTTTGTTTGAATGTGTTTGTGCATGCATGTGAATTGATTGAGTGTGTCCCTATTCATCACAACCAGATGTAAATACACTGCAAAAACACACACACAGAAGCACACACACAAACACACATGTTTGACTTGCAGAGTGTGGTTTAGTGGCGGGTGGTGGACCCAGCTGTTTGTAATTTTACACCTAGAGATGGGTAAATACCATCTGGGAACCAGGTGAACACAGGTCGCCTTCACATCTGTTTGAGTGAACTAGTGTTTAGCATGGAAATGACCAGCGTGATGCTGAGTGCAAAATGTTAAGCTGCTGTTGAATGAGCCATATATTGATAAGACAATGTAGTAACAATCTTCTCTGTCTACTGACTATCATACAGAAGTATGCCATGTGTCCAGGCTAATCCTTAAAAGCAGGAGAGAAGAGGGACCAGCCTATGAAGAAGTTCGAAACATGGTCGGAGCATTCAGTTGTTTGATAATATTGTGACAGGTCTGTCAAATAAGACAGCAATTGTAAATGTTTGAGCCTCACTACCTTGTTTGAAATGATTCTGACCAGATTAACTATTTTCTTCTGACTCAAAGTTATCTTGACACGTTCCCTGACCTTGAGGCGTATCCTCAAAGATTGATTTCAGAAATATTCATTTCAGGAGAAAAAAAGAACCCATCTCGACCATAGAAAAAACTGGAGGCAAAATGAAAACAATTGTAATAGCAAACACAACAGAACTATGTTTTCAGCACACTATAATTATATTTAAATTATGCAAATGAGTTGGTTTTGGTAGTTAGGGGGCTGTTGGGGTGTGTAATTGAAAAAGTGGAATATTGTCTCGCATCAAAATGTATTGGAACGCACTGCCTCGACTGCTAATCAGAGCGGTCTCCCCGTGCAGCATGTGTCCAATCGCTGCTCAATCTCACCAGAATTGAATAGTTTCATCTTAATTAACTATGCAGAGTCCATCCAGGTTTGTAAGCACGCCAATTTCAGCCTCCTGCATACGCACACAAAGAAATCTGTTTCTTCCTCCTTCCTTTAATAAATATTTCTGGCTCCCCTGTGATATCAACTCGAGGAGCAGTGATCGACTGATGGAATGTGGCCCACTGGTAGATTGCGTCTGAAACAGCCCCAGCACGACCCCAGCACATAAGAGCACCACATGTCCCCACATGACCCCCTGTAGACAGCCTAAACTGAGATAGAAGAGAAGGGGGTGGGAGTGATATATAGACAGATTGACGTCTATTGCCCTGGAGGTAGAACTGAGGGATATCTGCTAGATGGGCCAGCTGCAAAGTCAAAATTGGTTATATTGTTTAAATTCATGAAAACAAAAAGGAGCTTTTTGGTCATACTTTAAGGTTATGGTTAGCCATTAGGGTTAGGTTTAAAATCAGATTGTATTGCTTTTTGGCTTGGCTAGCTAGTGACCACTCTGCAGAGTTGCCTCCAGGGCAACATTCTTCCTGCCTTGTGTGTATCACTGTGAGGGTATAGTCCTATATGATTTGGATGTTTTTTATTAAGATATACTTCAGCCTCTCTCACAGTGTTAACAAGTCTCTGTCCAGTCAGCACAGAATACAACAGAATATTATATTATGGTTATGGGGCACACTGAAAAATACTTAGGAAAATGATTGAATTTGTTGTTTTTCCATTCCACTGCGTATTGCGCCGCATTTCCTCTTCCCCTCTCCTTCGCTCAGTGCACAAAATCCCCTTGAGGCCCGGAATTATTTCCCCGATAATAAGAAGCAATTATTTTAAATCATGTTCCCAGTGTGATCTCGACATCCACTGCTGTTTAGACATGCAATTTCACAGCTTTAATTGGTCTGAGCAATTTACCGCCTCTCCTATTGCTCCATTACCGACACATGCTAATTGAATAATGAGGTTTTTAATTGATATACCTTAATGTCAGATTCTATACCTGTGATAGTCAATATGAAATTATTGAATTTAAAAGGTCATTTTGATAGGGGCCAATTGGTCCTAAGGCATACCGAGTGCTTTAAATGTCTAATATTGGTAATTCTAGATAAAGTATTTGTGGAACTGTATATTTAAAGTGGAAATACATTATGTTATGCTACAAAATTAATATGGGTTGGGGGCATGTAGTAAAGTGTATGTTGTGCACACAGGTTTGAAACACTATATGAGACTGGCAATGTACAAAAGCACCATGATATTGGCATCCGTCCACTCATCCAATAGAATGTGCACTCAGCTCCCATTCAGTCTAACTGAATCCTGGCTAGTACCTCCATCAGACCATTCCTGGCCACTCAACAGACCTGTCCACTTAAGATATCAGCCACCCAACACTGCTGGCGATGATGTACCCATGGCAAGCACAGTAAAGTGCTGGTTTTTGGCCATATTGAGGGAGACCAATCATCCAGCCCATCTTTCTCTCCTCAATGACTCACTCTTCAATCAATCATCTCACTTCCTCCAGATCTGCCTCTTTTCCTCCAATATTCTTAGAGCGACCAACAAGAAGTACACAAGAAAAGTCCTTTTCACTCCATATCTTGAGCGGCAGAGCCAGCTGTAGAACTTTTTCTATTATTTTGGACGGCACTCAGTAAACTTGTGCTAAGATGGAAGCTGTGTGCTTTTGGAGCTATTCCTGCACTTCAATCCAGTGCTAAATGAAAGACAAATGTGCCCAATTAGTGAGGCAGTGGGCGCACGCAAATGGTTGGTTTTGGCTGTAGGGCTCACTCGCTTTCTCACTCCGCTGGCGTGCTGTAAATATTGACTACGGCAGATTTGGCGGAGAGCAGCAAGAAACGTGCATGTGTGCATATTTGTATGTGTATGTGTGTGTGTGTGACAGGAGCTGTGACAGCTGCCGAACACTGAGAACACAATCTAAAAAACTGGACCTTGCCTTTCCTTGGTTCTATTGGTGTGAGACTGTGAGAGAGAGTGTGTCTATGTGTGTGTGTGCGTTCCTGCATATGTGTGTGTTTCATCAATTCATGCCTGTACGTGTGAGAGTGAGTGTGATCTGTGAATCACCAACTGCCAGACTAGGTGATAGGAGCCGTGTCTGAGGTGTGTGTCTGTGATGCAGCACTGATGGGGAACTGGGGGACAACGGGCCCATTTCCCTGGGGCGTGGCCAGGGGGCAGAGGGAGGGAGGGGGGAGCCACGGGTTACTCCTTCAGAATGCAGGTGGAAGGGGGTCCTTCTGTGACACTTGCACCCCCTCTTCCCCCATCTCCTCCTCCCCATCTCCTCCTCCCCATCTCCCTCTGAGACCCAGTACTCATTATACAGATAATGTGTTTTGTGTGTGGGAATGAGGTAAGGATAGAAAAGAGAAAGATAGGGGCAGAAGTAGAGAAAGGGGGTGAGTGAGGGGTGGGGAGGAGAGAGAGGGGTGAGGGTGGGGAGGAGCGAGAGGGGTGGGGGTGGGGAGGAGAGAGAGGGTGGGGGTGGGGAGGAATAGTGAGGGAGATGGACAAGAGAGAGTTCCAAGTCTATAGTTCTGTGAAATAAAGTCCATAGTCAAGTCAACCAATGCTTTCAGTAACAGCAAGTAAAAATGGAACCCCTATTGCCTGTCCATCAGCCCTCCACACTTCTCTCCCTAGCTTTTCCATAGAATCTGGACTGCTTTTTACAATCCCTCTTCTATTCTATCACTCTCTATCTATCCCTCTCCACAGTAAATGTGGTATTAAGGCTGTACTACACATAACTAGTAATGAATAGAGCGGCATCAGATGACATGACTGAATAGGCGTGGGGCTCACAATCACAAAGAATTGTCTATCGAGTCTATAGAGAGTCACAATACAGTACAGGCAATCATACATGTACTACTGTCTGTATATATGTATGTCTGTGCACATAAAGTAAACACACACTCCCTCACTCAGCTTGAACACTCTGTGTTATCATAGTGTGATGACTGTGTGTGTGTGTGTGTGTGTGTGTGTGTGTGTGTGTGTGTGTGTGTGTGTGTGTGTGTGTGTGTGTGTCTGTGTGTGGTGTTGAAAGACCACCCAGAATATGTCCTATACTATTCTCATATCCAGACCAGTGAACAGTGAGAACTGTCAGCTCTCTAGCAGCAGCAGCAGCTACTGTACAGTATAACAGCTACAACAGAAACAGTGGTGCTAGTGGAGAGGGGGAGTCTCTTGTACAATCCCACAGCTCACAGTATGGGTTCTGTTCATAGATCTGGATTCATGCGACACACACTTTTCTTAACATGCGACCCTGGCGAGAGCACAGTGTGACCCGAAAGCCATCTCAACTTTGGCTGAACGAGGGGGATGACCTGGGAGGCACGGAAATGGGTTTGCACACACTCTGCATTGGGAAAGAGAGCCCTTGGGAGAAAGAACAACAATGGGCTGAGTGGCTGTGGAGCTCTGAGTTGGAGTGCTGAGGTGTGGTGCTGTGGACTTGTGGGTGGTTTCATAGCCTACAGTTGAGAATGTGCAGCAAATCTGTCAGTGAACAGATTTGCAGACAAAACAGGCCTTTCACAATATATCAAATGCAGTTGCGGGAAAACACAGGTTGGAAAGCAAATGGCTCCTGCTGAAAAGAGAAGACTCTAATCTGTCTGCTGTGGGCTACCAAATATTTGATCAACTTCCAAATATTGTACAAAGTAAAACAAGAGAGAGATAGGCTTTTGGCATGAACGCATTGGCCATCATCGGCGAGTGAGCTGCCCATTATTGGGTGAGTCAGTGAACCTGGAAGGCAATTTTAGGACAAAAATGACTTCCCATATTGTAGTCTACAATATTTGTCTCCACACACCTATGCTTATGCTATTGATTGATTCAACACAAGGTCGTTTTTATTGATCTCAGATTCTCAGTTTGTCGGTGTCAATAGCCTGTCATTTCGATCATTTGTGTGTTATTAAAAACTATACTGCCAAAGTCTCCAGTCATGGAAAATTATGTAGAATTGCTTGAAATGCATTTATTAAAGGCAGTAGCGGTGTGTGGGTAAAATCACTGGAGAAGCCAAGCCCCCCCCCAAAAAGCTAGAACCTGTTAATTCATATGCCTTGTGACCGTAATATATGAAGGCCGAGACAATAAGAAGACACAGTGGTAGAATAAATTTAACCACACCTTTGTTTTATCACAATACCGTATAGCAACCTCTGTCCAGTGAAGTCCACAAAGCATATTGCATGTAACAGACAGTTACATGACCTAATGATATATACAATAAACCAAATAAAAGGCACTGTCAGAAAAGGCTTTGATGCTTTTAACTTCTTAGGAACTCTTTCATCATCTTCCTCGTTGGCCCTCCCACTGGCCCCTTTTGCGGTAAGGTACATATTTCAGGCAGGTTTACATCGTCTGTGTCACGAATACCACCGAAGGTGCCTCCCCTTCCTGTTCGGGTGGCGCTCGGCGGTCGTCGTCGCCAGTCTATTAGCTGCCACCGATCCCTTTTTCCTTTTCGTTTTGTTTTTGTCTAAATGTTTTCACCTGTTCCTTGTTGGGGTTTTGGGATGGGTGTTATTTAAGTTTGTTTAGCCCGCTGGTGTTTGTGCGGGCTTGTGGTTATTCTACGTTAGTGGTGTTTGTGTACTTTTGGGTTTTCGCTGTCTGGTATCTTGGAAACAGTGGGTTTGGGTTTTCGCTGTCCGGTATCTTGGTAACAGTGGGTTTGGGTTTTCGCTGTCCGGTATCTTGGTAACAGTGGGTTTGGGTTTTCGCTGTCCGGTATCTTGGGAACAGTGGGTTTGGGTTTTTGCTGTCCGGTATCTTGGGAACAGTGGGTTTGGGTTTTCGCTGTCCGGTATCTTGGTAACAGTGGGTTTGGGTTTTCGCTGTCTGGTATCTTGGTAACAGTGGGTTTGGGTTTTCGCTGTCCGGTATCTTGGTAACAGTGGGTTTGGGTTTTCGCTGTCCGGTATCTTGGTAAAAGTGGGTTTGGGTTTTCGCTGTCCGGTATCTTGGTAACAGTGGGTTTGGGTTTTCGCTGTCCGGTATCTTGGTAACAGTGGGTTTGGGTTTTCGCTGTCCGGTATCTTGGTAACAGTGGGTTTGGGTTTTCGCTGTCCAGTATCTTGGTAACAGTGGGTTTGGGTTTTCGCTGTCCGGTATCTTGGTAACAGTGGGTTTGGGTTTTCGCTGTCCGGTATCTTGGTAACAGTGGGTTTGGGTTTTCGCTGTCCGGTATCTTGGGAACAGTGGGTTGGGGTTTTCGCTGTCCAGTATCTTGGTAACAGTGGGTTTGGGTTTTCGCTGTCCGGTATCTTGGTAACAGTGGGTTTGGGTTTTCGCTGTCCGGTATCTTGGTAACAGTGGGTTTGGGTTTTCGCTGTCCGGTATCTTGGGAACAGTGGGTTGGGGTTTTGTTGCACCTGTGTTTTGGGCTTCACCCATGCTTGTCCCTGTTACTGTGCTTGAGGACATTAAAGCGTTTTTTCCCCATCTACCTCCTGCTCTCTGCGTCTGACTCCGCACCCATCACTCTCCCGACATTACAGTCTGTAGCATTTCTGCCTCTGTAGCCTTTGATTTGTCAAGACTAACACCTGCTGTAAAGGGGGGAAACTAATATTAGCTACAGAAGCTATTCAAATGTCATGTAAAATGTCATGATTTGGACTCTACCCCCCTTCCATTCATGGGAAATGTTAGCTACATATTGAACTTCCATCCTATCAGGCCAGGGGCACAACAATGTATGAATTTATGGTTGGGTCAGAATCACCGTTATAACATTGGCCAGTACAGAGAATTAAGTAAAACCACACGTCCAAATCCCCATCTCCATCCATGGCTAATTTAGGAAAGAGACAATTTTAGCTAGCTAGCTAGCCACTGAGGGGCAGGTAGCCTAGTGGTTAGAGCGTTGGACTAGTAACTGGAAGGTTGCAAGATTGAATCCCGAGCTGACAAGATACAAATCTGTCGTTCTGCCGTAAAGGGGGGAAACTAATATTAGCTACAGAAGCTATTCAAATGTCATGTAAAATGTCATGATTTGGACTCTACCCCCCTCTCTGGCCAGGACCATTCACAGTTGAGCTCGCTCAGTCTAGCGCCATGCTGATTGGCAATTTTTTAATACTTTTTCTTATCAAGGGAGGCCAAATGCTGTCTGGCTTCCCTTGCCTTCAATGCTACGGGCTGCAACAATGTCATACACATTTTGACCAGACAGTATCAGATAGATAGAGACAGAGGGCAGCTGTTTTGCTCGCACGGATGCTTTCTTCTGTGAGATACATTCAGCCTCTTGCAAATTGGAAGGAAAATGGAAAATGATGAAACACAGAGAGACAAAATATGAATTATTTTATGTTATGTTATTTATTTATTTTGTCAATTCTTTGGGGAAGCCTGGCTTCCCTTGACATCTGTGAATACACTCAACTGATAAAAGGACACATTCCCAGATCCTAGGCTACTGCTCTATCCCAGCACGAAAATGCGATGATATGCATGCAATGTGTTATTATAACGGTGATATTTTGCTCTCATGTATTCCGGTACCTCAGAGCTCCACAGATCACCCCCCTCTCGTACTCACTTTTTGTTCCGCCACCTCCCGGTTTACAAATTAAGCACCGGGTGGTTTTGACAACATTGTGGAGTTTAGTTAGAAAATCCTGCAAAACCCTGGACTGGTAGGTCGTGGTGGTCTGTGCCAGGCTGGGCACTGGTGCCAGGACTAACTGCCATTTCTGGGCACAAAGTTGGGTGCTTGTTACATTGGCACCAATGAGCACAGGGTCTACAAGCCAAGCCACAATGTTTAACTGGGAAATAAAGACATCTCTGTATTTCTTTTGTTTCGTTTTAAAAGGAACTGTTGTGCTTGTTTGACTGAATACGCAATGTCTCTTTTTTTCTGACAGAAACAACAAATCAAAATCAAGGAAATAGTTTGTATTGACAGGCCCAACATGAATCAAATGGATTTGTCCGGGCCATCCACTTGGTGTCAGATCAATATGAACAAACACAAACAAAGAGCCTTTCCCATGGTGTTAGTCAGGAGAAGTCGTTAACTTGGAATGGAGAGATTCATTTTGGGGCCCTTGTTTGTTTTGAAATTATAATAGGGGGCTTAAGTATTGATCTGGTCTCATCAGTGGACTGCCTCATAGATCTCCGCAAGCACAGTCAAAACAGATACAAGGGCAGTCGGAATGAGTTGCCGACAAGATGCTATGTCACCAGGTCTATAGGCTTATAGCTATTATTGCTGCCCCAATGTCCACTATCCAACCTGGGCGTAATGTCCCCCCATACCACCTTCTAATGTCCATTCACACATTACTGTAAACAAAAGGGAAATTCTCACTCAATTTCAAAGTGAATTGTTAAGTGAATTTATCACAGGCTATTGCTCTGCATTCATAGCTGCTGTAGTTGTAGTACAAACTGATATACAGACGTCTCCCATCTGTTGCTACCATGTTGCTATGGCACAGTAAGAGCAGGAGAGTGTGTCTGTATATCTTCTCTTCTCTTCTCTTGCCCCGAGAGAAAGGGACCAACAACAACATATTGTATTGTAGACTGAGTTATTACTTGAAGGAGCTGTCATTTCATAGTTATTTTGAAGTAATTTACAGTGCTCTGAAGATGCTTTTATAGTGCCACTTATACACCCACTCCTTCTTCCCCCTCTTCTTTCTCATGTCACCACGCTGTCTTCGTGTGTTGTGAGGGTGTCATAAGAAGACGTTTTATATGCACACATGATGGAACCTATTACTTCCTATGAAAATGATTACAATTATAAAAATACTTTTTGTAACAAAAAATGTGTAGGTTTCTACATGATCTAGATATGTGTTTATCTGTTAGTTGATTTTCCGAATGTATTTGACACATCGGTTGTGTTGTCGTCAGCTGCAATGTAATCTACTTGATGTTTATTGCATTTGGTGTGGTACTCTGTCTCTGAGATGATACCAGGGCCCTTGTGTGAGACCTCTGTATAGGGGAAGTTTGATCTTTGAGTATCCTGCAGCTGAACAGTCATGTGACCCTGGTCGGTGTGGGATATTGAAGTCTACATTAGTCAACCACGTTGGCTGTCTGGCTGCATTGGAGAGGCGAACGCTAACGGTTTTAAAAGTAATATATGGGATTTATTTGGGCCCACTATGCGTTGAGACTAATAAGTAGCACAGTGTGGGAGATTCACCTCTCCAGGGGGTGTTCGTTTTCTATCCCAGAAAAGGCTGGTGGTGACCAATGTCCTAGAGTGTATCTACAACTCACAATAGCCACTTACCCATTGTTGTGCTATATCAATGCAAGCATAATTGAGAGCCCATTATGTCAACATGGACAGTAGTCCTTGCTGCTGCTACTCTCTGTTTAGCATATATACAGTGGGGAGAACAAGTATTTGATACACTGTCGATTTTGCAGGTTTTCCTACTTACAAAGCATGTAGTGGTCTGTCATTTTTATCATAGGTACACTTCAACTGTGAGAGACAGAATCTAAAACAACAATCCAGAAAATCACATTGTATGATTTTTAAGCAATTCATTTGCATTTTATTGCATGACATAAGTATTTGATCATCTACCAACCAGTAAGAATTCTGGCTCTCACAGACCTGTTAGTTTTTCTTTTAGAAGCCCTCCTGTTCTCCACTCATTACCTGTATTACCTGCACCTGTTTGAACTCGTTACCTGTATAAAAGACACCTGTCCACACACTCAATCAGACTCCAACCTCTCCACAATGGCCAAGACCAGAGAGCTGTGTAAGGACATCAGGGATAAAAGTGTAGACCTGCACAAGGCTGGGATGGGCTACAGGACAATAGGCAAGCAACTTGGTGAGAAGGCAACAACTGTTGGCACAATTATTAGAAAATGGAAGAAGTTCAAGATGACGGTCAATCACCCTTGGTCTGGGGCTCCATGCAAGATCTCACCTCGTGGGGCATCAATGATCATGAGGAAGGTAAGGGATCAGCCCAGAACTACACAACTGGACCTGGTCAATGACCTGAAGAGAGCTGGGACCACAGTCTCAAAGAAAACCATTAGTAACACACTACGCCGTCATGGATTAAAATCCTGCAGCGCACACAAGGTCCCCCTGCTCAAGCCAGTATGTCCAGGCCCGTCTGAAGTTTGCCAATGACCATCTGGATGATCCAGAGGAGGAATGGGAGAAGGTCACGTGGTCTGAGACAAAAATAGAGCTTTTTGGTCTAAACTCCACTCGCCGTGTTTGGAGGAAGTAGAAGGATGAGTACAACCCCAAGAACACCATCCCAACCGTGAAGCTTGGAGGTGGAAACATCATTCTTTGGGGATGCTTTTCTGCAAAGGGGACAGGACGACTGCACCGTATTGAGGGGAGGATGGATGGGGCCATGTATCGCGAGATCTTTGCCAACAACCTCCTTCCCTCAGTAAAAGCATTGAAAATGGGTCGTGGCTATGTCTTCCAGCATGACAACGACCCGAAACACACAGCCAGGGCAACTAAGGAGGGCTCCGTAAGAAGCATCTCAAGGTCCTGGAGTGGTCTAGCCAGTCTCCAGACCTGAACCCAATAGAAAATCTTTGGAGGGAGCTGAAAGTCTGTATTGCCCAGCGACAGCCCCGAAACCTGAAGGATCTGGAGAAGGTCTGTATGGAGAAGTGGGCCAAAATCCCTGCTGCAGTGTGTGCAAACCTGGTCAAGAACTACAGGAAACGTATGATCTCTGTAAGTGCAAACAAAGGCTTCTGTACCAAATATTAAGTTCTGCTTTTCTGATGTATCAAATACTTATGTCATGCAATAAAATGCAAATTAATTACTTAAAAATCATACAATGTGATTTTCTGGATTTTTGTTTTATATTCCGTCTCTCACAGTTGAAGTGTACCTATGATACAAATTACAGATCTCTACATGCTTTGTAAGTAGAAAAACCTGCAAAATCGGCAGTGTATCAAATACTTGTTCTCCCCACTGTACATAGTCACTTTAACTATACATTCATGTACATACTACCTCAATTAGCCTGACTAACTGGTGCCCCCACACATTGTCTACCCAGACTATCTGCATTGTGTTCCGGCACCCGCCAACACCTCTTTTACGCTACTGCTACTCTCTGTTACCCACCACCCCCTCTTTTACACTACTGCTACTCTCTGTTTATCATTTACACTACTGCTACTCTGTTACCCACCACCCCCTCTTTTACGCTACTGCTACTCTCTGTTTATCATATATGCATAGTCACTTTAACCATACCTACATGTACATACTACCTCAATCAAGGCAGATGGTTGGCGTCTTACGATGTTTATTAATCCAAAGGGGAAGGCTAGAGAATGGTCGTGGACGGTCAAAACCAGATCAGTCCAAAAGGTACCGAAGGGCAGGCAGGATGATCAGGCAGGCAGGAAAGTAGTCCAGAGTCAGGCAGGGGTCAGAACCGATAGGAATATGAAAAGAGAATAGAAAAGGAGTACGGGAAAAACACGCTGGTTGACTTGACTAAACATACAAGATGAACTGGCACAGAGAGACAAGTGTGTGGAGACAATCACAGGAACAGATGAAACAGATCAGGGGATGACAGTGACAAACTTTGATTTGAAATGGCACATCTCAGTTCAGTGAGCTCATTAATGCACCACAAAGAGAGTTTGTGTTTGTAAAAAATGAGGACATGGCTAATTCCTAATCAACCAGGTATAGGATTTACTCTCTGCCTATGGACCATGTCACCTTGGACACTGCTGCTCCATAGTTCACCCAAAAGTGATGTTCCATGAAGAGACAGCTTTTTAAAGAGTGCCATGGTGGTACAGTATTGAGCCATTTTATGATGCGGCTCCTTATTTTATGACTAGCCGTAAAAAGAGGGAAACTCTCTGAAAAGCTTTTTCTCAGCAAAACCTGAGGCAGCTAGTGGTAATTATTTGACCAAACTTTTTTCTTGCTGTTAGTCACAATATCAGTTGACTGGGGGAGGAACCCTGAAAGATAGGGCCATGCTTCGGAGTTGAGTGAAAATGACAGTGAGGCGTTTTCTACCCCCCCGAAACAAAGTGAGACTCAAATTCCTTGTGGCACTTTGGGAGAGGATATCGCGTGAGCGTGTGAGCTTTGAATGCAGGGGACCCCGAGTTCATTTCATTTCAGAGTTTCAGAGCTGTACTGAAACACTGCTTTTCATTCCTCCTGGTTGGCAATGTTGAATTCCTCAGGGCCATCCTAGCCCAGGCTCTGTTCCCCTGTGCTGTTTATCACTATGCTGCTGTCAGAAGCAGATTTCCCCACCTCCACTATACTCCTGATGAACGGAACCATGTCTCTCTGCCAGCGGCTGCTTACTACTTACACCAGACTGTAAACAGATCTGGACAATTCTCACAGATATTAGAGTTCAGGCTTTATCAAATCAAATCAAATGTTATTCGTCACATGCGCCGAACACAATGTAGACCTTACAGTGAAATGCTTACTTACAAGCCCTTAACCAACAATGCAGTTTTTTTTAAATACCTAAAAGAGGAAATAAATAAAAGTAACAAATAATTAAAGGGCAGCAGTAAAATAACAATAGTGAGGCTATATACAGGGGGTACCGGTACAGAGTCAATGTGGAGGCTATATACAGGGGGTACTGGTACAGAGTCAATGTGGAGGCTATATACAGGGGGTACCGGTACAGAGTCAATGTGGAGGCTATATACAGGGGGTACCGGTACAGAGTCAATGTGGAGGCTATATACAGGGGGTATATACAGGGGGTACCGGTACAGAGTCAATGTGGAGACTATATACAGGGGGTACCGGTACAGAGTCAATGTGGAGGCTATATACAGGGGGTACCGGTACAGAGTCAATGTGGAGGCTATATACAGGGGTACTGGTACAGAGTCAATGTGGAGGCTATATACAGGGGGTACTGGTACAGAGTCAATGTGGAGGCTATATACAGGGGGTACTGGTACAGAGTCAATGTGGAGGCTATATACAGGGGGAGGCTACTGGTACAGAGTCAATGTGGAGGCTATATACAGGGGGTACTGGTACAGAGTCAATGTGGAGGCTATATACAGGGGTACTGGTACAGAGTCAATGTGGAGGCTATATACAGGGGTACTGGTACAGAGTCAATGTGGAGGCTATATACAGGGGGTACTGGTACAGAGTCAATGTGGAGGCTATATACAGGGGGTACTGGTACAGAGTCAATGTGGAGGCTATATACAGGGTGTACTGGTACAGAGTCAATGTGGAGGCTATATACAGGGGGTACTGGTACAGAGTCAATGTGGAGGCTAGGGGCCCCTTGGACCTTTAGAGGCAAAATCTTTGATCATCCATACGATGGAGTGAGTTGGCTCAATATACATTTCTGTTTACAGAGAGTTTCTGGGGCTGCACAGTGAAAACGCTCACGCTCACGCACACTCACACACAATATACATTTCCTCTTCTGCTTCATCTTCCCCCTCTTCAACAGCAGCAGTCACTAAAATAATAACCTAGTCCCCAGGCTATTGCTCACAGCGCATGTAAGCCTGGGATATCAACCACTCAACGTTGGCCTTACTGGAAGTGACCATAGAATTCTATGGGAGTGAACTACTGAGTAAAGTATTTGTCATCATACATTTTTTACGGATCAAACTGTGCTCGTGGTGTGCTAGTTTATAGGGAGGGTTAGGTGTTTGGTTGGTAGGTTAAGCCGATTAAGCCAATTATTTTGGCACCAGGAGATTCTCCCGGCACTCTGTATTGGTTAAGGAAGGCCAAGTTTGATGTATTACTCCACCAGACTCTTCACACATTTGGGAGGAAGAGTCTGGGAACGAGATTACTAGAATACTAAAGTTTATCCAATAGTCTAACCTCAAAACAAACTGTATGTTAATTTTACTCAAAGTCACTCAGCTTTCAATTCCCAAAATCACTCCCTTTCAACTAATTTCCTCCCCATTTATGATGAATGTAAAATCTCCAGAGCAATTCGGCTCATACTGTTGCTGTTAGACAAAGCAGCTCCCCCTATGCTGAGTGAAAATTGGGGGGAGGCTTTGGTTTAATTGGTATTGAAATATATTCAGTTCATACTGTACACTCAGCAGCCCAGCATCTTTCTGAACAGCATGGGTATCCTTTCAACACCCCAGAGTTCAGAGAAGTACAGAGAAGACTTCTCAGAAGTGCAGTATCCTTCTGAATACAGGGAAATAATCCATTTATAATATCACAAAATCCATCAAGAGACCTTGCTTTTGACAATTAGTTGTCTTTAATTGTATTTTGGTAGCAATAGCTATCAAATAAATAGCTTCCTGTTACCATAACCTCCTGCCTTTGACATTAGACTTCCACTTCCTGGGAGAATTTGACAATACGCTCTTCTGAAGGACCTTTTGTTTGTTATGATTTGGGTAAGATGGAATCTGCAAGGTTGTTGTGACAATGCTTTTCAGAGGTCCAACAGTCTGTAGTTTGATTTGAATGCATTACAAAAGGTATGTATTATCTATATTCCACTTGGGTACATTCTGCCTGAATCCAGTTATAATGGACCTGGTGGAATCTTGGTCAGGCCATATACTGTTGTTGCATCCTTCGAAATCATGGAATCCCTACTTTGTTCTCAAGTACAATTGACTCTCATTCAACGTAACCTTCCTGTAAATGCAGGTATATTGTTCACCCTCCTCACCTGCAACCCATTGCATTATTCCAGCCTTATTCACTGCATCTTATTTCCCAGTTTTGCCAAGAAACATCATGCCGGGGTCTACACCTGAAATGGATTTACTTGGATGTGATTACCATGTGTCAACAGACACTGTTATTTATGACACAGGGCCTGGCTCGTGTCTGAGCAAAGCACCATGTAATCTGTCATTGTCATCACCACATTTATTTCACTCACTTTGAATGCTGGCAGCTTGCTACAAGAAATCTGCGAAATCTGATGATAATTTCACATTGACATGGGAAATAGGAAGAAGACTGGCTCCCTGGCTCTCTCCACAATCTGTGGCCCTAAACGACACAATCCGAACCATCCAGTTAAAGTTGAACTCTTTGGATTGCTGTTCTGTTGCCCTTATAGGAAGGGAAACTGCTGCATTGCTCAGCTCAGAATATTTGTCCCACTACACTTTGAGTCAGTCCTCCCTAGTTCATCTCGGCTAAACGGTGGCTGACTACAGGCAGTGTCGATGCCTCCACTGCAATTCCCTTCCCTGGATCCCTCGATACAATGCACAGCATCAGGTTTACAGGCAATGGACAGGTTTGAAGTGTCATAAAAAGTCCATTCAGGTCCCCAATGTGTCTTAAAGCGGACAGCTTCTGTTTTTTCCTCTGCCACGACTGCCAGAGCACTGTTCATTGCTCAGTAACCCCACCCGGGAGAGATGTCTCCCTGCAAACTTTAGTGCAGAAAATTGCTTCCTCGTAGACAAAGAGAAGCTAGGCAGATGCTGAAAGAGTTTCCCCCAGCCATGCGTGACTAATGCCCAACTTGGTATTTTTTTTTCCATTAGCGTTTCTTAAAGATTCCTATAGCATTGAAAAGCATAATGTCCAACCAGGGAAGCAGGAATTGAAGCATCCTGCTTTAGAGCAATTACCTCTGTGCTCTAATTGGGGCTGCTTGTGGTGTGGTGAATTTACTGTGGAGAAAACAACAAACAACTTGATTCAACTAGGCCTAGACTAAAGGCTTTTTCTCAATTCTACACAAATTTGATGAAGGTGAAGAATTTAAGGTGAATACTTCCTTAAGTAATGTCCTTGATACTAAATATATTTCCTAATCATTCTAAATTCATTTTTCTGCTTTTCCAATTGATCTACCCCCTTGTTCATGTACATTATATGACTTCTGAAATATATTTGACAAACATTCTACAGACAGATTTGATGACTAGAACTAGAATTGTTGCATCTAAATACTTTTAGTAATGGCCTTGATACGTCTCTGTTGTAAATTCCTCATCACCTATCCTAGATAATGACGATCAGTATGGCAGTAAGGAATGTGTTGTGTTACGATGTAATGGAGGCTCATTCATCTGAGAGAGATGACTGTCTGTGGCTAGCTGTTCCTCTGACGGAAGGTTTATGATTCCTCACACGTCTCCTCTCCCTCACGCCTCACAGACTCATCAGGACCAGAGTGCACATGCTCAGATAGACACCGTCTGGCCAGTGGCGTACCACCGTTTTAAATTATATTTTTAGGAATGCTTTTTTGGGAAGAAAAAAAACGAACTTCCTGCCATTTTGCCATGGGGCAAAGAGAAAAATGATTTGCAGTTTTATAGCTAATCTCATGCTATGCTACACATTTTGCCATGAGGCTGAGAAAATGTTCCTGTTTTAAAGCTAATATCCTGCAATTCTACACATTTTGCAATGAGGCTGAGAGAATATGTTGCCTTTTTAAAGCTATTCAAAAATGGGGGGAAGCATAAGGGAAGATGTATTGCTGATGTCTATAAAATATACACTACATGACCAAAAGTATGTGGACACCTTCTCGTTGAACATCTCATTCCAAAATCATGGGCATTAATATGGAGTTGGTCTCCCTTTGCTGCTATAACAGCATCCACTCTTCTGGGAAGGCTTTCCACTAGACATTGGAACATAGAGCATAAGTGAGGTCAGGCACTGATGTTGGGCGATTAGGCCTGTCTCGCAGTTGGCATTCCAATTCATCCCAAATGTGTTTGAAGGGGTTGAGGTCAGGGCTCTGTGCAGGCCAGTCAAGTTCTTCCACACTGATCTCGACAAACCATTTCTGTATGGACCTCGCTTTGTGGACGGGAGTGTTTTTATGCTGAAAGAGGAAAGGGCCTTCCCCAAACTGTTGCCACTAAGTTGGAAGCACAGAATCATCTATAATGTCATTGTATGCTGTAGCGTTAATATTTCCATTCACTGGAACTAAGGGGCCTAGCCTAAACCATGAAAAACAGTCCCGGACCATTATTCCTCCTCCACCAAACTTTACAGTTGGCAATATGAATTGGAGCATGTAGCTTTTTTTTCTTGCCATCCGCCAAACTCAGATTTGTCCATTGGATTGCAAGATGGGGAAACGTGATTCATCACTCCAGAGAACGCGTTTCCACTGCTCCAGAGTCCAATGGCGGCAAGCTTTACACTACTCCAGCCGATGCTTGGCATTGCACATGGTGATCTTAGGCTTGTGTGCGGTGGCTTGGCCATGGAAACCCATTTCATAAAGTTCCTGGCGAACAGTTCTTGTGCTGACGTTGCTTCCAGAGGCAATTCGGAACTTGGTAGAGTGTTGCAACCGAGGACAGACAATTTTTATGCGTTACGTGTTTCAGCACTTGGCTGTCCGGTTCTGTGAGCTTATGTGGCCTACCACTTCGCGGTTGATCAGTTGTTGATCCTAGATGTTTCCTCTTCACAATAACAGCACTTACTGGGGCAGTTCTAGCAGGGCAGAAATTTGACCAACTGACTGGTTGGAAGTCACTGAGCTCTTCAGGAAGGCCATTCTACTGACAATGTTTGTCTATTGAGATTGCATGGCTGTGTGCTCGATTTTATACACCTGTCAGCAATGGCTGTGGCTGAAATAGCCGTATCCTGACCGGTTGCATCACCGGCTGGTATGGCAACTGCTGGTATCGGCATCACCGGCTGGTATCAGCATCTGACCGTAAGGCGCTACAGTGGGTAGTGCGTACGGCCCAGTACATCACTGGGGCCAAGCTTCCTGACATCCAGGACCTATATACTAGGAGGCATCAGAGGAAGGCCCAAAAAATTGTCAAAGACTCCAGTCACCCAAGTCATAGATTGTTCTCTATGCTGCTGCACGACAATCGGTACCGGAGCACCAAGTCTAGGACCAAAAGTCTCCTTAACACCTTCTACCCCGAAGCCATAAGACTGCTGAACAATTAATCAAGTGGCCACCCAGACTATTTACATTGTCAATGTACTTTTGTACATATATATTGTATATGGCTTACCTCATCCATCTTGGCCCAGTCACTATGCCTTATTTTGCTACATTTTTCACAAAATAGGGGGGAAATATAATTTAACGTATCAATAGGTTATTAATGTGTTGCAAGGCGATGAAAGATGAAGTGCAGCCCGGCTCTACAAGTGATCCGATTAAACCCCCAGACTTCAGAATGTCCCTCTGCTCTACCCCAGCTCTAGCCCAGCTCTATCCCAGCTCTAGTCCAGCTTTACCCCAGCTCAACCCCAGCTTTACCCCAGCTCTACCCCAGCTTTACCCTAGCTTTACCTCAGCTCTACCCCAGCTGCACTCCAGCTCTAGCCTGGCTTTACCCCAGCTCTACCCCAACTCTATTCCTGCTTTACCCCAGCTCTATCCCAGCCTTACCCCAGCTCTACCCAGCTCTAGCCAGCTTTACACCAGCTCTAGCCCAATTCTACACCGGATCTAGCCCGGCTCTAGCCCAACTCTAATCTGGCTCTACCACAGCTCTACCTGGATCTAGACCAGCTCTACCCCAGCTCTATCCCAGCTCTACCCCAGCTCTATCCCAGCTCAACCCCAGCTCTAGCCTAGCTCTACTCCAGCTCTACCCCAGCTCTTCACAAGCTCTACCCCAGCTCTAGCCTAGCTCTACTCTAGCTCTAGCCCAGGTCTAGCCTAGCTCTACCCCAGCTCTAACCCAGCTCTACCCTAGCTCTAAACCAGCTCTAGCCCAACTCTAGCCCGGCTCTACCCCAGCTCTAGCCCAACTCTAGCCTGACTCTACCCCAGGTCTAGCCCAGCTTTACCCCAGCTCTACCCCACATCTACACCGGATCTAGCCCAGATTTACCCCAGCTCTACCCCAGCTTTACCCCAGCTGTACCCCAGCTGTACCCCAGCTCTACCCCAGCATTATCCCAGATTTACCCCAGCTCTAGCCCAGCTTTACTCCAGCTCTAGTCCAGCTTTACTCCAGCTCTACACCAGATCTAGCCCAGCTCTAGCCAGGCTCTACCCCAGCTCTACCCCAGCTCTAACCCGGATCTAGTCCAGCTCTACCCCAGCTCTATCCCAGCTCTACCCTAGCTCTACAACAGGCTCTAGCCCAGCTCTACCATAGCTCTACCCCAGCTCTAGCCCAGCTCTACTCTAGCTCTACACCAGGCTCTAGCCCAGCTCTACCATAGCTCTACACCAGCTCTAACCCAGCTCTACCCTAGCTTTACTCCAGTTCTAGCCCAGCTCTAGTCCAGCTTTACCCCAGCTCTACACCGGATCTAGCCTGGCTCTAGCCCGGCTCTATCCCAGCTCTATCCGAGCCCTACCCCGGATCTAGCCCAGCTCTCCCCCAGCTCTACCCTGGATCTAGCCCAGCTCTAGCCCAACTTTAGCCGAGCTCTACCCCAGCTATACCCCAGCTCTGCCCCGGATCTAGTCTAGCTCTACACCAGCTCTAGCCCAGCTCTACCCCAGCTCTAGCCTAGCTCTACACCAGCTCTAGCCCAGCTCTACCCTATCTCTGCTCCAGCTCTAGCCCAGCTCTAGCCTAGCTCTACCCTAGCTCTCCCCCAGCTCTACCCTGGATCTAGCCCAGCTCTAGCCCAACTTTAGCCGAGCTCTACCCCAGCTATACCCCAGCTCTGCCCCGGATCTAGTCTAGCTCTACACCAGTTCTAGCCCAGCTCTAGCCCAGCTCTACCCTAGCTCTACACCAGCTCTAGCCCAGCTCTAGTCCAGCTTTACCCCAACTCTACCCCGGCTGTAGCCTGGCTTTACCACAGCTCTATCCCAGCTTTACCCCAACTCTACCCCGGCTGTAGCCTGGCTTTACCGCAGCTCTATCCCAGCTTTACCCCAACTCTAGCCCGGCTTCACCCCAGCTCTAGACTGGCTTTACCCCAGCTGTACCCCAACTCTAGCCCGGCTTTACCCCAGCTCTACCCCAGCTCTAGCCTGGCTTTACCCCTGCTGTTCCCAAGCTCTAGCCCGGCTTTACTCCAGCTCTACCCCGGCTCTACCCCAGCTCTAGTCCGGCTCTACCTCAGGTCTACCCCGGATCTAGCCCAGCTCTATCCCAGATCTACCCCAGCTCTATCCCAGATCTACCCCAGCTCTAGCCCAGCTCTACCCCAGCTCTACCCCAGCTCTACCCCGGATCTAGCCCGGCTCTACCCCAGCTCTAGCCTGGCTCTACCTCAGCTCTACCCCGGATCTAGGCCAGCTCTACCCCAGCTCTATCCCAGTTCTACCCCAGCTCTTGCCTAGCTCTACTCCAGCTCTAGCCCAGCTCTAACCTAGCTCTTCACCAGCTCTTCACCAGCTCTAGCCTAGCTCTAGCCTAGTTCTACACCAGCTCTAGCCCAGTAGATAATTGTGAGCTAGCCTAAAGGTACTCTAATTACTGTAGCCCGAACTGCATTCTGACTGGCTGGCTGGCTACCCCTGAGGGCTGGAGACTCAGCTACAGGATCCACTCTCCCCAGGCACATCTCATATAGTCATCAGTGGCTTTGTCACCTTCACTGGTCTGTGTCTGTCTGTGTCAGCATTTACTGAAGATGATTGTTTGTCCTGACTAAATGACCATAGGTAGCGTCTCGCACGTGTAGAAAGTTCCTCTGTAGACGGTCCAAGTTCGTGGTCAGCTATTGCTGTTGTTTGCAGAAACTCTGTGGTCTGGTAACAACTAGTATTATCTTTAGTCTACACCAAGGAAAACTTTGTTTTGCTTGTTTAAAAAAAGCTGAGTCACTTGACATGCTCGATGGGTTTAGATACCCTCAAATATCTGCTGCTGATCCAGTTTCTGCTGTTCTGCCTGTGGCTATGAACCCTGACCTGTTGTTTTCAAATCCAAATTCCACATTTTAGGTTGAGTTGTCATCTAAATGTGTTATTACTGCACTTTCCAACATTTTAAAGTACAACAAAGTACATACATTGTCAGATATTTTTTATTTATACACCAACTCATGATATCACATTGGGAGTAGTCAGTGACACATATGAAGGCTAAGATGGACGGGGCTTGGTTAAAACCCTGGATGGGAGACCAAAGGGTAGCTGTAGACAGATTCATTCACCAGTAGGAAGTGCTGCCAAGCCTATTGTTATTTTTTTCTGATAGTGGAAACATTGAAGATTTGACATTGTTTCAAAGGTAAGCATTTTATACAAGGTTTGTCTATGTTTGGTTACCATGATGGCATAATCCTGTGGTTGAACAGTTTACATTGTTTTTTCAAATACAATGTATTTTCCACATAGATTCCACAAATTATGTTGAAATAAGATTGATTCAACCAGTTTGTGCTCAGTGGGAAGTTGATATACGGAACATCTTGATTTACCACTTTTGTAAAATGTAATTTTGGATTACAGCAGGTTATCAATAGCACAACAGACTACAATTTCAGGATGGAGGGAGAAATGTCAGGTAGCATTCTGGGTAAATGTACCTTTGAGACCTCCTAGCTGTCTGTCTCTGTTTGTTTTGATTGGGGGCTTAGTGTTAACATGCCTTTAAAGTGTTCCAGGGCACTTATGTGTTCTTTGTGGACCAGTCTCACATCAAGTGATTGCAAAGTGCTTCATGTACCATTTTCAACTGGAAGTGTTGAATACAAATGCTTTTCTGGGGAAACATATTTTGTGTAAATGGGAAAAAAGGACTAAATGGCTGTAATTTTCCTAATGAGTAGTTTCAAACACACATGAAGCATCTAGGAGCTTCATATTGAATATTCTTGTTTAGACTGAATGAATTTAGTGTTAAAAAAGCAACCCTTTATCAAGCATTTCGCTACACCTGTAATTACATCTGCTAAATATGTGTGTGACCAATAAAATGTGGTTTGATTTGATGTTGAAAGTGCTTGTTATTCACCCTCAGACAGTAAAGTATGTACGATAATGCTATTCCTCTACTTTGACTTTGTATTCAGTGGGTGTGTTTCTGGTATACAGCTTGTAAAGCAGGCTTGAGAAAAACACACCCCCTGCTGGGCTTTCCAAAGCTCATAGGAAGAGACCCCACCAACTTCATAACCCCTCCCCCCTCCCCAACTTCGAGGAGGATTTTGTTTGATTAATTATTTGTAAGGTCAGGCCATATATAAAAGAAATACAACAGATGCTGGGGTTGGGGTCTACTGATCATACGATTACGGCCATGGGTTTGGCTATTCCTGTGTAATTGATTATTGGTTACTATATAAACTAGTCCATGTACTTTCATTTACTGATCCTGAGGGAGCTGAGGATGTTCTTTCACAGTCTTTCCCTGTCTACAGCTTGCAATGCATTATGGTCTTTCTCCCTCTCATCCATGCTCCACCTTTCTCCTCACTCTTTTCCACCCCATTCTGCTGTGGCATCTCTCTTTGACTGTGGAGGCGCAGCAGAGGCACAGCTAGATTAGCCACACAGGGAGCAAGGATTACTCTCCTTTATGGTCCTTAAGTCCTGTAGAGCTCAGACACACCAATAGCATTCGCTGGCCCAGGGTACTTAGCATCTCAATGTAATTTGCGAACTGAGCGCGCGCCCTTATTACATGTAGAATAGCGTGAAAAATGTTGTCAGTCAGATGTCTACAGCAGGCGGTCCCTACAACCCAGTACGATGAACAATCGTCAGACAAACACGATATCCACATTCGGTGCCTTTACTCAACCTACGGGTAGAATGTAGGTCTCCTGCTCAGTCAGACTACACTGAATCATACTTGGGCATGCTAGGGCACTTAGACGGAATTAGCCTATATAACCCACTCACATTTAACCTAACCCACTGACATTTTGCAGTGTTGTGGCAGCTTTTCGCTATGGCGGAAGACACATTTAACTGTTTCTACTTTTGTGTGGTATTACCTGTAATGGTATGATGCAGTGTTGAACAACCATGATAATCATGCATAATACTGTATGTTTTCTATAGTAGTGAGATTATGGTGATTGGTAAATTGCTGTTTGAAGCCTACTGTATATACCAACAGTCAGTGAGAATCCCATGGCATATGTACAGTATGGACTCATTATTCATGAGTCACTGAGTCTTGTGGGTTTTGGCTCCTAAATCATGCATGGATAATATCTCCCATATGTCCAGTGCTGGTGAAGCAGAGTTCCCTGTTTAATATGTAAAAAGACTCTTCAGTCCCTTTCCTCTGGGATTAACTTGTATTCACGGATCACTGGGCTGTTTACAGTAGGCAGGATTTGGCAAGAAGGTCAAGTGTCTGCACAAATCATCTCTGTTTTCATTGGAAGAAACTGTATTAAAAAATCTGGAAATGTACGTATGTGCCAACCCAAGGTGAATGGGGAGCTTTTACTTATTGCATTTAGGGACGTCAGCGTTGGAAGATGAATAAAAACATGCTGACATTTAGGAAGTGATTACAGCACTTTGATTGTAAAGTATATTCTCTGTCTCTATCACGGGACTTCTGTATGTGAAAACTAGAACAGTAAGCCAACTCTCCCTGAGAGAGACAGATACACCTCTCTATCTCTCTGTGAGGCATGCTACATCACGGCTAAGCATCTGCCTGCTCTCCCTCTATACTCAGCCTTTGTGTAACATCACACAGTAGTCGTAGCCTACTTTTATGTACTGAAACTCGAGTATCAACCATCATTCATATCCCTGTAGTCTCTCTGTTCCACTCTGACTGACAGACAGACAGACAGACATTGTGCTTTATGGCCCTCAGTATTCCGACCACAGCTTGTGGTGCCCGGTCCTCCAGGCTGGTCTTTGCCAGGCTGCCATGGGCTGTCACAAATCACTGCCGTGTCTCCCAGCTCCCGCCGCATGGCTCAGCTACAACGGGAAATCGATGGCCTCTCTCAGAATCTTCCATCAGACCAAATATCTGGAGCTTGATGGTGAAGGGAGAGACCAAGGGGCCAGGGTTCCGGTCTGGGGGCCAGGGTTCCGGTCTGGAAGCCAATTTTCGACTGCTCCTACAGTCTTGCTTCGGTACTGCAGTTTACTAATGCCCGGCCCAGAAAGACAATTTCCATAGAAGGCCACAAAGAGAAGTCAGATTAGAGAATTCCTTATAAGACACTTTAGTCATTACCTTTATGCACAAAACATTCATTGAATTATTCAAATAATTATCGCTCAGACCCAATTTTATATTCATCCAGTCTTTTGGATGACGTGATAAAGTAGTCGCCGCTAGCGCTGCTCCCTGTGCACACTGAGTGCTATTGTGCATGTGATGTTGGTCTGTGTAAACAGGATGTGACCCGGATATAGACGGTCCATGAATCGGCATATGTGAACGTGAGCAGATTACCTTGAAAACAATGTTTTTCAGTCTCAGCAGTCTCCAGCTCTTCATACATCAGTGGGAGAGACAGAAGTGGGAAGGTGTAGATGAGGTGGAGGAGTTGGGGTGGTGGGGGGTTTGAGGCCCTGCTGGGTGTGTCGGGGTTGATAACAGGGTCTGGTTCAGACTCCAGACAGGAGTAGTGTGTGGAGAATGTGAACCAAGCTATTCAGATAGAGAAGAGGAGAGTGAGTGACTGACTGAATGACTGAGTGACTGAGTTGACTGACTAAGTGAGTGAGTAAGTAGGATTATACAAGGAACCGTGTCTATCAGTAGAAACAGTCTATCAATGTAGATCAGATTTGATTCCTAATCCATGGTCTTTTAGTCTCTCTGTCTAACTGCAAGTTCTTTTACATGCACCTCCATAAAATGAGCACAATAATGCCTGAAGGAGATGTCATATGAACATGTTGAAGCAAATCATTTGTTATTAAGACATTGGAATAGCAATGTGTATGACCAGAAAAGCATAGCGATAAAGAGACTGTATGTTCACAATGTTCAGTGTTTAGTACGCTGTCCATGGTCCTGAATTGCTACTCCCATAAAAAATCCCCCTTTTCAGTCACTTTCCCGTCTCTCTGCTTTGCCCTTTGTTATAGAGGTTAACAGGTAGATAGCTAACCTCTCCCCTTTCCTCTCCTCTCTCCTTCAGTGGCAGACAGCAGGGTGATTCTTGATGGTCTACAGAGGTACGGCCCCATGCCCGGCTACCTGCCTGTCAGCTACCAGGTACTCAATGCCAAGGCAGCCTTCTTCCTAAAGGAGGCCAACCAGGACCTAATGAGGAACTCCAGCCTGCAGGCCAGGACTGAGCCCTTCTTCATCCAGGAGGCCCGTCAGATGCCCTTCATCAACGCCAGCTACGGACCCATGTCTGCCCAGCAACCCATCCCCCTGGAGCTCCTACAGAGCCCCGGACCCTTCAACGGACCCTCTTTTACCTCCCTGTCATCCTCCTCCTCCTCTTCTCCATCCCTTTTCACCTACAACTGGAAGGTCCATACCTTCATCATCAGTGAGAGGATTCACCCCAGTTGGCCAAAGGTGCAAGTGTTGTTCTATGTGGGAGGCAGGGACTGGGATGACTATACCACCATCCACAGGCTGCCCTGTGTCAGGATGTTTGCCTTCCACGAGACCCAGGAGGTGCGGGGCACGTGTCGCCTGAAGGGGGAGCTGGGGATGTGTGTGGCAGAACTGGAGCCCCTGGCTAGCTGGTTCAGTCCCCCCACCGTGAGGCCAGGGAGGCAGAGATCTCCGGAGCAGCCCCAGGGCACCCCCGTGGAGCTCTACTACATGGTACAGTCCACGGAGACTGGGGAGTGCAGCTCAGAGGACTCAAGGAAAGGCAGTTCCATGCGCACAGAGCACCAGGGGCCCATGGGGTACTTCTCGGGTCCCACACCCATGCAGCGCATTGGGAGTGTGCGTCTGTTCCAGCCCATGCCGGAGCTGAGGCTGGACAGTAACTTTGTGGTGATGGTGCCCTCTAGACCAATCAGACAGAGGGAGATAGTCTCCACCTTCCTGGCTCTCTCCATCCTGTCACCTGTACAGATCTTCACCCTCAGGTGAGTGGGCCTCCTTAAGTCACAGTGAGGCATTTTGATTGAACCTTTATCCAGGAAGTACCATTAAAAACCTCTTAAGGATCGGCCCCTTTTAAATTTTTTTTTGCCTAAACTGCCTGTAGCTCAGGCCCTGAAGGAAGGATATGCATTTTCTTGGTACCATTTGAAAGGAAACACTTTGAAGTTTGTGGAAATGTGAAATGAATGTAGGAGAATATAACACATTAGATCTGGTAAAAGATCATGCAAAGAAAAAACCAACCCAAATGTGCCTAATTTGTTTATTAATAACTTTCATGTTCAAAACTGTGCACTCTCCTCAAACAATAGCATGATATTATTAGCTACTGTAAAATAGCTACTGTAAATTGGACAGTGCAGTTAAAATGACAAGAATTTAAGCTTTCTGCTAATATCAGATATGTCCATGTCCTGGGAAATGTTCTTGTTACTTACAACCTCATGCTAATCGCATTAGCCTACATTAGCTCAAACGTCCCGCAGGGGACCCGCCAATCCTTTGAGGTCAGAAGACCTCTTTTACAAGGGAGATCAGGCATAAACTGTACTGTTCCATTCAATTCAAAAACATTTTTTTTCTCCATTACAATTACAAGGACATTTTATCAGAATCAGACTTTTACTCGCCAAGGACATTTACACAAACCCAGAATTTGCCTTAGTGAGAAGGTGCTGTCAGCAATAGACAATATACAAACAGAATACAGACACAAGTCCACATAGACATCATACAGAATATACAATATTGGAACAATATTATATATGCTGTCTTCACTTTGGGTTTGCTTGGAACCCAGAAGGCTCAGAGAGCTTTTTCTCATCTGTCGTCTCCATGGAGTTTCATGGTGATTCATCAAATATGTTCACAGTTCACACTCTTTGGTTTTTAAATGTCATGCTTGTGCACGATATTCACTGGCTGATAATCTTACAGAGGTTCTTTACTCCCAACTAATCTGCTTTGTGATTGGAAATAGTCGAACATACTGCAACACAGCTGCTGAAACCATTGCTCCTTCTCATACCAAGTATTTTAAATAAATTTGATCATCTGGAAATGTATGTGCTTTATATGCATACAGCCAGATACTAGTCATTCTTATAATTACAACATGTTTAAACATTAAGAATTGTACAAAAAATGTAGACTGAGTGTACAAAACATTAATACTGATTGCACCCCCTTTTGCCCTCAGAACAGCCTAAATTTGTTGGGGTATGAACTATAAGGTGTCAAAAGCGTTCCACAGGAATGCTGGCCTATGTTGAATCCAATGCTTCCCATAGGTGTGTCAAGTTGGCTGGAAGTCCTTCAGGTGGTGGATCATTCTTGATACACACAGGAAACTGTTGAGCCTGAAAAACCCAGCAGCATTGTGGTTCTTGACACACTCAAACTGGTGCGCCCGGCACTACTAACATACCCTGTTCAAAGGCACGTTAAATCTGTTGTCTCACCCATTCACCCTCTGAATGGCACACATACACAATCCATGTCTCAATTGTCTCAAGGCGTAAAAATCCTTCTTTAACGTGTCTCTCCCTGGATTTAACAGGTGACATCAATAAGGGATCATAGCTTTCACCTGGATTCAGCTGGTCAGTCTATGTCATGGAAAAGCAGGTGTTTGTAATGTTTTGTATACTCAGTGTAAATGATTTAGATTGAACAAATAAATATATTGAACAATTCACATCCATTTATTGCTGTGTTCATTAAGACATGTTTTATGTGCCCAACATCAAAACAGTTCAACGCTGAGGAATAGTTTATTTGAACTGAGTGTGCTGCAGTAGAGGGAAGCTCGTTATTGATTCATTGGGCTTTGAGCGTTAATTAGAAAGTGACAAAGCGACTGAAGACATCCCACGGGCCATGCAAATAGAGATTTAAGAAAATATGCATTTCCAACAGTGTACTTTCATGCCTGAAATTGTAATCACAGCAGAAAAAAATCACTAGTGAGCTCAAGGTGGAGCTCTGACAAAGGGCCCATACCAATTTGTCAACCTGGGTGAACAGGAAATCTGCCAAGAAGCCTCATTGCTTTTTCTCACCCAACATATAATGAACTTCCAGAGTATTTGCTCTGTGTGTGTTTTCATACAGGGGTTCTCAAACCCTTTGGGGCCAAGGACCCCTTTTCTGATAGCAAATTGATCAGGGACCCCCTCATAATCAGAACACAACTGGAGTTTGCCAGTGCATGGTCAGACAAACCAAGTCTCAGGCCCTGGGAAGGCTCGCATCTTAGCATCAGAGAGAAAATGTTTCAGTTTTCCATCTAATATCCTGCAATTTTACCAATTTTGCCATGAGGCAGAGAGAAAACTTTGCAGTTGTATCATAAATTACATTGCACTTATGTAAAAAAAAACAAGTTAAAGTTGAAAAATGGATAATTGTTGGAGTACTGTAAATACCAATATCCCTGTGAGCATGCCAAGCCCATGTTGTCCAGGGTTAAGAACAAACATTGTAGATTAATAATATTACATTGTATTGTATTGTATTACATAAACCCTTTAAACTTATTCCACGGATCTCTTTAATCTGTTGTTAGTAATATTCATAAAAAATATTGAAATATTTTTAGATCTGGCCACTGGCCCCCTCAGTACCCCACTTCGAGGATCCCTGTTTTAATACACTTGTCCAATGTGAATCATGTTTTTCCTTAAACCTTTTTACAGTCATGCTGCTCATATTTTACAAGGTTATATGTTTTGAATAATGATTCCCACAGGGAGTTTGCTATATATGAACTTAAGTCCAAAACCCACTAATCAGCAGTTCAGTTGGTGCTGTCGGTGTTCCATTTAGCCTACTATACAGTGAGTTCCTCTCAGCCAGTGTACAGTGTGTGTGTCAGCCAGTGTACGGTGTGTCTAGGCAGGTTCTTTGGACATGTGTTTCTCAGCCAGGGTTTATCTGCTCCTCAAATTCAGACTAACAGGATTAAACTGTTTATGAGCGGCGTGATCGGACCACACAATCATCAATGTGCAGGCGATGGGGTTAGAGAGCAGGCAAGAGGGAAGGGTTGCTAGGGGAGGACTCCTGTTATCAGAGGATTCTGGGATTATTGGACACGACAAGGATCGCAACCTACATACACACATGGGTTTGGCACACATACACATACACACCGCACACATGCACACACACACACACACACACCTAACATGTGCAAATGCACATGAACAAATATGCATACACACACCCCTTGGCAGATCAAGGCTTAGCCACCCAGGGGCAGCAGCTCCAGAAGCTGACGAGGGCTTCCCTCCAAACCATACGCTTATCATAGCAGATCAATGTCTGACCACCAATCAGGCCGGACCACACTGACCAGCTCAGACCTCAGAGACAAACAGGCCAGGGCTAAAGATGGAGAACTACCTGAATAATACAGTGAATATTGTAGTGCTTCTATCCTAGGATAGTGAAAAGTGTTGATTTTAAAATATGTAATTTAGCATATAAACTCCTCTTCCATTGTCCTCCAAGTGTTGCGGAACATTTTCCTCATCTTCCGTGTGCACCTCCGCTCATGCTGTTCAGTGTTGCAAAGGGAGATAGCGACGGGTTGAGGTTTCCTTTTCAATGAGTCTTTGGCCGGTCGTTTCTGGTAGACAATATTGTTGGTTTCTGGTTCAGACTATGTTGTTGTGCATTTTATTTATAGATTTTATTGATTTATTTCACCTTTATTTAACCAGGTAGGCAAGTTGAGAACAAGTTATCATTTACAGTTGCGACCTGGCCAAGATAAAGCAAAGCAGTTCGACACAGTATGGGAAGAGGTAGTTGTTTGGGCTAAATTTTAGATGGGCTATGTACAGGTGCAGTAATCTGTGAGCTGCTCTGACAGCTGGTGCTTAAAGCTAGTGAGGGAGTTAAGTGTTTCCAGTTTCAGAGATTTTTGTAGTTCGTTCCAGTCATTGGCAGCAGAGAACTGGAAGGAGAGGTGGCCAAATGAGGAATTGGTTTTGGGGGTGACCCAGAGAGATATACCTGCTGGAGTGCGTGCTACAGGTGGGTGCTGCTATGGTGACCAGTGAGCTGAGATAAGGGGCGACGTTACCTAGCAGGGTCTTGTAGATGACCTGGAGCCAGTGGGTTTGGCGACGAGTATGAAGCGAGGGCCAGCCAACGAGAGCGTACAGTGGTGGGTAGTATATGGCGCTTTAGTGACAAAACGGATGGCACTGTGATAGACTGCATCCAATTTATTGAGTAGGGTATTGGAGGCTATTTTATAAATGACATCGCCGAAGTTGAGGATAGGTAGAATGGTCAGTTTTACAAGGGTATGTTTGGCAGCATGAGTGAAGGATGCTTTGTTGCGAAATAGGAAGCCAATTCTAGATTTAACTTTGGATTGGAGATGTTTGATGTGAGTCTGGAAGGAGAGTTTACAGTCTAACCAGACACCTAGGTATTTGTAGTTGTCCACATATTCTAAGTCAGAACCGTCCAGAGTAGTGATGCTGGACGGGCGGGCAGGTGCAGGCAGTAATCGGTTGAAGAGCATGCATTTAGTTTTACTTGTATTTAAGAGCAGTTGGAGGCCACGGAAGGAGAGTTGTATGGTATTGAAGCTCGTCTGGAGGGTTGTTAACACAGTGTCCAAAGAAGGGCCAGAAGTATACAGAATGGTGTCGTCTGCATAGAGGTGGATCAGAGACTCACCAGCAGCAAGAGCGACATCATTGATGTATACAGAGAAGAGAGTCGGCCCAAGAATTGAACCCTGTGGCACCCCCATAGAGACTGCCAGAGGCCCGGACAACAGGCCCTCCGATTTGACACACTGAACTCTATCAGAGAAGTAGTTGGTGAACCAGGCGAGGCAATCATTTGAGAATCCAAGGCTATCGAGTGTGCCGATGAAGACTGAACCCTGAAATGTGCATAATGACTGTTTCTTGTTAACTGCATAACAGTTTACCGTACAACCAGTCTCTTAGAAAAACACATTCTTAAATACAAAACCTAACACACCATAGAAAGTCAGATCTAGGAAGCAGATATGAATTCAGCACCCAACACCAACTCTTCACTGAGACCAGAGGGTTTCAAAATCTGGGGAACGTCAAACTTGGTTCTTCAACTCTGTGCCTCAGTAGCCTCCAAGCCAAGTCTGCAAGGCAATTCACAAGTTTAAAGGGCCTGATGAAAAGAGTCTGACCCTAGCATGGAACTGGTACTGTAGCCTAAGAGGCACTTGTCTCTGTGTCATCATCACACTATCACACTAGATGGACCCTCTATGGAGTGTGGGATCAACAATGCCCTTGAACCACATCACAGTAGGAGTGTTCACAGAAGAGAAGTGGTGGAGTGGGAATAAACAGGAAGTCTTCACGAAAGAGGAGAGTCTGACCCTAGCATGGAACTGGTACTGTAGCCTAAGAGGCACTTGTCTCTGTGTCATCATCACACTATCACACTAGATGGACCAGTAGGCAGGAAGTGACACACAGTGGATACACTGTTATTTCAGGCTCTTTTATTCATCAGCTCCAGAGGAAGAATGGAGTAAACTGAGATGGCAGCTTATCAGGTTTAGGGGTCTATAATGCCTCCATCACATGGTCCCGCTTCATTTCAATACATGGAGGGAGATATGCACCACAGAAAGGGAAGAGGGAGAGAGGGAAGGAGAGAAGGGGAGAGAGAGGGGGAGAGGGAGGGGAGAGGGAGAGTAAAAAAAGACCTAGATACAATAAGTATGAAAAATGGAGGCAAAGCCTATCTTAGTGACCTTTAACAATAATACACGGAGGATAAAACATCTTTACTCCAACCTTTTCTCTCCTCTGTGATCTCTCAGCCATCCGCTGGCCTATATCCAACAGTACAGACACATTACGTGACCAGTGTTAAAGATCAGCCTAACCCCTGATATTAATTGTTATGGATAGCATAACATGTCTTGTTGAATTGAAAACTGCCTGATAGAATATTCTTTGCCAGCAAAATATACATATTTAACTATAAAACAACACACTATCTGGATCCGATGCCCCGGTGTGTAAGAATTTCCTAGTTACCTTTGATAACCTAATGCATGCTCATTAGCATGCATTAGTATATGTCCCTTGGGGAACCTGTGGAAATGAATATGATTGTTTAGTAAAAATTATAAAACAGCTGGGGCTATTTATCTTTTGAAAATGGTGTTAATTTGTTTGCGAGGAAATAGTTTTTCATTTGCATTATGAATAGGATGCAAATCCTATTTCAATGGCAGCCACTCTAGATTGCTAATGAGGCAATGAGTCAATTCCACTGGGAAGCTTTAGCCTGACAAGCAGATCATGAATTTACAGTAGTCTTAAATGATCTGTATGGTCTTAATGATTAGCAAACATAGGAGTGTGTGTGTGTGTGTGTGTGTGTGTGCATGGGCACCTGACTTTGTCTGGAAGTAGGGGCACATTTACAAAAAATGATTAAACATTTACAAATGATTTTAAAACCATTTGCTGCAATTCCATTTGCTGCAAGTCTCTTCACAGGGGATTTCAATATTTATCAATAGAACACATTTTTCTTAGATTCTGCCACAATAAATGATATTGAACTTGAGTACACAAGGACCAGAAAAATATGTGCACATTTATCTAGGACTATAAGCCAACTGTGTGCAACAATGCCTCATTTATCATAACCATTACAGATAACTTCTAAATTGCCCCATATACTGTATATTCAGTAAATGAATTGTGCCATTTAAGATGTATTTTTTGAAACCGTAATATCAACTGGTTATTTTATATTGTGGAACACAATCTTTAAAAAGGCTGTAACCACAGCAGTGGCGCTTGCTTGTAGAAGCCTATGGCTGTGCAGTGGCAAAGCCTTGTTTTAATTTAACAGACAGGACACTCTTTTTTTCCGAGACCTTATCACAGTCAAGTAAAAAAAAAGAAAAGGTAATACAACAGAATAAATAAAAAGTTTGCTGGTGAAACCTCCAACCAGGAAATGGCCAGATAACCCTCTTCAATAAACGAGGAATACAAGGTAATCGTTTACATTTCTTTTGATCTACTTTCACATTGTACTTGTTCACATTATACATGTAACTTGTGATCATTCTGAATGCATGCACAGAAAACACAGCTAACTACACATAAATACAATGAATAAATGCTTTCAGAAAAGGTTCCATAACCAATGTGTTATTTTCCTGCAATTCTACATATTTTGTCATGGGGCGCAGAGACATTTTTGCAGTTTTAAAGCACGTTTTCTGCAATTCTACACATTTTGTCATGGGGCGAAGATACATTTTTGCAGTTTAAAAGCAAGTTTTCTGCAATTCTACACATTTTGGGGCAGAGAGAAAATTTTGCATAGATAGCTGGCTAGAATAATTTTCCAATCTGACATGGCTAATTGAGTGACTGTCAGTGACTGACATAACAAGAGAAAAACTGCTGATGCACAATTAAAGTTCTACTATTCTAACCCCCCATTCACAAAAAAAAATATAGACAATACATTTTTGTTTTGTTTTGGAAATTGATATGCGGGCCTACAAAAGGGGGCCGTGGGCCGCTGTCCATCTGTAATATAAGGCATGTCTTTTATTTGATGGCAAACATAGGACAATCGTCACATCCACATTTCATCTATTTAATGATATGAGAGTCTTTCAAGTCAAGTATGAAATACAGTATATCATAGTTTAAATCATGACTAGAACATGAATTACTATCCAGGATGCTGCTGCATTACCATACGTCCATGGATCAAGTCCAGTCCCACAGATGCATTTCGACGGGAGCATATGCAGTAAAAGCAGCTGCCCTAAGAGGCCTAACTGTAGAGGAGGAGAGGGTTGAGAGTTGCCCCTGGGCCCATGAATAGATGATGAAGTGTTACCCACTATACACAGGATCCCTTAACACAGATCCTGTTTGTCAACAACACTGTACATAAATACACACACACACACACACACACACACACACACACACACACACACACACACACACACACACACACACACACACACACACACACACACACACACACACACACACACACACACACACATATGCATATAACACACAAGACACACGTGAACAAACACAATCACATTGTAAACGTGCACATTGCGCACAAACACACACACACGACCAGAAACTTCAGAAAGCAGCCCTCATATAGCCCTCTCAAACTTCTTTATCACACACACCAGCCCCCCAATCCAGGGATAATGCCAAGAACTTGGCATGGTCACACACACAGTCACCCGTTGGGTAGAAAAATCAAGAATTCCCTTTCTGAAACCTTATCATCAAACAGAACTAACACAGGAGTAGCTGCTTAGAACTACACAGAGCATCCCAGGACTGAGTTACTACATAAGAGCTACACACACTACAAACTACACCCAACACACACCAGCCATCTACCCACTACCCAACTCCATATCCGTATAACCAGGTGTTTCTCTAGAGTGGATACACTGGAAGGCAGGTTTTATAATTGGGCAATTCCATGGTAACAGAATGATGCATATTTTTCACTTTAAAAGTATGCCAAATAAAATACATTGATTGCAAAGTTAAACAAACCGTACAACTCTATGCACATGGACTACTTTGAACAATTTCCACAGAAACATTAACAAAACCACATTTACTCGATGAACAGTGCAGATGTAAAGTTTGGTAAAAGAATGTCGGTAAAATCTCCCTGACCACATTTTTCATAAACCTTGTTAAATATCTATGAATTAAGATTCAAAGATGTCTGTAGAAAAAAATGGGCTATCAGCTATGATATGACACCTTTACTTAGAAAAAAATCTCTTTTGGTTATTGAACTGGAGTAAATGGATTTACACCCGGTAACAGAATGATGGTAACAGAATGACATCATGAGTCCCTGATCTGTACTATAGAGAAATGCATAATTATGAATGTCATTCTCTTCATGGTGATATATGCTGAATAGGCACACAAAGATAGAACAATTGATATCCTCCTTTGCATGTTTGGGTATTATTCTGCACACTGGCTATTATTCTAATGAGCTCCGCCCCAAACAAGACCAAATTTGGTTGGTGCGGACCGGAAATGGAAATAGGGGCCTCATGGGTATGTTTCAGCAATCGCTGGGAGAGGTGACACTAACTGAAGAGTAAGAAGAGAGATGGGGAGAGAGAGGGCTCGTCCAGAGTGTTTTCACACTCTTGCTTTGACTACCACGTGAGAGAAACAGAACATTGAGCTGAACATAACAGCATGCCAGTGGAAGGGAGAAGAGTAGCATGTGAACCAACTGTGATTTGTGACTACTTTGAATTCCTGTTATAGATGTTCTATGCTGAATGTTTTCTTAGACCCCTTTTATGTCTGTCATTGCCTTTGCATTTTTAGGGTGGAAAATGGTTGAAACATTTATAAATGCCTTAAATTCTAAAAAAATATACACTTTCATTTGACACCAAATTTGATGTGCTCCTATGAACTTCATATGTTAGTGCTCATGGGGCTTTTTACAGGGAAATGCCAAAACGGAGTCTTTGTAGTGGTTCTCATGTCTAGGAACTCTAGGAACACTGTCTGTTTCTCTGACAGTGTCTCCCCTGGGTTCTACTCAGACACCTAGCTCTGTAGCTGTGAGGCCCTCCTGTGAGCACACCTCTCAAACTGAGCAGGGCTTATGACACAGTGTGTGTCTGTGTGTGTGTGTGTGTGTGCGCGCGCACACGCATGCAAGGTACCTGAGTGTGTATTCATTGTGGACTTGTCTGTGGGTGTTTGTGTGCGTGTGTGTGCGTTCTCACTACTCTTACTCCCAACTCCCTCAGTCCAAACATTGTGAGGAGAGTGTTTGATTCTGGACCATAGGGATTAGACATAGCAAGGCCTGTCCCAGGGCTCCTGTATTATGGCCCTAGGGGACCTGGAATGTAAACGTAGGGATCAGTGTAAACATCCAGTGGCACAGGTAGATAACCTGTGAAGTGTAAGCTGTGCTCAGGGCCGCATGGCCTTAGTAGCTGATAGATAACTGCTACATGGGAGGGAATAAAGTGGGCTGCAGCCTCGTTAAAACATTCAGCCCATTTGCCCCCAGTATGCCATATTTCTGCCATCTAATCCACTGTAGAGAGTTAAGGACCTGCATGGAGATGGGTGAGCTGGGGTCTTGAGCTGTGTGGGGTCTGTGTGGGGTCTTGAGCTGTGTGTGTGTGTGTGTGTGTGTATGTTTGTGTGTGTAAACAGAACTGGGTCGATCCACAAAATGAGTGCCTTTTGCATCCCTATAATATTTGATGTACAATTGGGCACCAATATTGCATTTTAAAAGTATATTATATTAAATAAAGTGCTCCTTAATATAGACCACATGGAAAATTCAATAAATCAGTTTTTTTTACATCAATAAAGACTTGCTAAAATGGCAAAATTCATAATTTTGACATGTCCCTCTGTGACTTCTAGGTAAATGTTAACCCACTTAACCCCAACATTTCTCCAGGTTTTCACCATCATTGTAAAGCCCTAGTTATTATGTTGCTTTGACAAAGTCATTTCTGAAGATGATTATTTATTTAATGTAATTAGTGATTCATTTTTGTCCCTAATTTTAATGTCAACCCTGTTGCGTGACCTGAACTCTCGCTTTACTATAATAACATATTATGCTGAAACTTTTCCATTTTAAATATTTGTTTTCAAATTAAACATTGAACATCTTATAGTCAAACTAGTGTAAAAGCTGTTGAGCCACTTCTAATCTTTTTGGCCATTTTCTGGTATTTTGTGGTGGAAGACTGAGTGGGTCAAGTAGAACACGTCAACCCTGTTACCCATGTATAGACAGAAATGTTTAATAATTAAAAAATGTGTTTTAAAAATGACTTTCAATTGCCCCTCCCTGTTGTACACAACAAGCTTCCATTCCCCCTGTCACAAGGGGATCTATGGCTGATTTAAGATGAATCATCAACCCTGTTACAGTCAACCATGTTACTTTGTTTGGCACTTAATGTAGTATTTTTTAAGATGGGAAAGCATTTTTTATTTTATTAAGTTGAACATGTGCTCATTATGATAGAATGTTAAAATGAGTTGTAACTACTTAAAAACATTTTTTAGTAGATGCTCTTGTCTAGAGCAACATACTGGAACAATTAGGGTTAAGTGCCTTGCTCAATGGACATTGAATTATTTTTCACCTAGTAAGTTCGGGGATTCGAACCAGCAACCTTTCAGTTACTGGCCCAACACTCTTAACCGCCAGGCTACTTGCCTCCCCTTTTACCAAGTTGGACTACTCAAAAAGTACCCAATAGGTGGAATGACACAACTAACCTTTGTATTTGTGTGAAATTTGCATGTACAGCATGTGTTTGTCAATGTACCTTCAGCAATAACTCAAACTCACACCCATACCTCTTCAAGTCAAATTTGATGTTTATTGATCTAAGCAGATTTACCTCCTAAACATCATCACATTTTTGATAGAGTAGGCTATGTATCAAATAGAGATGGTGGTTTATTAACTCAACCAACAGTAAAAGGTGTTGGGTTTATCAAAAGCTTATTAATGAAGTTAACTCACTGTTAGGGATGTTATCATTAAATTCGGTTTTGCTTGGTAGAATCGGGCCTCGGATGAGGAGAGCTGGAGGGAGAGCAGAGGAAGAGAGAGAGAGAGAGATGGAAAGTGGCGAGAGAGAGCTAGAGAGAGATGGAGGGAGGGAGAGTGGCGAGAGAGAGCTAGAGAGAGATGGAGGGAGGGAGAGTGGCGAGAGAGAGCTAGAGAGAGATGGAGGGAGAGTGGCGAGAGGGAGAGTAAAAATCACAAGCAGAGGGATAGATGGAAGGAACGAAATATACAGCAGGGAAGCAGGGAGCATCTGTAACATTTTGTAGATTGCATGCTCCGCAATGCAATCTGATTTCATATTTTTTCATAAAAAAAGGTCCCCTTCACAAACTAATCAGAGCAATTTAAGGAACGAACATAAGTGCCATGGGTGCAAAATCCCATGAGCAATTTTGTAGGAAGAAATTATTTTAAAAAACCAGAAAGGATGTGTTTGGCAATTTATTTTGTGCTCGTCTCTATTTTTCCAAAGTCAAGCAGATTACCCATCAGAACTCACCCGCAGGTTTCCTTTGGGCCTTTGTCAAAGTAAATTATTCAACCTCTGAATCATCCCTCCGTCTTCCTCCACTCTCCACTCTCTCCCTCTTTCCCTCTCCCCCTACTCTCCCCATTCTCCTCTTTCGCTTGTCCCTGTCCTACAGTACATCTGAACCTGTGTATGTTATGACTGGGACTCTGTCCTGTGCTGTCTGCTGATTGTGAGTGTTCAGCACTGCCCAGCGGTGCACGCAATGAAGTGCAAATAGGGATAATGTGCTCGCTTACCTGTCAGCTTTTAAAGATCAGCCCCCAATTGATTTACCTGACGTCCCACTAAGGCATTAACTAATAACAGAGGAGAGGAGAGCAGAGCAGAAATTATGAACACATGCAGCATGACTAGCCTACCCCAGCAAGTCAGCTTGGTCATTACTCTGTCCCCCAAGGCAGACAGAGAAGAGTAGGGGTGGGTGGATATGGTCAGAAGTGGAGAACTTTGAAGTGCGTTGAGCCGGTACTTCCCTGGTTCTGCCATTGTTATCTCCATTGTTATCTACTCGTTCCTAAACTTTCATCTTCAGCCCTATCAGAAATGGTAAAAAAAGAACTAAGATAAAGTTGTGATCATAGCAGCGTTAGGAGTTATGCCTATGGAATTCTCACTCACTCCCACATAAGACATCGGCGTCACACATCATTTAACTAATGGGCAAAAAACACATTTCCAATTCACATATCCGTATTAATACACACTTGTACATGTGTGAAATGCAACAATGGATCAATCAGATGAATTTCTCTCTATAGAGACCTGGCAGAGGAATACATATCCCCATCAGGCCCTGGTCCCTGTTTGCGATTTAAAAAACTCATATTTAATCGTCATCCGTCCTTAGCTGGCTTTTCTATTTGTCCCCAGCGTGTGATCTCCTTCAAAAGCCTCACCTAGTATATCCATACCATTTATGATCTAATTACAGGACTTAATGAATAACCATTTGTAATGATTCTGATTAAACTGTTTCAGTGATTGCCAAAGATTCATTGTTGCAAAAATGACAATATTATTATTATTTTTTTGCATATGTATGGTAATTCTGATTGTTTTGTTCTTCCTCTTTGACATGTGTGCTGTTCGTTTAGCTCTTGACAGTGTTGTACATTTTCCATTTGACACAAGTTTTCAATTAAAGTTCTGGCAGAAAAATCTGATGTTTCGGTAAAGAATCGATAAAGCAGTGCATTCAGATTCAGTGTATGACTGATGTTCCTACATAGATGTTTATGTCATGCGGTATGTTTCAATAATGAATGTGCATGTTTGTGTTTGTGTGTGCTTGAGTGCATGCATGCATGTGTGTATGTGTGAACGTGTCATGTACTGTATGTCTAGCATTATCAACAGTAGCGTTATGTCTAAATCAAATATTACATTTGTCAAAGTCAGATCAAAGTGATCCATCACCTTCACATTATGGTGACTGTTGTAAAACAACTCATTTCACTGCATATTTATTTATTCTTTGTTTTATGTGGCTCTAGTAGAAACATACAACCTCATCCTAATGTTAGTGGAATTTATTCATCTATAGTATTTATTGAGACTAGGACAGTTAGAAGGATCTAATCTGAGAGTGTATGATGTATCTAATCTATTGTATACAGTAGAGGTGTTATTATTCTCTGTAGCCTATTGGAGTTGCGGTGAGTCTAGACTGACTGACCAGCAGTGTTAATCTGTAACCCGTTCTCCATCAGGTTTACGTCCTCTCCCTAATCTGGCCGAGCACATCTTGTGATAATCCCTCTAGTCCCCCTCCAGCTCCCGTCCAAATATCGCATCACTCTGGGATGATCCGTCCTAGCCCAGCAGATTCCATATGATCACTAATTCTGGTCCCCCTGGACCCACCGTCAGGTCAGGGAGGATTTATGGGAACAGAGCCGTCTGCATGGTGTGTTTTTCCCCATCCTCTGGTTTAAAAGACGACGGGGCTGTGCAACTAGCGACCATAGGGATCCTGCATCTGGCTGCCAGGATATGATAGGACGTCCTTAATTTGGGTGATTTGCTGGCCTATAGTCTTTAAAACCCTGTAAGCGCATGAACATGGGAAGTTTTTAGTCCATTGGCATACAGTTGCAGAAATATGGTTTGGTGATCCTAAGCGAAAAAATACCACATTGACACACATTTTAAAATCAGTGTTGTTTGTGTATTGATGTACATGTATCCTAACTCTAACTTCAGTGGGGATCAGAATGTTACATGCAGGTTACAAGACTGTTTTTCCTCTAACATACAGACTTAGCTAGTAGCACTCATCCCATGGCTAAGGGGCCTGTTGGGTTATACTGTAGTGGAGAGTCACTGAGCTGTGTTGCACTGGCCCAACCCTTAGTGTCATCATCTTATTGACTTTCTTTCATATTTGCAGCCTCTTTTTCTCGCACACACTATATTTATTTTTTACCAAAATTATACATTCTCTCAGTCACCTCCCTGTGTGATTTTCTCACCCATGTCTTTGTTGAGAGTTTCCAGTTATTCTAATCTCTCCTTCTCTGTGAACGTCATGCAAAGTTAACCATTGATACCACAGGGTTCCGGTTTAGAAGAACACTTTCCACTGTGCTCAGAGGACACTTTCGGTATTGCAGTCTAGCTGATGTCGAGCCAAAAAAGACAGTTCCGATAGATAGCCCCATAGAGAAGTCCAATTAGAACATTCCTAAAAAGACACCTTGGTTATCACATTTGTGTCAAAAATATCCATTGAAGTAATTCAAGACATTTTCTTCAAGGCCACATTTTTTCCCCATCACACAGCAGAAGATATTACAATTTTATATTAATCCAATATATGTCATGTTACTGGATGATGTGATAATATGATAATATACTACTCACATTTTGCCTTTATCCATCATAAGGTTGCTACATCCTAGCCTATGAATGAAAGTTTACAAAATAGGTGCACGCAGGTCGTAAAAACATTTGAGGTGACAGACAGTGACACATGGATAGACAGTGACACATTCAAAGCCACCTTAATGGCACACTCTTGCCTGCATCTAGCTGATCTAGGGTGCAATCAGTAGTCCAACAGTTGCAAACGAGAGTTTCTATCGGACAAATTCAGGTATATTTAGCTTCGTTTCGTTCCGTTTGCGTGAACACATGTAAACACAGTTCACTTTCATAGCAGCCACGTTGTATTCCTCCTCACACCTACGTGCTTCTCTCACCTTTTCCCTTTGTTTGTGGACTTCAATGCACAACACGTCAGATGTATGTGACCATGCGAGAAAAAAAACTTTCTAAGCCTAAATAGAATTAACGTGTTACTAAACCCGCTACAATCATGCAGTACAGCGTTTTCAAAACAGTTTAACTATTGTCTTTCTCTCTCTTTGAGTCAACTACTCACCACATTGTATGCACTGCAGTTAGCTGTAGTTTATGCTATGCTTTCAGTCCTAGATTCATACTCTGGTCCTTTGATTGGTTGGACAACATGTCAGTTCATGCTGCAAGAGCTCTGATAGGTTGGAGGACGCCCTCCAGAAGTTGTCATAATTACTGTGTAAGTCTATGGATGGGGGTGAAAACCATGAGCCTCCTAGGTTTTGTATTGAAGTTAATGTACCCATAGGATGACAGAAGCTACCTGTCCTCCGCCTACACCATGGTGCTACCCTACATAGTGCTGTTGAGGGTACTGTAGACCTTCATTACTAAACAGTGTGTTTTAATCTAACTATACTGACCCAATAAGCACTTGTCCTAGAGATATCCCTTATTGGGACAGTGGTTAGGGTTCTTGTCATTGGTGCAGATGGCCTAGGTTCACTGCTAGGGGAGTCACCCTACTCTCACATTCTTAGCAATGTGTTTGAAAGCACTAACCACGTTCTAGATAAGTTTGGCTAGACATTAACGGAATATTCTCGTAACTTTAACAGCAAAACATGCAAAAAAGTTATCCGAATGTTTTTGCTAACATAGATAGAATGTTCCCCTAAAGGAGAACTGGACAATCAAACATTAAGGTAACATTGCGGGTAACATAAAAAAAAACTCTCTCCCTAGAATGGGTCTCCAGTTCATATATACAGTGGGGCAAAAAAGTATTTAGTCAGCCACCAATTGTGCAAGTTCTCCCAATTAAAAAGATGAGAGAGGCCTGTAATTTTCATCATAGGTACACTTCAACTATCACATTGTAGGATTTTTAATGAATTTATTTGCAAATTATGGTGGAAAATAAGTATTCGGTCAATAACAAAAGTTTATACTTTGTTATATACCCTTTGTTGGCAATAACAGAGGTCAAACGTTTTCTGTAAGTCTTCACAAGGTTTTCACACACTGTTGCTGATATTTTGGCCCATTCCTCCATGCAGATCTCCTCCTCCTCTAGAGCAGTGATGTTTTGGGGCTGTTGCTGGGCAACACGGACTTTCAACTCCCTCCAAAGATTTTCAATAGGGTTGAGATCTGGAGACTGGCTAGGCCACTCCAGGACCTTGAAATGCTTCTTACGAAGCCACACCTTCGTTGCCCGGGCGGTGTGTTTGGGATCATTGTCATGCTGAAAGACCCAGCCACATTTCATCTTCAATGCCCTTGCTGATGGAAGGAGGTTTTCACTCAAAATCTCACGATACATGGCCCCATTCATTCTTTCCTTTACACGGATCAGTCGTCCTGGTCCCTTTGCAGAAAAACAGCCCCAAAGCATGATGTTTCCACCCCCATGCTTCACAGTAGGTATGGTGTTCTTTGGATGCAACTCAGCATTCTTTGTCCTCCAAACACGACGAGTTGAGTTTATACCAAAAAGTTATATTTTGGTTTCATCTGACCATATGACATTCTCCCAATGTTCTTCTGGATCATCCAAATGCTCTCTAGCAAACTTCAGACGGGCCTGGACATGTACTGGCTTAAGCAGGGGGACACATCTGGCACTGCAGGATTTGAGTCCCTGGCGGCGTAGTGTGTTACGGATGGTAGGTTTTGTTACTTTGCCCAGCTCAGGTCATTCACTAGGTCCCCCGTGTGGTTCTGGGATTTTTGCTCACCGTTCTTGTGATCATTTTGACCCCACGGGGTGAGATCTTGAGTGGAGCCCCAGATCGAGGGAGATTATCAGTGGTCTTATATGTCTTCCATTTCCTAATAATTGCTCCCACAGTTGATTTCTTCAAACCAAGCTGCTTACCTATTGCAGATTCAGTCTTCCCAGCCTGGTGCAGGTCTGTGAGAGACAAAAATATTGCTTGTTTGTAGGTGACCAAACACTTATTTTCCACCATAATTTGCAAATAAATTCATAAAAAATCCTACAATGTGATTTTCTGGATTTATTTTCTAATTTTGTCTGTCATAGTTGAAGTGTACCTATGATGAAAATTACAAGCCTCTCTCATCTTTTTAAGTGGGAGAACTTGCACAATTGGTGGCTGACTAAATACTTTTTTGCCCCACTGTATGTAGCTCAATGATTACTGCTGACAGAAGATATTTTTGATTTAGTCTTTGGATGATGATTTGTGTCCAATTGGCTGAGAGACTTAGAATATTTGGATAAAATAGTTTCTTTGAAAGTTTTCAACAACATTTTGTCCTCCGCAACAGTTGTGCACTATTTGGTTGGCTCTAACAAAAAGGACATGATTCATTACACTTGATGATGGGAAAATCAATTGTTAAAACAGCACAAATAGTTTTTTCTCTTATTTTTTACAATGGCATTTTATAAGCTTACAATGTAGAGTACAGAGGTTAGCCACGTGCTTTCATGTTTACAAGAGCAGATGCTCACTTCCCTGTCCTTCTTCATTAATGACTTACTCCATTTCTACGGAGACAATTTTCTCATAGCCAATCACTTGCCAGTTTCCATTTTTGTCAGTGTTTATTGTACTTTCACAAGTGCAGTTTCAGCTAATTTGAAGAGCCCATCTAAACCTGGCAACATGTGTAGTCATGTGAGATGCAACACTGAAGTTGGACGCAGCAAGAGCCCTGCTGTAAGGGGTGCGTACTGGTGGCAGAGAAGTCAGACGCAGGAGAGCAAAAACTGTGTTTCCAAACGGCTCAGTTTAATAACAAAAAACCCACTGGAAACCAGAATAACCAAATAATGGGTACAAGCACTTACAATAAACAATCACCGACAAGGACATGAGTTGGGAACAGAGGGTTAAATACACAACATGTAATTGATGGGATTGGAACCAGGTGTGATGGAAGACAAGACAAAACCAAAGGAAAATGAAAAGAGGATCAGCGATGGCTAGAAGGTCGGTGACATCGACCGCCGAACACCGCCCAAACAAGGAGAGGGACCAACTTTGGCGGAAGTCGTGACACCTGCACTTGACTTTGAGAACCTCACACGGGTAATACATTTAAAAATTCAATTTTATTGAATAGCTGACATATACTTTTCATTGTTGTCAGCTCCCCTTGAAGCAGGCAAAATGTCTTGGTTTGTTCACATGTTTTGCTCCACTGAGCTTGAGTCTTTGATCATCCACACCGCTGAGCTTTTTAAACCTGCCACCACTTATGACACCGTGGCATTTGATATCCTACCCTGAAATGCCATGATGCTATTCTATCCATGTGATTCATCTTATTGAGATACTATAATTTCCTTTCTTTTACCTTTTCTTTTTAGACCTTCTAAAAACACATTGCTTTCTCCACCACATTGCTTTCTCCAGGCTTCCGCAGGCGCTAGTGAGTCACATGGCTAATCTACAGTACGTGCCACTCTGAAGTCACAGTTAATTTCTTAGACACCATACAAGGTGAAAATTCAGGCTTCCCAATAACAGACCGCAGAGCTCAGTGAAGCTTGTCAGTCCATCCTGTCTGTCTTTCATTGACTGTCCAGACAGTTGTCTCCTTCATTGGCCTTCAAGCTCTGAGCTCCAGCTTGTACGACTACGCTTGATCTGCAGTAAGGTTGTGAGGCCATGGACTGTTCCCAGTTTGAGCCTCCTCTCCTCTCATTTGAAGCCCCCCCCCCACAGTTTTTTTTATGCTGGTGTTCATCTATGGTGCTGCTGCCAATCTCTGTCAGTCTTCAGCCTGCTTTAGAATTTAATAAAGGCAGGGGTGAAAGAAGAAATGAAAAGAAAGAAGTGGAGAGAGAGGGCTGGATAAGAGAACATTGAGATGAGGCAGCTATCTCTCCTGTCTCTGTCTTCTCTGGCTGGATAGAGGGAGAGATGGGCTTCAGGCAATCACAGAAACCCCTCTCATCTCACTTCTTCCCTCTCCTTCTTCACTTCTGCCCCCTCCCCGCCTTTTACACCCCCATGTAATCAGTATAGCCATCGACATGTTTCCACTGCTTTTAGTGCAATACAAACCTGCTTGAAAAAGAGATCAGGATATGTTGTTATTAACAATAACAATAATAATACGCAGGACTTATGTAGCGCTTTTCAATTACCCAAATTCTCTTGAAGATGTTGCCATCTATAACCAGCATAGGGATAGGTAGACTATGTTTGTCATAGGCTTACAGTAAAGTACTGTGCAGTAATACGATGCAGTCCCTTGGGTAAGTCAAGCTGATTGTAGGGGGGATTGGGGGGAATTGGTGACACTCAGCATCTCCTCCAATAAGGACCACTCAATACCATCCACTCAAAGTTAAAATACTAAGTAATACTCAACTTGATCCTCCTCCCCTCAGCAGTAGTAAAATGTTATTTTTAACCCTCACAACCCTCCATCTCCTAGATATACAGTTCTAACCATATTTAGTGCAGTGGATCAGGTGATCAGTGGAATGAGGAGTTGTCATATTCATGCAGCATGACACTACACACTAATATATACCCAGCTACACCTGGTCTGTGAAATCTCTTAGTATAGCTTGATTGACCCAGCTATGGCCTGGGATGGCCTAGTTGGTTTGGATTGAAAGCAATCTCATATCACTTTCTCTCTCAGATCAGCAGTGCTCACTGCTCTATGTTTTAGCAGAGATAAAAGTTAAAGGGGAAAGAAAGAGGGAGGAGAGAGAGAGGGAGAGTGGTTGAGGGTGAGAGGGAAGATAAAAAGAGAAATACATTAGGAAGGAAAGAGGTAGAGTAAGAGGCATAAACGAGAGAGACGAAATAGAAATAGATTGGAATGAAGGAAGCCTGGCACTGGGAGAGAGTGCGAGAGAGCGAGAGAAAGAACAGAGACAGCAAGAATTACGCTTAGCTGGAGATTATTTTAGTCTGGTGAGGACTGTGAATCTGTGTTAATCTCCTTTCCCAGTTGTCGTGTTGTCATGCCCCAGTACGTTTAACTAGGCTTGTTAATGAAAAGAACAGCATCCAACTCATTAATTAAATTAGCTCCCCTTAACCTAACATCTGACCGTGTCTACTCCTCCACACTCCCTCTACTAGTTAGGTGACTGGCCTATGGCTCTGAGGATTTCATTGACTCTGGACAAGTCAGCACACACACTGTTTCACCTTACTTATTGATCTGAAAAGAGGAGGCTGCGCTCGGCTGTCGTTGGTTATTGTCTAATTCAGTTTTGCCCACGGGTAATGGAGGTTATTCAGTGCTGTGGAGAGCTGCAGAACAGAGGGCTGTGGAGTAGGTGAGGAGGGGAGGGAATTTGCTCCAGCTACAAATGGGTGAAGGAGAGGAGAATCGGTGACAATGTTTAGCCGGTAATGGGTTTCAGCTGCTAGGTGCTGGGAAATTATGGTGTGTGCCCAAGTTCGCAGGTGTAATGCAATTTCCAAATTTTGCGTAAATTTTATAAAGTGTATCTAGTTTTTTTTTTTTTTTATAAATTAAGAGAATATGTTGCTCCTGGAGGCTTGTTGGTTGTGGTATTTCATGTAGCCAATATTGAATCAATTTATCATTCGCTTTTATGGAGTAAGTTGAGTTGAATCCTTTGAGGGAGTATCTGTTGTAGTTCAAATTAGGCTGAAGAATCACCATTGCTATCACCAGATCTCAGGGGTTGATCATTGCGGTTATTCCACAGGAGGGGATCTCTGGAGGCAGGGGTACATCCGTGTTCCAAATGTATCTTTCGGTCAGTCCTTTTGCTTTTTTCTGTAGTGTGTGACGTAAGAAGCTTGGCGTCCTTGTACTGGCTGATATCAGTAGGAGCTAGGGTTCTCACTTGAATTGATCTTCCCTAAAGGTCAGCCGTGTCCCAGGGCTCATTCCCCCAGTATGCTGGCCCTATCAGATAGGCAAGGGTGTGTGAGTGTGTGACTATGTGTGTTCTCTGTGTGTGCACCCGCGCATGTGCGTGTGTGTGTGTGTGTGGTGCCCCCGCAATCCCAAAGCCACCATTCTTCTCTCCAGACCAATGAACAGTTTATAGTCCTATAAAGGTCAGTTTTCTCTTCTTTCTTTTTTCATTTCAAGGCATCTCCACAATACTTCATCCACTCCACTTTGGCCAAGAGGGATTAGCTGTGGTTGTATGAGTGGTCTACTGGCTAGTCCCTCAATGCCTGTGAATCCCTGTCGTTCAGTTACACAGACACTTAGGGATGGTTTGATACAGTAAACTCCATAGATGGCACATTTGAAGTCAGAAGTTTACATACACTTACACAGCAACATCTCAAGACATCAGTCAGGAAGTTAAAGCTTGGTCACAAATGGGTCATCCAAATGGACAATGACCCCAAGCATAGCAAAGTTGTAGCAAAATGGCTTAAGGACAACAAAGTCAAAGTATTGGAGTGGCCATCACAAAGTGCTGACCTCAATCTTATAGAAAATGTGTGGGCAGAACTGAAAAAGCGTGTGCGAGCAAGGAGGCCTAGAAACCTGACTGAATTACACCAGCTCTGTCAGGAGGAATGGGCCAAAATTCACCCAACTTATTGTGGGAAGCTTGTAGAAGGCTACCTGAAACGTTTGACCCAAGTTAAACATTTTAAAAGCAATGCTACCAAATACTAATTGAGTGCATGTAAACTTCTAACCCACTGGGAATGTGATGAAAGAAAGAAATGCTGAAATAAATAATTCTCTCTACTACTATTCTGACATTTCACATTCTTAAAATAAAGTGGTGATACTAACTGACCTAAGACAGGGAATCTTTACTAGGACTAAATGTGAGGAATTGTGAAAAACTAAGTTTAAATGTATTTGGCTAAGGTGTATGTAAACTTCTGACTTCAACTCTATGTTCTAGATGACACATGTAATTTCTATGTTGTGATGTGTGATGGAGTACGGATAGAGGGGCCCTCCAGTAAATCCAGCCAACTGTCTCTGACCTCCCAGGCCCTCACAGTCACTAACACTCTAACCACAGATAGGTCCTGTCCTCACCAATCAAACTAGCCTGGTGCAGACAGCCCCCGTGCCTTCTCTTCCACTCACACTGCCTTTATATCAAGCCGTCGTCCCTGCCCAGCCCTCACCACCAAAATCTTTATACAAGCTTCAAATCAAATCAATTGTTTTTGTGTACATGCGCCATAGACGTAATAGTGAAATGCTTACTTACGAGCCCACTCCCAACAGTGCAGAGTTAAAAAGTAAGACAAATATTTGCTAAATAAAAAAGGAAATAGTAACACAATTCGAACAATAATGAGGCGATATACAAGGAGTACCGGTACCGAGTCAATGTGCAGCGGTACGAGGTAATTGAGGTAATTGAGGTAATTGAGGTAATTGAGGTAATTGAGGTAATTGAGGTAAATGAGGTAATTGAGGTAATTGAGGTAATTGAGGTAATTGAGGTAATTGAGGTAATACAGTATGTACATGTAGGTAGGGGTAAAAGTGACTAGGCAATCAGGATATATATATATATATATAAAATTAACAGAGCAGCAACAGCGTGTGTGTGTGTGTGTGTGAGCATATGAAGTGTGTGTGTGTGTATATGTTGGAGTATCAGTGTAGTATGTGTGAGTGTGTGGGTAGTGTCTAGTGAGTGTGCATAGAGTCAGTGCAAGGGAGTCAGTTCAAAACAATTAAGATAAAGAAATTATGTAAATTGTCTGGGTAGCCATTTGGTAAACTGTTCAGTAATCTTATGGCTTGGGGATAGAAGCTGTTCAGGTGCCTTTTAGTCACAGACTTGGCACTCCGGTACTGATTACTGTGTGGTAGCAGAGAGAACAGTCTATGACTGGGTGGTTGGAGTCTTTTTAGGGCCTTCCTCTGACACAGCCTGGTATAGAGGTTTTGGATGGCAGGGGAGTTCGGTCCCAGTGATATACTGGGCTGTACGCATTACCTTCTGTAGCACCTTGCGGTCAGTTGCCATACCAAGTGATGATGTAGCCAATCAAGATTCTCTTCATGGTGCAGCTGTAGAACATTTTGAGGATCTGGGCACATGCCAAATCTTTTCAGCCTACTGAGGGGGAAAAGGCGTTATCGTGTCCTCTTCATTACTGTGTTGGTGTCTTTGGACCATGGTAGGGCCTTAGTGATGTGGCCAACGAGGAAACCTGAAGCTCATGAGCGCCATCGATGTGAATGGGGGCGTGTTCGGCCCTCCGTTTCCCTCCTTTGTCGTGCCCACGTTGAAGGACATTTTGTAGTCCTGGTAACACACTGCCAGGTCTCTGACCTCCTCCCTATATGCTGCATCATCGTCGCCAGTGATCAGGCCTACCACTGTTGTGTCATCTGCAAACTTAATGATGATGTTGGAGTTGTGCGTGGCCACGTGGTTGTGGGTGAATAGGGAGCACAGGAGGGGACTGAGCACACACCCCTGTGTTGAGGGTCAATGTGGCGGATGTGTTGTTGCCTACCCTATCCACCTGAGGGTGGCCCATCAGGAAGTCCAGGATCCAGAGCGAGGTGTTCAGTCCCAGGGTCCTTAGCTTAGTGATGAGCTTGTAGAGCATTTTGGTGTTGAACACTGAGCTGTAGTCAATGAACAGCATTCTCATGTCAGTGGTCCTTTTGTCCAGGTGGGGAAGGGAAGTGTGGAGTGCAATTAGAGATTGCATCATCTGTGGATATGTTGGGGTGGTATATGAATTGGGTCCAGGATTTCTGGGATGATGGTGTTGATGTAAGACATGACCAGCCTCTGGCTACAGATGTGAGTGCTATGGTTGGTAGTCACATAGTCAAGTTTACCTTGGCGTTCTTAGGCACACGAAGCATGGTGGTATGCTTGAAACATGTAGGTATTACAGACTGGGTCAGAGAGAGGTTGAACATGTCAGTGAAGACACTTGTCAGCACAATCCGTCTGGCCCTGTGGACTTTTGAATGTTAACCTGTTTAAAAGTCTTACTCACATCGGCTAAGGAGAGCATGATCATACAGTCGTCCGGAAAAGCTGGTGCTCTCACACATGGTTCAGTGTTGCTTGCCTCGAGTTGAGCATATAAGGCATTTAGCTTGTCTGGTAGGGTTGCATCAATGGGCAGCTCTCAGCTGGGCTTCCCTTTGTAAAACGTGATAGTTTGCAAGCCCTGCCACATCTGACGAGAGCCAGAGCCAGTGTAGTAGGATTTGATCTTAGTCCTTTATTGCCGCTTTGCATGTTTGATGGTTTGTCGGAGGATGTAGAGGGATTTATTATAAGTGTCCAGATTAGTGTCCGCCTTTAGCTCATTGCGGATGTTGCCTGTAATCCATGGGTTCTGGTTGGGATATGTACGGTGGTCTTATATGGTCTTATTATTGAAGCAGGTGACTGATGTGGTAAACTCCTCAATGGCATCCAGATGAATCCCAGAACATATTCCAGTCTGTGCTAGGCAAACAGTCCTGCTTCATCGGACCACTTCCATCTTGAGCGTGTCACTGGTACTTCCTGTTTGAGTTTTTGCTTGTAAGCAGGAATCAGGAGGATAAAGTTATGGTCCGATTTGCCAAATGGAGAGCCGGGGAGAGCTTTGTATGTGTTTCTGTGTATGGAGTAAATGTAATCTAGAGTTGTTATCCCTCTAATTGCACAGGTGACATGCCGAAATGAGGTAAAACGGATTTCAGTTTTCCTGCATTAAAATCACCGGCCACTAGGAGCGCCGCCTCTGGATGAGCATTTTCTTGTTTGTTTATGGCCCTATACAGCTCGTTGAACTCCCAGCTAGGCCAATCACCACCTGCACCGTGCTCTTTGGCCCTCTTACCTCTCAACTGCCAAGTCTTTGTCTCAGCCAGCTCTCCTCTCCACTCATTACCATGGGAACCAAAAGTGTGCTTTTGGAAATCTGGCATAAATATGTATTTTTATGTGTCAGTGTCTATTCATTTGGTAGAACTGTATTATTTGAAGCCAGACCTTGTATGACTGTTATGATGGTAATATAATGTTTCAGTATAATGAAACATGGTGTAATTGTCACCTGAAAAGACTGGTCTGACAGATTTAAGGGATATTTTAGACTCTTTTCTCCCATTCATATTGTCCTTTTTTTTGTAGATGATTGTGAACTCATACTCTATATACCCCAGCTCAGTATTTTCCACCAATTAAAAGCCATTATGTGAGAGCTGGGGTAATCTGACCCGCGGCTGGTACTGGTTAATGCAGCTGTATGTTTGTGCCTGTGCATGCGCGTGTATGCGTGTGCTGTGTGCATGTGTATGTATTGAATTTGTAGTGTAGGCTATATCCATGTATGTAGAAGATATACATAGCTTTCCCAAATGATTTATACACAGCAGTGCATCACTCTCACCAGTCCTAACCCTGCCCCTTTCATAGCGCTCATGTTTAAAGGACAATACTGCAACTTTTCAACTTGATATTCCTTATCTCCAGCACCAAACCAGTGTCTACATATGTGAAAACAGCACGTTTCTATGATCTGTGGTTAAAAAGATAGAAGAAAGGTCCTATACAAATGCTTCTATGTAATATCTATGAGTTTCTTACCAGGGGGAGGGTCTTTTCTTGCTCCCCACATCAGCATGAATCACATAATGTTTGACAGGCACTGCTTTTAAAGTGTTGTAAAGTTTGATGATGTCATCCGGTATACATTTTTCACTTTATATTTTTTAGAAATGCGCCGTTTTCACATACAGTGGGGAGAACAAATATTTGATTCACTGCCGATTTTGCAGGTTTTCCTACTTACAAAGCATGTAGAGGTCTAATGTTTTAATCATAGGTACACTTCAACTGTCAGAGACGGAATCTAAAACAAAAATCCAGAAAATCACATTGTATGATTTTTAAGTAATTCATTTGCCTTTTATTGCATGACATAAGTATTTGATACATCAGAAAAGCAGAACTTAATATTTGGTACAGAAACCTTTGTTTGCAATTACAGAGATCATACGTTTCCTGTAGTTCTTGACCAGGTTTGCACACACTGCAGCAGGGATTTTGGCCGCTGAGCAATACGGACCTTCAGCTCCCTCCAAAGATTTTCTATTGGGTTTTCCACCTCCATGCTTCACGGTTGGGATGGTGTTCTTGGGGTTATACTCATCCTTCTTCTTCCTCCAAACACGGTGAGTGGAGTTTAGAACAAAAAGCTCTATTTTTGTCTCATCAGACCACATGACCTTCTCCCATTCCTCCTCTGGATCATCCAGATGGTCATTGGCAAACTTCAGACGGGCCTGGACATGCGCTGGCTTGAGCAGGTGGACCTTGCGTGTGCTGCAGGATTTTAATCCATGATGGCGTAGTGTGTTACTAATGGTTTTCTTTACTTTCTGTGGGCCCAGCTCTCTTCAGGTCCTTGACCAGGTCATGCTGTGTAGTTCTGGACTGATCCCTCACCTTTCTCATGATCATTGATGCCCCCGAGTTGAGATCTTGCATGGAGCCCCAGACCGAGGGTGATTGACCGTCATCTTGAACTTCTTCCATTTGCTAATAATTGCGCCAACAGTTGTTGCCTTCTCACCAAGCTGCTTGACTATTGTCCTGTAGCCCATCCCAGCCTTGTGCAGATCTACAATTTTATCCCTGATGTCCTTACACAGCTCTCTGGTCTTGGCCATTGTGGAGAGGTTGGAGTCTGTTTGATTGAGTGTGTGGACAGGTGCCTTTTATACAGGTAACGAGTTCAAACAGGTGCAGTTAATACAGGTAATGAGTGGAGAACAGGAGGGCTTCTTAAAGAAAAACGAACAGGTCTGTGAGAGCCAGAATTCTTACTGGTTGGTAGATGATCAAATACTTATGTCATGCAATAAAATGCATATTATTTACTTAAAAATCATACAATGTGATTTTCTGGATTTTTGTTTCAGATTCCGTCTCTCACAGTTGAAGTGTACCTATGATAAAAATGACAGACCACTACATGCTTTGTAAGTAGGAAAACCTGCAAAATCGGCAGTGTATCAAATACTTGTTCTCTCCACTGTATGTAGACACTGGTATTGTTCTGGAGATAATGAGGTAGGTAGAGAGAGAGGTAGAGAGAGAGGTAGAGAGCTTACGTTTGCTGTTCAATCTCTGAACACTATGGAGGTGTATACTACTGTAGATGTGGGCTGTAGGTTTGTATGTAAACCATTTATTGTTACCACCTGTATTCAGCATGGAGTCATTACAGTATGAATCTCCACACAGGATGCTTCTTAAATGACATCCTATTCCATATTTAGTGTAGGGCAGGGAGTATTCAACTCTTACATTACGATGTCCAGAGTCTGCTGGTTTTCATTCCAACCTGATAATGAATTGCATCCAACAGGTCTAAATGAGTTCCTGACTAGAGCGAAACAATGAGAAAGTGCAGTGGAACTAGCTTCGAGGTCCAGAGTTGAGTTTTAGTGATGTATGGAATAGGCTGCCATTTGGGATGCAGAGAGCTGCGAGCCATCAGTCACCTCCTCAGCCACATAGGCAGCAGTGTTGGCTCTAGCTAGCCTTTATCTGGGCTCGTCAGGAGCTCCACGCTGAACACAGGTCAGTTATTACTGCTAGCTGCAGCTCCCTGATAAGATCAAAGGAGAAGCCGGGCTGAGTTGGGAGATGTGTGCCGCCGCTCTCCCTTTGGCCCGAGCACAGTTTGTCACGTATTCATCTGCCGTAATGTCACAACTTCCTCAGCGCGTTAGAAGTCCTTCCCCATTTTCAGTAGTGCAACGAGGACAATCAACAACAACAAAAATTGTGGGGGGGGAATTCTCCCATCTACCATGTTTCTTCCCAGTCAACAGTGATTTTTCACTGTTCTTTTTGTTGTTGCCTGACTTTCTTCCTACTGTATCTATCCTTCCTATTTTAAAATGTTTTCTTCAAAGACTGATTCTTTAGTGTCACAGGCTTGAAGCAGTGCAATTTTTCATGATAGAAAAAGGTAGGGACAGCCACTTAGGCACATCAGTGCAATATCCTATGACAAGGCAGAGAATGGAGATTAGCATGTGTTAGAATGGAGAATAGGAGCAGGTTAGAGAGTTACTGGCTTCTCTCCAGCTAGCTGTAACCATGAATAATGGCATAGATCAAATTAGAGTGTACAGCTCTTGTCTGAATACTCTTTTAAACCACAGGCGTGGATGAAATAAAATAGAAGACTGCATCACCTGTTTCCAGCTGTAGAGTGAGTCAGCATCGACACAGGCTGTTAACTTCCCGTTGTAGGTTTTATAACCTGTCTTGGATGTAAGTAGTGTTCCTGGCTTGTTGTGAACCTCCTAATTATAGTTCCACAATGTGTTCTTCGAAGGTTAATTCAAAGTCAATCCAACATCCTTATTGTTTTAAACAGCCAACAAGCCATCTGTTGTCTTTATGCCAGAATTTGTAGGCTGCAAATCACATGAATTTCATCCTAGACAAGAAAACAGCAGGCTGTGAGGCTTGTTTTTCATTTATTTTTTATAGCCAACTCTCCCATGGTGAACTGGGAACTTTCTGTATGGAAGACTGTGGAAACGTCTGTTCAATACACATTGTATATAATCTGGATCTGGATCAGAATGGACCTGAATCAATCTACTGTATGTACAACACAGTGCATACACATAGCCAAGTATGCTAGACCAGTGACATCACATTGAAGCCATGGCACCCTTTTTCCTATATAGTGCACTACTTTTGACCAGGACCATTTAGGATGCAGACATAGTAATCAGTCCCCTTTAATGTTGTTGTCTGACATCTTCCCTCTCTCTCCTCCAGAGTGAAGTCGAAGGATGGCGTGGCATTCCTGGGGGCGAGGGCCAGTGACCCAGTCCTGTGGACAGTGAGTCAGGATGTGAGGAGCGAGGGACACAGGGTCATCACCCTTCACTGTCACCGCAAGGAGAACACCTTCGGTCAGAGGTCAGTGGCACCTGGTTCTTGTTGATTACGATTCAACACACTGTAATAGCAGATTTGATGGATTATGGGTAGGGCCAGGAGTTTTCCGGGTCAGGCCATGTGGTCTGGGAAAATGGGCCCTAATGATGTATTATGGGCTAAAGCAACTGTCATGGTGTGCTGCTTAGTCAGCAGACTCAGTTCAACGATGTTCATGAATAACAATAATGTTGTTAGAACCCCGAACAACCCCCTCCCAAAGAGACAACTCATTAATAATAACAATAATGTTGTTAGAACCCTGAATAACCCCCTCCCAAAGAGACAACTCATTAATAATAACAATAATGTTGTTAGAACCCCGAACAACCCCTCCCAAAGAGACAACTCATTAATAATAACAATAATGTTGTTAGAACCCTGAACAACCCCTCCCAAAGAGACAACTCATTAATAATAACAATAATGTTGTTAGAACCCTGAACAACCCCCTCCCAAAGAGACAACTCATTAATAATAACAATAATGTTGTTAGAACCCTGAACAACCCCCTCCCAAAGAGACAACTCATTAATAATAACAATAATGTCGTTAGAACCCCGAACAACCCCCTCCCAAAGAGACAACTCATTAATAATAACAATAATGTTGTTAGAACCCTGAACAACCCCCTCCCAAAGAGACAACTCATTAATAATAACAATAATGTCGTTAGAACCCCGAACAACCCCTCCCAAAGAGACAACTCATTAATAATAACAATAATGTTGTTAGAACCCCGAACAACCCCTCCCAAAGAGACAACTCATTAATAATAACAATAATGTTGTTAGAACCCCGAACAACCCCCTCCCAAAGAGACAACTCATTAATAATAACAATAATGTTGTTAGAACCCTGAACAACCCCCTCCCAAAGAGACAACTCATTAATAATAACAATTTCACTACTGAGCAACTGAAATTCTGAGCTAAACTTTAGTGCACTTGTCTCCCATTGGACTCTGTTTCAATTTATACAGTGGGGAAGGTTGTCTAACTAATTTGTTTTGCTTTTGGGAGGGTTGTGTGATTTTTTTTTTATTGGGCACATGGCTTTTCCCCATTTTACAGGTTTTACTATATAATGTCTTCCATATAGCCAAATATCCTAATCTGGTTGCATGCACCTCCTCTATTAAGGTGCTTTGGTACTTCCTTTATGCACTACACTTTTCTGCGCGCATACTCAGTATCCTATTTATAAACAAAGTTTACTACAGTTATTGCTATTTGTGTTGGTAATCATTATGTTTGAGGGGGGAGGTTGTGCAATTTATTTTACAGTGCAAGGGGAGGGTCATGTGGAAATATTTTAAACGTTGAAGAGGGGGGTGCATTTTTTTATGACACCTAGAGTATGACCAAATTTCGAACTGTCCCTTATGTGTCTCATATTACCAGCCCTCTCCCCTGCAGTGGTGTGGGATTACTGGTCAGCTTAGTGCTGTGATGATTGACAGCCACATTCACTGCTCCTTAGCATACTCTCTGTCCCTATGGTCTACCCCCTGGTGGCATTTACATAACTTACATTCATCTCATGAATACGTATTAGTATGAGTCAGTATGAGTCAGTCCCCAGTTACTGGCTAAAAACAACGGCAACACTTTCCAATGTTAATTAAGTGGAGTTTATTTGTGATTTTTTCTATCAAACATTAATTATAGAAATCTGTGTGAGAAACTTCCTCAGCGATGACGTGTCAGTTTAGAGATAAGGAAGTAGTGAGCAGGCTGGCATTTATTGGGATGACTCATGTACTGGAGGCACCTCTGCAGAGTGGTCACTAGCTGGTACAGCCACAAAGTCATGAAATCTGATGTTAAACCCAACCCTTAAAGGCACATTATGCATAAATCCCTCCACCATTTCCTGGTTGCTAAAATTATAATAGTTTGCCTAATTTCAGTTTATGTATAAATAAAACTACTGTGAAATATATTTTCAATAACCAAAAATATTGTATTTTCAGCTGTTTGAAGCTGGTGTGCAAAACCGAAAGTAGAAGACACAAAAATATTTAAACAGGAAGCATAGAAATAGCACATAGAACAGATCCACCGCTTCTTAGACTTCCTTTCAATGAAAATGACAGATCTATAACTCACCCAAAAAGTTACATATTGCAGCTTTAACCCTAACCTTAACCACACAGCAAACCCTAATGACTAACCCTAGCCTTAAATAAATATATTTTCATGAATTTCTACGATATAGCCAATTTTGACTTTTCAGCTGGTAAACATCAACCTGAAAGTAGCGAGGGAGTTGGAGAAGTGTTACGGACGGAGATGTCAAGAATTCATGGTGGTGAGGCTTTCTTGTGCTCGAGGAGAGGAAACATTAACAGACCAATTTTGACTCCTTGCTTGTGGACCTCTTTACAAATTCTATTCAAGTACTGTACTGTTATTAGATTGCTTTTTCCCTCTCTTCCTTGAAATTCAGATCGTACAGGGAGATGTCTAAAGAAGATATATATTTGTTGTGTTTACTGTGTTTTCATAGTTACATTTCGTGTCGAGCAACATAAGTGATTCAGTTTGGGCGCTGCCAATTACTCTTAAGTTACAGTCGAATGGGTAAAGAAATGTTTAGACCTGAAGCATATCTCTCTTAGACTTTGTAAAGCTATTAGGTTTTCCAAAGTTCACCAAGAGGATATTATTGTTTATTACAGCCTACCTGAAACCAAACACACAGCAATGTGTATACACACTACACAGTAATGTAGTAATACGTGTGCGTGTGTCACATGACCCTGCCTCTCAGAGTATATAAAGACACAGAAAGGTCACATTGTGTCCATAAGCCTCTAACATAATCAGCGGTGACATTTATCACAGCGCACTACGCTTTATTACGGGCGACAGGTTCAGTCCACATCACTGCGTTCTGTATCAGAAAGTGTGTTGGCCCTCTTTGAAGTCTCATAGATCGATGCATTGCTTTCTTTTTGTTTATAAAGCTCTTTTAGGGACAGTTCGAAATTTACTGGGGCGGGGTGACTGGTCCAAAAGAGGGGAGGGTTGTCTATCTTTTTTTCAGTGGTTGAAATTCCCTATTTTGCAGGTTTTACTATATAATTTCTTCCATATAGCCAAATTTCCTCATCTTCTTGCATGCGCCTCCCCTATCAAAGTGTTTTGGGATACAGTCAACTTTATCCTGCCCTCTATCCGTAATGACAATAGTGATAGGTGGATCATTTGTCCATATCTGCAAAAGGTTAACTAGCAATCATACCACACATTAAATAATTCAAATCTGCAACAACTTTCTATATAAATCCACAAGAACTGTCACGGCCTGACCTTAGAGAGCTTTTTATGTCTTTATGTCTCTATTTTGGTTTGGTCAGGGTGTGATTTGGGTGGGCATTCTATGTTCCTTTTTCTAGTTTTGTTATTTCCAGGTTGGCCGGGTATGGTTCTCAATCAGGGACAGCTGACTATCGTTGTCTCTGATTGGGAACCATACTTAGGTAGCTTTTTCCCACCTATGCTTTGTGGGTAGTTATTTTCTGTTTAGTGTTTTCTGCACCTGACAGGACTGTTTCGGTTTTGTTTATTCTCTTTGTTATTTTGTTATAGTGTTCAGTTTCAATAAAAAGCATACCATGCTGCACTTTGGTCCAATTCCTCTTCTTCAGACGATGACTCCCGTTACAAGAGCATGGAGGAATAGCTGATAGGCAGCAGAGAGGCTAGGTGAGCCATTGCGCATGAAAGAGTCAAGACACGCAGCTGAAAAAGCTCCCTATTGATCTTGTTGCGGCCATAAAAATTGTATTTACTATATAATGGGTGCCCCTCTTCAGATTGCTTGCTATATGCTTGCTATATGAGCCACATTACAATTCCCAGCAAGTGGGTTATCCCTATTGGCACAATGCATAGGATTTGTCTTTCACGCCGTTCGCTACAATACCAAAAGGCTCAAATCTATTGGTGATGTCGCTATATACAGTTGAACTCGGAAGTTTACAAACATTTAGATTGGAGTCATTAAAACTGTTTTTCAACCACTCCACACATTTCTTGTTGACAAACTATAGTTTTGGCAAGTCATTTAGGACATCTGCTTTGTGCATGACACAAGTCATTTTTCCAACAATTGTTTACAGACAGATTACTTCACTTATAATTCACTGTATCACAATTCCAGTGGGTCAGAAGTTTACATACACTAAACTTCTGATAGGCTAATTGACATAATTTGAGACAATTGGAGGTGTACCTGTGACTGTATTTCAAGGCCTACCTTCAAACTCAGTTCCTCTTTACTTGACATCATTGGAAAATCAAAAGAAATCAGCCAAGACCTCAGAAAAATAATTGTAGACCTCCACAAGTCTGGTTCATCCCTGGGAGCAATTTCCAAACGCCTGAAGGTACCACGTTCATCTGTACAAAAAATTGTACGCAAGTATAAACACCATGGGATCATGCAGTCGTCATACCGCTGAGGAAGGAGACGCGTTCTGTCTCCTAGAGATGAACATACTTTGGTGCGAAATGTGCAAATCAATCCCAGAACAACAGCAAAGGACCTTGAAGATGCTGGAGGAAACGGGTACAAAAGTATCATATCCACAGTAAAACGAGTCCTATATCGACATAACCTGAAAGGCCACTCAGCATGGAAGAAGCCACTGCTACCAAATACTAATTGCGTGTATGTAATATTCTGACCTACTGGGATGTGATGAAAGAAATAAAAACATTTCACATTTGTAAATAAACTTTTACTAGGACTTAATGTCAGGAATTGTGAAAACGTTTGTTTAAATGTTTTTGGCTAAGGTGTATTTAAACTTCCGACTTCAACTGTATGTACAGTCCCAGTCAAACTATTTTTTTTACGTTGTAGAATAATAGTGAAGATGTCAAAGCTATGAAATAACACATATGGAATCCTGTAGTAACCAAAAAAGTGTTAAACAACTCAAAATATATTTTAGATTTTTCAAAGTAGCCACTCTTAACTTTTCAGGTATTTTCATATCTGCTCAATAGACTTCTGATTATTGAATTCTTCTTTACCTCACGTTAGTCTCATTTCAAACGTTGTAAATAGTTGGTTATCTGCACGAACCCAGTCTTCACTATGAGTCATCCACACATCAATTGTCTTAAATAATTTATTTATTAACTAACTAAACAATCACAGAAGTGCACACACAAACAAACAAAGTAAATATGGTTACAAGAAATGATAGGGGAATGTGCCCGGCATGGCGGCTTGGTGTACAAAAGGGAATTGGGGGACGACTGAGATAAGACAACACACAGTTGATAATTATAACAATTGAAATGCTAATCCTTTGCACATGAACGCTCACTCATTCGGGAACAATTGCAATCAATATATATATTTACGCTCAGTGTGTCGTCGGGGTCTCTGTTGAAATGTTTGTTTCTGTTGGAGAGTTTGTCCGCCCTCTCTGTCGTGGTTAGAATAGATAGTTCAGAGTGACATTCATTCATGTCGTTATGGATAGATGTTTTGGCGGTTGTCGGTATCATTGAACGCGAAGACAGAATTCCTAGCTGCAGACTAGTAATTAATATCAAAGACTTGTACTTATTCTGTCGGTATCGATAGTCTAAGAGTTGAACCACGTGCGATGGTTAAAAGATTCAGCAGTCTGGTCTGCAACCTTTGTCCTCTCATAATTGAGAGCAACATGGTCTGTTGAGAAATTCAAGGTGGGGGAATTGCAGAAAAGGGCCTGTCCCAGGATGCCCGACCATAACGGCTCATGGGCGGTCCTCTGATTTAGTTAAACTCCAAAGGGAATTGGAGTTTCCTTCATTAAACAGTCCAAAATCACATTACACAATTTCACAAACAGTATCATCCTCACTCATTCATCTTATACAACAATTAGATCTAAGCCTCATATCTGAGGCTATTATATAAACAGCGTTATGGTAATGTGGCCGTATTGTCTCCCATGAGTTTCACAAAATTGTACCAAACGGACCAGTTTGTAGCTGGGTTCTTCACCGATCTTTTATACCTTCTCCAGAACATAAATGTGGTTTGGTTTTCCAGTTCTGTGAGGTGGAAGAAATTCCTTTGTTCTCTATGAAAATTCACTCTGTCTCTATACTGTGGCCATGAGGAGATAATCTCCTCCAGGAATTTACGACCTCTCTCTGACCACAGCAGCCTGGGTGTAGGAGACAGGGAGAGGGGGATGGGGCTTGCTGTACGCAAAGAGGGCAACGTCATGACACCAGCCACCCCAGTCATAGACTGTTCTCTCTACTACCACATGGCAAGCGGTACCGGAGTGCCAAGTCTAGGACAAAAAGGCTTCTCAACAGTTTTTACCCCCAAGCCACAAGACTCCTGAACAGGTAATCAAATGGCTACCATGACTATTTGCATTGTGTGCCCCCCCAACCCCTCTTTTCACGCTGCTGCTACTCTCTGTTTATCATATATGCATAGTCACTTTAACTATACATTCACATACATACTACCTCAATTGGAAATTGAGGATCTTTTCTTTGGGGGTTCTAATCTCCCCGGTGTACATGCACCAAACATCCATAGGCTGGAGCCACCTGGAAGCTCTGTGCATGTACATATAAAGAGAACTAAATAGGGAACTCAACAGTGTGTTAGGCTGAGAAACATTATTTAGATGGCTGTTTAATTGTTGTTGAAAGCTTGAAATGGACACAATTCCAAGGGACCTTGTTTCTACACACACACACACACACACACTTTGTTTCTAACACACACACACACACACACTTTGTTTCTAACACACACACACACACACACACACACACACACACACACTAACACACACACACACACACACACACCTTGACCTTGTTTCTAACACACACACACACACACACTTGACCTTGTTTCACACACACACACACACACACACACACACACACACACACACACACACACACACACACGCTTCATAGATAGCAACCATAAGGACAATAAAACTGGGGGTGTGGGGCCATACTCTTTCAAAAGTTCAAACACAGAACCCCCAGTTCAACCATGTCCCTCGACATCAATCAGCATGACAACTTCAAAGGATGCAATATAGATATAAAATAACATACCCTCTAACACGTGACCACAGGAACAGGATGTCCTGGCCGGAGGCCCATATTTGGACATGTATACGTCATCATGGACACAGGGTCATAAATCTAAATTTTGACCCGTGCCGTCTACTTTATTCTCTCCTGAGGACAGCAATGACGCCGGGGTTCACGGCCACAGAAAGCCCAAAGACAGCCCCAAGATCTTTGTGGGTAGGGGCACAAGGGTTGACCGGTCGAGCCGAGGAGAGTGCCAGAACCTGAATGGCAAAATCTGAAGGAGCGTGTCGTCAGACCATGGCCACAGAAACCCCAAGATTGTTTTTTAGGGGAGGGGGAGATGGAGCTGGCGGCTGAGCCGCAGGAAGAGCCAGAGACGGTTAAGGAGGCAATGGAGAATTTGGGAGAGAAAGAGATGAGAAAGATGTTGTGCAAGTGTGTTCTGCTCAACATCCGACCAGAGGATCCGGTTAGCAGGCTGGTGCAACCTGTACCGGCTCCACGCTTCTGGCCTTCAGTGGGCCTCCCCAGTCCGGTACGTACTGTGCCACCTCCCCGCACTCGCTCTGAAGTGCGGGTCACCAGTCCGGTGCCACCTGTACCGGCCCCACGCATCAGGCCTCCAGGACGCCTCCCCAGTCCGGTACATCCTGTGCCTCCTCCCCGCACTCGCCCTGAAGTGTGTCACCAGTCCGGTGCCACCTGTGCCGGCCCCACGCATCAGGCCTCCAGTACGCCTCCCCAGTTTGGTACGTCCTGTGCCAGCTCCCCGCACTCGCCCTGAAGTGCGTGTCACCAGTCCGGTGCCACCTGTACCGGCTCCACGCACAAGGCCTCCAGTGCGCATTCACATTCCAGAGCTTCCGGCGACGGTTCCCAGTCCGGAACCTCCTGAGACTGTCCACGGTCCGGAACCTCCAGCGTCGGTCCACGGTCCAGAACCTCCAGCGACGGTCAATGGTCCGGAACCTCCAGCGACGGTCCGGAGTTTCCAGGCAGGGCGTCCAGTCCTGCCGCAGGGCAGGAGCCTTCCTCTGCACCGGTGTCTAGTCCAAGCACGGTGTCCAGTCCAGCTCCATGGCAGGAGCCCTCCGCTGCGCTGGTGTCCAGTCCAGACACGGCGTCCAGTCCCGCTCCTAGGCCAGAGCCTTCCTCAGCGCCGGTGCCCATTCTGGGCACGTCGTTCAGCCCGGCGCCATGGGCGGATCCGGGGTCTGGGGGTGGGGGGGATACGACCTGCACCGGAGCCGCCACCGACACTAGTCACACCCCCTAACCCTCCCATTTGGTTTCAGGTGTTTTGTTGGTTTAGTTCCCAACTAGAGGCAGCTGGTAATCGTTGCCTCTAATTGGGGATCACATTTAAGTAGCTGATTTTCCCAACTGTGTTTGTGAGATATTATTTTGTGTTTTGTGCATGTGCACCACGTAGTCACGTTTTGTTGTTAGTTTATTGATTTATTTGTTTTGTTCTTGCTAAGTTTCACTTTATATTAAATATGTGGAACTCAACATCCGCTGCGCCTTGGTCCGTCTCTACACACATTCGTGACACAACCTGACTAACCCGTGTCTGTATGTAACTTCGCTACTTTCATAGCCTCACTACTGTTTCTAGCCTGTCTTTTTACTGCTTTATTTCTTTACCTACCTATTGTTCACCTAATACCTTTTTTTGCACTATTGGTTAGATCCTGTAAGTAAGCATTTCACTGTAAGGTCTACACCTGTTGTATTCAGGGCACGTGACAAATACATTTTGATTTGATTTGAAACCGTCTCAATTGGGTTGAGGTCGGGTGATTGAGTAGGCCAGGTGATCTGATGCAGCACTCTGCAAAAGTCCTGTTATTTGAATGTTTCATTCCATTTGGATCAGTTGTGGATCTACTCTCGACAGATTATACGTTTTAGAAAGGCATAGTACAGGACAGTCTGACTGTATTTTTACTTGTGATACTGATGCGCTGTCTGTTGCTGTTCATCATTCTCGCAAGCAGCCACATAGGCCTAGGCTCCCAGCAGTCCCAGCTATTCAGGAAAGCTTAACGCCATTCTGCCTCCAATCCAAACGGCCATTCCTCAACCTAGAAACTAGAACTCTTCAATATAGCCTAAATATTTGTCATTTAAATGTTCAAATGTATTACTTTTTTATGTGTGGCATAAACACAACCAGTCACAATGTTTTAATCTGATTAGGCTACTTCAAAAGTCTCCTGTAGTCTAAGTCCGCACGTTCATCCACTCCACTCTAATATAATTCCAGCATACAAACTGCACAACGGCCATTCAGTGAATGGAAAGAGAAGTCTGTTACAAAACACATACGTTTAATGACATTTCGAGATTGTCAAGACAAGCCTTCGATATTGAGTAGAGAGGGATGTATTTTCTGTTTGTCGAGATTAATATACTCTATTTGATTGTGGTGTTGAAAACATAAACCATGATGAAGTGCTCGAAGTCGGTAATCAGAATGCAGTTGGCATAGATACTTGGGGGAAAATTGTTGCATATATTTTATATAATTATGAATATGGCATCAAAATGTGGAAAGTCAGTTTTCCCTCTAGTTGATCATTGTCTGCAGCCGACTATGACGCCAGTGTAATGAGACAGGCAGGGAGAGTGAGCTCGTTCGTGGTGGTCGCCCACCCCTCACACTTCTGGCCCGTAGCCATGCGTGGCATCGAATATGACCCAAAACCAAGCGGAAGTGGTCAAGTCGATATCCACATTTTATAAATACAGGGTTGCTATAGTTATTATTATTTGTGGTGGTAATACTTTTTTAGATGTACTTTTATGAGGGGGAGGGCGTGCACATTTTTGTACAGTACAAGGGGAGGGTCATGTAGAAATCTTTTCAACGTTGGGAGGGTGATTCATTTTTTTTTAATGACCGCCCCCCCTCCAGTAAATTCAGAACTATCCCTTAAAAAAACTCTTGCTGTACCTAACATCATTCATAACCTTTAGACATATGAGTTACCATACCCAGTCTCATGGATGGCTAACTCTAGAAATGCATTTTGTTTCCACAGAGTTAAGTAAACCAGCTTTAAGTTAGTTGTGGAATAATCTCCAAAACTCTCGAAAGTTGGATGAATTGGTGCCTCTGCATTTCAGACAGCTGATTGAGATCCTTTTTTTAAAATGAAGAATGTGTTTGTTTTCTATTTTGCATTGATGTGTATATTTTTGTAATTACAGGGCTCATCTGTAAAATAGACCTTGGTCTCATCATGACTCCCTATCAAAATAAACCTGTGAAGAAAAGAAAATACAATTCAGACTGGTAAAACCAAGGCCCTGGAATTCATCAGGTGTCCTGTACCTCTAAAATTAAATGGGTAGCCGTGTACTGATGGTCTGCTTGGTGCTGTAGCTTTCCAGGAGAGGAGACAGCCTCTCTAAAAAGTTGCCATGTTTCAGCTGTAATGTCTGTATTTTCACCCACCTGACACTGAGATCCCTAAGAAACCAACATTTTTACTTGTACTGTAGATTACCAGATTTCTCTGCTACCGTACTCCTTTTCCTCCCATGGTTGGTGTTAGAGGCAGTATGGTGGTGATTGGGTTCTACGGTCAGAAGGAGTAAGGTTGTGCCGACGTGTGCCTGTGTGTATGTGAGAGAGGGAGAGCGGGAGAGATGAGAAAGAGTAGGTCTAATGTACATTTCAGGTCCGTGGACAGCGTACTGAAGGTTTACTGCTTTATTATACTGATGGAAGTGTGACTGTATAAAACATCTCTCACTTATGATCAGGACTAGATAGTGTCATGAGAAATCCCCCGCATCCTCAATTTGTCTGTTCAACCTGAGCTGAAGCATAATGGATATATTTATGGATCGATAAACATCGACATATAACAGACACATAATGAAAGAGATCATAAAATTAAACCATGTCAGGAGGCAGATGAAAAGAAGACTAACCAATATATGTGCTGTAAAGATTTCCCCCAGGAACTATCATCATCTCTGTTAGCGGAGATGTGTCACGGAGGCCTCAAAGACTGAGGAGAAAAAAGGACCAGAATATTCCAGTCTACTGTAAATTGCCTTTTTGCTCAGTGTCTCTGTGGGGTCCCCAAAATGCTCCCTCTCCCTCTTGTTTTGTTGATATATCTACCTGTGTCTCGCTCTACCCCTCTCTCCTTCCTCATAGAAGTTTGTCACACCCCTTTCTTCCTTTCCTCTCTCCATTTTCTGTCTTTCTCTCCTGCTGTATCTCATTCTTCTCTGTGGTGTTTTTTCCTATTACTCTCAAACTGTGTGAAATGAAAGAAGGAAGCTACTGTGTCTCCACACAATCCTCCACCAATCACAGGCCTCCCTCTTTACACCACACATCCCACCCACACTCTCATCACACAACCAGTCAATCCACAAAGAGCAGCCAAGGAAAATACTGTTATTTCCGGAAAATACACTGAGTACAAAACATTAGGAACATGTTTTTCCATGACATAGACTGACCAGGTGAATCCAGGTGAAAGCTATGATCCCTTATTGATATCATCTGTTAAATCCACTTCAATCAGTGTACATGACGGGGAGGAGACTGGTTAAATAAATATTTTTTTTTAGACATGGATTGGGTATCTGTGTCATTCAGAGGGTGAATGGACAAGATAACTAGAATGGTCCAAACACACGAAGACAGTCGTGAAGAGGGCACGACAAAGCCTATTACCCCTTAGGAAACTAAAAAGATTTGGCATGGGTCCTGAGATCCTCAAAAGGATCTACAGCTGCAACATCGAGAGCATCCTGACTGGTTGCATCACTGCCTGGTGCGGCAATTGCTCGGCCTCTGACCGCAAGGCACTACAGAGGGTAGTGTGTACATCACTGGGGCAACACTGCCTGCCATCCAAGACCTCTACACCAGGCGATGTCAGAGTAAGGCCCTAAAATGGTCAAAGACCCCAGCCTCCCCAGTCATAGACTGTTCTCTCTACTACCACATGGCAAGCGGTACCGGAGTGCCAAGTCTAGGACAAAAAGGCTTCTCAACAGTTTTTACCCCCAAGCCATAAGACTCCTGAACAGGTAATCAAATGGCTACCCAGACTATTTGCATTGTGAGCCTCCGCCAACCCCTTTTTTTACGCTGCTGCTACTCTCAGTTTATGATATATGCATAGTCACTTTAACTATACATTCATGTACATACTACCTCAATTGGGCCGACCAACCAGTGCTCCCACACATTGGCTAACCGGGCTATCTGCATTGTGTCCCACCCACCACCCGCCAACCCCTCTTTTACGCTACTGCTACTCTCTGTTCATCATACATGCATAGTCACTTTAACCATATCTACATGTACCTACTACCTCAATCCACCTGACTAACTGGTGTCTGTATGTAGCCTCTCTACTGTATATAGCTTGTATTTTTACTGTTTTATTTCTTTACCTACCTATTGTTCACCTAATACCTTTTTTACACTATTGGTTAGAGCCTGTAAGTAAGCATTTCACTGTAAGGTCTCTACACCTGTTGTATTCGGTGCACGTGACAAATGAACTTTTATTTGATTATAAAACATTTAAGTGCCTCTGAACGAGGTATGGTAGTAGGTGCGTACTGGTTTGAGTGTGTCAAGAGCTGCGAGACTGCTGGGTTTTTCCACACTCAACAGTTTCCCATGTGTATCAAGAATGGTCCACCACCCAAAGGACATCCAGCTAACTTGACACAACTGTGGGAAGTATTGGAGTCAACATGGGCCAGCATCCATGTGGAATGCTTTTGACTCCATGTGAAGTCCATGCCCTGACGAATTGAGGCTCTTCTGAGGGCAAAAGAGGATGCAACTCAATGGTAGGAAGGTGTACCTAATGTTTTGTACACTCAGTATAGATAGAGTAAATAGTACAGCTCCCTTCTCGTACTAAAATCCCAAATTTTGTGGATTATTTGATTCTCATAACCAATTGATGATTCTCACATGTAAGTGTAAGAATGTCAAAGGGATTTTGACAGGATGTGCAAATGATAGTATATCTGAGTGCATTTGTCAGAGATATCCTTATCATTTAAACAGCATTGAATTTCTCTACCTAAAGCCGCTTTCAATGTCGTTTTAGAGAATTTGGCATTAAATCCAACCGGCCTCACAAACGCAGCTAACGTGTACCTTAAATGTCACCTTTAGACATGATTTTGTCTGGTCTAAAGACAGGTTTGACTTCTATCCTACTGTTGTCCTTTTGTCTCTTGGTCTTTCTTTCTGCCTCTCTTTTTTCCTTCCCTTGTCACTTTCGGAATTTCTGTCTCTCTCTCCCGCAGTCGATCCATCTCCAAATGTTTCATTACCTTGTGGGACCAGAGGAAATGTGCCATGTAATCACCTGTGCCTACCCCATTTCTTCTATTTCTCATAGGCCCCTATACTCTCTTAAAGAAACCGAGCACAATCTCACCAATCCTTTATCCCTATGTGTACATTTCTTACATTTTCTGTGAGTTCCCTAAAAGGTATCTTAAAGAAATAGAGCACATCACTGCAGTCTTTTAAGCCTATTTAAAGTGTTGGGTTTGGATAGACTACCAGACCCTTTTCAGCCATACTCTGTAGTTAGAAGTAGAACTCTTCTACAGGAGAAAACCTGTAGAATACCTTAAGTTTGTAGTGCATTTGATAGACGGAATGTTTCAATCTTACATCCTGTGGGAATCCTATACTGTCTATAGAAAACTGAGAGAGCCCAATCCGTTATAGCATTCTCAGTCTGTGTCATTCTCAGTCAAGTTCTAGTGTGATGGAACATTTTATTGTTTGTGCTTTTAAAAAAAACTGCATTTCTGTGTTCTCTTCGTTTTTCTAATAACCCATTTCTGTGTTCATGCAAGTGACTGATTGAACGAATCTTCACTATCAGTGAAGATAGGTTTGGCAGTACGCCCGGACCCTTGTTTTGAAAAGGATATCTCAGTGTCAAGGTCTCAGCTTCGAGAGAAGAAGCCTCATGAGGTATTGGTCTGTCACATGAATGAAGCAAACGATAATGATGAATTAATTATGAATGATGAATAAGCTAAATCATGCAAATAACTTGTCTGTATATAAGAACTAACGGGACTGCCTTGATAGAGCTCCTGAATCGACATGTGTATTGAGTTAGTTGGAACCTCCCCAGCATGTTGATACTAAAGAATCATTCATTTAAGATTGAAAGAAAGAAAGGGGGATACCTAGTCAGTTGTACAACTGAATGCGTTCAACTGAAATGTGTCTCCCACATTTAACCCAACCTCTCTGAACCAGAGAGGTGCGGGGGGCTGCCATAATCAACATCCACGGTGCCCGGAGAACAGTGGGTTAACTGCCTTGCTCAGAGGCAGAATGACAGATTTTTACCTTGTCAGCTCGGGTATTCGATCCAGCATCCTTTCGGTTACTGGCCCAACGCTCTAACCACTAGGCTACCTGTGTAGAATTTCCACGACACTAGCATTAACTACAGCTATTCACTCAGCTTTTACATGCACCGTCACCAAAAAACATTAGCATCAGCACTCCAAATGCTTTTATTTCCACTTGCTTACTCTGAGTACCCCCTATCCCCCATGCCATTCCTGTTGGTGTAGTCCATTAAACAGGACTGTCTGGACAGAGTTAATGAGGCAGCTGACCCCTGGGTGACCATGTGGTGACCTGCACTCTTACTTCTGCTTCTCCACCTCCTTAATCTGCCAAATATGCGGGACCCCCCCCCCAGAACCATTTTCTCAACCCCTCCCCGGTCTGTGTCCAAAATGGCACCATATTCCCTATATAGTGCATTACTTTTGATCAGGGCCCATAGGAGCTGGAGTTTTAAGCCAAATAATTAAAAACATGCTTCACTATCCAAATACATATGGAGGGGAGTGTAAGAAATAGGGTGCCATTTGGGACACTGCCAAGGTCGCCAGTCCAAATAGCTATTGGAGTGCATGTCCTTTCAACATGCAGATATAGGGGAGAGATACAAGTCAAGGCTGGATGTAAGGAGGAGATGCTATCCATGTAGATGATCTACAGATGTAGGACCTTAATTTGATCACTCGGTTGCAGGACAACTTTCCTGCAATACAGGAAATGTAAAACTTGTGGTGTATTTAAGGTTTGAAAAGGCTTCTGAAGTTTGTCATTTCCAGTTTGAAATGTCAATTGACTTTCCCTTACAAAAAAGGTGTCGATCCTATGAAAATGTCTATTAATCGTAATTGTAGAAAGCCAGTATGACAGTTTGCAATCAGGCTAGAATGGAAGGTGTCTAGGAGAAAAAATATTCAAAAGGTACTCAAAACCATGAATAGGAATAAGCCAAGGAGGCCAAGATGCAAAAATATACTTAAAAACTTTGTGACTCCCCATCCCGGGTCCGGGAGCGTAATGCAACAGAGATAAATCTTCCTAGAAAATCTTCCTATTCATGAAAATCACAAGTGAAATATATTGGAACACAGCTTAGCCTTTTGTTAATCACCGTGTCATCTCAGATTTTCAAAATATGCTTTACAGCCAAAGCTAGACAAGCATTTGTGTAAGTTTATCGATAGACTAGCATAGCATTATGCCTTGCTAGCAGCAGGCAACCTTGTCACGAAAATCAAAAAAGCAATCAAATTAAATCGTTTACCTTTGATGATCTTCTGATGTTTTCACTCACGAGACTCCCAGGTAGATAGCCAAAGTTCATTTTTTCCCAAAGTATTATTTTTGTAGGCGAAATAGCTCCGTTTGTTCTTCACGTTTGGCTGAGAAATCGCCCGGAAATTGCAGTCACGAAAACAGCGAAAAATATTCCAAATTAGCTCCATAATATCAACAGAAACATGGCAAACGTTGTTTATAATCAATCCTCAAGGTGTTTTTCAAATATCTATTCGATAATATATCTGTCGGGACAATTAGTTTTTCAGTAGGACCGATTGGAGTAATGGCTACCTCTGTATTTTACGCGAGAGTCACCCTCGGAGCCATCAGGTGACCACTTACGCAATGTAGCCGCCTACGGCTATTCTTCAACATAAATGCGTAAAACTACGTCACAATGCTGTATACACCTTGGGGAATACGTAGAAAGCGTAAGCTGGTTGATAGCATATTCACAGCTCAATAGGGACTCATTGGAATGCAATGCTTTCAAAATATGGGGCACTTCCGGATTGGATTTTTCTCAGGCTTTCGCCTGCAACATCATTTCTGTTATACTCACAGACAATATCTTTACAGTTTTGGAAACGTTAGAGTGTTTTCTATCCAAAGCTGTCAATGATATGCATATTCTAGCATCTTGTCCTGACAAAATAACGTTTCTTTTCCAAAAATTTAAATACTGCCCCTAGAGTCGCAACAGGTTTTAATTTAATTCATGCTCAAAAGAATACAAAATGTGAAAGTGCAAGTTAATATAACATTTAACTAAAACGGAGTATACATTTCAGCCTTATGCCTTCATCAGTGCTGTACGAACAAATGATGAAGACACATACTTAAAACCGCTAGCGTCCCACCTCGTCAACAGCCAGTGAAACTGCAGGGCGCCAATTTCAAAAACAACAGAAATCCCAAAATTAAAATTCCTCAAACATACATGTATTTTACACCATTTTAAAGATACACTTGTTGTAAATCCAGCCAGAGTGTCCGATTACAAAAAAGGCTTTACGACAAAAGCACACCAAACAATTATGTTAGGTCAGAGCCAAGTCACAGAAAAACACAGCCATTTTTCCCAGCCAAAAAGAGGAGTCACAAAAAGCACAAATAGAGATAAAATGAATGAAAATTTTGATGATCTTCATCAGATGACACTCATAAGACTTCATGTTACACAACACATGTATGTTTTGTTCGGTAAAGTTCATATTTATATCCAAAAATCAGAGTTTACATTGGCGCATTATGTTCAGTAGTTCCAAAACATCCAGTGATTTTGCAGAGAGCCACATCAATTTATAGAAATACTCATAATAAACATTGCTAAAAGATACAAGTGTTACGCATGGAATTTTATATCCACTTCTCCTTAATGGAACCGCTTGTGTCAGATTTTAAAAAAACTTTACGGAAAAAGCAAACCATGCAATAATCTGAGTACAGCGCTCAGACAACAAATCAAGCCATGTTGGAGTCAACAGAAGTCAGAAATAACATTATAAATATTCACTTACCTTTGATGATCTTCATCTGAATGCACTCCCAGGAATCCCTGTTCCTCAATAAATGTTTGTTTTGTTCGATAATGTCCATCATTTATGTCCAAATACGGCCTTGTTGTTCGCGCGTTTAGCCAAGTATTCTAAATTCATGACGCGTGATCATTAGGAGCAGACGAAAAGTAAAAAAGTTCCGTTAGTCTGTAGAAACATGTCAAACGATGTATAGAATCAATCTTTAGGGTGTTTTTAACATAAATCATCAATCATGTACCAACCGGAGAATTCCTTTGTCTTCAGAATTGCAATGGAACGCAAGCTAACTCTCACAACACATGAACGCCTGTCACCAGCTCGTGCCTCTCTGGCAGACCTCTAACTCATTCCCCTCTCATTCGCCCCCACGTCACAGTAGAAACATCAAACAAGGTTCTAATGACTGTTGACATCTAGTGGAAGCCTTAGGAAGTGCAACATGACCCCATAGACACTGTATTCGATAGGCCAAGAGTTGAAAAACTACTAACCACAGATTTTCCACTTCCTGGTTGGATTTTTTCTCAGGTTTCTGCCTGCCATATGAGTTCTGTTATACTCACAGACATCGTTCAAACAGTTTTTTAAACTTCAGAGTGTTTTCTATCCAAATCTACTAATTATATGTATATTCTAGCTTTTATGGCTGAGTAGCAGGCAGTTTAATTTGGGCACGCTTTTCATCCAAAATTGTCAATGCTGTCCCCTACCCTAGAGAAGTGTTAAGGAGACACACCTGCTATGTGATGCAACAGTTGCAAACAGATAGGCGTCCCGTCAATGGGACAGTTGTAAATCATGCAGCGCCTTGTCACGATCACAGATTTTAGAAAAACAACAAATGTCGGTACAAATAAGTGTCTTATATCGGCTGAAAGCTTAAATTCTTGTTAATATCACTGCACTATCCATTTTACAGTAAGCCATGCTATTGTTTGAGGAGAGCTCCTAACAACAAAACACTTTCACTGGGATAGGTTTGATAAATTCACCTCTGAAGGTGAATTGTGTACTTACATTCTGAAATCTAGCTCTGATTTATCATCCAAAGGGTCCCAGAGATAACATGAAGCGTCATTTTGTTAGATAAAATCATTTTTCATGTCCTAAAAAGGTCCAAATAGCATGCACGATGGATTTTGTATTTCCACTCGTTCAATTTGCAAAGAAAGGAATATGTGAAGATCTAACCCGAAACGTTGTTTCAACCAGTCAAATCACTTTCACATGTATTCCTCAGAGATCCTAGAATGTAACCAGACTTCACTATATCATTAGGGGTGTAGTATATCCTGTAGGACACCATATTTGCTCAGAGAGCGACGCCTTCATGGCACGCTGATGAAGCGGGCGGTCTCCACTTGAACAAATAAGCACAAATCGGGGTCAAACAAAGCTAGCTAGATAGTCAATGAGCTGGGCTTTATGAGAGTATCCGGAAACACTGTATCTGTCGTAAAATGTAGCTACTAACCTTGTACAACAGCATGCCTTTTCCTTTTGGACAAGAATATTCAGAGTTAAGTTATGAAAACTGGTTGTTTTGCAAATGCTGAACTTATAATATGGCTACTAATACTGAAAAAGCTAAATCAAAGTCCAAGTATACAGATTTGATGATATTCTTGCAGAAAAATGTAATATGAATGCAAATGTTTCCTTCACGATTTGCCCAAATTTACCTGGGTGACATCACACTAAATGTCATGCAGTTCGCTCATACTTCAAGTTATTCAGCTTTGCATATACAGTGCTGCCATCTTGTTGACACCACCGGAAAAACAACCAGAGTGATGCCTCGAACTGGGACCTTTTTGTTGCATTTCAAAGACGGTGGTAGAATTGTTTTGCTTGTTTTTTTCTTTGTATTTTCTTCCAACAAATCCAACCTGTTATATTCTCCTACATTCAATTCACATTTCCACAAACTTCAAAGTGTTTTCTTTCAAATGGTACCAAGAATATGCATGTCCTTGCTTCAGGGCCTGAGCTACAGGCAGTTAGATTTGGGTACATTACTTTTGGTGAGAAGATTTATTAATTAAGGAGACACACCTGCTGTGCATAACAGGTGCAACCAGATAGTTGCTTAGATACTGGCAAATATGAAGAAAAAAACCTGTGAATGGCACATAAGGAAATGTCTAGCACCTGGTGATTTCAGGTCATTTCTTCTGATGCTCATTGATGTATCACTGTGATGCTCATTGATGCGTAACCGTAGTTGACTGAACGTAATGGGAAAGGGGGATACCTAGTCAGTTGTACAACTGAATGCATTCAACTGAAATGTGTCTTCCACATTTAACCCAACTCCTCTGAAACAGAGAGGTGCATGGGGCTGCCATAATCTACATCCACGTTTTCGGGGACCTAGGGAACAGTGGGTTAACTGCCTTGCTCAGAGGCAGAATGACAGATTTTTACCTTGTCCGCTCAGGGAATCAATCCAGCAACCTTTCGGTTACTGGCCCGCTAGGCTACCTGCAATGCCAGTGTATTGCAAGCAACATGGACAAGACAGTGTATATAGTGATCCACAGGTAATTCATCTGTTGATAGTGTATTCCTTATTTGTGACGAAAGCTCTGAAAGGGTTTCACTTTTCAATACCTGCACAGGCCGCACAATTGCAGCAGGGGAAGAAACCATGGGCATCATCCAGACGTTCGTTAGGAGATTTCGATGCATCATAAGTGTCTGCGTGCACCAGCATGTCCCTGAGGCTGCAGGACCTGGAGTGAGTGAACAGGGGAAGATTATGAAAGGCATCAAAGCCCACAGTTTGCAAATACATGCCAGTGTTGTCCAATAATGTTTTAATGTCAGAGCTGTAAGGAGTGTATGCGGTACAGCACACCACAGAAAGTGATTTATTTTTTGTGACGTTTGCCTTGTAATGCGTCACATCTGTCCATAGCCCGGCCTTTATCGGAAGTCCAAACTTTCTGTGGAGTAACCTCTGTGGAAATTCGATTCAATGATAAAATTCTCATTTCGAATGCAGATGTGTCTGAGTAAGAATTGGCTGTACTGCAAGCACCTCTTCAAAGAGTCAGGGTGGTAGCTTGATGCATGCAGAAGGCCATATTTTTGTCCATTCTTTTGACATCGAGGGTAGTGTAGAATAAATTGTAAATAAAATTACATGTCTAGAAAATGTATTTTGGCAGGGTCACATACCAAACTGAGGTGATTTGGGGTCAACTAAGCCATTGTCATACTGATGGAACGAGCCAAGTTCCATTTTGGTGCTTTTACATATGATAAAAATGTCATCAATATACAGCAGCATTTGTAGAACACAACATTACAAGAAAAAATATTTTTAGAATAGATATATTTATCTTCAATGATGCATATAAAAAGGTTGGTATTTTCATGGGCGAAGGTAGTGCCCATCGATGTGTCCTCGGTATTATAAATAATAATAACAAAAAATTGTTCTTAGTCAGTACCAACTCAGACAGGATTAGGGTCAGCTACAGAGTCTTAGGTAATGGGAAGCCGGTTGTGGGGAATGTTGGTGTACAACAGTGGAGGCTCCTCAGAGGAGGAAGGGGGGATCATTCTCCTCAGTGAATTTCATAAAAATAAAAATAGTTAAACATTAAAAAAGTGATCCTCGATAAAACTATACTAAAAATATTCACGTTACCAAATAATTTATAAAAACACACCGTTTTGCAATGACGGTCTACAGTACCCTCTGCACACTGTAGGTTAGCACCATGTTGTAGCTGGAGGACAGCTAGCTTCTGAGCTCTTCAGAGCTCTTGCAGCATGAACTGACATGTTGTCCACCCAATCAAACGATCAGAGAATGGCCTCCCAAGTGGCACATTGGTCTAAGGCACTCCATTGTAGTGCTTGAGCCGTCACTACAGACCTGGGTTTGATCCCTGGTGACTTCGGTCACCAGTTGTATAGTGTTTCCTTAGACACATTGGTGTGGCTAGCTTCCAGATTAAGCGAGCAGTGTGTCAAGAAGCAGTGTGGCTTGACAGGGTTGTGTTTCAGAAGACTCATGGCTCTTGACCTTTGCCTCTCCTGAGTCTGTATGGGAGTTGCAGCGATGAGACAAGACTGTAACTACCAATTGGGGAGAAACAAAAGAGAAAAAAAGATCAGTGGATGAATCTAGTATGGAAAGCATCAGCTACAGCTAGCTAGCACTGAAATGTATAAAATAGTAGCTGACTCAGATATTTGGTTGTATTTTTTTTAAACGTTCACTTTCATTTAGCTAGAGAATGCAGCTAGCTAGTTTAGCCTACTCCAACCCCCGGCTCAAACAGAAAAGAATACTTTATTAACTAGCTGGCTATGGCTATCCAACAATGGAACTCTTCCAAGTCAAGGTATGCTTTAGGTTTGATTAATTTATTGCCGTAAGCGTAACTGCTGTAGTGGAAATTCTATAGGAAGAGAGACTGGAGATTCTTCAAACAACAACTTTATAATAGGATTAGCAAAAATGGAGCAATCAACAATCATTCAAATAGTTCAGAGTTGAAAAGCCCAAAGAACAGAGTTGGCTTTCAGCTTTTATCGAAAGTACAACCTCTTGTCTACGTGGGAGTTTAGCAGGTGTGTGGAAACAGGGCCGGGGAACAAAGTTGTAAAAAGTAATTTAGCTCATCTGTGCAGATCAAGATGTCAGCTATCGCCACCATTCTCTGTTCCTACCTGCAATTCCCACATAGCTAAATTCCTGCCGATTGTAAACACAGGAGGGTCCCACCTAAACAGCTCATAAATCTGTACGCTCAGATTTATGACTAAGTCACACAAGACACGTTTGTATGAGTAAAAAATACTAGCATACAGTGGGGCAAAAAAGTATTTAGTCAGCACCAATTGTGCAAGTTCTCCAACTTAAAAAGATGAGAGAGGCCTGTAATTTTCATCACAGGTACACTTCAACTATGGCAGACTAAATGAGGGAAAAAAAATCCAGAAAATCACATTGTAGGATTTTTTATTAATTTATTTGCAAATTATGGTGGAAAATAAGTATTTGGTCAATAACAAAGTTTATCTCAATACTTTGTTATATACCTTTTGTTGGCAATGACAGAGGTCAAATGTTTTCTGTAAGTCTTCACAAGGTTTTCACACACTGGAGACTGGCTAGGCCAGAAAACGTTTGAAAACGTCATCTCCAAAAGGGAGCCGTTTAGATAGGGAGGTTTTAGTGAGCAAGAGATAAACCTTACCATCTCTGTAGTCGACAGTGTCCTTGAATGTTCAGTTCTTGTAGGTATTCCTCCATTAGGGACTTCAAATCCTCCTTAAATCTTCTTAATGAGGATTTCAGTTTCTGTTCTTGTTCATCAATGTCTGTCTGAATACTAGTGAGTTCATTCTGTTTGAGGTAAATGACGAGGACAGTTAGGTCCAAAGAAGCCTTCTTAGGCAAACCTCCTGATTGTATCAGCTCAATGTGTGGTCTGATGTGTTTCATGATCTTCCCCTGTTCACTCACTCCAGGTCCCGCAGCCTCAGGGAAATACTGGTGCGTGCAGACACTTATGACTCATCGAAATCACCTAAGGAATGTCTGGATGATCCCCGTGGTTTCTTCCCTGCCTGTACAGGTGTTCAAAAGTGCAATACCTTCAGATCTTTCATCACAAATAAGGAATACACTATCAATAGATTCATTACCTGTGGATCTACTGTAGCAATGTAATCTATCTACTGTCTTGTCCATGTGTCTTGCAATACACTGGCATTACACGCAGACAACTACAGATACGCATCAATGAGCACCGCATTGCCATCAGAAGAAATGACCTGAAATCAGGGCTTAATGAGTAATTGGACCTTGCATGTTTCTTAATATTGTGTCTACACGCACCAGTAAACCCCCGCCATGCCCCCCTTTTTTAGCCTACTTGAGTATTTCATTCATATCTATTGCTTCTGATATTGTTATGTAGCATAGACCATTGTCTTTTTAAATTTTGTGACATTTGAGAATCAACAATTTCTCATGTTCTACATATTCCTTGTTAACATGCATTGACTCACTATTCGCCAGTATCTAATCAACTGTCTGTTTGCACCTGTTGCGCCTTTTACGCATAGCAGGTGTGTCTCCTTAAGTACATGTCTTAATTAAGGCATGAGGCTGAAATGTATGCTCCATTTTTGTTACATTTTTTATAGTACCTTGCACTTTCACTTTTTGTATTCTTTTGAGCATGGATTAAATTAAGTATATTATTTTTGCTTCTCTGCCTCCTTGGGTTATTCCTATTCATGGTTTTGAGTGGGAGTACCTTTTCAACTCTACATTAATTAGAATCCACATAATAAGTCACATTTCCTGTTGCTGCATGATTATTTTCCTGCTGTAGCAAACTGGCTCAAATTAAGATCCTACATCTTTAATGTGATGTCTTAGATATGACATGAGAGGGGGGTGAAGAGGCAGGGGAGATTCTGAGTGGGAGCTGGCAGTATAAATCACAGAGGGAGATTAAATACATTTAATTACATTCACTTTGGACGGCCATTTTGAGAATTTTCATTATTGATGACAGGTCCCCGTAAATAAATCAGCATTTAAAAAAAAAATGATGATCCCATCGGCTTAGGCCACCTGCATTATGGGGCCTTTATGATTTCATAACCATGCGAAGCCCACGCAAAGCGACCAGATTCATACGCCACTCACGCAAATTAAATAATGCGTGATCGATGCCCGGGATCTTTCTAACGATCGCAACGCTCCTCCGCCTGCCTTGCAAATCCTTCTTAATATCAGTAAGTAGAGTGTCACCCATGCATTAGCGCTCACACAGATAAGCATTGGAATGGAAGGATGATAGTTTAAAAGGATTGTGTAATACAGTTAATTCGGAAAGTATCCAGACCCCTTGACCTTTTCCACTTTGTTATGTTATAGCCTTATTCTAAAATTGATTAAATAATTTTTTCCCCTCATCAATCTACAGACAATATCCCATAACGATGAAGCAAAAAGAGGTTTTTAGAATTTTTTGCAAATGTATATACAAAATGTAAAACTGATCTCTGTACTTTGCTCCTTTCATCTTTACCTCGATCCTGACTAGATTCCCAGTCCCTGCCGCTGAAAAAACATCCCCACAGCATGATGCTGCCACCACCATGCTTCACCGTAGGGATAGTGGCAGGTTTCCTCCAGACGGGTTCTTGGTCACCTCCCTGACCAATGCACTTCTCCCCCAATAGCTCAGTTTGGTCGGGCGGCCAGCTCTAGGAAGAGTCTTGGTGGTTCCAAACTTCTTCCATTTATGAATGATGGAGACCACTGTGTTCTTGGAGACCTTCAATGCTGCAGAAATGTTTTGGTACCCTTCCCCAGATCTGTGCCTCGACATAATCCTGTCTCAGAGCTCTACAGACAATTCCTTCAACATCATGGCTTGGTTTTTGCTCTGACATGCACTCTCAACTGTGGACCTTATATAGACTGGTGTGTGCCTTTCCAAATCATGTCCAATCAATTGAATTTACCACAGGTGGACTCCAATCGAGTTGTAGAAACATCTCAAGGATGATCAATGGAAACAAGATGCACCTGAGCTCAATACTTATGTAAATAAGGTATTTTATTTAATACATTTTAGAATAACCCTGTAACGTAACAAAATGTGGAAAAAGGGAAGAGGTCTGAACACTTTCCGAATGCACTGTATCTTCATACGTTTACTGAACTCTTCCTCCACACCCCCTAAACATCCTCATCTCCCTTCTGCATTCAGTGGGACATGGTGCTGGTAGTGTAGAGTGGCTGGGCCTGTGGACTATTGCTACGGAGAGATGACCAAATAACAAGATTACACCTGAGAACTGATCAGAGGTGTCACCCTGCTTAAGGATACAGTGTTACAGTAATTAATGGTGGCCTGGTTCTCCATGCACTCCCACATCCACTCCTATTGGTCATTAACATCCCTGCAACATGATGCACAGCACTGCCAGTCATCATTGGAATCTGATTGCATTGTGGGACGTCAGCTCTAATTCAGAGCAGTAAATGTGGCTCCAATGGCCTCAACTCACCATTGATTAGCTGTTTTCCTTGGCGGTGTGCCTTGAACTTTGCGCATTGGCCTCGGCACTGAATGTCTGAGGGTCTCCTTATAAACTAGAGAGGGCTGGATATCGAACCCCTGCTCCATTCAATCTGCACTCATCATTGTTCTGTCAATGAGGCTTTCCTTGGATGACTCTCCAACACAGCGATCTCTGCCATATCCACATATTGTTGGGTATTCAGAATAGATGTAAATATCAACACATTCATAAACTGCAGATGCAGTAACTGGGAATGAAAAGAGGAAAACATCCGTAATTGAGATTTCATGTGTATATTTATGCCTATAACTTGGGCTAAATGGACACAGCACAGATCCCAAAATACACACAGGCCCTCATATAGAACATATTACTCACCAGCTTCATATGCCTATTTCCCATGGTAACAAATGCACATTGAGAATGATGAATTTCTGCTTCTGCTAATCTAATGCACTGGGGACGGGAGGGAGGGTTCCAGTGCCAGGAACACCACATTGACTGTCTACTCTAGCCGCTCATGTGAGGAAAGAAAGAAAAAAAACTGAAGAGAGGAGGAGAAAGCGAAGGGGAGCTGTCACAATGCACTGGAGGAGGATTGCTTTCCCTAGCGCGGCCCGGGGCCGGTATTACCATATCATGAGAACAATCCATCAAATTGGGGTAAATTGTACATGCTGTTTCAGGGCTATGTATACAGCAGTAATGAGATCATGGATACGATGGAGAGTAGGATGATGCTTCTAGCACGTGCTATGGTTTGATTGTGTGTTAACATGGTACACAGAGAAGAACAGACTCATCCCTCTCATACACTTGTTCATTCATCCGTCCAGAGCTCACTTTTCATCCACTCCGCTGTTAGCTGGGGGGAAAAACATTGTCTCACTCAGTGATGTAGTGGAGAAAAAAATAGGTGGGTAAACTCATTGCTGATCGAGGTGAAAAAATAAACGCTCTCTATACTTTCAAAGCATATTTCCGCAAAAGGTGGGCAAACTGTTGGGCAAAAAAACAAGTGAGTAGAATATCTGAAGTTAAAGACAGCTCGTCTGGCATTTCAGCCCGTTCTCCCTCTCTCGCTAGACGTATACAGCAGTCTTGTATTGTTGATGGCTTGTATTCTTTGTGTAGGCTGTGAACTAGCTGTCATGTCCTTGTTATAATGGTGTACAAACATACAGACATCCCAGCAGGAATTATCCAGTGTCTTCGAGAATCTCTCTCTCTCCCTTTTTCTGACTGTGTGTGTATGCGTGTGTGGACGATACTAGGACAATATTAAGGATATAGTAATATGAAATCCCAGTACTTCCCTGTAACTGTGTTGGTTGGGGGAGAGAGTTGAGTTGCGTGCAGCATCATGTGTGTTGGCCAGGGAATAGAGCTGTGTGTAACACCATGTGTGTTGTCCATTTAGTTGAAGTTCCTTTAATTAGTCCTCCGATGTCATGGACGACTTCCTACAATTACCGATCGAACTTCCATCTTAGCAAACGGGAAGTGGGTAGGGGGCTCTGGGTGGTGCAGGAGTCACTAAACTCACGGTTCCCTTTTTAACAATTCCTCCTCTCAATCATAGAGAACTGCAAATTGTATTAGGTTCCATTAAAAATAAAGATAGCAGCCCGCATCTGAGTGTCTGACATGCATGATCCCCTATTGTGCCGAATGAGAAGTGGAAGAGAAGAGCTGTGTTGTGACTGTTTTGTTGGAGATTCTATTCTCTCAAACTTGAGCGCCAATTTGCATGCGCGCCCGGTGTTTGTGAGTGCACGAGCATGTGATTTTGCGTGTGCATTCCCCTGCTTAATTATGCTGATTGGGGATTGTAACTCATTGCCCCTCACAGCACGGGCTGTATTCCAAACACTTCCAGACACACCCTATCCCTCAGCCCTCAAATTAGGTGGACACTTCTGATGACGTATCATGACGTCTGACGAGTATACACTTGCAGGGAGGAGGGAATCATTTTTAAATGGACCGCCCTTGCCCGCAAATTCGTCACTCGTTCATCTTTCTGATTGAGAGGGGGTCAGATACTTATTTCCCTCATTAAAATGCAAATCAATTTATACCATTTTTGACATGCGTTTTTCTGGATTTTGTTGTTGTTATTCTGTCTCTCTGTTCAAATAAACCTACCATTAAAATTATAGACTGATAATTTCTTTGTCAGTGGGAAAACGTACAAAATCAGAATGACTATTGCCCTGTGTACAAAGCAAGGTTCATACAGAAATTGTTTGTCGAGATCGGTGTGGAAGAATTTGACTGTCCTGTATAATGCCCCGACATCAACCCCATTGAACACCTTTGGGATGAATTGGTTCCGACAGTGCAGTATTCGAACTCCGACTGTTAGCCATGCCTAATCGCCCAACATCAGTGGCCGACCTCAATGCTCTTGTGGTGAAAAGTAAGCAAGTCCCCACAGCACTGTTCCAACATCTAGTGGAAAGTCTTCCCAGAAGAGTGGAGGCTGTTGTAGAAACAAAGGGGGAACAACTCCATGTTCATGCCCATGATTTTGGAATGAGATGTTTGACGACCAGATGCCCAGATACTTTTGGTCATGTAGTTTATCTTAAAGATTTGAACCGTGGACCGATGCGTATCGGTGAATCGTTACATCCCTAGTATTTTGCGTATCAGCTAACCATATCATGGTTGCATGCCACGTCATTGACTGTGCAGTCGGGCACCACACTGCTATACCATATGATGTGGTTAGCTGATACCTATCTAAGGCATTGTAAGATCTGGCATGCATCAACAGAGGAACACGACCAACATTTTATAGCAACCTGGTAACCGACTGCACAGTCGATGATGTGGTATGCAACCATTGGTTGATGCATGTAATGTCTCAGCAGGGGAATGCTACCAACATCTGTGGTGCTGCTCGTGGCAATGTCACCTCTCTGAGTGCACCTTTAAATGAAAGTAAATGTCAATTTGAACCACCAGATTCAGGATCTTGAAAATCCCATAAAAATGTTGCCAAAACATTTACTAAATCTAAATAAAACGGAACATAATGAATTTAATTGGAGTTAGTTTTGGAGTTGATGTTAATAGTTTCAGTGTAGTTTTAGTTTACTATAATGACCTTGCATTAAGGAGGATATATGATGTCTTACTTTTTATGGGTGACAGGTGGTGCTCTAAGGGTGCTCTGGGTGTTGTATGATTACAGATGGCTTTGGGATACACAGCTTGTCAGTGTTTGGTTTCGCTCTCTGACATGATTGAGCACTTTGCCTTTTGTTCACTTGTACATAAATTACTTCAACACCGTCTGTAGTGGTGTATACCAGTCATTCACTAAGACAGGTGTCCTTGGCATTTTATAATGCAGCCATGATCTGGCTTGGCTTACTGTAGTACCTGCTCCACTAATCTCTATCTATCTGCTCAAGGACAGCCATAGCTCATCAGCTGCCCTGCCCTGGCCTAGCCCCATCATGGAGTTCTCTACTCCCAGTCTGTCCAGCTCACTGGGAACATGCCTGAACATAATTATGGACAGTAATGTGGCATGAACACTCTCCTGAGAGGGACACAGACTGGCTGCTGCGGCGTCGCTTTATTTCCATTACCCTCAATTCAACTAAATTCAAAATACTTAATTTATTCCACAAGGGGCAATTATGCTGGATGAGCCCGGCAAATGAGAAGGTAGGTACATACATCATGCATATATAGACATACAACATGAAACATTGGCATACTAATTAGACCCTTGTGTTTTCCCATATTACTGTAGCAGACCTGAGGGCAAGTCTCATGAGTCTCACTACACTCGGACTGGAGTCTCACCACACTCTCACTGGAGTCTCACTGGAGTCTCACCACACTCTCACTGGAGTCTCACTGGAGTCTCACCACACTCTCACTGGAGTCTCACTGGAGTCTCACCACACTCTCACTGGAGTCTCACTGGAGTCTCACCACACTCTCACTGGAGTCTCACTGGAGTCTCACCACACTCTCACTGGAGTCTCACTGGAGTCTCATTACACTCTCACTGGAGTCTCACTAGAGTCTCATTACACTCTCACTGGAGTCTCACTAGAGTCTCACAGTTGTTCATAGCCGAGTCACCAACAGGCACTGGAGACACAACCGGATTGGTTGTTGGTGTTATGGGGTTGATTGATGTCATTGCGGATCCTCTTCGGACCCTCCATAGCCCACAGCTCATTGGCTCTCCCATTACACCTTCAACCAATAGCCTGATGGGTATTGGCTTCCTTCCTGCTTTGGTGTCCATATTCATGTGATGTCTGGTAACATTTAAACAGTGACTCTTTCTAACAACAACACTCCTCTATGGTATTAGTGTTGTCATGGCTGAGAACTACTGAGAATTTAAGTTTAGTGTCAGAGTAAATATGCTGGGGAGTAATGAATAGTTTAAGTATTCATTCATTGCCTTTTGTAGGACCTTGCTCTGGATAAATTCTGACTCTCTAATAGGCTTCCTCTTCACCTAGGCTGCAAACTGATTCAATTTTACATTTACATATTACAATATGACAATATTAAACACACATAGAACATGTACTGGATGAGAAGATCGGAGGAGCAGGGAATGTAACCCAGTCCTTTCTCTGAACCACATTGCTGTTAGGACACAAGTGGAGGGAGATCACAGCAAACACTCTGACAGGGCAGACATGCAGTGATGTTGGGTGTATTACTCAACAATGACCTTATTGCTATACTGTACTTCATTTGAAAGCATTGAGGAAATAACATCCTGGCCCCGCCGTGTCACTTCCTGTACGCTGCTACTTTGTCTTCTTCTGGGAGCAGTAACTACCACTACACCCTCGGATCCATATGCATGCACACACATTCAATATATGTTCACTCAAGCACACATCACATACATACAAGATGCAGTTCCAGTCCCATCCTCTTCATTAAAGATGATCAGTATCTGGTAATATTTCAAACTACCTTTTCTCCAATATTTGATATTTTCTCCTTCTGCCCTCTGCGGCCTGTGGGATTATGTTTGTTTCAAATCAAATTGTATTGGTTTGATTTTTATTGCGGATGTAACAACACACTTGAGCTTCTAGTTCTGACAGTGCAGCATTATCTAATAAGTAATATGTAACCATTTCACAACAAATAACTAATACACACAAATCTAAGTGAAGAAATGGAATTAAGAATATATAAATATATGGATAAGCAATGTCAGAGCGACACAGACTAAGATACAGTAGATAGTATAGAATACAGTATGTATATATGAGATTAGTAATGCAAGATATGTAAACATTATTAAAGTGACTACTGTTCCATTTATTATTAAAGTGGCCAATGATTTCAAGTCTGTGTATGTAGGCAGCAGCCTCTCTGTGCTAGTGATGGCCATTTTACAGTCTGATGAACTGAGATAGAAGCTGTTTTTCAGTCTCTCTGTCCAAGCCTTGATGCACATGTACTGACCTCGCCTTCTGGATGGTAGTGGGGTGAACAGGCAGTGGCTCGGGTGGTTGTTGTCCTTGATTGATGATCCTTTTGGCATTCTTGTGACATAGGGTGCTGTAGGTGTCCTGGAGGGCAGGTAGTTTGCCCCTGGTGATGCGCTGTGCAGACCGCACCACCATCTGGAGAGCCCTGCGGTTGTGGGGGGTTTCCATTTCAGGCGGTGATGCAGCCCGACAGGATGCTCTCAATTGTGCATCTTTAAAAGTTTGAGGGTTTTAGGTGACAAGCCAAATTTCTTCAGCCTCCTGAGATTGAAGAGGCGCTGTTGCGCTTTCTTCACCACACTATTTGTGCGGGTGGACCATTTCAGTTTGCCAGTGATATGTACGCTGAGGATCTTAAACCTTTCCTCCTTCTCCACTGCTGTCCCATCGATGTGGATAGGGGGGTGCTCCCTCTGCTGTTTCCTGAAGTCCACGACCATCTCCTTTGTTTTGCTGACGTTGAGTGAGAGGTTATTTCCTGACACCACACTCCCAGAGCCCTCTCTGTAGTCTATCAAGTTGTTGTTGGTAATCAAGCCTACTACTGTTGTGTCATCTGCAAACTTGATGATTGAGTTTGAGGCATGCATGGCTAAGCAGTCATGGGTAAATAGGGAGTACAGGAGGGGGCTTGTGGTGCCCCAGTGTTGAGGAGATGTTGTTTCCTATCTTCACCACCTGGGGGCGGCCCGATCGGGAAGTACAATTGCACAGGGTGGGGTTTAGACCCGGGGGCCTTGAGCTTAATGATGAGCTCGGAGTTTACTATGGTGTTGAATGCTGAGCTATAGTCGATGAACAGCATTCTTACATAGGTGTTCCTTGTCCAGATGGGATAGGGCAGTGATTAGTGTGACGGCGATTGCATAGTCTGTGGACCTATTGGGGTGGTAAGCAAATTCAAGTGGGTCTAGGGTGACAGGTAAGGTGGAGGTGATATGATCCTTATGGGTGTGCGTGTGTGTTTGTGTGTGTGTATGTGTATGTGCATGTGTGTGCATGCACGTGTGAGTGTGTGCGCATGTTTCAACTGCCCACTTCTATCCTGTAAAGCTCCAGGTCTTGGCCCCCATGCTGGCTCTCTGATTGAGTTCCCTGCTCCCCCAGTAGGGGGGCTGAACCTTCCAGAGCTGCCCCAGACAGAAGCACTCTATCTTTGCCACTGTCCTGCTGAGTCTTGGCCTCAGACAACTTCCAGCCCACCACAGAGCACTAGCCCTTACCTTTGACCTATTGGAATTGAGATTCCTCCAATGATTAGCGCTCATGCCTGCCTAGCTACATCTCCTCTGCCTCTACTTCAAAGGCCCTGTTTAATTCCTCCCCACCACAAACACACATACACACTCACAATCCAAACAGGCCCGCTGTGGCACGGCACAAACAGTATGCATCACAGCTTGGCGGCTTTGTGTTGGAATTGACTCTGTTCTTTGATGTATCATTGTTGTCACTGCTAACCCAAAATCTGCTCGCCAGAAAGGATCCTCCTAGAGTCTCCAAGGAAAATAGTTTTTTCCCCTGTGTTTTCTCAGCCCCATTCATAAAGGTGTTAGGCTTAAAGAACACACACCACTGCTACCCAGGCCCTTCCTGTTGAGTAGATTCCATCTTACTATTTAATTTTTGAAGGGCTGTAATTTCAATCTGTCATACTTTCGTTCCTTCCTGGAGTCCTTTGTCACCACAGCTCTCTGATAGAGAAGAATCTCACTAAGCTGAAAAATGAGTTATTGTGTGTATACGTTTTTGCACGCATGCTTTTTTAAGGGCAACTAGCTCTCACAGTCTCACGTCAGAATTAGACATTCATCCATGTTTCTCAAACGTCAAATTTCTAAGTTATTCCAAATGTCAAATTTCTAAGTGTTTAAGGTTAAGTTTAGGTATAAACTCCAAATTTTACAGCTAAGGCATTAACTCCAAAATCTTAAGGTTAAGTATTAACTCTGAATGGTTAAGGTAAGGGTTAAGGTTTGTGATAGGCTTAAAACAAACATATCAAAAACAACTTTCTATCGCTGGATTCGAACATGCACCCTTTGCCACCAAAACTCCAAATGTTTAAGCTCAGGGTTAAGTTTAGGCATTAACTCTGAAATTGTAAGGTTCATTATTAGCTCTGAATGGTTAAGGTAAGGGATAAGGTTTGGGATAGGCTTAAAACAAAAATCTCAAAAGCTACTTGTTATTGCTAGATTCAAACATGCTGCTTTTGGCACTGGTGGCCGATGCTAACAGCCATCCTCCATCCCTGTCCACAATGCCCTAGCAAAACTGAAACCTACTTGTATTTAACTTGTATTTAATAGCGCTCACTGTTGCTCCAGTTCCCAAGTCATCACCCAATGTCCTCAGACATGGACGGACATCAAATACTGACATGTATCATGGGTGACCTGGATGTGTAAGCGTGTGTGTATATTCATCAATGCATGTGTATATTCTTGACTGCTGTTAGCTCGTTGACACACAGGTCGATACAGCCCGATGATCCAGGAAAAGCCTCTTGACACATCACTCTCAAACTCAGGGTCTCCGGAGTGGCACACTGGTCTAAGGCACTGCAGTGCTTGAGATGGCACTACAGACCCTGGTTCAATACCAGGCTGTATCACAACCAGCTGTGATTGGGAGTCCCATAGTGCAGTGCACAATTGGCCCACCGTCATTAGGTTTGGCCGGGGAAGGCAGTCATTGTAAAGAAGAATTTGTTCTTAAACTGACTTGTCTAGTTAAATAAACACAGTAACTACACTATTGTGTCTCTTGTTCTATTTCTTTCAGTGTTTGTCTCAGGCATGCATCTTGAAGGAGCAGAAAAAGCAGCTGGTAGCTGACTCTGTGCTTTGTTCAGTTAGACTAGTGTTCTATGGAAATGTTGCTACCTCTCTCCGGATGCATTGAAAGGGCAAAGTATGGTTATGTTTATAATGAGACACAGAGGGAAGCAGGCTTGACCTCTCTGGCCAGCAGACTGCAGCCATTCATAATCCTCAACACATGCCATGGCAATTCCAGCCACCAGTTCACATACTGCCCTCTGCTGGACGCTGCATGGGGAGAGTGTGTGTGTCAAAATGGATTTGAACAGAATAGAAAAGGAACAAGATAAGTACACAGTATCTTTTTATGATTGAGCTTTTCTGTCTTGCCCAAGAAAATATTTTTGCAGTGCTGTTCCCGCATATGTTGCAGTCTGTCCTCCAAAACTCTGCAACCATAAGCTCTCAGTACACATTGATCTCACGACCAGTCCTTGAAGTGTGTGTGTAACTGAAATGCTTAACTAGAACAGCTTCTGGGAGTCTCAAATGGAAAATATACTCTGCTAGAATGTTCGGCTCCAAGATCTTGGATCTCAGTGTTCTCGCCTTGTGGATTGTGGCATTGCTCCTGTTGCACAATATGACAATAAGGACACAACTTAGCTGGTACAATATCAAATCAAATCAAATGTATTTATATAGCCCTTCGTACATCAGCTGATATCTCAAAGTGCTGTACAGAAACCCAGCCTAAAACCCTAAACAGCAATCAGTGCAGGTGTTGAAGCTCGTTGGCTAGGAAAAACTCCCTAGAAAGGCCAAAACCTAGGAAGAAACTTAGAGAGGAACCAGGCTCTGAGTGTTGGCCAGTCCTCTTCTGGCTGTGCCGGGTGGAGATTATAACAGAACATGGCCAAGATGTTCAAATGTTCATAAATGACCAGCATGGTCAGATAATAGGTCTGGGACAGGTCGCACGTCCGGTGAATAGGTCAGGATTCCATAGCCACAGGCAGAACAGTTGAAACTGGAGCAGCAGCACGGCCAGGTGGACTGTTTACAGCAAGGAGTCATCATGCCAGGTAGTCCTGAGGCATGGTCCTAGGGCTCAGGTCCTACGAGAGAGAGAAAGAAAGAAAGAGAGAAAGAGAGAATTAGAGAGAGCATACTTAAATTCACACAGGACACCGGATAAGACAGGAGAAGTACTCCAGATATAACAAACTGACCCTAGCCCCCCGACACATAAACTACTGCAGCATAAATACTGGAGGCTGAGACAGGAGGGGTCAGGAGACACCGTGGCCCCATCCGATGATACCCCCGGACAGGGCCAAACAGGAAGGATATAACCACACCCACTTTGCCAAAGCACAGCCCCCACACCACTAGAGGGATATCTTCAACCACCAACTTACCATCCTGAGACAAGGCCCGAGTATAGCTCACAAATATCTCCGCTACGGCACAACCCAAGGGGGGGCGCCAACCCAGTACAATACAATACAGGCATCAGTTTCCAACCAACTCATTCTCCTGTAGATTGTGTAATGCCTATCTGTGTCAGTGAGCACTTTCCTTGAACACTAAGAGGCATATCATACTCCACTTAACAAAAACATCAACAGTTACACAAGAGGGTTTGTTTCTAAGTAATACTTGGCATTGACAGCCAGTTTCAGGATCCTGGCGCAAGTTGTAGTTTCAGGATTCCAAATGCACCTTTGTTTGTTTGCCAGGGATGTTTTGTATCTAGTTTTATCTTAGATAAAGACTGCCAGGTGACAGACAGTCAAGCAGCCTGATCAAATAGAAGGCTCAGCAAATCAAATACGTTTAGGATTTTTGTATTCATTGTTTTTCCGCGTCTTTGTTTGCATCACAATCAGTGGAGAGTCAGTGTTATGCTTTGCCAAGGAGGATCAAAAGTCAATTGCTTTTATCTCCCTCATGCTTCTGGGGGAGTGTGTGGCAGAATTGAACTAAACTCTGTTTGGGTTTTCATTAGATACATGTAACAGCTCTTTTTGTTGTTGTTGAAATACTTGTCTATGTGGCACCTTTTCCCTTCTATATTAGCGTCTCTTTTTGTCTCACTGATGATAATAATGCCAATGCATCATAACACCTTTTCTAAACACCAAAGATCACTCGGCAGACAAATAAAAACCACCTCTGTTTACCTCTTCTCCCTTCTCCCCCAGGCCAGAGACGGGCTACCAGAAGGTCCTCCAGGTGGATCTGGAGGTGAACGGGCTGCTGGACCCGCAGGGCAGCCGGGTGGTGACGTGGCAGGTGGAGTACCCTCTAACTCGCTCCCTCACTGACGAGGTCCAAACCCTCATCCGCCTGGCACCACAGGACCTGGGTGGCATTGTGCCACTGGCCATGGTGAGTGGAGCCCCGGAGGAACCAGAAAGAGTGTGTGTGTGTGTGTGTGTGTGTGCAGCTTTACCTCACATGGCTGACTGCACTCTGCAGGAGGCTTTGTCTCTCGTCTCTCCAAGGCTGACACCTGCTGTACCGAGTGTTTTTTACCTATCTTTGCAATTCTAAACACTCATATCATCGATTTCCCCCCGCTCTAATGCTTTGATGTCTTTGTCTCAGTCTACTGCCTGCGTCTGGAAAAAGCAGAGGAAAGTCAAATTGCTCTTACAGTTAATAAGAGGAATTTTTTAACCTTTTAATGATATGATCATTTTGTGTTGGCTGTGAAGCTAGGAGGCCATTTTGAAAGTGGTGTGTCTGAGTAGTGAGGTGAACAAGCTGAAATTCCATGTTGAAAGCCCAAACCTCTCTGCTTTGTTTTAACACTAAGCTTGCACTTCTTAATTGGCTGTAATTTGGCTAATAGAGCTTTCGGTACTTTCCATGATTGAGAAGGTAATTGAGTTTGGACACAGGATAATCCTTTTAGAAAGCGAATGGATACTGTACATCAGCAAGTGACTCTAGACAACCAAATGTATTACAATAATGCATATTTATTTATGATAAATTGTTTGCAACTGTTTGGCTTTCAGTGTTGCTGTAGATGTGAGTTTTTACACCATGAAAATAAATATATACGCTGCAGGCAGATTTTTTGTAAATTTTCCAAACTGCAGATTGTGGCGGGTTATGGGTTATGTGGAAATCAAATACCTTCTAAGCTCTTATTATGGTAATTGGTGAGAAAGCACTTCACCCCCACAAACATTTATGTATTCAGCCCATGACAGCAACACGGAGACTTCTACTGTGTCTTTAACCTTTGGTTGGCTCCATTCTAATAGGTCTGATATTTCCCCTTTTGTCAGAAAATTAGCTTCTCCTGCTTCTGTAGCTGCTACCAGGGTCTGCGATGTAACAAAGGAAAGCATAGACTTTAGTTCAATCCTTTTATTAGCTAGTGAGGACAGTAAATATGGATCTCTGTGGAAAACATTTGAGAACATCTTGAGTCTTGTCAAGTAGTAGTGGGAGCCAGGTGTGATTCTGTCTGTAACGGCTGGGGTCCCATTATGTTTGTGCCAATGCCCATACACTGAGAGAGACATGGTCAGGCTACGGTTTTCTACTCTTATTAACTTTCCTCATCACACACACACACACATATACACAAACACAGCATGTTGACAGCTTTAGTTCCGAGTGCATGGCCCATCCATTATTACTTTATGACTCATCCCTGGCTTACATCTTACAAGTAGACATGTGAACCCAGTGGATATTACACTCTGAGAACAGGAGATTGAAGATAGAGAGAAAACATGATTACAGTCAGATAATAATGGGAGCTGTCTGTCTTGGCAGGGGAAACCACGAGGTGTAAATCATCACCGCTACTCTGGACATAAAGTGCCACCTGTCCTCACTCACCCATAGACCCATTGGTCCTTTGCCTCTGTGCCTCTCCACACAGTCACCCTCTTCATTGTCTTTCTGGCAGGAGAGGGGGAGTGTAAATAATAGAAAGGAATTAGAAAGGAATTCAGGACTACGGACCGCACACTAAACAATGAACATGCAGAGGGAGGGAGAGAGAGATAGAGAGAGAGGGCGAGAGGAAGAGCGAGACAAAAACATTTGCATGCGAGAGAGACGTGTGAGAGAGCAAGCAGGGAGGGAGAGAGAAACCGTCTGTTTCGTTAACAGACTTGAAAGAGTACATTTAATCAGAGGTTAGTCAAGTACGGCACCCTGCATCCTTCCCATGCTTAGTTCGTGTTCAATTTCTAGTGTAGTGTGTCTCTTTACTCTCATTATAAGAAAGCTCTTTATATCAGAAACACTATCATTCGCATTTCATTAACAACCTCAAAGCTTGCTTTAGGTCAAATGCTAATATTAGCATTATGCTCATAGTTCCATAACACTCTAATCACTACCATAAGCATTTCTCTAACATTGTCCAATGGACTAGTGCTATTATCTGAAATAACCGGGGTTTACCTAAATGTAAGTGTTCCAAGCTGTGCCTACATTGGTAACGTGACTGCTAATGACAAAGTGTCGACAATGAGGACAAACATTCAGTCATCCCAATGTCAAAGTAATGTCCTCTAACCTCTAAGCTGTACTGCATCAGTGATTTATACACACAACAATCACAACATCATACCAGCCAGAGATGACAGCCTCCCATCGTTTATGCTGTTTCTCTGTCAGGAACTGTGTTTAGATAATGACATTGAAGTCAGTCAGTGGTAATAGTAGCCTACTGTAGCTAGCTTGCAGATTGGGGCTGTCTGCTAGTATGCTAGCATACTAAGTATCCTCTAAGAAGCATTTCACGAACTGACATAGCAGCCAGTCAGTGGTAATAGTAGCCTAGTTAGCAGAGTGGGGCTGTCCGCTATCATGCTGTGCAAGCTAGTCTCTAGGAAGCATTGGCTGTCTTCATGGGCATTTAATACCCCTCATAACTTAATTAAGTTCTCTTGTGGATATGTTGGATTTTAATTCACTGCTCTATTTTCCTGGTGTGTGTCGACAGCACTAATTCTCTCTCTCACGTAAAAAAAAGCTAATCTCTGTCCTTACTCCCCCTCTCACCACACTCTTAAATCGGCTGTGAGAAAACATAAATCAAGCAAAGTAACGCGTGAAAAGTCAGCTCCCATCAAACGTTCCCCAGATTCTGGTGAGGATTTGTTTTGTTTCTGCTGATAGGGCTTGACGGCTGCACTCTCTCTCTCTCTCTCTCTCTCATTCTCTATCTATCTCTTTCTCGCTTGCTCTTTCACCCTCTCTCTCTCTTTCTGTACCATTCTCTATGAGGCCTCTCTTAAAAAAGCAACATCTGTTTGTGTCAAGCTTCATTTACAAGACTAGCCCTTTCTGTGTTTGTGTGGTGTGTGTGTTTGTTTGTTTTCATGTTAGCTTGTTTTTGCTCTCCTCATAGTGCCAGACTCCTGCCCTCATAGCAGCTCAGAGAACAGGGCAGGGCCTGACTTCAGCACACTGAAGAACCCAAGCTCATTTGAATCAAAAGGCCTTCAGAACCACTAACGGTCTCCTGCAAATAAACAGGCTTCATCACAGACAAGAAAATAAAATAGCAGCGCTTTAATATTTAGTCCCTAACAGGAATCAGAACTCAGTGACAAGCTGGTAACAAATACACTATATCCAAAACCCACAGATTATCAAGCCCACAATTTGTGTAATAAATCAATATGTAATTAATGAGGAGGGTATAAATCACAGTGGGTCCTGATGAAATAATCAATATTGGTATTTATTACTTCTTCAGGTGGCAGAATGCCCTCCAAAATAAATCTTTATTTGCTCATACCCAGGCATGAGAAATCAGCAACTACAAACTCTAATCCAAGTGAACAGTAGAATGAGTCAAGGTACAATCCAGTTGGCAATATGTGAGACATGTAATTTGTGAGAACCACAATAATTTCATAACAGATGATGCCTGCCATTAAATGGTCAAGAATCAGCTGTCCTGGCACCCCAATGGTTCAATGAGCTCCCCCCTGATGCTAGGACAGCAGAGTCCCTGCCCATCTTCCCGAAAACATCTGGAACCCTACCTTTTCAAAGACTATCTTAAATAATCCCACAGCCTCCCCCATTTCCTAACACCCTTGCATTTTGTGAACTAACTCACACTTGACTTGATCCATCTAGCACTGACTTTGCTGATAGCTACTTTATTGAGGAAAATTGTATTTACTATGACTAAGGTATGTGGCTGTTTCACCTAGCTATCTTAAAATGAAGGCACTAACTGTAAAAAGCTCTGCTAAATGACTAAAATGTAAATGTTATGAAAACTGGTGATTGAACTAGCCTACTCTTTCCTTCCCTTGACCTGTTGGAAATGACTGACATATCTCTGTGAATGATGTCGTTGATGAAATGCCATTTTCATCTTTACATTCCATTTATCAGCCAATGCATTTTCAGCCTCCTGCACATTGCTGTGCCTGCCGCCCACATCCCTGGCCATATCCATTGAAAATATAACATTCTCATAGTGTATTGGACTTACTGGTTGAAAACTGTTTATTTCTCTGGGGAAAATATGGGTTTGTGGAGATACAGAAAACAGCAATGTCCTCTCTCCTTAGCTTTCAGTTATTGCCATAGGTTAGAGGTGTGTGAATGTATAGGTGATGCGAGAATGTCAGTTTGAATGAATGTATGGAGAATGGAAGATTCTTGGTTTGATTATTTGATCCTATTGAATTTGAATTGACTGGAGTACTTGGTTTTGAATTGGTAATTTTAGTGCCCTGACTTTTTCCTTGACATGACCTGACCAGGAAACATTTTTAATTTGAAATGAATTGGAGGAATGATTGGAGGAATTATACATATTTCTCTGGGTGGTGGACAGTTTACCTTAGCATCCCACCGATCTCAAGAGGCGCGTCAATAGAAGCAATGCAGAGCTGCGATGGATTATAGTATCAAGTCAATGAATAATGCAGGATGTTCAGACAGAGTCATGGCCTTGGATAAACTCTATAGCAGGGTTCCCCAACTGGTGGTGATTTTATTTGTTCCCCAAAGTTGTCTGAGGAAAAAATATTGTTGTGCATAAAAGACTGTAAAAACACCAGCAAATCAGCTCCAAGTGATTTTAATTTTGGAAATCTGTTTGACCAAAATATTCCCACGCAGAATAGAGAGATATTATGTGAGAAATGTAAGCAAGGTTTGACATGATTATGTTTTAGTCAAATATTATATCTGTTTGTGCTTGCAGACAACACATTGTTTGTAATTGTAGTTACCACATATCCAGGATCAGCTTCCCTCAGCCCCCAGTGTTAGATGACCCACAAGGAGATCAGCGTCATTCCACAGTAGGAGGCCTAACAATAACACAATAACAAAGCAATAACACAAGCCTGACTTGGCCCCCTCAATGTGCTCAACAGCAATTGGGCATTCTTCTCCTCGTCCCCAAGACTCCACCGGTCGATACCCATCTTCCCGTGTGAGCGTTGTTGGTTTGTGTGAGCACTGTGTGTCATCTCAGGATCAGGATCAATTGTAAATGAGAACTTGTTCTCAACTTGCCTACCTGGTTAAATAAAGGTAAATAATAATCTCCTGCCTGTCAGTGATGCTGCTTGTGAGTTTAGATCATGCCTGCCATCCTTACGGATGCACACACAGCCTAAAGGGAGCCCAGCGCACTGATCAATACCCTTCTTAATCATCCTGCTGTTTGTGCGTGCATGTGTTTGTGTCTCAGGGTTGACCCTGGGATGGTTCAGGGGTATGAGTGTTTTAAAGCCCCTCTTGCTGGGTCCGTCCTTGAGCTTGAGATCTACGACATAAATCAGAGCCGTGCTTGGTCCTTACACACAAATCATCCACCTCCCTATCACCCCCCCAACCGCACAGAAGTGTAATGGCCTTTAATCGATTCCCTCCCTCTCTGTGTGCAGTCTTAAGAAAGTAGTGTGTGTGAGAAGGCAATCCTCCCCTGCTGGGTCAGGACACTCCTCAAGCCGAAAGTGTGTGGGGGGGAATGAGAATGGTGTGTGTGTGTGTGAGTTTATCACTGTGTGTGTCTGTCTATGTATGTTGGATTGCTTATCAACCGCTGGGCCAGAGCGTCATACCAGGGGCCATTAATAAGGCATGCTCTCCAGCAGTCACTCTTAGCCCCAGCAGGGCCCAGGCACCAGGGAGGAGAGGGGGGATATTGAGAGAGTTGAGGATGAGCCGGCCTGGTTCACGTGCCACCCGCATCACTCCCGCTGTCACAGCACATCTCACACCCCCAAGGCCAGATGGGCAAAGAGATTGAGCCCTTACAGAGGCAGAGCTGAATGCTAAGGGAGTGCCCTGCGAAACACACAGACTAGACCCCGTCATTCACACCTCAGCCGTTCTCAAACACTTACATCTCCTGAAGACATATGCACACCCTTACAGCGCTCTAACATAGACGCATGCACACACAGTCACACTAAAGTAGATTTGCAGTTCAAATAGCTCTACACAATAACCTACACACACACATGCACACGCGCAAACACACACACACACACACATGTACACACACACACACACACATAGGGTCATGTTTTTAGAGGCACCATTGTTTTATTTTCAAGTTAAATTCAGCATGGGTTCCTAAAAGGGACAAGAAAGGGCAGTAAATTATATTTTATCAACAATATTTCAAAGAAATGAACAATAACAATACTCAATGAATTGATCAACATTTTGATAGCAAATATGATCAACTCACTCACACTCACACACCATCCTCATCCCCACCCACACACAAAACAATCAGCACCACACACACTCGGCTTGAGGGGTGGACCATCCAGCAAATATGCATAACTAACATTGCAAAAGGAATTTCTTTACAAAAACAGAACGAATTGTCAGATAAATCCATTTAAATGTCAAAGGAAAAGTTCTCAGCACAACAAAAGGCTCTTTAAATAGACCAAGTGCATAAAAGAAGAATTGCTTATAAACATCTCAACAATGTTACAACGAAAATATACACAGTACCAGTCAAAGTTTGGCTACACCTACTCATTCAAGGGTTTTTCTTTATTTGTAATATTTTCTACATTGTAGAATAATAGTGAAGACATCAAAACTATGAAATAACACAAATGTGTCATGGATCCCCCCGGTACTGATGCTGTAATAGTCCTGCGTGTGTAGCTGGTGTAGAGAGTTAGTCTCAGGACAGCAGAATTGAGTAATCAACGTATTTTACTCAAAATACAAAAAATACACAGCAACATAACGAGCCCACTAAAAGGACCGATATACAAAGAACAATCCCTCACAAACAAAACATTGGGAACAGAGGGTTAAATAATAAACAAGTTAAGTGGTTGAGTGAAGCCAGGTGTGAAACACAAAGACAGAACAAATGGAAATTAAAAATGGATCGGCGGTAGCTAGAAAGCCGGTGACGTTGACCGCCGAATGCCGCCCGAACAAGGAGAGGGACCGACTTCGGAGGAAGTCATGACAGTACCCCCCCCCTTGACGCGCGGCTCCAGAAGCGCGCTGACAGTGACCTCTGGGACCACCCGGAGGATGAGGCGCAGGGCGATCCGGATGGAGACGGTGGAAATCCCTGAGCAACGATGGGTCCAGGACGTCCTCCACCGGCACCCAGCATCTCTCCTCCGGACAGTACACCTCCCACTCCACGAGGTACTGAAGGCCCCTCGTCCAATGCCTCGAGTCCAGGATGGCTCGAACAGCATAAGCCGGGGCCCCCTCGATGTCCAGAGGGGGCGAAAGAACCTCTTGCACCTCAGCTTCCTGGAGTGGACCAGCCACCACCGGCCTGAGGAGAGACACATGGAACGAGGGATTAATACGATAATCTGGGGGAAGCTGTAACCTGTAGCATACCTCGTTCAGGACTTTAAATGGCCCCAACAACCGCGGGCCCAGCTTCCGGCAGGGCAAGTGAAGGGGTAGGTTCCGGGTCGAGAGCCAAACCCGGTCCCCCGGTGCGAACACCGGGGCCTCGCTGCGGTGGTGGTCGGCGCTCGCTTTTTTTCCGCCTCACGGCACGTTGTAGGTGCACATGGGCGGCGTCCCAGGTCTCCTCCGAGCGCTTAAACCATTCGTCCACCACAGGAGCTTCGATCTGGCTCTGATGCCAAGGAGCCAGAACCGGCTGATACCCCAGTACATACTGGAAAGGAGAGAGGTTAGTGGAGGAGTGGTGGAGTGAGTTTTGGGCCATCTCTGCCCAGGGGATGAACGCCGCCCACTCCCCCGGCCGGTCATGGCAATATGACCACAGAAACCTACCCACACCCTGGTTGACTCTCTCCACCTGCCCGTTACTCTCAGGGTGAAAACCTGAGGTGAGGGTGACCGAGACCCCCAGACGTTCCAGGAATGCTCTCCAGACCCTGGACGTGAACTGGGGACCCCGATCAGAAACTATGTCCTCAGGCACCCCGTAGTGCCGGAAGACGTGTGTGAACAGGGCCTCCGCAGTCTGTAGGGCCATAGGGAGACCGGGCAAAGGGAGGAGACGGCAGGACTTAGAAAACCGATCCACAACAACCAGGATCGTGGTGTTACCCTGAGAGGGAGGAAGATCCCTCAGGAAGTTCACCGACAGGTGCGACCACGGCCGTTGTGGAACAGGTAGGGGTTGTAAATTCCCTCTGGGAAGGTGCCTGGGAGCCTTGCACTGGGCGCACACTGAGCAGGAGGAAACATAAACCCTCAAGTCCTTGGGCAAGGTGGGCCAACAGTACTTCCCACTAAGCCAATGCACTGTCCGACCGATGCCAGGATGACCAGAGGAGGGTGATGTATGAGTCCAATAGATCAAACGGTCGCGGACAGCAGATGGAACGTACAGGAGCCCAGCTGGACACTGGGGAGGAGTGGGCTCTGTGCGTAATGCCCGCTCGATGTCCGCGTCCAGCTCCCACACCACCGGTACCACCAGGCAAGAGGCCTGAAGTATGGGAGTGTGATCCATGGACCGCTCCTCTGTGTCATACATCCGGGACAGTGCATCTGCCTTAGCATTCTAGGAACCTGGTCTGTAGGATAGAGTGAAAACAAAACAGGTAAAGAACATAGCCCACCTTGCCTGGTGAGGGTTCAGTCTTCTCGCCGCCCAGATGTACTCCAGATTGCGGTGGTCAGTCCAGATGAGAAAAGGGTGGTTAGCCCCCTCAAGCCAATGTCTCCACGCCTTCAGAGCCTTGACAACAGCCAACAGCTCCCGGTCCCCCACATCATAGTTTCGCTCCGCCGGGCTGAGCTTCTTCAAAAAGAAAGCACAGGGGCGGAGCTTTGGTGGTGTGCCCGAGCACTGAGATAGCAGCCTCGGACACGTCCACCTCCACTATGAATGCCAAAGAGGGATCCAGATGAGCCAGCAATGGAGCTGAGGTAAACAGAGCCTTCAGGTGACCACTGCAGCCGCACCGGTCCCCCCTTCAGCAGTGAGGTAATAGGAGCTGCTACCTGACCAAAACCCCAGTTAAACCTCCGGTAGTAGCTGGCAAACCCTAGAAACCGCTGCACTTCCTTTACCGTGGTGGGAGTCGGCCAACTATGCACGGCTGAAATTTGGTCACTCTCCATCTCCACCCCTGATGTGGAAATGCGGGACCCTAGGAAGGAGACGTACTGTTGGAAGAACAGACAATTCTCAGCCTTGACGTACAGATCATGCTCCAATAGTCGACCAAGCACTCTGCACACCAGGGACACATGCTCGGCGCGTGTAGCAGAGTATATCAGAATGTCGTCAGTATACACCACTACACTCTGCCCGTGCAGGTGGCGGAAAATCCCGTCAACAAAGGCCTGGAAGACTGATGGAGCATTCATCAACCCGTACGGCATGACGAGGTACTGTCCGAAGGTGGTACTAAATGTTGTCTTCCACTCGTCCCCCTCCCGGATAAGCATCAGGTTGTAAGCGCTCCTGAAATCCAATATTGTGAAGAAGCACGGCTTGTGCATTGACTCGATCGCACTGGCGATGAGAGGCAGCGAGTAGCTGTACCTCACAGTGATCTGATTGATACCTCGATAGTCAATACACGGGCGCAGATCCCCCATCCTTCTTCTTCACAAAAAAGAAACTCGAGGAGGCAGGTGAAGTGGAGGGCCGAATGTATCCCTGCCTCAGGGATTCGGAGACATATGTTTCCATAGCCACCGTCTCCTCCTGTGACAGAGGATACACGTGACTCCTGGGAAGTGCTGCGTCTACCAGGAGATTTATCGCACAATCCCCCCGTTGATGAGGTGGTAATTGAGTCGCCCTCTTCTTACAGAAGGCGAGAGCCAAATCGGCATATTCTGAGTGGATGCGCACGGTGGAGGCCTGGTCTGGACTTTCCACCATAATAGCACTGATGAAAACCCCCACACACCTTCCTCAGCACTCTCGTGACAACCCCTTGAGAGCCCTCTGTTGCGAAGAAATAGTTGGCCCACTCCAGGGCTTTGCCTGAGAGGCAGGAGACGAGGGAGGACACTCTCTCATGCCCCGAAGGAGAAGGGTGGACGGTCGCCAGGTAGAGCTTCAGCTGGAGTATAAATACCTGGCATCCGGCAGCTGTTCCATCATACTCCCTCGGGAGCACGAGTCGAATCCCGCTGGGACCGGGTGAAAGAGGGGTGGACAATGGGACCTGCTGTAGTGGGGCTGGTGGAGGCGCTAGGAAACCTCCTTCTCTCTCCAAACGATCCATCGTCTGCAGCACGCGATCCATGGCGGTGCCCAGCATGGCTAGCACAGCATTCTGCAGCAATACGCCATCCCATCTGATTTGCGCTTAGTGGTACTATCATTTGTTTTTCAACAGGACAATGACCCAACACACCTATAGGCTGTGTAAGGGTTATTTGACCAAGAAGGAGAGTGATGGAGTGCTGTGTCAGATGACCTGGCCACCACAATCACCCAACCTCAACCCAATTGAGATGTTTTGGGATGAGTTGGACTGCAGATTGAAGGAAAAGCATCCAACAAGTGCTCAACATATGTGGGAACTCCTTCAAGACTGTTGGAAAAGCATTCCTCATGAAGCTGGTTTCGAGAATGCCAAGAGTGTGCAAAGTTGTCATCAAGGTAAAGGGTGGCTACTTTGAAGAATCTAAAATGTTAAATATATTTAGATTTGTTTAACCCTTGTTTGGTTACTACATGATTCCGTATGTGTTATTTCAAAGTTTTTATTTCTACACTATTATTTTACAATGTAGAAAATAGTAAAAATAAATAAAAACTCTTGAATGATTAGGTGTGTCCAAACTTTTGACTAGTACTGTATGTTAAAGTCACTAAATACGGGCTACAATATACAAGAAGGCCAATATCAAACCGCAACATAAAAAATAATCACCAGCACATAAACAATCAGCCTGCGAATGCAAACCATGCAGGACAAATTAGAGTTCAAACCACATAAATCATAAATCAAATGGGATTACTCACTATTATCAAGGCCGCACGGGAGACAGAAAACTTGACAATTGGTTAACCAGGAAGCACAAATGACAACTCAACGCAAGCGTCTTTTAAAAGGAGACGAGGCCACGTCCATACTCAGCATCACTGAATAGACAGCTCTTCTGCTGCCACTCATGAGACAGGAGTCGCGGGGCTCCAGAACTCCGTGTATTGAAACTGACAGTGCCCTATGTACAGTCGGCAATGGATATTTCCCATTTGAGGGAATTTTGGCATGTTATAGGCACACACAAACACACATGCACACGCACACACACACACACACACACACAAGCTGATATGCCCTCCTACTCTTCAATACATACACACTACCTTTAGGGTGTAATAGCCTGGAGTCAAGAGCTTTACCTGTATAAGTCATCATGGAAACATACTGAATGAGCATGAGCCAACTGCACAGCACTCATGAAGTGGTTTTACCATGGTTCATTTATTTGGGACATGACACTGAATGAACCAGGAAGTGGGTATACACTGAATTAAGATAACTTGGCTGTGTTCCTTAGACAATATTGTTACAATCGATTGGATTATCCCTGGTCTCAGATGAGCATTTGAGACTTATTTCATTATTGCGGTTGTTATCTTCACAGTTGAAGGAGAATGAAAACATGATTAGGCGATATACTGTAGATGTAATACAATGGAATAGTGCAAGAGGATAGTCAGGCTACAGAAATCCTTAATGGCACATAGTACATCTGCTATGATATTGATGACTTAGCACATATTTAGGAGCATACTGTATGCAGAGGTCATTGTCTTATGATTAACTGCTCCTTCTCAGTGCTCCATCCCTGAACCCATGAAAATGGGATCTGGCAGGGGCGGACTGGGAGAAAACTTCAGCCCTGGCATTTCAGCCACACCAGCCAATGAGAGGTAACAGAGGGGTCAGAGGAAGACTACAGGGCAGAAATAACACACTTCACCAATGGTACAAGGGAAACAGATTCATTCTTACTGTAAAAAAACAAACAAGGAAATGACAATACACTTCAGAACTATAAAAGAAGACACTGGGCCCATCCACATCGACTCAGAATAAATATAATCAGTTGAACAATATACACATCTTGGAACTACAATTGACTCAAAACTCTCCTGGACTGCAGACACACAACAAATATACAAAAAGGGACAAGAACGACTGTATTTCATGAGGCGATTAAATAAATATCAGGTCAATAAAAGAATAACAACCATATGCTACACATCCTTTGTTCAGTCTGTTTTCACTTTCTGTTTCCAAGCCTGGTACAATCAGCTATCCATCGCAAATAAAAACCAACTACATAAATAGTAAAGCTGTCAAGCTAAATACGTGGAGTTAATCTCAAGAACATGGAAGCGCTGTTCTTGGAGAGAGTAGTGAGGGCAGGAGCGAGAATTGTCACCGACCTCACACACCCACTTAACCAGGAGTTCCAGCTCCTACCATCAGGCTGCCGATACAGAGTCCTCCAGAGCCCAGCAATCATTCATTTCCACCAGCATAAGTCAACTGAATAAATAACTGCTCAACTCTCCCCTCAACTGTCTGTCTGTCTGTCTTTGCTTCTCCTTGTGCTCCTCTATTGTTGCTCTGTCTGTATGTATGTGTATCGAGTCCTGTGTGTTGCTGGTGAGAGAGTCAGGCGTGGGACAGCAGATATGAGTAAAACAAATGTGCTTTACTCAAAAAAGACAAATATACAAAGTAACATCTTGAGCACACACAGACGGACCGAAATTACAATAAACAATCACTCACAAAAACCATGTGGGGAACAGAGGGTTAAATAATAAACAAGGGATTGTGGGATTGACAACAAGTGTGTGAAACAAAGACAAAACAAATGGAAAATGAAAAGTGGATTGGCAGTAGAAAGCCATTGACGTCAACCGCAGAACGCCGCCCGAACAAGGAGAGGAACCGACTTTGGCGGAAGTCGTGACAGTATGTCTCTCTGTCTGTCAGTCACTCTGTCACTCCTAAGTGTGAATTGCTATTACATATAGAGTTAACATATTAAGGAACTCTCTGTTTTCTTCCTGCCCCCACTGCACTCATCTCTGAAATGTCTCTGCAACATCCTAGTTGTGAATGAATAAACACATTTATTAGATAAAGAAGAAATCTTTAGCGCAATAACTTTAAGTCTATGTTATGTACTAGCATGCTAGCAGATACCCATAGATTTCCAGTCATTGTGCTAACACAAGTTAGCATTGGCTTAGGAAACTATCCTTAACTTCCTTCATACTGGACACAGAGACATAAACATGTTATCCATGAGCTCATCTGAAAATCCAGAAGTATCCCTTTAAAATAGTGTTACCCATCCTAGTTGTGAATGAATAAATAAATATATTAGACAAAGAAAATCACTGAATAAATGACTTATAGATGACCATTGGCTTATATAATATCTTATAACAACCTAACAACATATTTCAAATTAGTGCATGTCAAGTGATCCCCGCTGTCCACTTAGCTAAGTGTTTAAATATTATGCTACATATAATTCAATAGAAGATAACAGACATAGAGAAGGAGAGAGAGAGACTGCCAGTTCCATAATGTTTTGGCTTTATAATACAACCAATGGCTACATAAATGAACTGGCAGTCTCTCGCTCTCCCTCTCTTTGTTTCCTTCTATTGAATTCAATATGCTGGGACTACTTATTGTGGATGCAGACAGATTTCCAGCGTTGTGCTTCGTTTGACATTGTGATAGTATGTGTATCTTTCTGCCAAGAAGTGACAGGTCTTTCAGCAAATGAAATATGTAGGAGATAGGCAGGACCAGCCTTCAGTAGCGGTGGCTATGTAATGTAATCCAACACCAGTCACTTGTTACTACAGCTCATAAACCCACTCACTGAGACTGAGATTCAGAAGCGAAAAATCTTGATAAAACAATTAAAATACACAGACAGTCCCTGAATTGACCTTTATTGTAATACATAATGACTTGTGTTTAGTAAAAAGCACTGTATAAATGTCTAGCAGATGGCTATTGCCTTGCCTATGTGTTATAAAAGCCAATCAAATCACTTGTTAGGCTACACTGAGTGTACAGTAGGAACTGCTCTTTCCATGACAGACTGACCAGGTGAAAGCTATGATCTCTTATTGATGTCACCTGTTAAATCCACTTAAATCAGTGTAGATGAAGGGGAGGAGACAGGTTAAAGAAGGATTGTTAAGCCTTGAGACAATTGAGACATAGATTGTGTATGTGTGCCATTCAGAGGGTGAATGGGAAAGACAACAGATTTAAGTGCCTTTGAACGGGATATGGTAGTAGTTTGATTGTGTCAAGTACTGCAACAGTTTCCCGTGTGTATCAAGAATGGTCCACCAGCCAAAGGACATCCAGCCAACTTGACACAACCTTGGGAAGCATTGGAGTTAACATGGCCCAGCATCCTTGTGGAATGCTTTTAACACTTTGTTCTCCATGCCCGACGAATTAAGGCAGCCCACCAGGAAGTGTGTACCTTCAGACACCTAAAATGGTTAAAAATGGGATCACTTTGCCTACCTGCCACGCAGGGCTGCTGAATCGGGTCCGCCTACTGCCAACAGCGCGAGATGATGAATAAAAAATAAATAATATAAACTCAAGACTTTATCGTTGGGTTTTTTACAGAAATGTTTAGCGGTCAACTAGAAATGCCTCACAGATCAACCAGCCGATCGCGATCGACCTGTTGTTGACCAATGTTCTAATTCGTTTCCAATGGAGTTATAGAAAATATAAGGCCTTCTGTACGATAAACATATTATCTCTAGGTTTATGGATGGGTTACATAGATTCTATGATTCACGTCTATGATTATGTCATAGCACAATCAAACCCATTGTGAGGGAGGGCTGATACTGTTGAACATCTTCTGTAGCTGAAAACCTTCAGTGAAGAAGACATTGTTCATTTCAAAAGCTCCTGAATGGTTGTTTTGACTGACAGTTCAAAATATTGCCTTTGTAAAAAAGTGGAACTGTTACTTTGAATTAACAACCTTCCCCAGATTTTAATTTAATAGGAGGGAAAGTGGCTCCTCGGTCCAATTTTGCCCAATGTTTATCGGAGCCATTTCCCAGGTCCGGTTAAATGGATATTTTGACAGTAGATGAAACAGTGTGGATAGCTGCTTGTCTGTTTGCACACCCGTCCCTGGCTGCTCATCTGACTCACATTAGCATAATTGTGGAATCGAAGAAAAACAATACGTTCAAGTTATTGTATGTGGAAAGCATAGGAGACTAATGTTTGATCAAAGTAGTAATCAGGTTGAATTCAGAGAAGTGAGCTAATATATCTACTTCCCATTAAAGAACATTAGAGGTGAAATGATAGAGAGGGAAAAAGACTGGATCCTCGAGCGAGGAATCAGCAGGCAGGGATAGAGGGAGAGAGTAAGAGAGAGTAAGAGAGATATAGAGAGTAAGAGAGAGAGAGAGAGAGAGAGAGAGAGAGAGAGAGAGTAAGAGAGAGAGAGAGAGAGTAAGAGAGAGAGAGTAAGAGAGAGAGAGAGAGAGAGAGAGAGAGAGAGAGAGAAGAGAGAGAGAGAGAGAGAGAGAGAGAGAGAGAGAGTAAGAGAGAGAGTAAGAGAGAGAGAAGAGAGAGAGTAAGAGAGAGAGAGAGAGAGAGAGAGAGAGAGAGAGAGAGAAGAGAGAGAGAGTAAGAGAGAGAGAGAGAGAAGAGAGAGAGAGAGAGTAAGAGAGAGAGAGAGAGAGAGAGAGAGAGAGAGAGGAGTGAGAGAGAGAAGGTAGAGGGAAGAAAGAAGACTGAATTCCATTATCCACAGCAGAGCGTTAAATAATGTTATCTGTTTTGCTCAAAAAGAGAGGGCCAATGGAATTAACAACGCGAACAGAGAGAAGTCTGGTGTAGGGAACAAAGGCCTGTCTGGGGTCCATTTTAACTTTGCCTTTCACAGATGTAGGCCCATTAACTGGTCTTTTATTGAAACTAAGCTGCACTGAGTGGGGGTGTGTGTGTGTGGGGGGTGTGTGTGTGTGTGTGTGTGTGTGTGTGTGTGGGGGGGGGGGGGCGTGCGTGTGCACCTGATGTATGTCTAGAGTTCGTGCATGCTCTTGTCAAAAGTTTGGACACTTACTTATTCAAGGGTTTTTCTTCATTTGTACTATTTTCTACATTGTAGAATAGTAGTGAAGACATCAAAACCATGAAATAACACATGGAATCATGTAGTAATCAAAAAAGTGTTAAACAAATCAAAATAGATGTAATATTTTAGATTCTTCAAAGTAGACACCCTTTGCCTTGATGACAGCTTTGCAAACTCTTGGCAGCGATTACAGCCACAAGTCTTATTGGCTATGACGCTACAAGCTTGGCACACTGGTATTTGGGGAGTTTCTCCTATTCCTCTCTGCAGATCTTCTCAATGTCTAGCAAACTGAGCCACTACTGGTCGGCAGAACAGTCACCCCCACTAGGAACGGCTCCTGACGTTCCGACCAGCTTTCTCGGGGTGGAGGGTCCTGAACTGTCGAATGAGGTCAGGGTCCAGTATGTCTTTGGCAGGAACCCAGGAGCGCTCCTCGGGAACGTAGCCTTCCCAGTCCACCAGATACTGCCAGGACCGCTGCACCCGGCGGGAATCCAGTATCCGATGGACGGTATAAGCCGGCCTGCCTCCGATGACACGTGGCGGAGGGGGAGGTCTGCCTGCCGAGACAAGGGGAGAAAAAACAACAGGTTTTAATAAGGAAATGTGAAAGTGGGATTAATCTTAAGGGATCTGCAGGCGATATGTGCAGGCGATATGTAACGGGGTTCACTCTCCTGGCAACCTTAAAGGGACTGATGTATTTCTGGGACAGCTTGCGAGACTCCACCCGTAGCGGTAAGTTTTTTGTGGAGAGCCAGACTCTCTGGCCGGGGCACAGGGTAGGCCCGGGATGGCGGGGACATACCAGTGGAGGAGGAACGCAAGTTGTTGTGCATGTACTCGGCCCAAACAATGAAGGACGACCATGTGGACGGGTTGTTGGAGACCATACATCTGAGGGCGGTTTCCAGCTCTTGATTCATCCTCTCGGTTTGGCCATTGGACTCCGGGTGGTACCCTGAAGATAGACTGGCAGTGGCCCCTATGAGTTGGCAGAAGGCCTTCCAAAACCTTGAAGCGAACTGGGGACCTCTATCGGAAACCATATCTTGAGGAATGACGAAGACTCAGAACACATAGTTAATTACCAACTCAGCCGTTTCCTTGGCAGAAGGTAACTTAGTCAAGGGGACGAACCTGGCCGCCTTAGAAAACCTGTAGATGATGACTAGGATAGTAGTATTACCATGGGACGGAGGAAGCCCAGTAATAAAGTCCAACTAGACTTGGGACCAGGGTCGGTGGGGAACAGGTAAAGGGTGAAGGAGTCCTTGAGGGCGAAGGTGAGAAGATTTTCCCTGGCAGCACATGGGACAGGCCTTGACGAAAGTGGTAACGTCTTCTGTTATGGTGGACCTGAGTCCTCGCTGCCTTGGGGACAAACAACCGATTGGCAGGACCTCCTTTCGGACCCGGTTCGATAGCTTGAGCTCGTCTCACGGTATCCTCAACTTGCCACAAGATCGGGGCCATGATCTTAGTGGCAGGAAGGACAGGCATGTCAGTATCTTCTCGAATGGCAGGAGCGTAGACTTGGGACAAGGCGTCCGGTTTGAGATTCTTCGACCCGGGCTGATAGGTAAGGATAAACTGGAATCGATTGAAGAAAAGAGACCATCGAGCTTGTCTGGAGTTCAACCACTTCGCCTGCTGGATATACTCCCGATTTTTGTGGTCCGTAAGCACTTGAAACTGTTGAGAAGCCCCCTCGAGCCAGTGTCTCCATTCCTTCAATTCCATCTTAACCGCTAGGAGTTCACAATCCCCCACATCGTAGTTCCTCTCAGCCGGGGTAAGCCGGTGTGAGAAGAAGGCACAAGGGTGGAGCTTCTTGTCTTCACCCCTCTGAGACAGTACAGCTCCAACACCAACCTCTGATGCGTCTACCTCCACCACAAAAGGTTCATCCGCAGTCGGTAGTGTCTGGATGGGAGCAGAGAGGATGCACTGTTTGAGTCCTTGGAAGGCCGTCTCAGCTTCTTTTCCCCACAGAAACCTTGCGTTGCCACCCTTGGTTAAAGCTGAGAGAGGGGCTGCCACCAAACTGAAGTTCTTGATGAACTTGCGGTAAAAGTTTGTGAAGCCCAGGAAACGCTGAACTTCCTTAACGGACTTGGGGATGGGCCAATCCGCTACCGCCCCTAACTTCCTGGAATCCATTTGGACTCGACCGGGTTCCACTACAAATCCCAGGAATGGTACTCGGGAGGAATGGAATTCACATTTTTCCAGCTTAACGTACAAATGGCTGTCTAGGAGGCGTTTGAGTACTTGTCTGACATGCTTTGTGTGTTCTTGAAGGGAGCTCGACAAGATGAGGATGTCATCCAAGTAAACGAACACGAAGATGTTAAGCATATCCCTAAGCACATAATTTATGAGCGCTTGGAACACAGCCGGGGCGTTGGTCAGGCCGATGGGATCACCAAGTATTCATAGTGACCAGTAGGCGTGTTGAAAGTGGTCTTCCACTCATCACTGTGTCTGACCCGCACAAGATGGAATGCGTTCCGCAGGTCAAGCTTAGTGAAGACAACTGCTTCCTGGAGCAGCTGAAATGCTGTGGCCATAAGGACATAATCCACCATCTTTTTTTGGCAACAAAGAAAAACCCTGCTCCCGGGGGCGAGGTGGACGGACGAATGAGGCCTGCTGCCAGAGTATCCTTGATGTAGGTATCCATAGCAGCTCGTTCGGGAGGAGATAGGGAAAGATCCGACCCCTGGTGGGGCAGGTGCCCGGAAACAGGTCGATGGGGCAATCGTAAGGTCTATGGGGTGGTAGTATGGTGGCCCTCTGTTTGCTAAATACCGGTTTGAGGTCATGGTAACACTCGGAAATTCAGGACAGGTCGATGGATTCTAGAGACTCGGGAGGAGAACTCGGGGAACTCGGGAAGATACAAGTGGCTTGGCACGTAGGGCCCCACTGCTTGACAGTGCCCACAGACCAGTCGATGTGAGGGTTATGGCTGTGAAGCCAGGAGTAGCCAAGAACGAGAGGGAACTCGGAACAGGGGATCAGATGAAAGTTCATCACTTCCTGGTGTTGGGAATCTGAAAGTCACAAGGGGGTAGTGACGCGAGTGACAAGTCCAGATCCCAGAGGGCTTCCATCCAATGTAATAACCATCATGGGGTTCCTTAGAGGTTCAGAGGGGACGCCATTCTCCTTCGCCCAGATACCATCCATGAAGTTTCCTGCAGCTCCAGAGTCTACCAAGGCTTGAAGGGGAAGCTCGTGGTTTTCCCAGGAAAGGGTGACTGGAATGAGCAGCCGGGAGTTGGACAGATGGGAGGAGGTTATATTTCCCGTTACAGTCCCCCCAGGCCTGCACGGGACAGTGCGTTTCCCTGGAGCCCGGGACACGTGGAGCGGAAATGGCCTGGTTTGCCGCAATATAGACAGCATCGCTCCCTCATCCGGCGGTCTCTCTCAGCCTGGGAGATGCGTCCAATCTGCATGGGTTCCAGTGGAGCCAGCGAGGATAAAGGTGGGGACTCGGAGCTGGGACCGATAGGAGCTAGGGCGAGAGGTCCACGGTTGAGTTCTCTCTCTCTCTCTCAGACGCTGGTCTATGCGTGAGGCCAACTTGATCAGGGACTCGAGGTTGTCTGGTGGTTCCCGAGTGGCCAGTTCATCTTGGATGGTGTCGGAAAGACCCTTCAGAAAGCACACTGTGAGCGCCTCGTCGTTCCAGCCACTCGTTGCTGCCACCGTGCGGAACTGGATGGCATAGTCCGTCACGCTGCGCCGACCTTGGCGGAGAGTCAGGAGCTCTTTGGCTGAGTCAGGGCCGCTGGTTGGACCTTGAAACACTCGCTTGAATTCCTCAGCAAAGGCAGAGTAGCTGGCACAGCAGGTACTTTGGGCATCCCACACAGCAGTAGCCCAGGCCAGGGCTTTTTCTGACAGCAGGGTGATGATATATGCGATCTTGGACCGGTCGGTGGGAAACGACGAGGGTTGCAGCTCGAAGGAGAGAGAACATTGGGTGCAAAACCCCTTACAAGCACTCGGATCACCTGAGAACCGTTGGGGAGGCGGAAGACGGGGTTCAGCTAGGGTTTTAACTGCAACAGGCACTTGAATCTGAGGTACTGGGGTGGGAGCGGTTGCCGGGGGAAGTCGATCAGATATCTGCTTTATGGAAGTCAGCATCTCCGACAGAAGTTGAGAATGTCTAGCCATTAAGGCCTCTTGCTGAACCAGAGCGGCTTCGTGGCGTTGGACAGTCCCCTCATGGTGGAACAGCGTGGCAAAAAGATCCTGGGAACTGGCTGCCTCTGGGTTCATTTTGGCTCTGTGTTTCTGTCAGGGACCAGGTTATGAACTCGGGTCTCCGGTCACTTAGCAAACTGAGCCACTAATAGTCGGCAGAACCCAGAAGATGAGGCAGACACAGCAGTACTTGAGACTGTGTTTTAATAAAGTAAAAAATAAAGTACTTCAGGGAAAAATATAAATCCACAACGTCAAAAGTAATTCCAGGAGAAAAAGGTAATCCTCCAAGTGAAAAGGTAAATCCACAAGGTGGTAGGTACAGCAGGGAAAAAGCCTCAAAAGATAATCAAAAATAAATAAACCAGAACAAAAACAGAGTACCACAAGAGAGTCCAACTGGAGTAACAAATGTTCACAGCATCGCTGGGGCTGGTTGCTAACATTCAAACACAGAGCAAAGAACTGAGGAAATCTAAGGGTTTAAATACATTCAAGGGAAGCGAGGCACAGGTGCAAATAATAATCTGGAAACAGGGGAAAACAAAAGGGTCAAAAAAGCACAATGGGGGCATCTAGTGGACAAAACTGGAACAATCCTGGCCAAATCCTGACAGACAGGTGAAAAAATTTAGTTTAGTTATATCAAAAAATGATAACTTTTAAAATGTTTCACTGTTTTTAATTTTTATGAAATTCACTGAGGATGGTCCTCCTCTTCCTCCTCTGAGGAACCTCCACTTGTATTAATGTCACCTTAACTGCTGTATAGGGGCACAACTGGATCGTTGGTGCTGCATTCACAGGGAAATTAGGACGTACAGCAGATGTGCAAGCATTTATTGTACGTACTACTGACTCATTTATTGAAATCTACGACTATTTCCACTGTCAGTTCTAGGCTAATGCCAATTAGTTGACAATGTGAGAGAGAGTAACCTTGCTTTAAAGTACTTGTGATCTTAGGTTATATTGCAATAAGTAAAGTAAACATTGCATCTTTCAGTGTGGTTGCTCTCTTCAGTAGAACTCTTAACTCCTCTTCTCTTCTCCCTCTCAGAACACTGAGATCCTGAATACAGCCGTCCTCACCGGGAGGACGGTTGCTGTGCCGGTAAAAGTGGTCACCGTAGGAACAGACGGCACGGTTACAGATGTAACAGAGTCGGTGGAGTGTCGGTCGACCGATGAAGAGGTGGTCAAGGTGAGTGTACACTATAGAGGATGCAACCTTGAGAGGAAACCTTGAGGAGATAGACTAGGGGGAATCAATCCTTTTCAACCCAACAGAGAACGTCAGTTCAATTACAGTACATAGTATCAGGTTTCAGGTAAGACCTAAGTGCAGACTGTGTTAAAGTAAAAATGTTTATCGCAACAACAGGGGCATGCAAACGACAGGTCAAGGCAGGCAGGCTCAGAGTCAGGACAGGCAAGGGTCAAAACCAGGAGGATGAGGAAAAAGAGCGACTGGGAAAAAGCAGGCGCTGAGACAAACCGCTGGTTGACTTGGACAAACAAGATGAACTGGCACAGACAGACAGAAAACACAGGTATAAATACCCAGGGGATAAGTGGGGAAGATGAGCGACACCTGGAGGGGGGTGGAGACAAGCACAAGGACAGGTGAAACAGATCGGGGTGTGACACAGAGTATGACAATAATGGGTTGTCTTTACATCTTTTTAGTCTCTCATCCTTCACAGCCACAAGGCCATATAGACTGACCTTGATGAGTGAATGCTGTGTCCTACAGTACAACACAGAACAAATAGCACGTTTGATACTGTGTACATATACATATGTACAGTGGGGATGACAAGTAGAACAAGATTTTGCAGGTTTTCTTACTTACAAAGCATGAAGAAGTCTGTAATTCTTATCATAGGTACACTTCAACTGTGAGGGACAGAATCTAAAACAAAAATCCAGAAAATCACTTTTTTTTTTCTGGAATTTTTTTCTAATTTTGTCTGTCATAGTTGAAGTGTACCTATGATGAAAATGACAGGCCTCTCTCATCTTTTTAAGTGGGAGAACTTGCACAATTGGTGGCTGACTAAATACTTTTTTGCCCCACTGTATATACAGTATTATTAAACTTTCCCTTGGTGATTGAAATACCCTTGAAATCTTTTGAAGTACTGTATGTAATCTGCTCCTGGTTGTAAATTATTTACTGTTTTAACCATTAGAGAGAGAGAGATTACTATTTTGACCTGTTAGGCCAGAGGGTAGAGACACAATCAAATCAAACTGTATTTGTCACATGCGCCGAATACAACAAGTGTAGACCTTACCTTGAAATGCTTACTTACAAGCCCTTAACCAACAGTGCAGTTCAAGAAAGAGTTAAGAAAATATTTACCAAATAAACTAAAGTAAAAAAATATTCAAAGTAACACAATAAAATAACAATAATGAGGCTATGTACAGGGGGTACCGGTACCGAGTCAGTGTACGGTGGGTACAGCTTAGCTGAGGTCATTTGTACATGTAGGATGGGGTGAAGTGACTATGCATAGATAATAAACAGCGAGTAGCAGCGGTGTACAAAACAAATGGAGGAGGAGGGGGGTCAATGTATATAGTCTGGTGGCCATTTGATGAATTGTTCAGCAGTCTTATGGCTTGGGGGTAGAAGCTGTAAAGGAACCTTTTGGTCCTGGACTTGGTGCTCCGGGTACCGCTTGCCGTGCAGTAGCAGAGAAAACAGTCTATAACTTGGGTGACTGGAGTCTCTGACAATTCCTCTGACACCGCCTAGTATATACTTCATGGATGGCAGGAAGCTTGGCCCCAGTGATGTACTGGGCTGTGTGCACTACCCTCTGTAGCGCCTTAAGGTCAGAAGCTGAGCAGTTGACTGTCTTTGTGTGTTTGGACCATAATAGTTTGTTGGTGATTTGGACACCAAGGAACTTGAATCTCTCGACCCGCTCCACTACAGCCCCATCAATGTTAATGGGAGCCTGCTCTGCCCGCCTTTCACTGTAGTCCGCGATCAGCTCCTTTGTCTTGCTCACATTGAGGGAGAGGTTGTTCTTCTGGCACCACACTGCCAGGTCTCTGACCTCCTCACTATAGGCTGTCTCATCGTTGTCATTGATCAGGCCTATCATCGTTGTGTCGTCAGCAAACTTAATGATGGTGTTGAAGTCGTGTTTGGTCACGCAGTCGTGGGTGAACAGGGAGTACAGGAGGGGAGTAAGTAGACACCCCTGAGGGGCCCAGTGTTGACAATCAGCGTGGCAGACATGTTGTTGCCTACCCTTACCACCTGGGGGAGGCCCGTCAGGAAGTCCAGGATCCAGTTGCAGAGGGAGGTGTTTCGTCCCAGGATCCTTACCTTAGTGATGAGCTTCGTGGGCACTACGGTGTTGAACGCTGAGCTGTTGTCAATGAACAGCATTCTCACATAGGTGTTGCTTTTGTCCAGGTAGGAAAGGGCAGTGTGGACTGCGATTGAGATTGCACCATCTGTGGATCTGTTGGGGTAGTATGCGAATTGGAGTGGGTCTAGTGTATCCGGGAGGATGCTGTTGATGTGAGCCATGACCAGCCTTTCAAAGCACTTCATGGCTACCAATGTGAGTGCTACGGGGCGGTAATCATTTAGGTAGGTTACCTTCGCTTTCTTGGGCACAGGGACTACAGTGGCCTGCTTGAAACATGTTGGTATTACAGACTCTGCCAGGGAGAGGTTGAAAATGTCAGTGAAGACACTTGCCAGTTGGTCCGCGCATGCTTAGTGTCCTGGTAATCCGTCTGTCCCCTCTGCTTTGTGAATGTTGACCTGTTTAAAAAGGTCTTGCTCACATCGGCTACCGAGATCAATATCACACAGTCGTCCAGAACAGTTGGTACTCTCGTGCATGCTTCAGTGTCGCTTGCCTCAAAGCAAGCATAAAAGGCATTTAGCTTATCTGATAGGCTCATGTCACTGGGCAGCTCGCGTCTGGGTTTCCCTTTGTAGTCCATAATAGTTTTCAAGCCCTGCCACATCCAACGAGCGTCAAAGCCTGTGTAGTAGGATTCAATCTTAATCCTTGTATTGACGCTTTGCTTGTTTGATGTTTCGTTTGAGGGCATAGCGGGATTTCTTATAAGCGTCCGGATTATTGTCCTGCTTCTTGAAAAGCGGCAGCTCTAGCCCTTAGCTCAATGCGGCCTGTAATCCATGGCTTCTGGTTGGGATATGTATGTACGGTCACTGTAGGGGAGACGTCGATGATGCACTTATTGATAAAGTCGATGACTAGGGTGGTATACTCCTCAATACCATTGAATGAATCCCAGAACATATTCCAGTCTGTGCTAGCAAAACAGTCCTGTAGCATAGCATCTGCGTCATCTGACCACTTCCGAATTGAGGGAGTCACGGGCACTTCCTGCTTTAGTTTTTGCTTGTAAGCAGGAATCAGGAGGATAAAATTATGTTCAGATTTGCCAAATGGAGGGCGAGGGAGAGCTTTGTATGCATCTCTGTGTGTGGAGTAAATGTGGTCGAGAGTTTGTTTCTCCTCTGATTTCACATGTGACATGCTGGTAGAAATGAGGTAAAACAGATTTAAGTTTACCTGCATTAAAGTCCCCGGCCACAAGGAGCACCGCTTTTGGATGAGCATTTTCTTGTTTGCTTATGGCCTTATAGAGTTGGTTGAGTGTGGTCTTAGTGCCAGCATCGGTTTGTGGTGGTAATTAGACCGCTCCAAATAATATAGATGCTACATGTATTCTATTCACCACCAATAGACAGACAGCGCTCCACTCTCAACGTCCCTCCCTGTTTTTTGTCTCAAATAGCACACACTGCTAAATACATAGGATATGACAATGAGAGAGAGGGGGAAGAGTGCAGCCAAACTCCCCTCCTCTGAGGGATGAGTGCACGTGGGTGTGTTTGTGTGTAAGGGTGTGTGTTTGTGTATATGTGTGTTTATTTATTGTGTGTGTGTTTCTGGTTGTACATTTTAAGTTGTGTGTGTGAGAGTGAGAGCTCACTGTAGATTTTATAATGTTGATGGTGATTCTAAACCTCATGGGTCTTGGTGTTATTGGAAGATTACACTGTCAAAACCTAATATAATTGTGATAGTCTCTGAGATGAATAAACAAATCAACAGTAATGATTAGCTTTGATCCACTATTTCAGTCATAAGAGGTAGATGTGTGACAAGAGTGAGATGAATAATTTCATCTGTTTACTTTTCCACAATAACAAATGCAGTGCCTTAGACTGCTGCGCCACTCAGGAGCCCTAAAGACAACTAAGACAACACTAGTGTACTTAAACACAATGTACAGTAGGGGAGAGTGGGGTAAGCCAAAGGGATAAGATGAGCCACCCTTGTTTCTAGGAAACAATATGTATAATTTGACTAAATATTTAGGAAAGAAGAAACCACATGGGAAATAGGTAGTTTTATTTTATTATTTAACTCGGCAAGTCAATTGACAAATTATTTTTTTTACAATAAAGGCCTACCCTGGCAATCCCTCCCCTAACCCGGACGATGCTGGCCCAATTGTGCACTGCCATATGGGACTCCCGATCACAGCCAGTTGTTATACAGCCCGGGATTGAACCATGGCCTGTAGTGACACCTCTAGCACTGAGATGCAGTGCCTTAGACCTCTGTGCCACTCAGGAGCAAAGTTAGGGTGTCAGGGTAGCAGGTAGCCTAGCAGTTAGAGTGTTGGTCCAGTAACTGAAAGGTTGCTGGTTTGAATACCTGAGCTGACAAAGTGAAAATATGTTGATGTATCCTTGAGGAAGGCACTTAACCCTAATTTGCTCCAGGGCTGTACTATTATGGCTGACACTGTAAAAAAAACACATTTCACTGCACCTTTCTGACAATATGTATATTTTTTTAAGTACAATGTGTTTGTTAGCCTGTATTAAAATATGCTTACATTTATTCAAGAACAAAAAAGTGATTGTGATTGTGTTGAATTGTGTTTGGGAAATAAAGATAGACATGGTTTTAAAAAGCTAGTGGTCCTTTTTCATTCAACACAGATATTTTTTGGCAGCTTAATTTACCATGTCCCGCAACTCAATTTACTCCATCCCCAGGGTACTGCAAGTTGTGCCAAGAGACCACTTTTTTTTGGACAAGCTGTGTTTTCAAAACTGTAAAGTTTACATGAATTCTGAGTATTTCCAGGGATACTCAACATCCTGAAATATATGTAGATATCTTTGTTAGAAATAATAGTATATTTCCCTTTAAGGGTTTCTGGTTTTTGGTTCCAGGTAGAACCCTTTTGGGTTCCAGGTAGAACCCTTTTGGGTTCCACGTAGAACCCTCTATGGAAAGGAACCCAAGAGGTTTGGGACCAAAAAGGTTCTTCAAAGGGTTATCCAATAGCGATAGGAAAAGAACCATTTTAGGTTCTAGATACCTTTTTTTCTAAAACTGTAGATAGTTAAAATAGAATGCAGTGAGAGAGAGAGAGAGAATTAAAATAGAATGCAGAGAGAGAGAGAGAGGCAGAGAGAGTTAAAATAGAATGCAGAGAGAGAGAGAGAGAGAGAGTTAAAATAGAATGCAGAGAGAGAGAGAGAGAGAGAGAGAATCACGGAGGCTTAATAAGGAGTGAAGTGGATTGTTTCAGATCGCTTTCTGGTTGGGTGACTTTTTAAAAACCTGCACAGTGTCTGGGAAAAATGAAGAGGGAGGAGAAGGATTGTGCGTGCTTGTGTGTGCATGTAAATATAGCTGGGAATGTTTCATTTGCTATATCAGATAACACACACACACATGTTTGTTTTTCTATTATTTTCGCAACCAAATTATTTATTCCCATTCAAACGAGAAAAAGTCTTACAGTCACATACAGATATAGAGGGAATGTGAATCCTTTAAACTAGCCTACATCAAGTACTTTACAGTACAGTGGTAGTGGATTGAAAGGCAGTGTAGGAAGGAAGAAAGAAAGGAAGAAATGAAGAAAGGAAGAAAGGAAGAAATGAAGAAAGGAAGAAAGAAAGAAAGGAAGAAAGGAACAGGTCAACACAGAGAAGCAATAGAAGCTTCTCCCAGGTTAAAGTAGGTTCTGATACACAGCCTGTTTTAATGACAGTTAAATGAAGATAGAAGACGGGTGAGAAGAGAGGCACAGAGAGCGAGGAAGAGAGAGAGAAGGGGATAAAGAGAGAGAGAGAGAGAGAGAGAGAGAGAAAAGGAGGGCGAGAGGAGAGAAGAGAAAGAGAGAACTGACAGAGTGAATCTATTAGGAGTGGATGTTCTGACACATCATTTGTGGAAAAAACTGCCAAGACACTTCCAGCGAAGAGTGATGATAGTCTGCTTTTGACTAGATTTATAAAAGACTAATTGCAACCCAAACTGTGGGCATGCTGAGATTAACAGTGATGCCCATCTTCATTATCGCTCCATCCAAAGCTTCAGATGAATGGAAAATGGTTGTGATTATACATGACAGGCTTTGACAAGCCATTGCATATGGAGAAACTAAAACAAAATCTGTCCTCCCAGTCTTTTGTGAAAGAATACTACATGCCTGATCGAGTGGTTTAGGTTGTTTGAAGGTAGAAGTTCATACGTTTCGAAGATGCTCTTCAGAAACCCTGCCATGCCATTGGTCGATCTATACCTGAGAGGCTTTGGAACTGATTGGAGGAGACAGAGCAGATTTAGCCAATCATAAAGAGGGGTGACCTGGAGCCAGGGTTTTGTTTCTTGATTGGCAATTGGGATTTGTGTCTTTCTCTGGTCCATCTGTTGAGATTTGTGGCCCGTTCCTCCACACTGGGCTTATCTGTGTGCGCGCGCGCACACACACACACACACACACACACACACACACACACACACGCCAGTGGAGGCTACGGAGGGGAGGACGGCTCATAATATTGGCTGGAAGGGAGTCAATGGAATGGTATCAAACATGTGGTTTCCATTGGTTGAAACCATTCCATTGTCTCCATTCCAGCCATTACTATGAGCCATCCTCCCCTCAGCAGCCGCCACTGACACGCGCGCACACACACACACACACACACACACACACACACACACACACACACACACACACACACACACACACACACACACACACACACACACACGCTTGAATAGAGACTCCAAGGGCTTGCTCAAGGAATGCCAAATCTGTCATCTGTATCATTACAGAGCAGAGGGAGCAATGTCAAGTCTTTGAAGGACATAAGAATAACGTTGTTGTCTCCCTCTAGCTGTACAAACTTGTATGACTAATATTTGCATAGAAATAATTTGATGCAACTTCGACCCTGGACTTCCCTTAGACACTGACTATACTGTTGTATCTTATTCTTTCATAAAGCAGTAGCCTACATTGTTAACTTAAACTGAGTGTACAGAACATTAATAACACCTTCCTAATATTGAGTTGCACCCCCTGTTGCCCTCAGAGCAGCCTCAATTCATTGAGGGATGGACTGTGCAAGGTTTCAAAAGCAGTCCACAGGGATGCTGGCCAATGTTGACTCCTATGCTTCCTACAGTTGTGTCAAGTTGGATGGATGCCCTTTGGGTGGTAGACCATTCTTGATACACACGGGAAACAGTTGAGCGTGAAAAACATAGTAGAGTTGCATTTCTTGACGCAAACTGGTGTGCCTGGCACCTACTACCATACCCTGTTCAAAGGCACTTAAATATAGTGACTTGCCCATTCACCCTCTGAATGGCACACATACACAATACAGGTCTCATTTGTCTCAAGGCTTACAAATCCTTCTTTAATCTGTCTCCTCCCTTTCATCTATACTGACTGAAGTGGATTTAAGAAGTGGCAATAAGGGATCACCTGGATTCACCTGGTCAGTCTATTTCAAGGAAAGAGCAGGTGTCCTTAATGCTTTGTACACTCAGTGTAGTTTCTTTTGTTTTTCTCTTAATAACATGTTTTCCTATTTCTCCTCTCTCTCATCCTCTTCCTCCCAGGTGTCAGATCGTTGTGACTATGTGTTTGTTAATGGGAAGGAGACGAGGGGGAGGATGAGGATGGTGCTCAACTTTACCTACAGCTACCTGAGTGCCCAACTGGAGATGAGTGTGTGGATGCCCCGCCTCCCCCTGCTTATCGACATAGCCAACCCCGAACTCAGCCAGATCAAGGGCTGGAGAGTCCCCGTGGCCGCCGACAACAAGAGGTCAGTAGTTTTACCAGATAGTGAGATGTATTACCTGGTTCAAACTGCTTGGGAAATTGACTCAAACAGTAATTGCGATGCAAAGCAAAATACTAACTTTCAAGAATCATCTTCAAGCATCTTGTTAATTTTGATGGTTGTATCACCACCTCTCACATATTTACCACTTATTTTTGAAGTAGTATCTTCATCTGGCAGTTTAGAATAACTGTGAGGATGCTAATGTCTTAATCATGACACCTACACCTTTCCTCTTCCCATCACTCCCCTGTCTATGGCCACTGCTGTGACCAGGATACCCAGGTGACGTCGATGGTCTCTCTGAGGGAAGAAATGTGACTTTCAATTACTGCCATGACTCTGTCTCTCATTTCTGTCGCTGACTCACTTTCTGTCAACTAACATATCTGTTATCACCTCCACAACATTCTGGAAATGTCCTTACACAGCCAGTCTTTTGTGAAAGCGAGATTTATTGGTTGCAAAGGCATGTCTGAACAATGAAGAAAGAGAGAGAAGAATAGAGTTTGAGTCTGTCTTTTATTTTCTCTCATTGTTATAGTACGGGCAATTAAATTTGGGCAATTAAGCTTGAGTTCTTTAGCTTGAGGCATATGTTCTGTAGATTGTTCAGTTACCTTGCACAATGCAGGCTCGAATCCACTTCAACATACATCATTATCCCCAATGCACTGTGCAACCCTTTAACCCTGGGGCCACCAGGTGGCGTTCTAACACATATGCCCCTGCTTTCATGGCCCTCTCTGAGCCCATGATCCCTCTAGTCCAGTGGGTAGGAGAGGTGAAAAGGCCAGTCGAGTCGTGGGTCTGAAAGCAAGCTCATTATACACCCAGACCTTATCTGACCTGACGGTCATCAGTGAGAACACGGCTTGCATGCTTTTGTCTGCGCCCTGCCGCAAATGTCACCTCGATTAGGCTGACGTGTGTGTCATCCCTCCAGTGAAGAGGTGGAGGGGGAAGGAATGGGGGGCCCGGACACCTACGCCAGTCAGCTCCAGCATGTTAACCTGTCAGCCTGTTTTTCTGCCTGGATGGCCACGCATCATTAAACCTAATGGGAGTTGTCAGTGTCGCACTTCGCCCAACCACCTGGCCTGGCCCAGAGAACAGAGGGGGATGGGGAGGGGGTTGTTTTTAAAGAAAATGAATTCAGTGGAGAAAGAACGAGAGAGAGAGAGAGGGTGTGAACTGAGTGGAGAGAGAGAAAGAGAGAGATTTGATTGAGAAAACATGTAAGGTAGAGAGAACGAGAGAATGGAGATTGGAGTGGTATCAGGGTAATGGCTGTGGCCTCCGTGTTTACGGCTTTTCACAGTGCTACACTGTTTACAGGAGTTTAGAGTCTCTGGCCCACTTTCTGTCTGTCATTGGGCTGAAGACAGGTGCCTCTCCTTGGTCTGTACTTTACCTAATCAGCCCTACTGCTGCTGTATGGGGTTCATCACAGTAGATGAAAAAGACTCAACCTGGTCTCAGAGAATTTCATATTATTCTGTATGTAACTCCGAGACACTCCATTTAGTATGAAACTGTATGTTACCTTTGGTATGGTTACTTAAAACCTTACCCCCTTTTTTCCAATTTTTGCCTAAAATTACATACCCAAATCTAACTGCCTGTAGATCAGGCCCTGAAGCAAGGATATGCATATTCTTGGTACCATTTAAAAGGAAACACTTTGAAGTTAATGGAAATGTGAAAGGAATGTAGTAGAATATAACACAATCAATCTGGTAAAAGATAATACAAAGAAAAAACCAACAGTTCTTTAGTATTTTTTTGTACCATCATCTTTGAAATGCATGAGAAAAGCCATAATGTATTATTCCAGCCCAAGTGCAATTTAGATTTTGGCCACTAGATGGCACCAGTGTATGTGCACAGTTTTAGACTGATCCAATGATCCATTGCATTTCTGTTCAAAATGTTGTATCAAGACTGCCCAAATGTGCCTAATTTGTTAATTAAAACTTCTTAGGGATAGCCCCCCTTTTTTTCCCAATTTTCTCCTAAATGACATACCCAAATCTAACTGCCTGTAGTTCAGGCCCTGAAGCAAGGATATGCATTTTCTTTGTACCATTTGAAAGGAAACACTTTGAAGTTTGTGGAAATGTGAATTGAATGTAGGAGAATATAACACAATAGAAGACCACAATCTGGTAGAAGAAAATACAAAGAAAAACCAACCAGTGTTTTTTTTACCACCTTATTTGAAATGCAAGAGAAAGGTCAATACTTTGGGATCGGTGTCCCTTCCACGGGACCGTTGAGCTAACGTAAGCTAATGAGATTAACACGAGGTTGTAAGTAACAAGAACATTTCCCAGGACATAGATATATCAGATTTTGGCAGAAAGCTTAAATTATTGTTAATCTAACTGCACTGTCCAATTTACAGTAGCTATTACAGAGAAAGAATACCATACTATTGTTTGAGGAGAGAGGACCATTTTGAACATGAAAATGTATTAATGCAAAAACGAAAGGAGGGTGGTTCGTCGGGGTGGATGGATAGAAGGGTGGGTGCATAACAGAAACGGCTAGCAACCGAAAGGCTGCAAGTTTGAATCTCATCATTAGCATTTTAGCTAATTTGCAATTTTTTAACTCCTTACTACTTTTTAGCTACTTTGCACCATAACCCTTTAACCTAACTCCTAAACTTAATCCCAACCTTAACACTAGCCCCTAACATTAGCCACCTAGCCACCTAGCCACCTAGCTAGAATTCGTAACCAGCTAAATTTAACTAAATGTAATCGAAGATTTAATCTATGTAATCCCCAAAAGTAGTTATTCATCATGAGAGGGCCATAAACATTATTAACTAGTAATGCTGCATACTCAAAGAAAGGTTCAAATCTCACCTTTCTGGTAAAAATAGTTATACATTGCTGAGGTGTGGTCAGTTTTGAGGATTCAGTATAAAATATAAAATATTAATATATATTACATATTTTATATGATATATTTCCTATTCAACAAAACTGTATGAATTTGGCTTGAAATGACTTATATGCTTTCTAAAGATAGAATAATACAATTATAAAATGGCTAACTATAAGATTTAACCTTCCTTTTATCTGTAAAATACATATTTGTATGTTTAGTGTTAGAGACATTTTACATATGTTCTAAACATCTCCTGGTCAAAATGTCTGCCCCAATCGCTGTGAATGTCCCAAAGAGCTCTAGCTGAACTCGTTAGGAACTCGCCTTTCATCTCATATCCATCTTGTCTATCTATGACAAACATAACGTTTTTGGGGGGTTAAAATGTATGAATTATTTTAGATTAATGTCTATAAATGGTTAGCCACGTAGCTATAATTCGCAACATATCATATGTTTTGCAAATATGTAACATATTGTACATTTGCAAATTCGGAACACATAATACAAATTCTAATTCGTAAAATGTCATACAAATTCATACATACCATAGAAAACGTAACATGTCATACTAAATGAGGTGTTCAGATTTATATACAGAATAATACAAAATAGTCTGAGACCAAGTTGTAAGACTGGGTCCCTATAGGCCAGGCTTTGAATCTCTCTTTCAATTCAAACAATGGAAAATATTATAGGAGAAGATAGAGACAGAGAAGTCAGAGTAATGGAGGAATAGAATAGAGTAGATTATTTTTTATAAAAACTAAAAACACATTGCAAGTAAACATATTTTTAGTCTGAAATTTGGTTGCATTGTATTTATTTTATATTTTGCTCCGGAACAAACAAATAGCCATGTTCAAATGTGTCTGTGGTGACTGCAGTAAACTGTGTAAACTTTAATGCTCCTTTTATTCTGCTTCTTAACAAGCGCTTTTCTTTTTTCTTTCTCCAGGTATGAGAGGGTGAGTGAGGATGATGGTGATGAAGTGGACAGTGAGAGGACAGAGAGTGGCTGTGTCCCTCAGTACCAGAGCACCACGGTGCGGGTCCTCACACACTTTATGGCCCTAGGAGCTGATGGGCTGGGCCAACAGGACTTCCTGCTGGGCAGTGATTGGCAGGTGGATGTGACTGACCTGGTCCAGGATTCGCTGAGGGTGGAGGACCAACGTGTGGCCCGCCTACTGAAGGGACAGGTCCTGATGGGCCTCAGCACCGGCACAGCCAAACTACAGGTGAGAGAGAGAGAGAGAGAGGGAGAGAGGGAGGGTGTGATCGAAAGGGGGAGAGAGAGATAGTGGGGGAAAGAGTGATAATGAAAGTATTCATTTGTGAGAGAGAGCAAGGGAGAGAAAGAAACAACATTATTAAGAGATAGTGAGAGAAAGAAAGAAAGAGAGCACCTGCTTGGACAAAATAATAGAGGATGGGGAGTGGAGGAGGAACGATTGGAAAATACAAAGTAAACCAAGGCTCGTTGCAAGGGAGACTTTAAAAAGGCAACAGAATCGATCTCGGCACAACATAAACACTTAGCCAATCAGGGCCTGACAAAGCAACGTGAGACTGCGGCACGGCCAATAAAGGCTGCTGAGTCTCTGAGGGCATGTAGGCTCACACACCACACTCACATGCCCCATCCCATTTAGATCATTACTGTGTCCACTTACGGTGTAAAACACAATCGATCAAGCTTTTCCCCAACAGCACAACAGCTTTGCCAAGGCCTGAGCCATGGACCTGCATCTCTTCTCCTTATTGATGAGTTTCAGTTGTGTGTGTCGGTGTACAATGCCCTATTACCTTTATGTTATCCCGGTTGTCAGTTGAGAACCTTTTCTCATTTCCAATGGCGACCTTGGCCCAGAGGCAGAAACAGAAGCGAAATTGATAGAAATCATATCAATGGTTGCGCTGTGTTGACCCTCTATTTGTTTGCGTCCTTTTGGATGGTTTGAGAATGTCTATGACTCAATAAGAGTGGAGAGGCACATTATGAATGTTAACGGCAACCTTGATAACCCTGTAATTATTCACTCTGCTACAAAGCCATCATGTCACTGTCCCTCCCCTACTGTGCTATTATAGGGGGCATATTTTTTATTTTTTTTAACCAGGTAGGCCAGTTGAGAACAAGTTCTCATTTACAACTGCGACCTGGCTAAGATAAAGCAAAGCACTGCGACAAAAACAACACAGAGTTACACATAAACAAACGCACAGTCAATAACACAAAAGAAAATAAAAATAGAAAAATCTATGTACAGTGTGTGCAAATGTAGAAGAGTAGGGAGGTAGGCAATAAATAGGCCCTAGAGGCGAAAACTAATAAAAATGTAGCTGTAACGGCTCTCATCGGTGGAAGGAAGAGTGGACCAAAGCAGCGTGGAAAGTGTTCATGATATTTATTTTCAAGAAACACTCAAACAAAAATAACCAATCAAAAAAAATGAAAGCGAACAGTTCCGTCAGGCACAGACACTAAACAGAAAATAACACCGCACAAAACTCTAACGGAAAATCACAACTTATATATGATCCCCAATCAGAGACAACAATAGACCACTGATTGGGAACCACACTCGGCAAAACAACAAAGAAATAGAAAACATAGATTTTCCGACCCGAGTCACACCCTGACCCAACCAAACATAGAGAATAAATAAGGATCTCTAAGGTCAGGGCGTGATATTAGCATTAATATTGGAGTGAAAGATGTGCAGATGATGATGCGCAAGTAGAGATACTGGGGTGCAAAAGAGCAAGAGGGTAAGTAATAATATGGGGATGAGAAAGTCGGGTGTGCTATTTACAGATTGGCTGTGTACAGGTACAGTGATCGGTAAGCTGCTCTGACAGCTGATGCTTAAAGTTAGAGAGGGAGGTATAAGACTCCAGCTTCAGAGATTTTTGCAATTAGTTTCAGTCATTGGCAGCAGAGAACTGGGAGGAAAGGCAGACGACACAAAGAGAGGTTGAATAGGCTAGTAATAGGGGTTGCAACAATTTCAGCTGATAATTTTAGAAAGAGAGGGTCCAGATTGTCTAGCCCAGCTGATTTGTAGGGATCCAGATTTTGCAGTTCTTTCAGAACATCAACTGTCTGGGTGAAGGAGGAGCGGGGGTGGGGGGAGTTGCTGCAGTGGTGCTGAGATGTTGGTCGGCGTAGGGTTAGCCAGGTGGAAAGCATGGCCAGCCGTGGTAAAATGCTTAATAAATGATCAATTATAATTGATTTATCGGTGGTGACAGTGTTCCCTATACTCAGTGCATTGGGCAAGGTGCTCTTATTCTCCATGGACTTGACAGTGTCCCAAAACTTTTTGGAATTAGTGCTACAGGAAGCAAATTTCTGTTTGAAAATGATTGCCTTAGCTTTCCTAATTGACTGAGTATATTGGTTCCTGACTTCCCTGAAAAGTTGCATATCACGGGGGCTATTCGATGCTAATGCAGAATGCCACAGGATGTTTTTGTGCTGGTCAAGGGCAGTCAAGTCTGGGGTGAACCAAGGGCTATATATGTTCTTAGTTCTACATTTTTTGAATGGGCATGCTTATTTAAGATGGAAAGGAAAGCACTTTTGAAGAGCAACCAGGCATCCTCTACTGACGGGATGAGGTCAATATCCTTCCAGGATACCAGGGCCAGGTCAATTAGAAAGGCCTGCTCGCTGAAGTGTTTTAGGGAGCGTTTGACAGTGATGTGGGGTGGTCATTTGACTGTGGACCCATTATGCACGCAGGCAATGAGGTGATCGCTGAGATCCTGGTTGAAGACAGCAGAGGTGTATTTAGAGGGCAAGTTGGTCAGGATGATATCTAAGAGGGTGCTCATGGTTACGGATTTAGGGCTGTACCTGGTAGGTTCCTTGATCATTTGTGTGATATTGAGGGTATCTAGCTTATATTGTAGGACGGCCGGGGTGTTAAGCATGTCCTAGTTTATGTCACCTAACAGTACAAACTCTGAAGATAGATGGGGGGATGATAAATTCACATATGGTGTCCAGGGCACAGCTGGGGGATGAGGGGGGTCTATAACAAGAAGCAACGGTGAGAGACTTGTTTCTGGAATGGTGGATTTTTAAAAGTAGAAGCACAAATTATTTGGCAGTTCTAGCTTGTCGTAAAATTTTATATTTAGGGATGGAAATTTCAGGATTTTTGGTGGCCTTCCTAAGCCAGGATTCAGACACGGCTAGGACATCCGGGAATGCGGAGTGTGCTGAAGCAGTGAAGAAAAAAAATTAGGGAGGAGGCTCCTAATGTTAACGTGCATGAAACCAATGCTTTTACAGTTACATTTGTCAACAAATGAGAGCGACTGGGGAATTGGAGTGATGTTGGGGGCTGCAGGGCCTGGGTTAACCTCTACATCACCAGAGGAACAGAGGGAGGAGTAGGATAAGAACACGGCTAAAGGTTAACTTCTTGGATATAGGGGGCGCTCTTTTAATTTATGGATAAAAAACTCCCGTTTTAAACAAGATATTTTGTCACGAAAAGATGCTCGACTATGCATATAATTGACAGCTTTGGAAAGAAAACACTCTGACGTTTCCAAAACTGCAATGATATTGTCTGTGAGTGCCACAGAACTAATGCTACAGGCGAAACCAAGATTAAATTTCATACAGGAAGTGCCCCAGATTTTGAATGTGCTGTGTTCCAATGTCTCCTTATATGGCTGTGTATGGGTCACGAATGAGCTTAGACTTTCTGTCGTTTCCCCAAGGTGTCGACAGCATTGTGACGTATTTGTAGGCAAATCATTGGAAGATTGACCTTAAGAGACTACATCTACCAGGTGGCCGCTTGGTGTCCTCCGTTGCAATTATTGCGTAATCTCCAGATGCGTGTATTTTTTGTTTGCTTCGAGGAGAAACACAGCTGCCACGAATGATTTATCATCGAATAGATATGTGAAAAACACCTTGAGGATTGATTCTAAACAACGTTTGCCATGTTTCTGTCGATATTATGGAGTTATTTTGGCGTTGTAGAGACTGCATTTTCAGATTTTTTTCTTAGCCAAACGTGATGAACAAAACAGAGCGATTTCTCCTACACAAGTAATCTTTTTGGAAAAACTGAACATTTGCTATCTAACTGAGTCTCCTCATTGAAAACATCCGAAGTTCTTCAAAGGTAAATGATTTTATTTGAATGCTTTTCTTGTTTTTGTGAAAATGTTGCCTGCTGAATGCTAGGCTTAATGCTATGCTAGCTATCAATACTCTTACTCAAATGCTTGTGTAGCTATGGTTGAAAAGCATATTTTGAAAATCTGAGATGACAGTGTTGTTAACAAAAGGTTAAGCTTGTGAGTGAATATATTTATTTCATTTCATTTGCGATTTTCATGAATAGTCATGCTACCCTGTCTTTCTAAGGTCTTCGAAAGCCAAGTTAACAAACAGATTACTGACCATTTCGAATCCCACCATACCTTCTCCGCTATGCAATCTGGTTTCAGAGCTGGTCATGGGTGCACCTCAGCCACGCTCAAGGTTCTAAACGACATCATAACCGCCATCGATAAGAGACATTACTGTGCAGCCGTATTCATCGACCTGGCCAAGGCTTTCGACTCTGTCAATCACAACATTCTTATTGGAAGACTCGACAGCCTTGGTTTCTCAAATGATTGCCTCGCCTGGTTTACCAACTACTTCTCTGATAGAGTTCAGTGTGTCAAATCGGAGGGCCTCGGACAGTCCCTATGGGTGTGCCACAGGGTTCAATTCTTGGGCCGACTCTCTTTTCTGTATAGATCAATGATGTTGCTCTTGCTGCTGGTGATTCTCTGATCCACCTCTACGCAGACAACACCATTCTGTATACTTCTGGCCCCTCCTTGGACACTGTGTTAACTAACTTCCAGACGAGCTTCAATGCCATACAACTCTCCTTCCATGGTCTCCAACTGCTCTTAAACGCAAGTAAAACTAAATGCATGCTATTCATTCGATCACTGCCCGCACCTGCTCGCCCGTCCAGCATCACTACTCTGGACGGCTCTGACTTAGAATACGTGGACAACTACAAATACCTGGGTGTCTGGTTAGACTGTAAACTCACATTAAGCATCTCCAATCCAAAATTAAATTTAGAATCGGCTTCCTATATCGCAACAACGCGTCCTTCACTCATGCTGCCAAACATACCCTCGTAAAACTGACCATCCTACCGATCCTCGACTTCGGTGATGTCATCTATAATATAGCCTCCAACACTCTACTCAACAAACTGGATGCAGTCTATCACAGTGCCATCCGTTTTGTCACCAAAGCCCCATACACTACCCACCATTGCGACCTGTATGCTCTTGTTGGTTGGCCCTCGCTTCATACCCGTCGCCAAACCCACTGCCTACAGGTTATCTACAAGTCTCTGCTAGGTAAAGCCCCACCTTATCTCAGATCACTGGTCACCATAGCAGCACCCACTCGTAGCACGCGCTCCAGCAGGTATATCTCACTGGTCACCCCCAAAGCCAATTCCTCCTTTGGTTGTCTTTCCTTCCAGTTCTCTGCTGCTCCCTCACTAGCTTTAAGCACCAACTGTCAGAGCAGCTTACAGATCACCGCACCTGTACATAGCCCATCTGTAAACAGCCCATCTATCTACCTACCTCATCCCCATACTGGTATTTATTTATTTTGCTCCTTTGCACCCCAGTATCTCTACCTGCACATTCATCTTCTGCCGATCTACCATTCCAGTGTTTAATTGCTATATTGTAATTACTTCGCCACCATGGCCTATTTATTTCCTTAACTTACCTCATTTGCACTCACTGTATATAGACTTTGTTTTCTTTTGTTCTACTGTATTATTCTGAATGTTTTGTTTATTCCATGTGTAACTGTGTTGTTGTTTGTGTCGAATTGCTCCACTTTATCTTGGCTAGGTCACAGTTGCAAATGAGAACTTGTTCTCAACTAGCCTACCTGGTTAAATAAAGGTGAAATAAAATAAATAAATAAAAACACTGAGGCCTGTACTCTGGAGCGGGATCGATTTGGAGGTGGAGGGTCCGTCATGGTCTGGGTCTATGTGTCACAGCATCATCTGACTAAGCTTGTTGTGATTGCAGGCAATCTCAATGCTGGGCATTAAATACAGCTGGTGGCCACACCAGATACTGACTGTTACTTTTGATTTTGACCCCCCCTTTTGTTCAGGGACACATTATTCCATTTCCGTTAGTCACATGTCTGTGGAACTTGTTCAGTTTATGTCTCAGTTGTTGAATCTTGTTATGTTCATACAAATATTTACACGTTAAGTCTGCTGAAAACAAATGCAGTTGACAGTGTGAGGACGTTTCTTTTTTTGCTGAGTTTACTAGGCGGTGTCAGAGGAAGGAACAAAAATTGTCAAAGACTCTAGCCACCCAAGTCATAGACTGTTCTCTCTGCTACCGCATGGTAAGTCTAGTACCAAAAGGCTCCGTAACAGCTTCTACCCCCAAGCCACAAGACTGCTGAACAATTAATCAAATGTCCACACAGATTATTTACATTGACACACCCCCTTTGTTTTTACACTGCATCTACTCTCTGTTAACGATCTATGCATACTGTAGTCACTTTACGAATTACCTCGACTAACCTGTACCCTCGCACATTGACTAGGTACCTCCCCCTGTGTATAGCTTCGTTATTGTTATGTCATTTTCTTCTGTTACTTTTTGATTTTATTAAAAATATTTTACTTTAGTTTATTTTGTAAACATTTTCTTAAAACTGTCAAGGGCTTGTAAGTAAGCATTTCTGTCACATTCTGACCTTAGTTATTTTATTATGTCTTTGTTTAGTATGGTCAGGGCGTGAGTTGGGTGGGTTGTCTATGTTCCTTTTTCTATGTTTTGGGAGTTCTGTGTTTGGCGTGGTATGGTTCTCAATCAGAGGCAGCTGTGTATCGTTGTCCCTATCGGTGTCCCTGATTGAGAACCATATTTAGGTAGCCTGGTTTCACTTTTGAGTTGTGGGTGATTATTTGCCGTGTTAGTTACCACACGGGACCGTTTGGTTGTGTCACTTTGTTATTTGTAGTGTTCAGTTTGTCTTATTAAAATGGGCACTTACCACACTGCAAATTGGTCTGATCTCTCTTACTCTTCAGAAGAGGAAGACGACGAACGTTACAATTTCACAGTAAGGTCTACACCTGTAGTATTCAGCGCGTGTGACAAATAACATTTAATTTGATTTGACTACAATAAGGAAAAACTCCAGGTAAAATTACACTTTATAAAAATGCAAGATCAATAAAAGTAGTAGTTGGTGGTAAATGAAACAATCAAAATGTGTTGTTTATGCTTTACATACCAAGTGTTGTCATCGATTCCTTGTGGAGACGCCCCACCTCTGTTTTTGTCACATGGCAGCAGCCTTCCATCAAAGTTTTTCTGTCCTGGTAATACTATTGGCATTATCCTTTGCATAGTTGTTGATGTTCACAACTTGCTGCAAGTCCTCATGCTTCAGTTGTAACCAGTGCTTGCTTGGGCCAGCTCTCTTGTTGATGGAAGACATTAGACCATTCTCCTTGTATGACTGGTGGAGGAGAGTCAGGCGTGTTCTGCAGTGACAAATCATGCAGGCTCTAGTTTTGTCTTATCTTGATTATTGTCCAGTCGTGTGGTCGAGTGCTGCAAGGACCTATTTAAGCTGCAGCTGGCCCAGAACAGAGCAGCACGTCTTGCTCTTCATTGTGATCAGAGGGCTGATACAAATACTATGAATGCCAGTGTCTCTTGGCTAAGAGTTAAGGAGAGATTTACTGCATCACTTTTTCTTTTTATAAGAAACATTAGTAGTTTGCATAGTCAACTTAAACACAGCTCTGACACACACACTTACCCCACCAGACATGCCACCAGACATCTTTTCACAGTCCCCATATTCAAGAAAGCATACAGAGTTATATAGAGCTACCATTGCATATAACTCTGTTCCATCTCTTATTGCTCAAATGAACAGCAAACATAGTTTAAAACAACAGATAAAGCAACACCTCACGGCACAACGCCTCTCCCCTATCTGACCTAGATAGTGTGTGTGTGTGTGTGTGTGTGTGTGTGTGTGTGTGTGTGTATGTATTGATATGTAGGCTATGTGTGCCTTTTTTAATTGATGTGGTTCTGTCCTTGAGCTGTTCTTGTCTATTAATGTGCTGTGTTATGTTTCATGTTTTGTGTGGACCCCAGGAAGAGTAGATGCTGCTTTCCTAATAAAATGTAAAAATACCAAAATGGTGAAAGACCAATACCAGATACAAATATTTGATCATTATTAGATGAGGCTTACCCAGGAACACACTTGTCTACATTGATAGGTCATGTGAAAGAGAGGCTATAACCTCTCCCCAATAACATATATCTAAGTGGATGGGTCTCTATTGCCTAGAATCTGTTCGCATAGATGGCCATAATCACCCCCAGACACAGCTGGCTAAGTGTATGGGTCATGTAATCACCTGCAAAGTGGAGTCTTTTGTTTAGACATGTAGCTAGCTATCCAGCTAAACAATTAACAATAATCCCAACCCATACAGAAGCAATACAAGCAGATTGTCATAGCTAGCCACCATGCATGAAATGTTGTAGTACGAATCTGCAGGTAGCTAAAGCTAACCAAATGGATTCAATGTTAGCTAGTGTTAGCTATGTTAGCTGTTGGTGCCAGACTTGATGCACCGGTACTGCTTGCCGTGCGGAAGCAGAGAGAATAGTCTATGGCTTGAGTGGTTGTAGTCTTTAAAACTTCTTAAGGCTAGGGACACTATTTTCACGTCCGAATGAAAAGTGTGCCCAAAGTAAACTGCCTGCTACTCAGGCCCAGAAGCTAGAATATGCATAGTATTAGTAGATTTGGATAGAAAACACTGAAGTTTCTCAAACTGTTTGAATGATGTCTGTGAGTATAACAAAACTTATTTGTCAGGCAAAACCCTGAGGACAAACCATCCAGGAATATTTTTTTTTGAGGTCACTCTCTTTTCAATGGGTTTTCAATGGGAATCTAGAATTCTAAGGCAGTTGCTTGCAGTTCCTATTGCTTCCATTGGATGTCAAACGTCGAAATTGGTTGATGTTTTTCCTTTGAGAAATTAAATAGCCCTGTTCAGAACGAGGGTCGAGTGAAGTGTACTGTTGTGGTTGAGGCGCATGACCTGAAAGCTTGCTCCAATTTGTTTTCCTACGGTATTGAACACAGTTTATTCCGTCTTAAATTTTATAGATTATTTACGTTTAAAAATACCTAAAGTTGGATTAGGAAAGTTGTTTGAAATGTTTGAACAAGTTTACAGGTAACTAACTGTATAACTTTTTGACGATTCGACTGTCCATGCCAAACTTTTTCAACCTCCTGAGGGAAAGAGGCGCTGTCGCGTCTTCTTCATGACAGTGTGCGTGTGTTTGGAACATTTGAAGTATTTAGTGATTTGGACTAACTTGAAGTTTGACCTGCTCCACTGCAGCCCTGTCGATGTGGATGGGGGCGTGCTTGCGATCAGCTCCTTGGTCTTACTGATGTTGAATGAGAGGTTGTTGTTCTGGCACCACACTGCCAGGTCACTGACCTCCTCACTGTAGGCTGACTCATCACCATCGGTGATCAGGCCTCCTATGACCATCATGTGGTTGTCAAACTTGATGATGGTGTTGGAGTATTGCGTGGCAACACAGTCGTGGGTGAACAGGGAGTACAGAAGGGGACTAAGCACACACCCCTGTGGGGCCCATGTGTTGAGGGTCAACGAGGCGGAGGTGATGCTGCCTACCCTCACCACCTGGGGTTGGCCCGTCAGGAAGTCCAGGATCCAGTTGCAGAGGGAGGTGCACAGACCTAGAGTCCTAAGCTTGTTGACGAGCTGTAGTCAATGAACAGCATTCTCACATAGGTATTCCTTTTATCTAGGTTTGTGAGGGTAGTGTGAAGAGCAATTGAGATTTCGTCATCTATGGATCTGTTGGGGCGGTGCTGAGAGTGGGTCTAGGGTGCTGGGAGGATGGAGTGCATAACCCGCCTCTCAAAGCGCTTCATGATTACAGAAGTGAGTGGTACAGGGCGGTAGTCATTGTGGCATGAAGCCTTAGAGTAGCTAGCTAACAGTAGGCTTCAACTTACAATGGAAATGACTTTGTCAAAATTAGAAACGCATAATTTCTGAAATGTAGGAAGACTCTTAGCCGTTTACATGGATGATTGCTTCATGGCCATTGTTGGCCTTAGTTTGAAGATGTAATCCGGAGACGGGTATTTTATACAACAGCCTCCTGTGTTCTCTTTTCTACTCCCTCTGCATTTGCAATCAAACATCCAAATTTTCTCCATCTCCTTCTCATACTCCTTTTCCAGCGGGCATTCTACTGATTTCACTTCTTCCATGACAACAACACTGTTGTTGATTTCCTCATCGTCTGATTCATTTTCAAAGTCAAAGCGAGTCAACATGGCACGATCTTTCTCCAGAAAGTACTTGTTTTCTCTTTTCAACTTTTTCCCACTGATCTTTGTCGATAGCGCCTGCTAAATTCATGGCAGCAATGTTGAGAGCAGTAGCGACACTTTTGCAGTTCTCCTTTGGTATATCGTTTTTTTGTAAATGTGGTCGCAAGGATTATCTGAGCAGCTCATGTTTTAGACAGACGCCTGTGACATAGCAGACCAATCAGAACTCATGTCTCGTCATGTCCAGCCCATCCATTATCTCAGCCAATCATGGCTAGTGGGAAGGTTCCTCCCTTTGTCTGATGCTAAATCAACTAGGCTTGTAATGTAACAATTTGATTCATATTTAAGGATGACATACTGGAAAAAACTAATTTTGATGAAAATATATATTTTTATGTTAAATTCCTCTCCTGTAGTGACGTCTGTCATAGCACCAGCTTTCTTAAACGGATCGTAAATGACCCCTGGGCCTTATATGTTTGACCTTCGACCCAGCCCTACAGGTGCCATAGTACACATATCTACACAGCTGGGCCAGGGTGTTCCCAGTGTGTTTAGCTATGTCGTTAGCATGCAGCCAGTAGCATGCAGCTTTAATAGTACGGTGCTGTGGAGGAGGAGTGTGTTGGCCATGGTCCTTTTCAGATGAGGCAGTGATCAGTGCTGACAGTTCATTATGGCAGTGTGGAGTGAGTGGAAGCGTGAGTCTGTGTGTGGGCGGGTGGTGGAGCAGAGGAGGATGGTGGAGAGGAGACTCAGACCTAATGGGAGTGGATGGAAGTACTTCCCTTCTCATCACACATCACTCACATTTACATGCTTACATCTCCAGCAGGCCCCGGAGCTGGGGAACTGCCAGTCAGACAGATGAGGCGGAGTGTGTGTGTGTCTGAGTGTGTCTGAGTGTGAAGCTGGTGATCGCAGACCCCATTGAGTGTACAGTACATGCATCATCTTGTCTTGATTAATATACGCACTGTACATTATGAAAAAGTTTGGGTCATGGTGTTCCTCCATCATTATAAGCTTGTCATGTTGACGTCTTCGCTCCTCCCTCTGTCCATTATTGATGGTGTTGGCTTCAGTGTGAGTGCTTGTACAGGTGATGTGAAATGATATATTTGAAGTTGAACCAATACAAGTGTGTTTGTCTGTTTGTATACTAATGTGTGTGTATAATGTTGTAGGTGATGTCCCCTCTGTCTGACTCGATCCTGGCTGAGCGGATGGTCAGGGTTCTGGAAGACAAAGTGAGTGTGACAGAGCTGGGAGTGCAGCTGGTCTCTGGCCTCTCTCTGTCCCTCCAGCTCAGCCCAGGGAGCAACAGGGCTATCGTCGCCACGGCTACAACACAGGAAGTCATGCAGAAACTTAAACAGGTAACCACACACACATGACTCAGCAACCTACTGCACCAAACATACAGTATCATACAGTGGGGCAAAAACGTATTTAGTCAGCCACCAATTGTGCAAGTTCTCCCACTTAAAAAGATGAGAGAGGTCTGTAATTTTCATCATAGGTACACTTCAACTATGACAGACAAAATGAGAAAAAAATCCAGAAAATCACATTGTAGGATTTTTTATTAATTTATTTGCAAATTATGGTGGAAAATAAGTATTTGGTCACCTACAAACAAGCAAGATTTCTGGCTCTCACAGACCTGTAACTTCTTCTTTAAGAGGCTCCTCTGTCCTCTACTCGTTACCTGTATTAATGGCACCTGTTTGAACTTGTTATCAGTATAAAAGACACCTATCCACAACCTCAAACAGTCACACACCAAACTTCACTATGGCCAAGACCAAAGAGCTGTCAAAGGACACCAGAAACAAAATTGTATACCTGCACCAGGCTGGGAAGACTGAATCTGCAATATGTACGCAGCTTGGTTTGAAGAAATCAACTGTGGGAGCAATTATTAGGAAATGGAAGACATACAAGACCACTGTTAATCTCCCTCGATCTGGGGCTCCACGCAAGATCTCACCCCATGGGGTCAAAATGATCACAAGAACGGTGAGCAAAAATCCCAGAACCACACGGGGGGACCTAGTGAATGACCTGCAGAGTGCTGGGACCAAAGTAACAAAGCCTACCATCAGTAACACACTATGCCGCCAGGGACTCAAATCCTGCAGTGCCAGACGTGTCCCCCTGCTTAAGCCAGTACATGTCCAGGCCCGTCTGAAGTTTGCTAGAGAGCATTTGGATGATCCAGAAAAAGATTGGGAGAATGTCATATGGTCAGATGAAACCAAAATATAACTTTTTGGTAAAAACTCAACTCGTCGTGTTTGGAGGACAAAGAATGCTGAGTTGCATCCAAAGAACACCATACCTACTGTGAAGCATGGGGGTGGAAACATCATACTTTGGGGCTGTTTATCTGCAAAGGGACCAGGACGACTGATCCGTGTAAAGGAAAGAATGAATGGGGCCATGTATCGTGAGATTTTGAGTGAAAACCTCCTTCCATCAGCAAGGACATTGAAGATGAAATGTGGCTGGGTCTTTCAGCATGACAATGATCCCAAACACACCGCCCGGGCAATGAAGGAGTAGCTTCGTAAGAAGCATTTCAAGGTCCTGGAGTGGCCTAGCCAGTCTCCAGATCTCAACCTCATAGAAAATCTTTGGAGGGAGTTGAAAGTCCGTGTTGCCCAGCAACAGCCCCAAAACATCACTGCTCTAGAGGAGATCTGCATGGAGGAATGGGCCACAATACCAGCAACAGTGTGTGAAAACCTTGTGAAGACTTACAGAAAACGTTTGACCTCTGTCATTGCCAACAAAGGGTATATAACAAAGTATTGAGATAAACTTTTGTTATTGACCAAATACTTATTTTCCACCATAATTTGCAAATAAATTCATACAAAATCCTACAATGTGATTTTCTGGATTTTTTTCTTCTCATTTTGTCTGTCATAGTTGAAGTGTACCTATGATAAATTACAGGCCTCTCTCATATTTTTAAGTGGGAGAACTTGCACAATTGGTGGCTGACTAAATACTTTTTTGCTTTTTTTGACTGTATGTTGGACCAATAGATATAAATTGTATATGGGATTTTTCAAAATGTTTATATGAGATATGTGATAAAGGTAAACTGTAACTTTCTCACCTGGAATTGGTGGAGTCACATTGGCTGCCATTTTATCCTTTATAGTGAATATGATCAGATTCTGACATCAAATTATTGATCTAATCTCAATGAAGATGTTTGCTTCTGAAACTAACACATTTTCAGAGGAACAGCTGCAGAGACCTGCTCAGCTGAAATTATCCTGTGCTTTTAAATCTGGCTAATTAAAACATCTCTGTACATCTGTCGGGGTTCTTTCTCTCCCATTACTTCTACACTCACTCTTTCTTTCTTTTTCTCTCTTGATAAAGATGAAAAGATGTGATTCCTGTAGATACCGGTTGCTTGTGTCTAGTAACAGTAACAGTTTACATTGACAGGGAGCATTCTTTCCTTTTAAGCTGCAGTATGTCCCAAGGGGAGTTGGTGTTCTAGAGTAGAGATGTGGGAAGAGATTGGCTTTGTTGAAGCGCTACTCAGACAGTGTTGTTTAGTTTACCCTTTTGATGGAAAAACAAGACTGGTGACGCACTGATGTCTGTGTGTGTGCGTGTGTGTGTGTTTGTGTGTATGTATGGTTCCTCAGGAATCTCTTATCAGTGCCTGGCTTCAGTTCAGTGACGGCTCCATGACCCCTCTGGACCACTATGACCCCACCCACTTTGTGCTCACAGCCACCTCATTGGACGAGCAGGTGGTGTCAGTACAGCGCAGCACCGAGTGGAAGTGGCCGGTTATCGTGGCAAAGGGTGAAGGTCAAGGGTTACTGGTGCGCGTAGAGATGACATCATCAGAGTTCTGCCGGAAGACGAAGCGACGCATCATCCTGGCTGCCGGGGTAGGAAACATCAGTGTTAGGTTTGGCAGCTCTGATGAGCTGTACAGCCGCCCCGGAGGCAGAACTCGACCAGACGCACCCTACTACGGAGGATCCATCTCTGACATTGAGGCTGGAATCATGAATCGGGACGCTACCACGGTTAAGGCCCCCATCCCGGTGAGGCCCAACGGGGACAGGCTATTGGCCGACGGAGGAGTCCCTGGAGAGTTCTCTGAGTTCCCTGCCCAGGCGGAGCTGCCGCGGGGCCGCAGCACAGAGGAGGACCTGTTGTCGTCCCGCCGTGGCCTCACAGACCTGGAGATCGGTATGTATGCCCTGCTGGGGGTCTTCTGCCTGGCCATCCTAGTCTTCCTCATCAACTGCATCTCCTACGCCCTCAAGTACCGCAGCAAGGAGCTGCCCCTGGAGGCCCCTGAGGCAATGCCTCATGCCCACGACTGGGTGTGGCTTGGCCAGGATGAGGGCCTGTGCCTGCAGCAGCAGCAGGACGAGCTGGGTTCAACCCTGGAGGAGGGCAGCCAGCTGCTGAATGGAGGGGCCCTGAAGAGCAGTGCCCAGGGAAGCTGTCCGGGAGGTAGGAACGAGTCACTCAACTCACCCACCACCAAGAGGAAGAGGGTCAAATTCACCACCTTCTCCAACGTCAAGCCCAATAATGGATGCCCAGTTCTGAGCCCACTGGCACTCGGACTGACCAACGACATTAAGTGGGTGTGTCCAGACATCGAGCTCGGGGACTCGCAAGAGCTCCGGAATTACATGGAGAGGTTGAACGAGAACGCTACAAAGAACGTTGTATAGAGACGCTTGTATTTTTAGTGGACGAATGAGTAACTCTAACACACCCGAATGCCTTCAGAGTAAGGAAGGAGTGAGGGGTGCGTTTATTGAAATTGGTTGGCACTGTACCTCGCTATGACAACAAGATGGAGCGTGCCAGCCATGGTTGTTTCCATTGTTACTATCGGAATGGTCAAGGATCAGAAATGAGGGGAAACTCAAATTGCCATTACACCACATTGGATATGTGGGAATTTTTTTAACTTGAATGACACTTTAATTAGTTGATATATCTGCTCCCTGTCTTTAATTTTAGATAACAAAATTAAATAAGCTTTTCACGCACACCTCTCTTTGTTGACTTTTTAAATCATAATTTCCTTATTCTGCTGTGTATTATGTTGTTAAGCAATTACAGTCTGAGGGAAGTGTTCAAAGCTATTAAAATTGTAAATAAGTTGAGCATAGAGACTGGTTTGGAGTATGAGAGACAATATTTTGTAACGTCTTTCTTTAGTCTGTCCTCCTTTTTGCATTTAATTTTGTTCTCCAGAGATCAACATGCATGTTACTGAAGACAAAGACAAAGCCTGTCTTAGTTCCTGTTGATCCGTCAGAAATAAATGTGTACATACTGTAGAGTCCTCCCTATAAGACACATGCTTCTCTCACACACATCCCTGTCAAAGACATGACGTTCATTGAATAGCTGAGCTCTAGGTTGTGTGTTTTCTTATTATTTTGTCATTTTTTTCTTATCTTTCCTTTTCTCTCTATTATTAGAAGTCAACAGGAGTGTCTCATACTTGCTGTTTGTGACATTCTTTTGTTATTTTGTTGTCAAGGTAGTTGATATGATTCCTTTGACTGTTTCCAATTTCTAGGTTAAACCTGTAGCCTATATGGAGATTTTTACTCCTCGTGTAATTAGTTCACTTCTGACCTTACCTGTAATTATTGGTGAGCGTAACTGTTGGTGAGCTACATCGTGTTAAATCCCCATTTTGTATCTATTTATTCCACTTTCAGGTGGACCATAATCACTCCAGATTATTTCACTAAAACTGAGTCATCGAACCTAAACACACAATATAGTACAGGTCTATTACCAGAACCAATGGTTGGTGCAGATCAGTATAGCATATGCTAGTACATTAAACTAAACTCTAATGACATAGGCTGCTGAGTTCCAGGTGGAATAGTGATCCGCTCTGTGGCAAAAATTCTGACTAGTCCATCCCCATCCCTCCTTCCTCCCCGTCAATCAGATCCATCCCTTACTGTTTTCAAAATGGCCTCTGGATTTGATTAAAACTAAAAGGTGAAACCTCTCTCTCCTGTTTCTGTTTGATTCATTTGTCTAGACGTTTAATTCATCCCTCTATCTATCTGTCCAGACTCAGTTACCCATCCAACCTATCCATTTCTACAAACCGACTGCTGCTCTAATGAGATTGGCAATTTGGTGTTTGTGCATTTGTGCATCTGCCAGGCAGATAGTACGCTGGGGAAATAAGTTATTGTGATGTCTGCATCCCTAAAGTACTACTTCAGACATTGCTGAACCGAGAGTTGTCTTACAACACCAGAACTATTTCCATATTTTGATCACATATTAGCCTATAGGGACCAGAGTTTTTCCTGGTCAGGTCATGTGGTTAGGAAAAACTCATAATGATGAGTATCACAAGTATTTCCACCATTTACTCTAATGCTACTCATAGTGTATGTCACAGTTGCCTCTCCAACTCTAATACATTAAAAAGCATTTTGTACCTTTCCTAGACAATTTGTATCTGTCCCATAGAACACAGGTGTGGCTCCTCTTTGTGAATGGGAAAGCTAATTAAGGATTACTAGGATGTGGTTTACTACATGTTAATGTCAAACTTGACAGTATATACAGTACATGCCTTCAAGCTAAATTATTGTACCCATTTAACAACCCAGATGTCAATGATATTCTAATGAAGTACAAGCCCCAGCACCTGTGAAGAGGAGAGCGGGAGGGATGCAATCAGTCCCCATCTAAATTGCTGAACTTTTTATGCATTTGTGTGTTTTTAGATAACACACTGTACCAATACAATACCCTAAATGATCTTCTGTTGGAAGGGTTGGTTTTAATTTGAAGCACAGTAGAGAGTTTTTGGAACCTTGTCCTTTTTATTGAAATGAATTGTTTTGATGAGTAAAAAATGAGTTGGTAAATCAATTTGAAAGCCTGAATGAATAAGTGGCAGAGTTCATGTGTTTGTGAACTGAGTATGAGAGAGTATGAGTGAGTGAGGCCTTCTTTACTGTTGTTTGTCCTGTTGTCTCTTTCAGCTGCTCACTGTTATTTCTCTAGTGATCCTGGCCTTAAACAGATTAAACTCGCCCCACTTTCCCACCATATACTTGCTGTGCCTGTGTGTGTGTGCATGTACAGTATGCGCGGAACTGGATGGCCACCGTTTTGCAAGCTCTGACTCAATTTAGCTATTTTGTGATTATTTTGAGATTACGGTGAAGGGAAAACAGGTCACCTCTTCCCTCCATTCTACTGGCCAATGTACAGTCACTTGATAATAAGATGGATGTAACGGTCGACTGAAGAACCTCGTAGAGGGCGCCACTGGACTGAGGGGCAGCGATTCTGGCGGCTCCGGAGTGAAGGGCGACTCTGGCGGCTCCTGACTGACGGGAGACTCTGGCGGCTCCGGACAGGAGGGAGACTCTGGCGGCTCCGGACAGGAGGGAGACTCTGGCGGCTCCGGACAGGAGGGAGACTCTGGCGGCCCCGGACAGGAGGGAGACTGAGAGACAGCCTGGTGCGTGGGGCTGCCACATGACCCACCAGGATGGGGAGACCTACCGGAGGCCTGGTGCGTGGAGGAGGCACCGGATGGACCGGGCTGTGGGGGAGCACTGGAACTCTGGTGTGCAGCCTTGGCACCACTCCTCCAGGCTGGATGACCACTTTAGCCCAGACCCTCCAGAGTGCAGGCACAGGTTGAACCGGGCTGTGGGGGAGCACTGGAGATCTGGTGCATACCACTCGCACCTCTCCCTTAGGCTCAATGCCCACATTCACCCGGCACAGAACTGCACCCTCCCAGCGCCCCGGAGACACAGCACGCAGCGCCGGCAGCAGGATACCCTGGGCCGAAACGGTGTACCGGAGACCAAACACGCTGAGCCGGCACAATACACCCTGGCTGGATGCCACTCTCGCATGGCACTTGTGGGGGGCTGGCCTAGATCACACCGGGCTATGAGCACGTACTGGCGACACCGTGCGCTTGACCGCGTAACACGGTGCCTGACCAGTACTACGCTTCTTCCGGTAAGCACGGAGAGTTGGCTCAGGTCTACCCATGTGTCCCGCCTCTCTCGTGCCTGTTGCGCTGCCTTACCTCATATCGCCGCCGCTCAGCTTTCGGGGGGGGCACACCCCCATCCACAATGATAAAGCTGTAGTGGAGCAGGTAGACCGCTTCAAGTTCCTTGGTGTCCAAATCACAAAAGACTTAAAATGGACCAAACACACACGCACAGTTGTGAAGAACTGCCTCTTCCCCCTCAGGTGCTACAGCTGTACCATTGAGAGCATTTTGGCTGGTTGCGTCACCGGTTGGTGTGGCAATAGCACCGCCCTCCATCACATAGTGCTACAGAGGGTTGTACGGACAGCCCAGGACATCACTGGGGCTGAGCTCCCTGCCATCCAGGACCTCTTTATCAGGCGGTGTGAAAAGAAGTCCGGAAAAGATTCTAACCACCCAAGCCATAGAACATTTTCTCTGTTGCCGCACGGCAAGATGTACCGGAGCATCAAGTCTGACACCAACAGGCTCTTGAACAACTTCCATCCCCAAGCAATGCGACTGATAAATAGCTAACGAAATAGCTACACAGACTATCTGAGTTAACCTTGTATCTTTAATGACCTTGTATTTGATTGGTGCATACTCACAGGGCCCTACACACTCACACACACTGTCACTCTAACACACACAAATACTCACTTGATCTTTTGCTCACTCACACATAATATGCACATACTGTACATTTATACTGACTCTACAAACCCGCCAACCCACTCACACCCATGCTGCTACACCTTGTTTATCTTATATCCTGTTGACTAGTCACCTTACCCCTATACATATCTACCTCCATCACTCCAGTATCCCTGCACACTGACCAAAAAAATCCTGTATATAGTATGCTTACTTACTTACTTAATTGTGTATTTCATATTTCTCGTTTGTATTTTTCTAGTAATACATTATTATTGATTATTGCATTGTTGGGTTTTGAGTTTGCAAGAAAGTCATTTCACTGTACTTGTGCATGTGACATTAAAACTTTAAACTTAATAAATGGTTCTTTCACAAATATTTCTCTATTGGAGTTGGCAGGCCTTATCACACTGCTGGTGTGTGTGCGTATGCATGTGTGTGTGTGTGCACGTGTGCATGTGTGTGTGTGTGTGTGAGGTGATTTATGAGTTAGATCAGTGAAATTAAAGCAGCTGTGACTGTGGTGTTGTTCCCTCCTCACCTGGCATTGCATTTCTACAGGGTCAACTTTCACAATGCTAAGCAGACACTCACTGAAGTGTAGTATAAGAGACTGCCTTCATCCAAACCATGTGTACAAAGCACTGCAATGGCGCAGCCCTCATAGATAAGCACTGTAGTGGCAAGGGAGTCACAGAAACAATATAGAGTTCATTGAGGGAAATGATTCACTGCAGTGTATTAGATGTGTCTGGTTCAGTCCTAATCCCCCCTGTGCCGGCCTTGTTGAGATACTAATTGGGATACTGAAGCTAACACCCTTCCCCCGCTCCTTTTCCTCAATGGGACCCCTCTGTGGAAGAAGTGAGTTTGTTTTATTTTCTGCTTCTCGTTTTATCTCAGATGGTATTTCTGTATTTAGGTCTATGTTGTCAGTGTCTGGTGGGGATTGGCACTTAGGGCTGTGATCGTGGTAATGATGACTGTTGACGCTCTTGTTGTGACATTGAAATAATCGACCCACCCACGCGAGAAAAGTTTACAGTAATTACATGTAATAGAACGTTTGTACAGGTGTCAAGAAGGCAGGGCACAGGTAGCCTAGTGGTTAGAACATTGGGCCAGTAACTGAAATGTTGCTGCTGGGAGCATAGGCCTTTTTTTTCTCTTTACCTTTATTTAACTAGGCAAGTCAGTTAAGAACAAATACTTATTTTCAATGACGGCCTAGGAACAGTGGGTTAACTGCCTATTCAGGGGCAGAACGACAGATTTGTACCTTGTCAGCTCGGGGGTTTGAACTTGCAACCTTCCGGTAACTGGTCCAACACCCTAACCACTAGGCTACCCTAGTGGCCAGTTCTGTTGCCATGTGCCGTTAACTTGGTGGATAGCTGACCAACTGTCATCTCTCAGTGTGATCCCCAAGCATGTGAAGAGGTCGAGGCCCAGGAGGTTTGCAACTCTTTGCAACGTGAAATGTGAAGGATGGCAGATGCTTGGCACCGTAGTGCACTGGGACCTGGAGGGTGCCTGCAATGTCTATCTTGGTCTACCATACCCACAGAGGACAGTGGAGGGCTGCTGGAGTGGTAGGTGACTGAGAAACTTGTAGTACGTGTAGCTGCACAGTGCATGTATTGAATGACATATGGTTAGTGGAGACGGTTTGAATTTCAGTGTGCTCATGTTGAGAGCGAGATGAAAATAAGGGCCTGTTCTGGGTGGAGCGAGTAGCTGTGACAGAATGACACACTTTAGCCAAGTGATTGTATTAACAGTTCTTGCATATTTTCCCATGGGCTGGGCAGTTTGAAGCCCATGAATTGTGAGAGCTAGCCCCACAGCTACTTTTGTTTGTTTGTCTGTGTGCCTGCTACACGGGCATGCTGGTGTCTGTGACTGTGTCCATGCTGCTATCGACGTGGGAGGGCGAGCGCAGCGCATGAGCGTTGTAGTGAGCCTGCTTGGGCTGAAGCTGCTGTGTGAGAACGGCTGGGGGCTGAGTGTATGCTGCAGAGCTGTCTGTTAGCCCAGTAGAGCATTCCAAAGCCGTATCAACCTGGAGTGCTATTTTAATAGCTCCATCAAGTTGTAAATGATCTGATTCTAAAAGTAGTTTCTCTCTTGTCTTTTCACATAACATCCCCTCTATCTGAAAATCCACTGTCCCTCTGTACCGAGGGAGTGACGAAGAAGTGCTGTCCTCCGCTTGTCTGAGATTGTAGAAAAGTCGAGATAAGTGTTAAAACTTTCAAGCCTGTTAATCCACGGGACTGGAGGTTCACCAGTCACAGCAAGGAATGGTGCTGGTGGTGGTAAGCTGAATTCAGCCATCTTCATCGCCAATGTTATATCTAGCTTAGCTGTAAAAGAACGCAGATCTGCACAGATTCACATTGTACATTACTCTGTCATTTAATGACATGTGCCACTCATTCTGACAGCCCATTCATCCGTAAAGCAGCACAGTCGTAAACCATAACAACGTACAGTACGACGAACAGCACGACGTACCAGACATAACAGGTAGGTGGATCATTTGTCCAGATCTGCATTAGGCTAACTAGCAATCATGCCACACATAAAATAATTCAAATCTGCATCAATTTTCTATAGAACTCCACAAGGACATAGAGGAATATCTGATAGGCAGCGGAGAGGCTAGGTGCATCATTGAGCATGAAAGAGTCATGACATGTCATGTGAAAACATGTCAAGTCAAGAGCTATACAAATGTAATTTACTGTATAATAGATGTCTCTCTTCATATTTCTAAAAATAGTTCAATCACGTTGAATGAAATCATGAAATTCTAAATGATCATTTGTGAATCGCAAACAATAAAAGGACATTTCTTTGCTATAGCCTTTCGAATTGTGTCGCTGCAAAAAAAATGTGTGTATATATATTGTTCTGAACCAAAATATAAATGCCACATGCAACCATTTCAATTATTTTACTGAGTTACAGTTCTTATAAGGAAATCAGTCAATAAAAAAAAACTCATTAGGCCCTAATCCAGTATCGCAGCTTTCAATGGGGACGGGGAGGGACATGTCCCCACAGCATTCTGAAAGAACATTTTTGGCCGCCCCAGTTTTATTGTTGGAATGTGATACAAAATGAGGCAACGGGGTGCTTTAGGACCATGCGGACATCTCTGAGCGGTCAGGCTGTTTGGAGTGTTTATCCCCCAAAAATGCAATATTATGTCCCCTCCACTTCTAAAACCAAAGTTGCGCCCCTGCCCTAATCTATGGAAGTCAAATGACTGGGCAGGGGCGCAGTCATGGGTAGGTCTGGAAGGGCATAGGCCCACCCAGTGGGGAGCCAGGCCCAGCCAATCAGAATACGTTTTCCCCCACAAAAGGGCTTTATTACAAACAGAAATACATTTTGTTCTATTACTGATGCGCTGTCTGTTGCCAATCATCCTTCTCCTAAGTCATCCTACATAGGGGGCGGCAGGGTAGCCTAGTGGTTAGAGAGTTGGACCAGTAATTGGAAGGTTGCAAGTTCAAATCCCCGAGCTGACAAGGTACAAATCTGCTGTTCTGCTCCTGAACAGGCAGTTAACCCACTGTTCCTAGGCCGTCATTGAAAATAAGAATTTGTTCTTAACTGACTTGCCTAGTTAATTAAAGGTAAAGAGAAAAAAAAGGCCTATGCTCCCAGCAGTCCAAGTTATTCAGGAAAGCTTAGCGCTGTTCTGCCTCCAATCCGAGCAGTTATTCCTCGACCTAAACCCTAACACTTCAATATAGCCTAAATGTTCAAATGTATTACCTTTTATCTGTGGCATTAACACAACCAGTCACAATGTTTTAATCTGATTAGGCTACTTCAAAAGTCTCCTGTAGTCTAAGTCTGCACGTTCATCCACTCCACTCTAATATAATTCCAGCATATAAACTGCACAACGGCCATTCGATGAATGGAAAGAGAAGTCTGTTACAAAACACCAAAATGTTCAATGACATTTCGAGATTGTCAAAACAAGTGTAAAATGTGACCCAAAGCAGAAGGCAGACGTTTTACGTGCCCCCAACCGATTGTGTTTTTTTGTTTGTTTATCTGCTACGTTTGTAACTCATTTTTGTACTACTTTGTACATAATTTTGTCGCTACCGTCTCTTATCACCGAAAATAACTTCTAGACGTCAAGACTGTGATTACTCACCAGGAACTAGCAGAATCCTTTTTCTTCTTTCACGACTCTGACGAGAGTCATGGAACAGGTCTCAACCCCAATGATCTGCGTGAAGAGGAAGCAGAGAAAGAGAGGCCAGAGGGCGGGCTGCCTTCTGAGGAGTCGGAGGCGATCGAATAAACCCCCACTCCCCTCAATTCTGATAGCAAACATGCAATCTTTGGACAATAAAATTAACAAGTTATTGGGGAGATTAAACTACCAACGAGACATTATAAACTGTAACATCTTATGCTTCACGGAGACGTGGCTGAACAGCGACAATATCAACATACATCAAAATATACATCAATATCAACATCAACAAAGCTGGCTGCTTATACGATGTTCCCGGTAGGATAGAACAGCAGCGTCTGGTAAGACAAGGGGCGGCTGTCTATGTATTTTTGTAAACAACAGCTGGTGCACGATATCTAAGGAAGTCTCGAGCTATTGCTCGCCTGAGGTAGAGTGTCTCATGATAAGCTGCAGACCACATTACCTATCGAGAGAGTTTTCTTCTATATTCCTTGTAGCTGTCTACATACCACCACAGTCAGAGGCTGGCACTAAGATAGCATTGAATGAGCTGTATTCCGCCATAAGCAAACAAGAAAACGCTCGCCCAGAGGCGGCGCTCCTAGTAGCCAGGGACTTTAATGAAGGGAAAGTTAAATCAGTCTTACCAAATATCTATCAGCATGTTAAATGTGCAACCAGACGGAAAATAACTCTGGACCACCTATACTGCACACACAGAGACGAATACAAAGCTCTCCCTCGGCAAATCTGACCATAATTCCACCCTCCTGATTCCGGCTTACAAGCAAAAATTAAAGCAGGAAGCACCAGTGACGAGATCAATTAAAAAGTGGTCAGATGAAGCAGATGCTAAGCTACAGGACTGTTTTTCTAGCACAGACTGGAATATGTTCCAGGATTCCTACAATGTAATTGAGGAGTACACCACATTTGTCATTGGCTTCATCAATAAGTGCATCGATGATGTCTTCCCCACAGTGACCGTACGTACATACCCCAACCAGAAGTCGTGGATTAAACACCTCCTGCAACTGGATCCTGTACATCCAGACAGGCCACCCCCAGGTGGTAATGGGTAGGTAAGAACACATCTGCCACACTGATCCTCAACACAGGGGCCCCTCAGGGGTGCGTGCCTAGCCCCCTCCTGTACTACTTGTTCAATCATGACTGCATGGCCAGGCACGACTCCAACACCATCATTACATCTTCCGAAGACTCAACAGTGTTAGGCCTGATCACCGGCAACAACGAGACAGCCTATAGGGATGAGATCAGGACAACAACCTCTCCCTCAACATGATCAAGACAAAGGAGATGATTGTAGACTACAGGAAAATGAGGACCGATCACGCCCCCATTCTCATTGAAGGGGCTGCAGTGGAGCAGGTTGAGAGCTTCAAGTTCCTTGGTGTCCAAATTACCATCAAACTAACATGGTCCAAGCACACCATGACAGTCGTGAAGCGGGCACGACAAAACCTATTCCCCCTCAGGAGACTGAAAATATTTGGCATGCATCCTCAGATCCTCAAAAGATTCTACAGCTGCACCATCGAGAGCATCCTAACTGGTTGCATGACTGCCTGGTATGGCAACTGCTCGGCCTCCGACCGCAAGGCACTACAGAGAGTGGTGTGAATGGCCCAGTACATCACTGGGGCCAAGCTTCCTGCCATCCAGGACCTCTATACCAGGCAGTGTCGGAGGAAGGCCCTAAAAATTGTCAAGGAGTCCAGCCACCCCAGTCATAGACTGTTCTCTCCGCTACCACACGGCAAGTGGTCCCGGAGAGCCAAGTCTAGGGTCAAGATGCTTCTAAGCAGCTTCTACCTCCAAGCCGTAAGACTCCTGAACATGGCTATCCAGACTACATGCATTGTAGTACTACTTAAGTCATTTTTGGTGTATCTGTACTTTACTTTGCTATTTATATTTTTGACAACTTTTACTTCACTACATTCCTAAACAAAATAATCTACTTTTTACTCGATACATTTCCCTGACACTCAAAGGTACTGACTGCTTAGCAGGACAGGAAAATGGTCCAATTCATACACTTATCAAGAGACCACATGGTCATCCCTACTGCCTCTGATCTGGCAGACTCACAAAACACAAATGCATCGTTTGTAAATTATGTCTGAGTGTTAGTGTGTACTCTTGGCTATCCTTACATTTTAAAAACCAAAAAATGGTGGCATCTGGTTTGCTTTATATAAGGAATTTGAAATATTTATACTTTTACTTTAGATGCTTCAAATATATTTTAGCAATTACATTTACTTTTGATACTTAAGTATATTTATAATCAAATAGACTTGTACTCAAGTAGTATTTTACTGGGTGACTTTTCACTTTTACTTGAGTAACTTTCTATTAAGTAGCTATAAATATAGCATCAAAATGTGGAAAGTCAGATTTCCCTGTAGCTGATCAATGTTTGCAGCCGGCTCTGATCCCAGTGTAATGAGACAGGCAGGGAGAGTGAGCTCGTCCATGGTGGTCGCCAAACCTTCAACCTCTTGGCCCGTAGCCCTGCGTGGCGTCTACTGTTCCCCAAAACCAAGCTGAAGTGGTCATAGCCATATCCACATTTGTAAACACAGGGTTGCTACAGTTAATGTTATTTGTGGTGGTGACCATTATTTCTGAGTTCATTTTATGAGGGGGAGGGTGCGCACATTTTCTTTACAGTACAAGGGGAGGGTCATGTGATGTGGGTGCAGTTGCCCCAATACATTTCAAACGGTCCCTTAGATGATACTGGTCCATTGTAATGTGTTCCTTTCACTATTCAAAGCTAGTATGTTGGAGAAATACATCAGAGAACATAACGTATGTACCAGAAAAGAGATTCAGAGGTGAGTTCTGTACTGTACACAGAAAATACATGTACGTACAAATCAGACAGTGATCAAATGGATATGGCAGCTGTGTGGGAGGCGTGGGATTGCTTACGGCATATTGTAAAATTGAAAGAAAAAGTTGAGATTTAAGAGAAGCGAAGTGGGTGGAGTGTATCTACATTGGCATGAAATGTGTTTTATTACACTGATAAATTCATATTTGTGTGTGTGTTTCTGTGTGCGCATGTGTGTGAATGTACAGTGCCAATAGAAAGCATACTCTCTTGTAATTTTTTTCAAATTTTGCTACGTTACAAAGTGGAATTGAGATAGATTTAATTGCAATTTTAGATGTTTTCATTCATCTCAAAAAGTATTTGTTTGCAGATTGCTGACAAAAAAATGATTGAATACCACTTTGTAACACAATAACGTGAAGAAATCTAAGGGGGGTGTAAACTTTCTATAGGCACTGTATGTGCTTGTGTGTTTGTGTGTGTGAGCACTAGAGAGAGAGAGAGAAAGAAATATCACCTGGTGTCGGACAACTTTTTAAAATGTCAAACATCTGTGGAGCAAACAGGGCCTTGGAGAAGCTTTTATCTCTTGTTCAAAGATGCGACAGAACAGTCTCTCTTTACCCTGGTACAGTCAGTGAGAGTGTTGACAGAGAAGTTGAAAGAGACCCAGAGAGAGAGAGGTGAGTATGGAACAGAAGTCAGGCCGAAAGGGAGACAACAACAACAACAAAAAGCCGTCTTTAGATGTTAGATCTGACTTGACAAGACCCTCATCATCACCCTGGATTTTTAGGAAAATAAGGTGACTCCGCAAAAAGATGAAATTATCCAAATCTCCATTCTTATTCTTCCCAAGCTACTCCCAATGCTCTTAGACTGTCCACAGAAACCACACAGTTACAATATTTACCTGGTCTGTTGCTGACGTCAATACAGACTGCCGAATATGTCTGATGCTCTGGAGATATTTTGATGGACATTCAAAAGAGCTACTACTTCAGATAATTTTTAATTACTTTCCCTTAGGGCCTGCATGTTCCCCGTCGCTCGGTGACATCGTGACACTCTTTCTTGTGGCAACACAAATTGTTAGTAGAGCATCTCTTAATTTGAGGCTGCACCAGCAAAACAGGTCTCTCAATATTTAATGTGCTGTAAAAAAGGGATCAGATTATCTGTGTCAGAGGAGAGGAGGCCCTTGCCAAGCCTGATGTCACTTCATCTCAGGTTTGCGATTTATAAAATTACAGCCTGTAGCTGAGGGCTGACAGGAGAGATTACCAGCCCGCTCTGAAGGAGAGGTGCATCTCAGAGCCCCCCTGGAGCTCCAATCAATTCAGCTCTTGCCTCGGCTTCATTTTTTGTCCATTAAAATAACATCAAATTGATGACAAAAGCCAGCACGGAGAGCACTGCACAAGCCACCATTACAAAAGGGTACTGGTGATATGCAATGGAGGGTTTTGCATGGCAACATTGCAGTTAATGGTTTTGTTTCTGTCATTAACTCAGATGTTGGAGATGGATGTCCTTTTTGTAATGTAAGAGAAAAATGTTTTCACTGTTTTATGTAGTGTGAGAGGATAAATCCTCTCCTAGAAATACTAGAGTCTTTGTGTAAAGCTGTAGCGGAGATTTTCAATCCACTGTTTTTATTTTGGGGTTTCAATATAGTAAGCAACCCAAAAGAAAATGTCACCTGTTAAATTTAATTTTGGGACAAGCTAAGATAGAAATATTTCTGAGTAGGAAACATAAGAAAGACACGGGATATGGGCAGGATGTAAGATGTGTTTTTAATAAGGGATTTTTCAAAGCGAGAATAAAAGTGGATATATATTTTTTACCCATCCAACCCAGAAGCCAGCCGCACCAATGTGTCAGAGGAAACACCGTGCACCTGGCGACCTTGGTTAGCGTGCACTGCGCCCGGCCCGCCACAGGAGTTGTTGGTGCGCGATGAGACAAGGATATCCCTACCGGCCAAACCCTCCCTAACCCGGACGACGCTAGGCCAATTGTGCGTCGCCCCACAGACCTCCCGGTCGCGGCCGGTTGCGACAGAGCCTGGGCGCGAACCCAGAGTCTCTGGTGGCACAGCTGGCTCTGCAGTGCAGCGCCCTTAACCAGTGCGCCACCCGGGAGGCCCCAAAAGTGGATTTTGAGGTCTTCTCGGCTGTAAATTGTTTGAGAAGAAGTGGGCTTACTAAGGAGCGGTATGTTTTGTGGAGGAGGGGAAACCATTTTTTGTTGATCAAATAACTCTATTTTTTTTAAAAATGTATGTTTATTTAAGAATGACACATTTGTTGGTTAATTTCTGAAAAGGCACAGTGTGCCATTATTTGTGTTAATACCTTGGTATAAAATAAAGGTTTTTATAAAAACTCTCTAACCCGGGTGGTGTCAGCCTGTCTTCCTTCGCTCTTTACGTGTGCTCACTTTCACATTCAAACATTTATTTGCTGCCCTGACCTGACGTCGGCTGTCAAACACCCTCTGTCTGTCAGTGGACAGATTGAGTTCCAAATGGAACCCTATAGGGCTCTGGTCAAATGTAGTGCACTATATAGGGAATAGGGTGCCATCTGACCCTGTGCTGGCATTAGCATCCTGTTGGCTTGGAGAGTGTGGCCATTGTCCATGAGGTAGAGTGATTCTCTGGAGCTCGCAATGACTCAGCACTCGATGGAGCCAATAATTGGTGGGTGAAGTGTAAATGGCTTGCTAATTTAATTAACCCTGACCACTGTAGGTGAGGGCTGAATCTGCTTTTTGGGGAAGCAGAGAGCCAGCCCAATTCTCTGTGTTTCCCTTTCCACTCAAACCCAGATTCACATTCATCTGGGTGGATGCTGGATCCAGACCACTAGTAAGAGTCACCGTGGGGACAAGGCGTTTGTGGAACAGCTGGTTGTTCAAAAGCATAAAATGTGAATATAATTCATGGTGCCATTTGCGGAGGTGCCTGGGGGACAGCAGCAGTGGAGCAATGTTCTTTTCCTAATGTGGCTAATGAGAGCTGTGGTGACTCAGGAGCCTATAACACACCACAGCCAATTAAGAGCTTCGATTCCTCACTAACAGCGTCCGGTTATAGCCCCATTTCTAATTAGAAAATGTAGCCCCTTTCAGTTAAAACTCCATTTACAGGTGGGTGGGCCACAACGTTCATTTTATGAAGCTAGATAAGGTCAAATAATATCTGTAGTCCAGACCAATCGTACCATAGAGAAATACTAGGCATATTTTCACAGAGGAAGGCTGGGATTCCTGCTTGCTCAGCATGCAGTGAAAGTACCAGCCTCAACCTCACCACAACAAACTGTTGTTTTTAAATCAGAGGATTTAGACATCTCTCTCACTATATTTCTCTCTCTCTCTCTCTCTCTCTCTCTCTGTCTCTCAATATTTCTCTCTCTCTTTCTCTCCTACTATATGTCTCTCTCATTCCATTCCTCTATTCCTCCCTCACATCCTGTATCCAAATAAATCTTCTTGAAACCATCTGTCTCACAATGCAACAACTACCTGTCTGTCAGTCTGAGAGTGAGAGTGGAGAGAGGGCAGAGTGAAAGCACATGGGGATAGAATAGGGCCATTATGGAGGCCAACTCTCCCCAGGTACAACATGGGGCCACATGTGTCAGGTTTAATCAACAAGGGGGTGAAATAGGTCTGAGATTTGTTGTGGGTTTTATTTATTAGCACCAAAGAAAAAACATAACATTAAAGATACAAAAACCTGGTAAAACGGTGTGCAACCACACCACAAATGTAAGTAAAACAAACAAAAAATGTGTTCAATCAGTTAAACAAAGCATATGAACTATAATTGTACATTATATACTCAGTTTACAAGAAAAAAACATGTTTGATTATGTGTGTGCATGTGTGAGTGTGAAAATAAGAGTTAGGCTACATGTGTAAGAGTCCTGTGTGTAGTCAGGCGCAGGACAGCAGATATGAGTAATTAACGTACTTTACTCAAAAAGACAAATATTCAAAGTAACATCACAAGCCCACAAAAACGGATCGAATTACAATAAACAATCTATCTTTATTTTACTAGGCAAGTCAGTTAAGAACAAATTCTTATTTTCAATGACAGCCTAGGAACAGTGGGTTAACTGCCTGTTCAGGGGCAGAACGACAGATTTGTACCTTGTCAGCTTGGGGGTTTGAACTTGCAACCTTCCAGTTACGAGTCCAACGCTCTAACCACTAGGCTACCCTGCCGCCCCTGGTGAACAGAGGGTTACATAATAAACAAGTAATTGGTTGAGTGAAGCCAGGTGTGTAAGACAAAGACAGAACAAATGGAAAATGAAAAGTGGATCGGTGGTGGCTAGAAAGCTGGTGACGTCAATCACCGAACGCAACCCGAACAAGGAGAGGGACCGACTTCGGTCGTGACAACATGGATGGGATTATAGGGTAGTTTGGTTCATCAGACTGACCCGCAGTCTTCCCTTGAAGTTATTGAGGGATGATGATGTTTTTGCAATGTGAAGATAAGAATTCCAGAGTTATAGTACCTCTCTATCTGATAGAGAATTGACTATGTGAGGTGCAGCAGTTGGAAGGGTGAAGGTTATCACAGTGTCTTGTGTTATATAGATGGATTTCAGAATTAACCTGGAAGAATCCATTGAGGGGCTTAGGTAAACTGTCTGGGATGTATGCGTATTTGTAGATGAGAGTTTATAATTGGCATACATTAATGTCGTAAATAGAGAAGATACTGAGTTTCTTAAACAAAGTTGCAGAAGGAGCCAGGTAATTAGAGGAGGTGGCTAGTCTTGCAAATGTATTTTGTAGGATGAGTAATTTGTTTAGGTAGGAGACATATGTTCTGGCCCAGACAATATTACAGTAAATGAGATATGGGTAAATTAAGCTATAGTATAGGAAGCATGCCTGATGAACCAGACCAATAATCTGTCTGATGAAACCAGCCTATTTCATCACTTTGCTACAGACAAATTGAATAAGAGCTTTGCAGGATAACATTTCATCAATTAGAACTCAGAGGAATCTAGTGGATGTGACTTGTTCCATTTCATTCCCACCAATAGAGATTATGGCGCTTTTTTTAATAGAATTTTTATATTTCTTATTTGTGCAAGTGAATATAATAAAAACATTTTTTTTTAAATTACATTTAAAGATAAACAAATTGTCTGGAACCATTCAGAAAATGTGGGAAGTACAGTAGAAGACACAGTAGAAAGGTCATTGATATAGATTAGGAATAATAAAGGTCCAATTATCAAACCCTGTGGTACACCACAGCATATCTTGGCCCTGGTAGATGCACAGGCGTTTGTTATACACAAATTGTTCTCTATCATGAACATGTCTATACAACCAATTATATGTACAACCATGAAAACCGTAATAATACAATTTAGAAAGTAATATTTAAAGATCTACAAATGCTCAAAGCATCATCAAATGCTTTGGATAAATCTAAAAAGATGCCAAGAGATCTGTGGAGTAGTTTTTACAAAAGCCATATTAGTGCTCATATAGAATACAGTGTTGATTTAAAATGTTTCAACATTCTCTTATACACACATTTTTCTAGGATTTTAGAAAACATGGTAGTACAAATATTGGGCAATAATTTGTCAAATATCTTGGATCCCCAGATTTACAGAGGGGGATAACTTTGGCGATTTTCACATTTTTAGTAACAATACCAGTTTGCATAGATTTGGATGTAAGTTAGAGGCTCAGTAAATGAGGAAGACACTGATTTTACCAAAGAGGCACCAATCTCATCATGACCTGCTGATTATATATTTTAAGTTACCAATTACCTCCATTACATCAGGAGGATCAAATTGAGCAGAAATGGGGAAATGTCCCTTAATGTAATCCAAGGGATTTCCATCAGTATTTTCTATTTTCTTTGACAGGGAGGAACCGGCATTCACAGAAAAGTTATTAAATTCACTTGAAATACCATCAAGATCACTATAGTATCATGACACAAGTCGAGACCCAGATGCAGACACAGAAGGCGATGGTTGGAGTCTTACAATATTTATTAACCAATAAATCAAATCAAATGTATTTATATAGCCCTTCGTACATCAGCTGATATCTCAAAGTGCTGTACAGAAGCCCAGCCTAAAACCCCAAACAGCAAGCAATGCAGGTGTAGAAGCACGGTGGCTAGGAAAAACTCCCTAGAAAGGCCAAAACCTAGGAAGAAACCTAGAGAGGAACCAGGCTATGTGGGGTGGCCAGTCCTCTTCTGGCTGTGCCGGGTGGAGATTATAACAGAACATGGCCAAGATGTTCAAATGTTCATAAATGACCAGCATGGTCGTATAATAATAAGGCAGAACAGTTGAAACTGGAGCAGCAGCACGGTCAGGTGGACTGGGGACAGCAAGGAGTCATCACGTCAGGTAGTCCTGGGGCATGGTCCTAGGGCTCAGGTCCTCCGAGAGAGAGAAAGAGAGAATTAGAGAGAGCATATGTGGGGTGGCCAGTCCTCTTCTGGCTGTGCCGGGTGGAGATTATAACAGAACATGGCCAAGATGTTCAAATGTTCATAAATGACCAGCATGGTCGAATAATAAGAAGGCAGAACAGTTGAAACTGGAGCAGCAGCACGGCCAGGTGGACTGGGGACAGCAAGGAGTCATCATGTCAGGTAGTCCTGGGGCATGGTCCTAGGGCTCAGGTCCTCCGAGAGAGAGAGAAAGAGAGAATTAGAGAACGCACACTTAGATTCACACAGGACATCGAATAGGACAGGAGAGGTACTCCAGATATAACAAACTGACCCCAGCCCCCCGACACATTAACTACTGCAGCATAAATACTGGAGGCTGAGACAGGAGGGGTCAGGAGACACTGTGGCCCCATCCGAGGACACCCCCAGACAGGGCCAAACAGTGTAAGGCAAGAGAATGGTCGTGGACAGGCAAAAGGTCAAAACCAGTTCAGAGTTCAAAAGGTACCGAAGGGCAGGCAGAATCAAGGTCAGGGCAGGCAGGATGATCAGGCAGGTGGGAAAGTAGACCAGAGTCAGGCAGGGGTCAAAAACGGGATGACTATCAAAAAGAGAATAGCAAAAGGAGTGTGGGAAAAACACGCTGGTTGACTTGACTAACATACAAGACGAACTGGCACAGAGAGACAGGAAACACAGGGATAAATACACTGGGGAAAATAAGTGACACCTAGAGGGGGTGGAGAAATCAAATCAAATCAAATCAAATCAAATTTTATTTGTCACATACACATGGTTAGCAGATGTTAATGCGAGTGAAATGCTTGTGCTTCTAGTTCCAACAATGCAGTAATAACAGCAAGTAATCTAACTAACAATTCCAAAAAAACTACTGTCATACACAGTGTAAGGGGATAAAGAATATGTACATAAGGATATATGAATGAGTGATGGTACAGAGCAGCATAGGCAAGATGCAGTAGATGATATCAGTACAGTATATACATATGAGATAAGTATAAACAAGTGGCATAGTTAAAGTGGCTAGTGATACATGTATTAGGATGAGTCGACAGTATCAACGTATGCATATGAGATGAACAATGTAGGGTAGAACATTATATAAGGTAGCATTGTTTAAAGTGGCTAGTGAACATCATTTCCCATCAATTCCCATGATTAAAGTGGCTGGAAGAGGAACAGGTTTAACTATTATTTAAGGATTTTTGGAATTTGTTGGTAAAATATCATTTTTGGTTTGAAGTAGGTGAGTAAATTTGTTCATATACTTTTAGTAATTTTCAGAATTCAGGGGAGACAGGATTTTTTGAGACCGGTTGTAAACCAAGGTTTCCAGAACACTTCTGCTGCTCTCTTGCATGGTTTATCTAAGGGAAAGCATTATTGATATACAGAATTAAAAGATGTGAGCAAAGTCTGGTAAGCAGACTCCACATTGCAGGCCTGCAGACCTGATTATTATTAACAAAATCCCAAGAAATATCATCAATCAATATCTTAAAGAGCTCACAATTACTTTTGTTAAATATTCTACATTCCCATGCGTTTCATTACCAGCTGCCAAGGAGAAGTGACCAGTATAAAGTATACCTGTATTAGCCACATTGTAAATTGTAAAAACATTATCAATAAGGGTGTCAGATGAACTGGTCAGTCTTGTGGGCTTATACGTAGATGAGGGGATACAGATGAACTGGTCAGTCTTGTGGGCTTATACATAGATGAGGGGATACAGATGAACTGGTCAGTCTTGTGGGCTTATACGTAGATGAGGGGATACAGATGAACTGGTCAGTCTTGTGGGCTTATACGTAGATGAGGGGATACAGATGAACTGGTCAGTCTTGTGGGCTTATACGTAGATGAGGGGATACAGATGGGATATAAAGTATTTACTATTGACTGACGTCAGTGAGTGGTTCTCACTTTTAAATACATTTGTTATAATCAGTCAATAGTAAACTAATTTTATATGAATTATTAATCAAATCCAACGCTGGTGCAAGGATATCAATGAAACTACCAATGTCAGAATCTGGTGGCCGATAGATACATCCAATTAATACTTTTTTTAACCACCAAAAAATTTACAGGAGGGAATTTCAATGAAAAGAGATTCAACATCAATGTTATCACATGTAAGTGCAAGGTCCTCTCTTACAAAGAATGAACATGTTTATGAACAAAAATGGACACTCCTCCTCCCACTCTTGATGTCCTACAGTGGTAAACAGCGATATAAGGAGACATGTCATGAAGCTTGGTTGTCTCTTCAGTCAATCATGTTTCTGAAAGGGCAATGGAAAACAAACTCAGCAACAAAAAAAACATCCCTTTTTCAGGACCCTGTCTTTCAAAGATAATTCGTAAAAATCCAAATAACTTCACAGATCTTCATTGTAAAGGGATAAAACACTGTTTCCCATGCTTATTCAATGAACCACAAACAATGAACCACAAACAATGAACATGCACCTGTGGAACGGTTGTTAAGACACTAACATCTTACAGATGGTAGGCAATTAAGGTCACAGTTATGAAAACTTAGGACACTAAAGAGACCTTTCTACTGGCTCTGAAAAACACCAAAAGAAAGATGCTCAGGGTCCCTGCTCATCTGCGTGAACGTGCCTTGGGCATGCTGCAAGGAGGCATGAGGACTGCAGATGTGGCCAGGGTAATAAATTGCAAAATTTGTGAGACGCCTAAAGCGCTAAGACAGCGCTACAGGGAGACAGTATGGACAGCTGATCGCCCTAGCAGTGGCAGACCACGTGTAACAACACCTGTACAGGATCGGTACATCCAAACATCACACCTGTGGGACAGGTACAGGATGGCAACAACAACTGCCCGAGTTACACAGGAACGCACAATCCCTCCATCAGTGCTCAGACTGTCCTGTAATAGGCTGAGAGAGGCTGGAGAGAGGGCTTGTAGGACTGTTGTAAGGCAGGTCCTCACAAGACATCACCGGCAACAACGTCGCCTATGGGCACAAACCCACCGTTGCTGGACCAGACAGGACTGGCAAAAAGTGCTCTTCATACTAAGGGATAGGCCATTTCCGAATTACGATAGCTATTACAGTGAAAACATGCCATGTGAATGTTTGAGAACGCAGCCCGACATTAAAACATTAACAAATAACGATTAAATATTCACTTACTTTTTGAAAATCTTCATAATTTGTCATCCAAAGGGTCCCAGCTATAGCATGCCGTGTCGTTTTGTTAGATATAATCCTTCTTTATATCCAAAAAAGTCTGTTTATTTGGCACCATCGATTTGAGTAATCCACTTGTTCAACATGCAGAGAGAGGAATCTGAAAATCTACCCCTAAACTTTGTTACAACAAGTGAAAATATATTTCTATTAACTCCTCAGATACCCTAAAATGTAATCAAACTATAATATTTTTTACGGAAAGAAGTATGTTCAATAGGAAGCAGGTGCATCCTGTCTTCATGGAGCGCTCTAACACGAATTTCCAAGACTGTGTCCCTGTACTAAAACTGATATTTCTTATTCGTTTTTGAAGTTACAAGCCTGAAACCTTGAATATTTTTATTTATTTTACCTTTATTTAACTAGGCAAGTCAGTTAAGAACAAATTCTTATTTTCAATGACAGCCTAGGAACAGTGGGTTAATATAGACTGTTGACACCCTGTGGAAGCCATAGGAATTGCATCCAGGGAGAATTTTCAATATGACCTTTAACTTGCCTTTCTAAGAGGATGGTCTCTCTCAAAAAAAAAATCTGGTTGGTTTGTCTTTTCATTTTCTCCTACCATATCTATGGTGTTATATTCTCCTACATTTGAACATTTCTACAAACTTCAAAGTGTTTTCTATCCAATGGTACCAATTATATGCATATCCTGGCTTCAGGCCCTGAGCAACAGGCAGTTTACTTTGGGCACGTCATTCAGGTGGAAATGGAGAAAAAAGGGGCCTAGCCCTAAGAAGCACTAAACGAGTCGCAGTTTTGTCTAACCGGGAGTGATGGTCGGATTCGCGTTTATCGTCGAAGGAATGAGCGTTACACCGAGGCCTGTACTCTGGAGTGGGATCGATTTGGAGGTGGAGGGTCCGTCATGGTCTGGGGCGGTGTGTCACAGCATCATCGGACCGAGCTTGTTGTCATTGCAGGCAATCTCAATGCTGTGCGTTACAAGGAAGACATCCTCCTCCCTCATGTGGTACCCTTCCTGCTGTCACGCTTGTTGAAAGGATCGGACCAAGGCGCAGCGTGATGTTCATGATAAATGTATTACTCAAAACACTCAAACAAAATAACAAAGAGTGAAAACCGAAACAGTCCTGTCAGGTTCAGACACTAAACAAAAAATAACTACCCACAAAACAACTTATATATGATCCCCAATCAGAGACAACTATAGACAGCTGCCTCTGATTAGGAACCACACCAACATAGAAATAAAGAAACTAGAATGTCCACCCTAGTCACACCCTGGCCTAACCAAAATAGAGAATAACAACCTCTATGGCCCCCTAAAGGTGCGGACTCCGGCCGCAAAACCTGACTCTAAAGGGGAGGGTCCGGGTGGACATCCCTTCATGGTGGCGACTCTGTTACGGGACGTAAGACCCCCCTCCGCCCGCAGATCCCTCCGCTTTGGTGGTGGCCCTGGTGCATGGACCTTCACTGGAGGAATCGGGCAGCAGATCCTCACCGGAGGAACCAGACCACCGATCATCGCCGGAGGCTCCGGACTGGGGACCGCCGCTGTAGGCCCCGGACTGGGGACCATCGCTGGAGGTTCCGGACTGTAGACCGTTGTTGGAGGTTCCGGTCTGTGGCCCGTCCTTGGAGGTTCCGGACTGTGAAACTTCGCCGGAAGCTCTGGACTGGGAACTGTCGCCGGAAGCTCTGGACAGTGGAGGCGCACTTGAGGCTTGATGCGTGGGACCAGTACAGGTGGCACCGGGCTGAAAACACGCACCTCAAGGAGAGTGTGAGGAGGAGGCACAGGACGTACTGGACTGTGGAGGTGCACTGGAGGCCTGATTCGTGGGACCGGTTCAGGTGACACCGGGCTGATGACACGCACCTCAGGGCGAGTGCGGGGAGGAGGCACAGGACGTACTGGACTGTTGAGGCGCACTGTAGGTCTTGAGCGTAGAGCTGGCACAACCCGTCCTGGCTGGATGTTTATTTTCACCCTGCAAATGCGGGGTGCTGGCACAGGACATACTGGGCTGTGCAGACGTACCGAAAACACAGTGCGCAGAGCCGGCGCAGGATATCCTGCTCCAAGAAGGTGTACTGGAGACCAGGAGCGCTGAGCCGGCACCATCCGTCCTGGCTGGATGCCCATTCTAGCTCTGCCAATGCGGGGAGCTGGAATAAAGCGCACCGGGCTATGTATGCGCACTGGAGACACCATGCGCATCACTGCATAATACGGTGCTTGACCAGTCACACGCTCCCCACGGTAAGCACGAGGAGTTGGCTCAGGTCTGAACCCTGACTCTGGCACTCTCCTCGTGTGCACCCCCCAAAATCTTTTTGGAGCTGCCTCTCGGGTTTCCGTGCTAGCCATGTCCCCTCGTATCGTCGCTGTTCCTCTTTTGCTGTTTCCACCTGTTTCCATGGCAGGGTCTTGTCACCTGCCATAACCTCCTCCCAGGTCCAGGATGCCCTCCACTCTCTTTTCTCCCGGGCCCAGGATCCCTGCTCCTCTTGAACACACTGCTTGGTCCTTTTTTGGTGGGTAGTTCTGTCACGATCGTCGTATGAAGTTGTGGACCAAAGCGCAGGGAAAATCGAAACAGTCCTGTCAGGTGCAGACACTAAACAGAAAACAACTACCCAAAAAACCCAAACGAAAAGGACAACTTATATATCATCAGCTGACAACATGGTAACAACTGGACTGGAAACGACTACGAGTAATGAGAGCACAGCACAAGAGAACACCACAGCAACTGTCACAAGTTCTGCTGCAACAGTGGGCCACAAACAGATGCAGGTATGTGTCTGTGGTTGGAGGAAAGTTACATCACACCATGGGTTGAGGATCCACCAGGGGAAGAAGGGGTGTTTGGGTAGAGAGAGACAGAGAACTCGCATTGATTACTTTCTGCGAAAGCGATCAAATCAGTCGAATGAAGCACAGCAACTGGACGTAAACCATAGTTTGCAGTGCATCAGTACCACTGTCATGGAGGACGTAAACTCAAGCACCGAAGTAACAACTGAGGTGGAACCAACAACAGGAGTGGAACTCACCCAGCCTCCCAGACCTGCAGTCGAGAGGAGACTGCCAGGGCACAGACCGTATGTGAAGTGGCCTGGCACCAGTGACAAGAAGTTGTGGGAAACAGTGAATACTGACCTTACCTTGACCCTCGAGAAACTTCGAGGCACAGTGGAGAAGAAGTTGGAGAGGATGGGGGACATCATCTATGAGTACGGGACAGAAAGATTTGGAGTGGAAGAGGCAAAAGGCGGGAGAAAGGTTCCAACCCCACCAGTTTCCAGGAGGCAACAAGAAATCAAGTGCCTCGTTCAAGAAAGGTGGCAGCTTAAGAAACAGTGGAAGAAGGCCTCGGAAGTGGAAAAGGAGGGCATAGAGGCACTTCAGGCTGACATCAAAACCCGGTTGGCATCCCTCCGTAGAGCAGAGAACCTACGGAAACGCAGAAGGAAGAAAGAGCAAACTAGAACTCGATTCTATAAAGATCCCTTCAAGTTCCTTAAAAGTCTCTTCACAAAGGAAAAAAGTGGAGCTCTAAAAACAACAAAGAAAGACCTAGAGGAGCACCTGAGAACAACAAACTTTGACTCAAAGCGACATGAACATCTGGCCATCCCATCAGATATCCCACCCATTGAACCCCCGGAACATCATATTGAGACCAGCCCTCCGACATGGAAAGAGGTGGAAAACACAGTTCGACGGGCAAGAACAGCATCAGCCCCGGGGCCAAATGGAGTCCCGTACAAAGTGTATAAGAACGCACCAGACGTCCTGAGGTTCCTCTAGAGGCTTATGAGAACAGCCTGATCCCTAAGGAGAAGGATGCAGTGAACATCAGCCAATTCCGCCCAATCTCCTTACTGAATGTCGAGGGTAAAATCTTCTTTAGGGTCATTGCCCAGAGGATGGCCGAGTACCTGCAGAGGAATGCGTACGTCGATACATCTGTACAGAAGGCAGGAATATCAGGGTTCTCTGGCTGCTTGGAACATTCCAGCATGATCTGGCACCAGATCCAAATGGCCAAGGTGGAGAAAAGGGACCTCCATGTAGTCTTCCTCGACCTCGCCAATGCATTTGGTTCTGTGCCCCATGAACTCCTGTGGTCTGCCTTCAGATTTTTCCACATACCGGACACCATCACAAACCTGGTGAAGTCATACTTCCAGGATCTGCAGTTCTGCTTCACCACCTCAGAGTTCACCACCACATGGCAGTGCCTGAATGTAGGTATAATGGTGGGATGTACCATTTCTCCGTTGGCATTCACAATGGCAATGGAGGTTATCATCAGATTCTCAAAATGGGTTGCTGGTGGACAGCGAGTCGACTCTGGTTTCCGCCTCCCTCCACTCAGAGCCTACATGGACGACATTACAACATTGACCACCACTGTCCCATGCACCAGGAGACTGCTCAGAAAACTTGAGGAGAACATCAGCTGGGCCCATATGAAGATTAAACCATCCAAGTCACGCAGCATCTCGATTGTGAAGGGAGTACTCTGACCTGAAATTCTTCATCGGAGATTACCAAATCCCAACAGTGTCTGAGCAGCCGGTAAAAAGCCTTGGAAGGTGGTATGATGCAAGCCTGAAGGACAAAGACCAGGTGCAACAGCTGTGCAAAGACATCAGTAGTAGCCTACAGTCCATCGACAACACCCAGCTACCTGGAAAGTTAAAGGCCTGGTGTCTGCAGTTTGGTCTCCTACCCCGGGTGTTGTGGCCCTTAGCACTGTATGAGGTTCCAATCTCAACAGTGGAGAAGATGGAAAGAGGAGTCACAGGCTACTTAAAGAAGTGGCTCGGAGTTCCACGATGCCTTACCACCATAGGCCTCTATGGAGATGGTGTCCTCAAGCTGCCCCTCACCAGTCTAACAGAGGAATTCAAGTGTGCAAAAACCAGGCTCCAGATGACACTGAATGAATCTCGAGACCCAGTGGTGAGCAACAACGCGCCGACCTTGGCAACTGGGTGAAAATGGAGGCCAGGAAAAGCAGTCCAGGAGGCAACAGCAGCCCTCAGACATGCTGACATTGTGGGTCATGTTCAGCAAGGGAGAGGAGGCCTTGGGCTAACTAGCCGTGCTGCTTGGAGGAAGGCCACTGCACCCGAGCGGCGGAAGATGGTAGTGCAGGAAGTACGCCATCAGGAGGAGGCTGCAAGGTGGGCCAAGGCAGTCTCTCTTGCCAAACAGGGACAGTGGACTCGATGGGACAGTGTGGAGAAGAGGAAGATCAGCTGGAAGGATCTGTGGGCCATGGATGCGAGGCGGTTGAGCTTTTCCCATCAGAGCAACATATGACGTCCTTCCAACACCAGTTAATCTTCACCAATGGTATGGTGAAGATCCGGACTGTGCCCTCTGTTCCATGCCAGCCAACCTCAGGCACATTCTCACAGGGTGTAAAACAAGTCTCACCCAAGGACGCTACACTTGGTGTCACAACCAAGTCCTTAAAAACCTTGCGTCCGCCCTGGAGGACAAGCGAGCTGCCACCAACTCCCTACCACCCACAGCAGCATCACACTCCTTAAGGACAAACTTTGTCCGCGAAGGGGCTAAACCACCGAAGAGCGGCTCTACACCATTAGAGCGAGACCAGCTGTGCTTGGCCCGCGACTGGAAAATGCTAGCTGACATTGGCCGGCAACTTGTGCTTCCTCCGGAGATCGCAACCACCACCCTAAGACCTGACATGGTGCTCTGGTCCCGTTCGCTCAATAAGGTCTTCATCATTGAGCTCACAGTACCCTGGGAGGACTCAGTAGATGAGGCTTATGAGCGAAAACATCTGCGCTATGCTGATCTAGCTGCCGAAGCACGGCATCATGGCTGGAACACAGAAGTTCGACCAGTGGAGGTGGGCTGCAGAGGTTTTGTGGCAACATCTACAACCAGACTGCTTAGAGACCTGGGAATTAAGTGCCAGAGCCAGCGTTCAATCAAAGCTGTAAGGCGGCAGAAGGCAGCAGTCAGTGGCTCTGGATGAAGAGGAAAGACCCCAGCTGGGCCCCGAAGTGAGAGGGCCAGGAAGTATGCGGTCAACAATGCTAGACTCAGGGAGGAGGACGCCCCTGCCATGCATAGTCCCATGGGATGTTGGCTATCAACAACAAGGCAACTCCTATGACTAATTGGGAATGGGACGCAAGCGTAGGATTGATCACCCTGTCGCTGGCCGCCTTTGAGGAGGGTGTATAGTGTGAAAGGCCGAAACACCCTAGGAACCAAAGGTACACTACTGACGATGCGCTCCCCAAATTTCACCACCACGCTCACTGTTCATTAACTCTTGGAAGTGCTTGCACAAAGGATAGTAACATCTCATCCTGTGTTCTTGGAATCTGAATATGATCCCCAATCAGAGACAATGATAGACAACTGCCTCTGATTGGGAACCACACCAACATAGAAATAAAGAAACTAGAATGCCCACCCTAGTCACACCCTGGCCTAACCAAAATAGAGAATAACAACCTCTCTATGGCCAGGGCATGACACCTGCAGGCTCATCCTGACATGACCTTCCAGCATGACAATGCCACCAGCCATACTGCTCATTTTGTGTGTGATTTCCTGCAAGACAGGAATGTCAGTGTTCTGCCATTTTGAACCCCCTTTGATCAGGGACACATTATTCAATTTCTGTTAGTCACATGACTGTGGAACTTGTTCAGTTTATGTCTCAGTTGTTAAATCTTGTTATGTTCATACAAATATTTACACATGTTAAGTTTGCTCAAAATAAATGCAGTTGAAAGTGAGACGACATTTCTTTTTTTGCTGAGTTTACATGACAGAGAAGACAGATAATGAACAAGGTGGTCATTATTTTTAAGAAGACTGCGAATGTTCAAATGAAAGGTAGAAAATAAGCTTGTCTTGGAATTAAATAAACTGTTATACAGGTTGTTCAATTGCTTAACATTATAGTAATTACAGGTGATAAATAAGTCTATGGTAAATTTCAGGAAAATGGAATCTGGATCAACATAATCACTGCTGGCTACCATAGATCCTTCTCCCAGATATTGCATTGGCTCCCTTTTTCCCACCAAGCACCAGGTGCACATTAGACTGGACAGAGCCTTGTATCATTATGCAGGAGCGCATATGGGGGAGAGGTGGAGAATGAGGAGAGGGAAGGAGAGAGAGATAGGCAAGGAACAGTGGGAGGGTAGGGTGGGTCAACAGCAGTGGTGATACAGAAATAAACAGTGTGCAATTACCAATCTACTCAGAGACAAGGTGAAAAATGGCAGATGTGCCCTTAACTGGAACCAACCAGTGCGACGTGAGAGGATTGCCAACAGACGAAGCAACTACACAGTGAACATCCCCTTTGTTTTCCTCTTCTCCCCAGTTGAGCCCAGCCAGACTGCTGATTTGAATAGCAGTTTTGAAAGGATGCTACCTCACCACAGATATGAATCAAGTCTGTTTAATTGGATGTGTGTTTGTGTGTGTGTGCATGTTGGAGGTTTGTGTGTGAAGATAACTTGAATAAGATTACATGAACAGAACATTACGTAATCATGTTCAACACTATTCCTGGACACAAAGAAAAACCTATATTTTCTTACTATCCACCAACACCCTGAATCAAAGCTTCTATCCATCTTTCAAATTTACCTTGGCTACAGCCATTTTTCACTGCTGGAAATTCATCTCATGTTTTAGTACTGTAGCTTCTGCGTGTTCTCTTATTTCTCATTCCAGTCTCTCTCTCTCACCATGCCTCCTTTTCTAAGCAAAGTGTGTGTGATGGAGGCCGGTTGGGTACAGCAAACAGATACCCAGACTCGGTCTTAATCAGACACAAACACAGGCAGGGCGGTGACCCCACCTACAACAGCGTCCTGCCGTGCATTTGGGAACAAAGTGTACCTTTGGTAGGCGCAATAAGACCCAGTCCAAAACAACAGGACAAAACGGTTCGAGAACAAAATACTTCCACAGAAATCACACACATCAAATAACAGAAAACGAGCCGGCACAGAAGCCGGCGGGCCTACCGGGTTTAAATAGCCCAAAACCAAAACCTAAACAAGAAACAGGTGCAACTAATCAGACAAAACTAAATGAAACAGAAAAGGGGATCGGTGGCAGCGACGACGACCGCCGAGCGCCGGCCCGAACAGGAAGAGGCACCCTCTTCGCCGGGATTCGTGACATTACCTCTAAAAACCCCAATAACAACCCAATAAGAAAACATGATAGGCCATGACCCTTTAAACCTACATAAAACAGGTCCGAAACGATGATGGATTGTCCATAGCTTCACTGAAATGCAACTGCATAACAAACAAAATGCAAGTGTGAATGTGTTGAGGCTGACTACTATAGTAACTAAAGGACATTCAATGTTATGAAATTTCACGTTCTGACCTTAGTTCTTTTGTTATATCTTTGTTTTAGTATGGTCAGGGCGTGAGTTGGGTGGGTTGTCTATGTTCCTTTTTCTGTGGTGTTTTGTGTTTGGCCTAGCATGGTTCTCAATCAGAGGCAGGTGTCGTTAGTTGCCTCTGATTGAGTATCATACCTAGGTAGCCTTTTAAAGAATCATGAACACGTACCACGCTGCGCGTTGGTCTTCCGATCCTTCCTACTACTCCTCGTCAGAGGAGGAAGAAGACCGTTACATGAAAGCCCTTCACTAACTGCAATAGAGCATCTTGAGCACTGACACGTTTATTGACATCCTCCGAGGACTCACTAACATCTCACTAATAAACAGGGGCAAGAAGAGTACCTTTGAGGAGTCATGTTGACGTATATGTGTTTGACAATGTGAAAAACAAGCTAATTAAGAGCTATTAACAGACAAGCTGGCGTCGGTTAAAGCAACTGTTCCCTCAGCAGTGCTGCCAGTCAGTGTGTTCAGTAGAAGTTGATGTGCCAAGGTGGGTGTTAATGATGTGGAGGCCGAGACGCAGTGAGAGGCTCTGTGTTAATCAGCTAAGGCTCATTACAGACCGCTCTGGTCTGGTCTGTCCTGGTCTGGCACACAGGAGACCTCTCAGGAGAATCAACATGATATAGGTCAAGAAACCACATGGTGTTTTGAATGTTATTATGCAGTATGTACATATTAGGTTGGGAAAATGTGGATCTCTTGAAAGGGGATATGCATCAAAATAACTTTGTGACATGAAAAAAGATTAGCAGGTTTTACACACCTTGTCCAGACCTTTAGCTACTGACATTTCAGCTCTGTGTCACCTGAGATTTTAACCTCCAACGTTCAGTCATTTATTTATTTCCCTTATACTGCCACTGAAGTTCCTCTCAAAGGGCTCACTCCGCTTGTTTGTTTGAACATCCTGAACTCTGATCTGAAGAGAGCGTGTGGGCATTAGAGAGCACTAAACGTCTGTGTGAAATCATGACTGCTGTTGTCAAGAGTCCAACACTACCCACCTACTGTACAGAAGCCTTAGAAACCTTGTCCGCTTAACTAGCTAGAATTATCACATGGATGTGGTGAGTGAAAACCATGGATCCAGAGAGATGTGGTGTGAATGTACAAGTGAGAATAAAAAAGGTCTGTTTGTATCTCTTTGAGGCATGAGAAACATGAGAAACATCAGACCCATTATCTGGCTAGCATGTCTATGACTCCTGTTCTGACAGTTAGCACAAAGACAGGCTCTCCCTCTGCCACTTGTCAATTTACTTTCATTTTGCCACTGGATTAAAGGACAGGATCGGTAAGCCTGTTAACTAGCAATGTGTACCCCAGAGAGTCTATCATCATAGTCATACCTTTTGATTGATTATGAGGCAAATGTATTTTATTCTGATTCTATTGTATTATTTAAACTATATACTCCTACCTCCATAGAGATCCAAACAAATAATTATTTATTTTTTCACTCAACAAGACAGGATAAAATGCTGCCTAGAGACAAAATCAGAGGTCAGTATGTATTTTTAATAGAATATAAGGGAAATAAACCAATTGAATCAAGACTTCAGCAGAAATATGCAGTACATGTTATCTGTGACACTATGACACAGTCTCTGTGTATTGGCTTGATGGACAAATACTCACTCAGTGTTTCCTGTCTGTCAGGCTGGTTGACTTGGTGGCTGAGTGACAATATCAGCCTGGTTGGGTTGTAATGTCTCGTTGTTTTCACTTTGTGTTTACGCAAATTGACTGTGGTGAATTGAGACCAGAGAGGCATGAGTCGCCTGAGTGAGCTGTGCTGCTGGTCGTGTGTGTATGTGTGTATACAATAGGACAGATGCTAAAGCTTAAGCATGTCATGATCAATAAAGGTTTCAAGTGTGGCCAGCTGTATTGTAAACATTTATTGAGAGGCGGCATACCATCCCAAAAACGCTTACATTAAAGTTTGTTTAAGTTTTTTGTGGTTTTCTCTTCGCTTAATGACTATCTAGAGCTTTGCTGCTCTCTGACAAGAAATCAAATGATCAATTTGGCAGCTTTTTGGGCTTCAAAAGTCTAATAGAAAGTCAACAAATAAAACCAACAAACTACTGTAGTCTCCAAACGTCATGTCTATGGCCTTATGAATATTTGAGTTGTACAATAGTACATGTTAACGTCACACGGAGAACATAGCCTTCCCTCAAAGCATCCCTATCTGCCTTCCAGAGAGCCTCCACCCCACAGGTAATAACTTTCCTCTGTCTCCACTCCGACGCCAGCAACACATTGTCTTTACGCTGCCTGCCGTTGGACTGTGCTGTAAGAGCGTTCGACAGTGAGACACCTGTCTCTGAGGCCCCCTGTGGGTGTCTCGACATCCGACGCCTTTGTGAGCTAGACCACCTGCTGTGCCGCCACCTTCACCCACGCACACGGCCCCTTGATCAGGAAATGCAATCTGGTACAATTTGTAATCTACAGTAATCTAAACAGTAATCAAAGCCTCGTGTCATAGAGAAAATTGTGTCCAAATCGTACATCCCATCCTACAATAGTGTGTGAGAACTTTTGAAGTTGTCGTTGCTTTGGCTGAGCACTTCCTCTATAGGTGAAGGTCTAGCCCTGCACAGCTCAATCAGATTTCTATTGTGGATACAGACTGTGAATCGTGCCTGTAATTAACCTTGCCTGCGACCTGAAGACATCCGCAGGCGTTACTTCCCTGAGCTAATGCCTAGCCTTGGGACATTCATTTCCACAAGCTGCTTCAGGTGACAAAGTCAGGTGTTGAAGGTACTTCACAAGAAAAGCTAAACGCATTGCAAAAAAGTATATTTTTTGTCTCATATCACCATAGCACCTGCTGCCAATGTCGTTTAGCAAGCTCTAGGCAATAACATTTGCTGGTTACTCTCAATAAATCCTTTTTTTCTGGCAACCCTTCCAAAGAGCCTATTGGCATGGAGGTGGCGTCTAATTGTAGATTAACAGACTTGGTGACCCGAAGATATGACCAAGTTCTGTAATCCTCTGTGGCCCTTGGACTTTTCATTGCCTCCAGAACCATCTTCCTAGCTGTGTGTGGGGACAAGATACACATGCGTCCTCTACCAGGCATGTTTACCACTGTTCCAGTCAATAAACTTCTTATTTTTTGCCCTAAAAATGGTAAGTGGTATATTTCATTTTTTAGCTATTGTTATGTGCCAATTGCCTGATTTACGAAGGTCAACAACTATTTAGTTTGTGAGTTCTTTGCCTTTCCTCATGGTGATGGATGGCAAATGGATTTTAGACATGTCTTATACCCGATTGGCACAGAAAGCCGTGGAAGGCCACAATAAAGGTCCTTAAACTGAGATGAACTTCAAAACGTTGATGCAGATTGAATTTTATATGAGAATGTTTTAGGGGTTCCAAAAATGTAGAAATCTATATTTATGAAAAAAAATGTTTTAACTTGTTCAACAAAATCTACTTATCTGAGCAATTGTGTTAGTATAAAATAACACATTTCCCATTTTTTATTCCATACAATATAACTCAGTTTTTGGATTATTTATTTTATATTATTTTTTGCTCATGTTTATCATGGGTGCCAATAATTTTGGAGATGACTGTATCTGTCATTCTGTCATTCTAAACTCAGGTATTATATTTCTAGGTGCTGTCTATCCTGAGAATACATTTTTTTTTAAATTATATTTTAAAGGAGTGTTTTCAGTCTCAGGTGATACTGAATGTGTTGACAACATTACTTAAAAGGGCTACAAACATCCCCTTACAGCGGGCGTTCTCATTTCATGTGACATCATCCCAACACCTTGCCTTAATTGTGGAGTTGCTGTTGTCGTTGGAGCGCTGCTAACCTGAACGCTGCACAACCTGAATGATGAAAAGAACTGAGGTAAACACATTAGAGTTGTATAAGTAGCTAAACCGAAAAACACATTTTCATGTTATTGTGTAATAGTGAGGACTTGTTGAGTGGTGTATAATGGCCCCCTGGCTGAGAGACAGAGAGACAGAGAGACAGTGAGACAGTGAGTGAGTGGTAGGTAAGAGAAGTGCACTGTCAGTTCAGGACCGTGTACAGAGCATCAATTGTTTATTACCATATAGGTACATATGAGTGAGCGAGAACTGTCCCATCCAAAGAGACCATGACTTATTTCACCTCTTACTGACTGCACTATTTTATTCACAGAAGTCTGAAAGTCACACTTAATGCCTCTTGACCAAAAAATGACAAAAATAAAGTGTCAACACATCTCAGAAATCTGAATGGAAAAGAGAACAACAGGGAGTGGGATATGGGAGAGAGGCGAGGGAGGAGAGTGAGATAGAGAAAGAGTGTTCGGGGCTTCAGCCAGGAGGACAGCAGCCTGTGCTGCGATGGAAGGCGAGAGAGAGGTAGCGAGAGAATGAAGAAACATAACTGTTGTCAGAAATCAAAAGGATAGATAACACAATATCTGCTTGCTACATGTGAGACAGGAGTAGTTCTCCAAACAGGTGGGGATGGCTAATACTGATGATTTGACCAAAGATGTTCCTCTGCTGAACAAAGAGCAAACATTCCAGCTTCTCTACCAGAGTCCTCTTCATTTGTTTCCCTTATTCCTGCTCTCGTTGATAGGCCAGTTTACTTTAGCTGCATTTATCCTTATCCTACACACACACACACACACACACACACACACACACACACACACACACACACACACACACACACACACACACACACACACACACACACACACACACACACACACACACACACACACACACACAAGCACACGCACACTCCTGTGCTCTTTAGATCTGAAATGAAGTGAAAAAGAACTGCAGACCCAGAGTACTGCCTCCAGCTATCTCTGGGATGAATGCGACTATCCCATTAGAAATAAATACCTTATATGCTGCCACAGAACTTTATTTTTATTTTCAGTCTGGTACCAAGATAAACGACATAGTCTGAATTCAACACATGTTCCGGCTTTTGCGAAAAGACTATGGTAAAGTACAGTGCAGGGTGTTAAACACATAATTTAACCTTTTTAGAGCAAACCTCAGACTGGTTCCAGTATAAAACAGTGTCGTGTCTTTGGCATCATTAAAAGTGAAGACTGTTATTTTATCAAATCAATTCCCTGTAATTATTATTACGTGATTAAACTAATCATGGTAATGTAATTAACTAGGAAGTCGGTGCACAAAGGAAAATCTTCAGATTACAAATGTATAGTTTTCCGAATATAAGTCTTCAGATATTTTAATATCTGATCAATTCATCTTCTATTACAGTTTTTTTCGATTGCTAAACGACAGTGGGCACAACTGGAGTCACATGTGCAAAACTCTAACTACAGTCTGCACTACCAACAGTCACCTGAGCTAAACAGTTCACATCACCTGCAAAACTCATTCCAAGCAACACAACTCTTAACACATGGCTCAAAACACGCTCAGTGCAGCCAAACACTATGCACAACCCTCACTGAGATAACACACACTGTCACTCAGAACACACTGAGAGTAAAAACACTAGCATCAAACACCAATACAGAAAATACAAACTTTTCATCTTTAGAGTCTGAACAATTTCAGTGACTTCATACAAAGTAATATTTTCTTCAAAGAAAAGATTGACATTATTTCACATGATTTATACATTTTTTTACAACATAACAATTCTTTAAGGTAAATGAAAATTAGCCGTTTGCTTCAATAGTCTGTAGTAATTTACGGAATTACAGTAATGAGAAAAAAAAGGTAGAAACTAAAAGTACATATTGTAATTCGAACAAATAATTGAGGGGCTAATCCTGCCTCTCTCTAGCATCAGGCCACAGGTTTTCTTCAGCATCACATCTAATGTTTTCTCTTGCCATGCACCTGGGGAAGAACCTTCTGGAGTGCCTTATCCATCCCTGGCAGTCCTCTGGACTCGTGTCCTCACATCCGGCACGCATGGCTTCCAAAAGAGACATTTGGTCATGTGGGTGGTGACCAAACACTTTCCACCTCCAGGCAGAGAAAAACTCCTCTATTGGGTTGAGGAAGGGTGAATATGCAGGCAGGTACAAAACCATAAATCTGTGATGTGCTTCAAACCAATCTGTGACAGCTGCAGAGTGGTGAAAAGCAACGTTATCGCAAACTATGACAAAAACTTGGGGGTTTCTTACTGGCTCTCCCTGTTCTGCTGACACTAGCTGAGCATAGAGCTGTTCTAGGAAAGCTATAAGCCTTTCTGTGTTGTATGGGTCAAGGTTAAATCCAGCTTCATCGATAAATACAAATGAATGTGGTCTTTCCAGTGCTTCCACCTCCATTACTCTCTGAAAAACAGTAAGTGCACAGTTTTACTGTAGAAATGCTAGTGTTTTTTTTTACTGTAAATATTTTGTATAGCTGTGTACGTAACCTCAGATGTCTTACCTGGACATATTGGTATCTTTGCTCTTTTACCCGTTCACTGTTTCTCTCGAACGGTACAGTGTATAACTGTTTCATTGTAACTTGGTGTTTCTTTAGGACTCGAGCAATAGTTGTTGTGCTGACAGAATTAACATTTTCAAATATATCATTATCAGCTAGCACTCTATCTTGAATCTCCCGCAGTTTTATTGCATTGTTGTCAACAATAGCATTTTCCTGCGCATCTGAAAATATTTTTCCTCTTCCCCCTGTTGGGGGCAGCCTTTGGGTCCTGTTGTAAAAATATATTTTACAGTCAAACTTACTGTAATATATATCTGTGTAAATATTCTATAATTGCAATACAAAATAGATTCCTGTAATGTTTTCATTTACTGTAAGGATGTAACTCTCACCTGTTTGCATGATGGAAAATTCGCATTACAGATGCCACTGTGGATCTTTGCAGATTGGGTTGCACCCTCAACCCTGCCTCTCTCAATGAGAGACCATGGTTCATGGTCATCTGAAATAACAGCTCTTTGTCTTCTTTGTCTTCCTCCACGCATCCGCCCTCCCCCTCCACGAACCCATCTTCCTTGTTCCATTTCCAAAATGAGTCTTTCTGAGCTCTACCTATATATACTGTAATATGTGTGTGTGTTCACTAACAAGTCTAAAACAAGACACCTGCTTAGCCTTTCAGCTGAAATTGCATTCAGCAGTGTTTGAAAGGCACAAGGCTGAAATCTATTCTGTTTTGAATGTGTGGTTCACAGTTTTGACAGCAGTGTGTTAGCATTTGAACAAAGTGCTGTAAATCCACAGTGTTGTGCAATTTGTGGTTAAAGTCATGGGATAAGTGTGTAGAGTTTTGAAAACTGTGTTCAAGCAATGAAAAACGAACTAGAGTTTGGTCCACATGAACTGCTGCTGTGTAGACTGTAGTTAGAGTTTTGCACATGTGACTCCAGTTGTGTCCACTGTCGTTTAGCAATCGAAAAAAACTGTAATGAATTATTCTTTACCTCACGTCAGTCTCATTCCAAACATCGCAAATTGTTAGTTATCTGCACAAACCCAGCCTTTTCTATGAATCATCCATACACCAATTGGCTTAATAATTTATTTACTAACTAACTAAATAATCATAGAAATGCATAAACAAACAAACAGTAAATATGTTACTAACAAATGACCGGGAAGATTCCCTAGTGGGCTAAATCGATATGAAGGCTTGGTGGACAAAGGGAAGTGGGTGTGGACTGAGAGAGAAAGACAAAAGGGAGCACTATACATGGCTGATACTTATATTAATTGAAATGCTAATCCTTTGCGCATGAACGCTCACTCATTCAACGCTCACATCATTGCAATCAATACATATGTACGCCGTACATATGTGTCGCCGTGATCTCTGTGGGAATCATCAGTCCGTCTGATGGAGAGTTCATCCGAGTCTCTCTCTCTTTCTGTTTCCCTGAAGATCAAATGCTTTTGTGGTTAGAATGGATAATTCAGAGTACCATTCAGAAATGTTCTCATAGAATAGATGCTTTGCGGTTGTTGGTATTCGCATACCAGGTTTACATAATTTCTAGCTGCAGACTAGTAATTAGTATCTAAGATTTGCTCTTATTCTGTATGTAACAGTATAACTTTAGACTGTCCCCTCGCCCATAGCCGGGCGCGAACCAGGGACCCTCTGCACACATCAACAACAGTCACCCATGAAGCATCGTTACCCATCGCTCCACAAAAGCCACGGCCCTTGCAGAGCAAGGGGAACTACTACTTCAAGGTCTCAGAGCAAGTGACGTCACCGATTGAAACGCTATTTAGCGCCCACCACCGCTAACTAAGCTAGCCGTTTCACATCTGTTACACTCCCCCTTTTGACCTCCTCCTTTTTCCGCAGCAACCAGTGATCCGGGTCAACAGCATCAATGTAACAGTATAACTTTAGACCGTCCCCTCGCCCATACCCGGGCGCGAACCAGGGACCCTCTGCACACATCAACAACAGTCACCCACGAAGCATCATTACCCATCGCTCCACAAAAGCCGCGGCCCTTGCAGAGCAAGGGGAACTACTACTTCAAGGTCTCAGAGCAAGTGACGTCACCGATTGAAACGCTATTTAGTGCCTACCACCGCAAACTAAGCTAGCCGTGTCACATCCGTTACATGTAGATAGTCCCAGAGTTCAACCATTTCCAGCCGTGTAGCCAATGCTCCACGTGGTATGGTTAGGAATTCAATAACAGAAACTCGCTCTCTCTATACTGCATGGCCAAGGGGGAACAGTCTCCGCCAGGAATTTACGACCTGAGATAACAGAACATGGGTGTAGGAGAGAAAGAGAGAGAGAGAGAGATGGAAGCCACGATCTATACCCAGAAAGGGCCACGTCATAACAACAGCTACATTAAGATAATCACTCCATGATTGTTCCACCTACAGGTTTATCAAAAGAGGATCTAGAATTGATCCCCTTTCCTATTATAATCATGGAGTGGAAATCTTATAGATTTAGACTGCTGAAGACTTCTTCGCAGTATGAAACATGTATCTGCCACCTGTTTCAATCTACTGCTCTACAAACCATCAATACACACCGTGAGAGCTCTCACTCTCCCAAAAACATTTTCTGTGAATGAGTCACATTCCTCTGCCTTAGGCTAGGGTATTTATTGACCGACTCGAGTTTCGCAGAGAAAGGGAAAGAGAGAGAAAAACGAGAGGGAGGGAGAAAAATGATGTTGTTGTTTGTTCTGCTCCAGCTCCCCGCTGACCTGAGAGTCTGTCCCAGGGGGCCGTGGGGCATTGACTGTGTGTGGTCCCTCTCAGGTCCTCATCACAGGCTTCACTGGCTACCTCATTATACACAGGCTGCTGTGGGATTAATCTCCTTGTTTAACTGTGTCCTCTCCTTTTCTCTCTCTTGCCCTCTCTCTCTTCCTCCCTCTGACTTTCACTCTCTCCCTGCCTCTCTTCCCACCCCTGTTCTCCAGATGTCAGTCGACTTTGCTGCTAAGCTCTACTGGCCTGGTTTCCTTTTCTCTGCCACTGTTTAATTTGTGTTCATCCTCATCATTGTGCTCCATAGTAACCCTGCCCTGCTTTACAGACTGACATTAGCGTTGAGTAGCAGTGAGTGACATGGTAGACTGTCGATCGGAGAGATGTGTGCGATGTGTGACGGCAGTAACAAGCACCGGGAGATCTGTTGATGCCTGCCTTTGGTGAGTTAATGAACCACCATACAGAACTCCTGTTGCACACTGTGACAGTGTTAGACTGCTGGTGTTTTGATCTTGTCTCTTCTTCGTCTCAAAACAGTGCCTGGGGCTAGGGGCTTTCTGTTAAACACCTCTCACATCTAAACTTCCTTGAACAGTCACTTCACTCTCACTGGGACAGGTACAGTAAATGTAAAGTTTGACTACTGTAACAGAGGATCAGAGAATTCAATGAGGAAATACTGTAGCCTACATGAAACAACCGAAGCACAAGGCTAGAGGCACTGTATATCATTAGTAAAAAAACACTACATAATTAGAATAACATTCCATCTATTATGTCAAACCTGAACAGAGTCATGTTAGATAGGCATGAACCACTAAACCGAGATGGCACCATCCAAACTTGTCGAGTACGAGTGCTCCTATTCGATTTCACTTGAACAGCATTCACCCCCATTTGAGCGTGCTGAATATAACCCAGGGTAGTGTTGTTAGCATAGCAACAAGTAAGCGACAAGCTCGTCTCTGGCCCACATTAAAGGGCATTTGCCATGGATAGGGTCCACTAATTCACACTAATCCCTCCCCAACACAATGACCCAAATCCCTTAAATCTGTCAATAGGGAAGCTGAAGCTTCAGATTAAAGGGTCACTGTAATGATAGTGGAAGCACTACTGTGCACTGCTGTTCACGAATGACAAACAAGAAACGCAAAGGGCTTTAGAGAATGAACGTCAATGCAAAATATGTTTTATCTAGAAAAATGTCTTAACTACCAAGCCTTTATTATATTGTTGTACATTTGAAATAGACCCTTTGTTTTCAATAAAATGTCACCTGTGAAGTATATTCTGTGATTTTTGCCTTTATATATTAATACCAGTTATTGTAATTCTATTATTACATATATTTTGTGGTCAGAGACTCTACAGAAACCACTTTGATTCAGGGGATCTCTCAGAGGTGAAAGTGTATTTACCTCTCCAGCTCCTATAAGAAAGATTAACCAACTGGAGGGGAGAGAGTTTACCCACATAGCAAACATGCTGGACGTGTAGTGGGAGATAATTTGGGGGGAAAGTTATTAAAAGTGCCTTTATCAACATTTCAAATCCAACCCCCACAACAGCAGGAGGGAATGACGCATGCTGTCAAATCCACTGCTGCCAGTTTCCGATGCTCAGCACATCAGATTATCTGGGCTAGTGTAAGCCAGACACCTGGTTTTTATACCTCTGCTGCTGAAATGTAATTTAGAGATGTGTCACCACGGTTACACATTAGAGAGGGAGAGAGTTATCGCTTGTGTACTCCGACAGCAAATAGAAAACAGCAGTTCCTCAGGTGTGTGGTGGCACTATCGCAACAAATCAAGAGGGAGATCTCTCTCTCTCTCTCTCTCTCTCATTCACTCCAAGCAGTCAAAATGGACCTCATTCAGTGGGTGACTTCAGGTCAGCAGACAGGTAGGGACCTCTGAGGCCCCTTGAAACATACTGTACTGTATGGCACACCACATAGATGGACAAACCAATATTCAGGGACTCTTTATAGTAATAAAGAAAAAACTATTCAGACAATTTCAGCAATTATTATGTGTTTTGAATATAAATATAATCACATTGTTTTAAATAAAACATGAATAATGGTGGAAGACAATACTGATTAAATTCTGCTCCTGATGTATCCACTTTGTCCTTTTGTCATTTATTGGTTAAAGTGGAACTGACAGCATTTTAACAGACAAATAAAATCATAAAATCTGTCAAAATATAAAATTCCCAGTTTAGGCTACAAAAGCAACTTTATAAGAGGATTTAAAAATAGGTAATATTTGACTCAACATTCCATGAAAAACAGTAAGGCATTGTCAGCAGAATAGATTGAGGCAGTTCAACACAAGAGAAAGAACGCCTCAGTTTGTGGTAGAGTAGTGGGTGAAAACATTCACTTAAGGAAAAGGGGTGATATAAATTATATAAAAGAGGTGATATAAATAAAATCCTTTCATTTTGTGTTGTAATACGGTTGGTAATAGGAGAGGTCTTTGGACTTACCATTTTTGTATTATTTTCTTTGAAAGAACAACTAGTGGGTTTTGAGTGCTTCTCCCCTATTTGGGAAGTTGGTCTGCCTGCTCCTCAGTCTGAAAGCGATATTCTGAGAGCAGGTTCTTGTCCCTTTCCTCTGTATATAAAAACTGTTTAAAACTGTATAACACAATAGTGTTTTTGGAAAACTGGTTCATATATCCTAAAGTCAATAGTGAATGTGGCTATGTATATATATATTTTTCCTGTTAATGTATTGAAGACCTATTTCAGCAAGTTAACCAAGTTTTTGCTGTCTTAGCTAGCCATGTTAATGAAGAGCTAACTAGCACCGTTGGCCACTGCACTACTGTACAATGTCACGCTAGCTATTTCCAGCAGGTGTAAGGGTGTTTAACTGGCGGCAGAGAAGTCAGACGCAGGAGAGAAATAACTGTTTCCAACGGCGCAGTTTAGTTACAAAAAAACACCACTGGAAAACATAATAATAAAAATCAATGGGTAACATAACCCGACGCACACCAGCACAGACGTACACATACACTTACAATAAACAATCACCGACAAGGACATGAGGGGGAACAGAGGGTTAGATACACACCAGTACAGACGTACACATACACGTACAATAAACAATCACCGACAAGGACATGAGGGGGAACAGAGGGTTAGATACACACCAGTACAGACGTACACATACACGTACAATAAACAATCACCGACAAGGACATGAGGGGGAACAGAGGGTTAGATACACAACATGTAATTGATTGGATCGGAACCAGGTGTGATGGAAGACAAGATAAAACCAATGGAAAATGAAAAATGGATCAGTGATGGCTAGAAGGTCGGTGACGTCGACCACCGAACACCGCCCGAACAAGGAGAGGGAACAACTTCAGCGGAAGTCGTGACAGCAGCTGATTTATTGAAATATTAAGTGAATGTTTATTTTCTTACTACCTTAAAACGTTTCTATAAAAGGGTTGTACTTGTGCTCTGTATTTATGGATTAATATCTTCACACTGAGGGTATGTATGTCACGCCCTGGTATTAGTATTTTGTGTTTATATATTTATTTGGTCAGGCCAGGGTGTGACATGGGTTTATTTTGTGTTGTGTTTTGTATTGGGGTTTTAGTAGGTATTGGGATTGTGGCTGAGTAGGGTTGTCTAGTAAAGTCTATGGCTGCCTGAGGCGGTTCTCAATCAGAGTCAGGTGATTCTCGTTGTCTCTGATTGGGAACCATATTTAGGTAGCCTGGGTTTCACTGTGTGTTTGTGGGTGATTGTTCTTGTCTCTGTGTTAGTTTTTACCAGATAGGCTCAGTCACTTTGGTTTTTCTTTTTTCATTGTTTTGGAAGTGAAGAGAACGTGAGCCATTCTCCTTGCGGAGATGGTGCAAAATACATCAACACGGTCGGTCCCTGGGATTGGGCTGGCCAACACGATTCGGTTTGCTTGGAAGGAAAAGGAGTTGGAGCCTTTAGGACATGAAACCTTTGGGAGGATAATATTGATGGGGATTCTAAAGCTGACGGTGAAGGACGTGTTTTGTTTCCAAGGCAACTCGTTGGAGGGAGCATACGACGTGGCACTATATACAGAGGAGAAACACGATGATATCCTGAGAAGGGCAAGAGCAGTGGGAGGTGAGAGGCCGATGAGCCACTATGAAATAACAAGCCTGGCGAAGAACAACTTTAGGGTTGTAACTGTCAACATTTACAACCCATACGTTAAGGACGAAGAGGTGAGGGCCTTTCTGGGGAGATACATGGATAACGTCTCCTCAGCGAAGCACCTCAAAGACTCCCTTGGGTTTTGGAATGGGAGGAGAGGCTTCCAGGCCCTCCTCAAGGAGGACCCAAAGGGACATGGTGGCTACCTCCATCCTCCTGCTATGTTCTCCCTAGGGGCTGACAGGGGACGTTGTTTTATGCACGTCAGCCCCATTTTGCAGGCGCTGTATGGCCTACGGCCACATATTTGCCTCGTGCAGCACAAGAAAATGCAGATTTTGTGGATCTGAGGAACACGAGGCGAGGGATTGTGACAAGCCTAAGGCGTGCCACGGGTGTGGCTCGTCAGTACACCTGTGGCGGGGTGCCCGGCTCGTCAGAGGTCATATGCGTCTGCGGCTGGGGGGGGAGCAGGAGCGGGGGATGGGGGAAGAAGAGGAGGGGAAGGAAGCACGCCTCATGACCAGAGTACAGGTCCAGAGGGGAAGGCCGCAAGGAAGGAGGAGGAGCAAGAAGCGGCGGATGGAAGAGAGAAGGAAACAGAAGGCACGGGAGTAGGAGAACCAGGAAAAGCGGCAGAAGAAGGCAACCGAGTGGAGGAGCATGAGAGAGAAGAAAGCGAGGGAGGAGTGTTGGAGAAGGAGACGGTGGAAGAGCAAGTGGACTGGGGGGAAAGTGCCCTGGTGGAAGAGATGAGGGGTATGGTGGAGGAGCTGGCGGGGGGGAGGGTGGTATCTCTCCACTGCCGCCATCACCAAAGAAGAGAATGAAGTGGAGGGTGTGATTGGCCGACAGTGAGAGGGAGGGGATGGCCAAGAGAGTGATGGGGGTGGGAGAAACCTCTGGGTTGCTGCTGGTTTCCCCAGGCCCTCAACTTCTGTTGGGTGGGGACACACCTAACAAGACTCAGGACTGGGTACAGGAGGAGGTGGGGAGTTTTTTGTTTGGGGACTTAGCCTCCCCGATTTTTTTCCAAACCAGCTGCAGCACTGCGGAGGGGGAGGAGTGTGGGAGTAGACCCAGCTTGCAGGGAACCCCAGAGCCAAACACTATTCCTGCATCCTGGGTTTGTGAGATGGAGGAAGAGGGGGGGATGTCGGTAGTACAGATGGTGTTCTCACCGGTAGATATGGAGCAGGGGAGCATCGGGTGAGTCTCCTGTTTTAGTTTTTTTTCTGTCTGGGTTTAGAATTTGAGTGTATTACATGTTTTAATTTTCTTTTTTCATGGGGTCTAATTTTACTTTTGTTAGTTTAAATGTAAGGGGTTTAAGGGATTTTGTTAAGAGGAGGGCGGTTTTTTAGTTATTTGGAGGGTGTGGGGTTTGATTTTTGTTTTTTACAGGAGGTTCACCTGAGGGATGGAGGGGATGTTAGTAAGTTTAAGAGGGAGTGGGACAAGGGGGAGTCGGTTTGGGGTATTGGGGGTGCACTCATCGGGGTAGGGATTTTGTGTGGGCACAGGGAGGTAAAAAGTGGAGGATTCTTTTGTGGTAATGCAGGGGAGGGTTATAGGGGTGGATGTCACGATAAGGGATTGTACATTTAGATTAGTGGTGGTGTATGGGCCACAGGTGGTGGCAGACAGGAGGGAGATGGTGGACTGTCTGATGCCCCTGTGTGTCACAAATAGGAAATTAGTGATAGGGGGGATTTTAATACAGATTTAGGAATAGGGGGGGATAGCAGTGCAGGCGCCATTACCGGGCTAATGGCTTGCCATGGTCTGGTTGATGGTGGTCTGCACACTACTCCGAAAATGGCCGGTCCTACATGGCGCAACTCCAGGGGGGTTGAGCAGAGGCTCGACTATATTTTTGTACCCAGGTCTTTGGGTAAGTTGTCTGGGCGGCTGTTGCCTGTTTTCTTTTCGGATCACGACGGGGTGCTCCTGCAGGTGGGGTCGCCAGTCTGCCTCTTTGGTCGGAGGTACTGGAAGTTAGATTGGGATGTGCTGGAGGAGCAGGCTTTTGTTGACGGGTTTTATGGTTTCTTTTGGAGGCTTGAAGGCCTCCGGTCCATGTGCGAGGGGGTGTTAGAGTGGTGGGAATTAGTTAAGGTGAGGATTAGGGCTTTTATAATAGGGTATTGCAAGAGGAAAAAGGAGGTGAGGAGGGAGGTGGATCGTATCCAAAGGTTAATTGAACTCGAGTACGAGGCAGGCAACCTCGGTGGGTCGTTTGACTGGGAGAGATCCGCTACCCTAAAGGCGCAGCTCAGGGAGTTGCAGGAGCGGAAGGCTCGAGCTTTCCTGGAGCGTGCGCATAGTGGCTTTCTAGAACACAATGAGACTTGTTCTGCTATGTTCTTTAAGTCGGTTAGGGCCAGACAGAGTAGGAAGGTAATGCATGGCATTAGGGAAGAAAATGGTAGTATAGTTAGAGAACCAGAGGATATGGTCAGGGTGACAACTGATCATTTCCAAGGTTTATTTAAGGAAAGGGAAATAGATGTAGAGCAGGGAAATGTGTTTTAGAACACTTGTCCAGGCGGTTGCCGGAGGACATTAGAGAAGTGATGGAGGCCCAGATTTCACTAGAAGAGGTTGAGAGCGCTCTTAGGAGGATGGGAAAAGGGAAGGTGCCTGGGATGGATGGGCTGCCGGCTGAGTTTTATGTCAAGTTTTGGGGTATACTTGGACCAGTGGTCCTCGAAGTCTTGAAGGCCATCCTTGAGACGGGGTCCCGGGGGATCAATGGCTGTTGGTGTGCTGTCACTTTTATATAAGAAGGGGGAAGTAACAGACCTTGGCAACTGGCGGCCGTTGACCATGCTGTGTGTAGATTACAAGCTACTTGCAAAGGTTTTAGCAGACCGGTTGCGCACAGCCCTTCCCTACGTCGTCCATGAGGGTCAGACGTGCGGGGTAGAGGGCCACTCTATTAGATGGAACCTACAGTTAATCAGGGACTCCATCGCTTGGGTTGAAGATAGAGGACTGCCTTTAATGGTAGCAGCGCTAGATCAGGCGAAAGCCTTTGATCGCGTGAATAGATCCTTTTTATTCAGAGTGTTAGGTCGATTAGGATTTGGGGAGAAGTTCATAGGATGGATTCGTACATTATATGTCGGAGCGGGGTGCCGAGTTAGTGTAAATAGTCACTTGGGTGACGTTTTTGACCTCTCGTCTGGGGTCAGGCAGGGGTGCCCACTCTCGGCTCTCCTCTTCGTTCTGTACATGGAGCCTCTGGGGGCTGCCATTAGGGCATACACAGGGGTGGAAGATGACGCAGTACGCCGACGACACTTCCTTGCTGCTGTGCAAGGACTCGTGCCTGACAAGGTCCCTTGCCATCTTTGGGGATTTCACCCGAGCGTCGGGAGCGGTTCTGAACCATGCAAAGTCTTCCGCCAAGTTTTTCAGTAGATGGCGCGGTAGAACGGATGTGCCTGGGGGGTTATCTCTCTTTGAGGAGGCCCTGAGGATTCTCGGGGTCCATTTTGAGACCTCCGGCTCAGCGACGCTAAACTGGAACATGCGTATCGCAGTGGTACAGAGGAAGCTAGCAATGTGGAAGGCTAGGAATTTGTCTTTTATGGGCAAAGTTCTGGTCCTAAAGGTGGATGTGTTGCCGTCTTTTTTGTATTTGGCGTACATCTACCCATTGCCGGCTTGTCTGAGGAGGCCTCTAGTGAGGCTTGTGTTTCAGTTCATGTGGAGTGGCAGGTGCGAGTGGGTCGCCAGGGCACGCATGCTCTGTCCCATCGGGGAGGGAGGTAGGGGGGTACCACATTTCCCCTCAAGCTGGACACAATTTTTGTTTCTTTCTTGTTAACGGAGCTTGCTCATCCAGTGATACACCCGTCCGGTTACCTCCTGCGGGTGTTCTTCTCGTATCAGGCGAGAAGCGTAATGGTGTGGTCTAACAAGGGTCCTCGGGCGGAACAGCTGCCTTGGCACTTTGGTCATGCGGCCAAGTGGCTGCGTGCGCACCCTGAGGTTGAAGTTGCCCGAGAAGGTTTAGATCACAGGCACCTGTACGAGGAGGTCAGAAAGGCAGGGAGTCCGGCGCCTGTAAATCAAATTTTCAAATCAAATTTATTTATATAGCCCTTCGTACATCAGCTGATATCTCAAAGTGCTGTACATAAACCCAGCCTAAAACCCCAAACAGCAAGCAATGCAGGTGTAGAAGCACGGTGGCTAGGAAAAACTCCCTAGAAAGGCAAAAACCTAGGAAGAAACCTAGAGAGGAACCAGGCTATGTGGGGTGGCTAGTCCTCTTCTGGCTGTGCCGGGTGGAGATTATAACAGAACATGGCCAAGATGTTCAAATGTTCATAAATGATCAGCATGTTCGAATAATAAGAAGGCAGAACAGTTGAAACTGGAGCAGCAGCACGGCCAGGTGGACTGGGGACAGCAAGGAGTCATCATGTCAGGTAATCCTGGGGCATGGTCCTAGGGCTCAGGTCCTCCGAGAGAGAGAAGGAGAGAATTAGAGAACGCACACTTAGATTCACACAGGACACCGAATAGGACAGGAGAAGTACTCCAGATATAACAAACTGACCCTAGCCCCCCCGACACATAAACTACTGCAGCATAAATACTGGAGGCTGAGACAGGAGGGGTCAGGAGACACTGTGGACCCATCCGAGGACACCCCCGGACAGGGCCAAACAGGAAGGATATAACCCCACCCACTTTGCCAAAGCACAGCCCCCACACCACTAGAAGGATATCTTCAACCACCAACTTACCATCCTGAGACAGGGCCGAGTATAGCCCACAAAGATCTCCGCCATGGCACAACCCAAGTGGGCATCTCGGAAGTGGTCTGGGAGGGAGTGCAGGCGCGGGGTCTGGACAACAGGCTCAAGGACCTGAATTGGTTGAGCCTCCATAAGTCCTTGCCGGTACATTCCATCATGTACCGGTATAGTTTGGTGCAGTCCCCCACCTGTCCAAGATCCTCTTGTGGCAGGGAGGAGACTGTGCGCCATGTCTTTTGGGACTGTGCCTTTGCAGGAGTAGTATGGGCTAGGGCACGGGTGTTGTCAGGTTTGGTAAGGGGGGATTTTCTATTGACGTGGGCCAGGTTAGAGAGAGGTGTAGGGAGAGCGAGAGGGACGGATAGGGACAGGTTTCTGCTCTGGCTTCTCATGAGTCTCTTTAAACGGGGGCTGTGGGAAGCCAAGCAGAACATGGTGAAGACAGGGAGAGATTGGGGGTGGAAGGGATAGTGAGGAGGGTGGAAGGAGATTTGAGGGGGAGGATGAAGAGGGAGGAGAGGAAGTGGGGGCAGCATGCCTGCTCGGGAGTGGTGGAAGGGGGGTTTAGGGCTGGGTGTCATTTAGATTTGTAAGGGGATAGATTAGGGACGGGGAGATAGGGAAAGGTATTTTGTAGGGTGACGGGGAGGGAAGATGCTCCCCTGAGGTTTTGTTTGGGGTTTTTGTTTTGTTTAGTTAAATTAAAATACCACTGTTGGAGTATGTATGGAAATTATGAGTTGTAAAGAATGAATGGTATTGAAGGTAATAAATTATTTAATTAAATTAATTAAATTAATTAAAATTTAAAAAAAAGATAGACTGTTTAGGTTTTCACGTTACGTTTGTTGTTTTGTTTTTGTTCGTTTTTTCTTCTTCATTAAATATGTATCTAACTTACCACGCTGCATTTTGGTCCGACTCTCTTTCAACGGAAGAAAGCCGTAGCAGAATCACCCACCACAACTGGACCAAGCAGCGTGGTGACAGGCAGCGACAGCAACAGCAGCGAAACGAGGTATGGACATGGGAGGACGTTATGGACAGCAAGAGTATAGAGTATACGACTTGGGAGGAAATAGACAGGTGGGCGGTCGACCCAGAGAGAGTGCCGGAGCCCGCCTGGGATTCGCTGGAGCAGTGCGAAGAGGGCTATAGGAGAATGGAGTCGAAGAGAAAAGCACGGCGGCGCAGAAGGAAGCCCGAGAGTCAGCCCCAAAAATTTCTTGGGGGGGGGGGCTCAGGGAGAGTGCGGCAGAGTCAGGGTTCAAACCTGAGCCAACTCCTCCTGTTTATCGTGAGGAGCAGCGATCACAGGACTTCTGGACGTGGGAGGAGATATTGGACGGAAAAGGACCCTGGACACAGCCTGGAGAATATCGCCGCCCCAAAGAAGAACTGGAGGCGGCGAAAGCGGAAAGGCGCTGGTATGAAGAGGCAGCACGGCGACGCGGATGGAAGCCCGAGAGTCCGCCCCAAAAATGTATTGGGGGGTGCTCAGGGAGAGTGTGGCAGAGTCAGGGTTCAGACCTGAGCCAACTCCCCCTGTTTATCGTGAGGAGCCAAGGAGGAGACCAGAACCAGAGCCGGTGTTGGAGGTGAGTGAAGCAGAGACTGTGAAGGAGTTAATGGGGAAAGTGGAGGAGAGAGTTATGAGGGAGTTGCTAGTTTGGTGCTTTAGGTATGATATTCGTCCGACGGAGCATGTCGGGATTTGATGGCACCTGGGTCAGCGCTCCATACTCGTCCTGAGGTGCGTGTTAGTCGGCTGGTGAAGAGTGTGCCAGCCTCACGCACTAGGCCTCCTATGTACCTACCTAGCCTTGCACGTCCTGTGCCAGTCCTGCTCTCAGGCTCTCCAGTACACCTTCACGGTCCGGTCCATCCTGTGCCACCTTCACACATCAGTTCTCCGGTGGCAGATCCCAGCACCAGGCTTCCTGTGCGTGTCCTCGGTTCAGTACCACCAGTGCCAGCACCACGCACCAGGCCTTCAGTGCGCCTCGCCTGTTCAGCGCTGTCTGAGCCTTTCTCTTCTCCAGCGCTGTCGGAGTCTCCCGCCTGTTTAGCGCTGTCAGAGCCTTCCTCCTCTCCAGCGCTGTCGGAGTCTCCCGCCTGTCTAGCGCTATCAGAGCCTTCCTCCTCTCCAGCGCTGCCGGAGTCTCCCGCCTGTTTAGCGCTGCCAGAGCCTTCCTTCTCTCCAGCGCTGCCGGAGTCTCCTGCCTGTTCAACGCAGCCAGAGCTGCTAGTCTGCATGGAGCAGCCAGAGCTGCCAGTCTGCATGGAGCAGCCAGAGCTGCCAGTCTGCATGGAGCAGCCAGAGCTGCCAGTCTGCATGGAGCAGCCAGAGCTGCCTGTCTGCATGGAGCAGCTAGAGCCGCCAGTCAGCCAGGATCTTCCAGATCTGCCAGTCAGCCAGGATCCGCCAGTCAGTCAGGATCTTCCAGATCCTATATTCAGCCAGGATCCACCATTCAGCCAGGATCCGCTAGTCAGCCAGGATCCGCCAGTCAGCCATGACCTTCCAGATCTGCCAGTCAGCCAGGATCCACCAGTCAGCCAGGATCTTACAGATCCGCCAGTCAGCCAGGATCTACCAGTCAGCCAGGATCCGCCAGTCAGCCATGATCTTCCAGATCCGCCAGTCAGCCAGGATCCGCCAGTCAGCCAGGATCTTCCAGATCCGCCAGTCAGCCAGGATTCGCCAGTTAGCCAGGATCTGCCAGAGCCTACTACCTGCCTGAGTTTCCTCTCAATACTGGGCTTCCTCTCGGTACTAGGCATCCTCTCAGTGCTGAGCTTCCCCTCAGTGCTGAGCTTCCCCTCAGTGCTGAGCTTCCCCTCAGTGCTGAGCTTCCCTTCAGTGCTGAGCTACCCCTCAGTCCCGAGCTACCCCTCAGTCCCGAGCTACCCCTCAGTCCCGAGCTACCCCTCAGTCCCGAGCTTCCCCTCAGTCCCGAGCTTCCCCTCAGTCCCGAGCTTCTACCTCAGTCCCGAGCTGCCCCTCAGTCCAGTGGGGTCCTTGGTGAGGGTTATTAGGCCAAGGTCGGCGGCGAGGGTCGCCAATCAAAGGACGCGTTACAGGGGGACTAAGACTTGGTTGGAGTGGGGTCCACGTCCCGAGCAGGAGCCGCCACCGTGGACATGGGTTATGGGTTTTAGTGTGATGCTCCGGGAGTCCGCACCTTGGGGGGGGGTTCTGTCACGCCCTGGTCTTAGTATTTTGTGTTTATATATTTATTTGGTCAGGCCAGGGTGTGACATGGGTTTATTTTGTGTTGTGTTTATGTATTGGGGTTTTAGTAGGGATCGGGATTGTGGCTGAGTAGGGTTGTCTAGTAAAGTCTATGGCTGCCTGAGGCGGTTCTCAATCAGAGTCAGGTGATTATCGTTGTCTCTGATTGGGAACCATATTTAGGTAGCCTGGGTTTCACTGTGTGTTTGTGGGTGATTGTTCATGTCTCTGTGTGTGTCAGCACAAGATAGACTGTTTAGGTTTTCACGTTACGTTTGTTGTTTTGTTTTGTTCGTTTTTTCTTCTTCATTAAATATGTATTTAACTTACCACGCTGCATTTTGGTCCGACTCTCTTTCAACGGAAGAAAGCCGTAACAATGTATCACTACTGTTGCTCGTATCTAAAAGATATCTTGTATCCTACCTAACCATTGAACGTCCTGTCAATGCCTGTCATCACTGTTTGATATCTTTTACTGCAGGTATGCTTTTCTGTATTTTTGTTATTGTCTAAACACAAAGCATGTATACTATAGAATCACCTTGTAGATTGAGTCTGAGAGAGATATTCTGAGAGCAGTGAACGTGTGGCTGTGATCATCCTGTCAATGCATGTCATCAGTGTTTGATATCTTTTACTGCAGATAAAAACCGAGTCAACCTGAAGTGTGGGTGTTCGTGTGCCTTTCTTCTGGGGAGCTATGTGAAGTTAGTTACACAAGGGCAATGATCACAATTCAGTCATAATGTGACTAATAGGCTAGTGTATCAGGGCAAGATGGCGCCGATGAAGATGGCAGCATCAAGACTAGCTCTTGGAAAACTTTGCATTATTATTATTTTTTTTATGTACTATTTTTTACATTATTAGCACAGGAAATGTTTTGTGTCATTTCATACAGCCAGGAAGAACTATTGGATATTAAGGCGGCGGTAACTCACCAGAACTACCAGCATTATGACCAGGAATACAACTTCCCTGGAGCAGATCCTTTGTTCATTCTCCCCCAGAGAAATGGAACTTATTCCAGGGGCCGACCCAAAACTTTGCCGGCGGAGGAGAGGCACTCGAGGCAGCCTGCTGGTTCAACTTAGGAGGCACACACACCACCCAGCGCTTCCGAGTATATTTCTCGCTAATGTTCAGTCTTTGGATAACAAAGTTGATGAGCTTCGAGAAAGGATTTCTTTCCAGAGAGACGTCGGGCCTGTAACATACTTTGTTTCACCGAACATGGTCTCTTGGGATACTCTGTCAGAGTCGGTAAAGCCAGCAGGATTCTCAGTACATTGTGCAGACAGGAATAAATATCTCTCCGGGAAGTAGAAGGGCAGAGGGGTGTGTTTCATGATTAACGACTCATGGTGTAATTCTAGGAACATACAGTAACTCAAGTAATTTTGTTCACCCGACCTAGAATACCTCACAATTCAAAGCTGACCATATTATCTCCCAAGAGAATTCTCCTCCGTCATTGCCACGGCTGTTTACATCCCACCTCAAGCCGAAACCTCGACGGCCCTCAAAGAACTTCACTGGACTTTATGCAAACTGGAAACAACATATCCTGAGGGTGAATTTATTGTACTCTGCTGATCCTCAATACTGGGGCCCTACGAGGGTGTGTGCTCAACTCCCTCCTGTTCTCCCTGTTCACCCATGACTGCGTGGCCAAGCACGCCTCCAACACAATCATCAAGTCTGCAGATGACACAACAGTAGTAGGCTTGATTACCAACGATGACGAGACAGCCTACAGGGAGGAGGTGAGGGATCTGGGAGTGTGATGCCAGGAAAACAACCTTTCACTCAATTTCAACGAAACAAAGAAGATGATTGTGGACTTCGGGAAAAAGCAGAGGGTGCAGCCCCCATCTACATTGGCGGAGCTGCAGTGGAAAGCTTCAAGTTCCTTGGCGTACACATCACTGACAAACTGAAATGGACCACCCACACAGACAGTGTGGTGAAGAAGGCGCAACAGAGCCTCTTCAACCTCAGGAGGCTAAAGAAATTTGGCTTGTCACCTAAAACCCTCACAAATTTTTACAGATGCACAATTAAAAGCATATTGTTGGGCTGGTATGGCAACCAACCCATTACTGGGGGCAAACTACCCGCCCTCCAGGCCACCTACAGCACCCGATATCACAGGAAGGCCTATTCCTTTTTATGAACAGATTTTAAGATTTGATTTTGCTAAAACGCTTTCAGTTCCACTATATTTAACATCCCTTTTCAGCCTTAAAAAAGGCAATAGTATTGCACACACAGAGCACCATTTGTCAGAGCACCAATATATTTTATAAATATTGCATTTTCTCTGACAAATTGAACAAACTCTAAGCTATTCTGTTTAGGACACATACAAAGCATGGAAAGTGTATAACCACATACAAATATATCATGATGCATTTTCTCATACAAATGTTCAAAAGTGACATGAAATGAAACAGTAATTAAATGTATTTAAACAGTTAGAAATGTGTAAACAACTAACTATCTGTAGAAATATACAGTACATTATTTACAGTTATAAGCATACAACACTTTTCACCATCCTGTATTAATGAGGTCTGGTCATTAATTTCGTAATTTGGTCATGTGTGTGACTTAATGGAAAGGAAGAGACCTTACACCTATTAATATGTGTATACTCTATGTATACTAGAAAGTGTATCCTCACTAAGTTGTACACATTTAAACACTTAAACAGGTTCAGAACACAGACACACACACACACACACACACACACACACACACACACACACACACACACACACACACACACACACACACACCCATGTGGAGTATCACTGTGGTTGGCCCAGGGGTGTGACTACAGGCCATAGCATGTCAGGTAGAGGCCCCTTAGGCTCCCCAGCTCCCCCAGCCTGACTGGCCCAGTTAAAGTCCACTCCGTTCCTCTTCAGGGCAGCCAAGTGCTTAACGTCCAGTGTGGTGAAGGTGGTGAACTGGACCTGATTCCTCTTGCTGGTGGGGGAGTGGAGTGGATCGCTGCGGGTTGGCTTGGCTAGGAGGGTGGCTGAACCCTGAGCCATGGGGTCCAGGGTGGGAACCTGCTGGGAGCTGCTCCTCCTACCCAAGGTGGCAGTCCTCTCTGGGATAGCACTCATACTCAGGCTGCTCTCTAGAGCCCTGTGGCTATCTGTGGAGCATTGTCTCTGCAGGCTGCAGTGGGACTCAATAGAGCCGTGGTTCTCCCGTTTGATGGTGGAGACCAGGGGTGGGTTGTCCGGCGCTGGCCCTGTGCTGGTCCCCAGCCACACCCAGTCGTGCCTGTGCTCCTTGGGGCCGTTGGGGTCTGGGTTGCCCTGGACGGGGGTCTTGTTGACCCGGAAGCAGATATTATAGGAGGCGCAGTTGAGCAGGAAGGCCAGGATAGCAAGGACAGAGACTCCCACCAGCGCGAAGATGCCAATCTCCAGGTCTGACATGGCTTTGAACGTCTTCACCAGGTCACTCTCCACCATCTGGGGCGGCTTGGGCTGCTCTTTCTGGGGTGGTGCCTCTGCTTTGGGCATCTCTTTCTTCTGGTTGGGGTTTTCCACCACGTTCCGCCAGTCTCTCCTCAGCTCCTGTCCTCTGCCCAGGCTTCTGTCCCTGCCAGGTCTGCCAGACACCTGAGGTTTGTCCGTGCCAGGTTTTTCCCTGGTGGTGGTACTACTGTCAGTGTTGGTGGTGGTGCTGCTGATGCCCTCTCTGATGGTAGAAATGCCACCTCCAGCAACTTGCTGATCCCTGGCTGTTGACGTGGTGACATCAGTTACAGTGCTGTCCTGGCAGTCTGGCACGGTGCTCCTGAACGAGCGTCTGTCTCCGTCCCCCTCGATCAGAGCCCGTGGTGAGGTCACAACTGGCGTGAGTTCTCGTGGTGATGTCACGACTGGCTCAGGCTCTACCTCTGACTCTGAACCTTCACTGCCATAGCCAGTAGCACCACCAGTGACCCCTCCGTCCATCCTGCTGCCTTTCTGGAAAGTGACCCTAAGAAGCCCATTGCCCACCACCAGCTTGCTCTTCCTCTTAGACTTCTGGCACTCCTCACAGATCCTCAGCTCAGCTTTCACCAGCGCCCCCTGACCCTCACCCTCCGCCACCACAAATGCTGACTGGGGGGTCCGGCGCACGGTCGCCACACTCTTGTCCCCGGAGGTCACAGTCAGGGAGTAGATGCTGCGGTCAAAGAGGTCCAGAGGGGTCACTGAGCCGTCACTGAACTGGATCCAGCAGCTGACAATTGCCTCCTAAGCACGGAAATAACACAGAGACAGGATAAGGAGAGGGCTTGGAATTCTCTAAAATAGGTCAAAATACCATCAGGAAATCAATATTCTCTCCATGTGCAGAGGGTCCGACATACAGAACATCAATTAATTTCCAAATATTCCCTCTCAGAAATAGATGTGTTAATGCATAAGAGTAGGTGGTAAAGCAGGAGCTGATAGGATTTTCAACCCAATGATTCACAATTACACAGTTATTTCAATTCCTGCATTAGCGTTTTGTCCTTTGGGTTGACATGATAGCTAATCCCTAATTTTGTCGGTATCTAAGAATTGCCTCTGTTAATCTCACTATAATTAGCTTGGGGGATATTGTATCACAGACCACAGTCCTATCACATCATGGCGTGAAACTCAATTTAACCACAGGGGATCAATATCAGTATAGATGGAGAATACAAACCATTAGCACTAGCTACCAGAGGGTGCAATGTAAATGAATTACTCCCACCACAGTCAGTCCAATAGAACCATAGAGCTGTTAGCTGATAATGAACGATTGAAGCCAGAGGCATGGCCTATATTCTGAGGTGAAATACATTTGCATAGCTTGGAATTGTACTGTACATGACCCATCATAGAAACAAATGGGCATGTGCACTAACTCCGTTCTAATAGGTTGAGTATTGACTGGGTCAAATTAGCGATTGGCCAGGCCCCTGGCAGCACATGGCTGTCATAGTGCTGGTTATAGAGTATGGACTACTGCCTAATGGTATCCCCACTCACAGTTTGGGAAGTGTTTTTGAATGGGCATGCTGCCACGGCTAATGTGTGAGCTGTTAAACTGCGTCCATGCACTCTGTCTGGCTCACAGCGTGGCCACAGTACTACTCCTGAGCTGTGGACACTATTAACTCACACACACAGGAATCGCAGGGACAAACCACATGCTGCTAGGCTAGCAGGTTACTGTTATTCACTGTGAAATGTATTATTTTCTTGCTAAATATCTGTGAAGAGCTTTGAGGGTACAGGTTTTCCACTATTGCTAATCATTCCCCCCTCAGCTTCAGAATGGCACAATGTGAAGTTGGGGCTTGTTCTTCGGATGTACTTTCTTTTGTATAATAGTTTTGAATCAGGTTTGATATTACATAATTTGTCTATTTACCTGTTTGGGTCTCTGCATGACTTCCTGTATTGTAGCCGTGGCAATGATGGCCATGTTTCTCCCTGGGCTGAGTTGGAGGGACAGAGAGAGGCCAGAGACCAGCTGCACTCCCAGCTCTGTCACACTCACTTTGTCTTCCAGAACCCTGACCATCCGCTCAGCCAGGATCGAGTCAGACAGAGGAGACATCACCTGCAACATTATACACACACATTAGAATACACACAAACAAACACACACATGCACACACACACAAACATACACACATTACCTGTAGAGTGGTGGTCCCTGCAGCGCGTCCCTGCAGTACTGTCCCAGCATGTAGTCTGGCTATAGATTGGTCTCCCACCCTGAGAGAGTAGCGCACCAGCCTGGTGACATCCACCTGCCAGTCTGGCCCCAGGAAAGTCTCCAGAGACCCCCCCAATCCCCCTACCATGGGGTCTGGAGATCGGTCCGACGGCTCGGCCACAAAGGGTGTGAGCACCCTGACCACGGTGTGTTGGTACTGTAGCATGCAGCCTCTGCTCTTCCTTATCTCCTCCTCTTCCTCACTGTCCCAGCTGGTCCTGAGGAAACAACACTTAATTGTATTCTCTTAAGAGAAAACTGTCAGCTGGAAGACGTTCAAGAAAAATCTGAGTGTTGAATGGGTTTGGGTAGCTATCTCTGACACCAACCATAACCATGCAAACATACAGTGTAGCTCCAGAGAAAACAACAACACCCTACACAATCCATCCATCCACCTCAGTGTATTGAGTAAGAACCAGGCAGCGGTAAGACGCTCAGCATTGAGTGAGACCCTACTGACCTGTTTTCTGAGAGCAAGTCTATGTCCCTTCTACGGGGAATAACACACTAATGTAACTAACAGTGATGTGATGATAGATTATTATTATAAAGTTGTCATGACGTTGACCTGGGGGGTAGGTTTATGACAGTCATAAATACCTCTTCCCCCCTTTTTCCTCTCTCTACTCTACTGAGGTTACATTTGCAAAACCCTTGGTTAACATAGAGATTCTGGGAACATCAGCAGGTGGGGGGAAATTAACTATATTCTGGTAATCCGAACAATTGAACATATGTGGTGGTACTTAATGAATATGATGTCAGTTCGGTTGTCATCTGAGACATTCTCATCAATGATAAGATGACATAAACTCTACAGTGGAAAGTCTACACATCAGAGTTATTGGATTCACATGGAATTGTTGTTCAATTTAAATGTTTGAATATTCAATTATTTGTGATAGGATGAAATGTGATTTTAGCTTCTAAAATGTGAGATGTAGGTTCATAAGATAGGGCTGCTCACTCAGTAGCCCGCCCACGTGAAGAGACAGAGGTTGTAAACTATGAAACACACCCCTTTTCTCCCTTCCTATATAAAGCCTTGACGACAACATAACTTCCTGTTCCAGGGATGAAGGACGACGGTCCTATGTCAGAATGGTTCAGATAATAACTACAGAACGAAGCCAACATCAGCGTGAGCTTTGGTTGTGAATGGTATGAACTTTGAACTTGTATTCACTACAGAAGTGATACCTCCTAGCCGTTGAGTTAGCAACCCCTGCTGCAAACGCAGGTTAGGAAGGAACAGACAGAGTATCCCGTCTACCACACAACGACGTTACTACAACGTATACAATTGACCACGAGACATTCTTTAAAGGACAAAGGACTCGGTTTGGCAACACGGCCTTCCCATCTACCACCAACCTACTGAAGCGCAGCTCAGAGTAAATATTTATTGCATTTTCCTTTTCCAAATGGGCGGTAATTTAGAATGCATAAGATACTGTATTTACGATAGCACAGCTTCTTCCCTTTGTTCCTCAGTCTTCCCGCACCTTCACTCAACCCAGACCCTTTTCTTTTGTGTAACAACCTGTCATATCTGTTCCGCCCGCTAGGGACGTATTCCTTTATGACGTAATTTGTAATCAAGTTATGATTAATTGTGTGTATGTGTAAGTCTGTGTGATTAGTTAGGTATTTAGTAAATAAATAATTAAACCCAATTTTGTATTGCTGATTCAACTTGTTAGCCAGGGTTCGTGCAGATAAAAGAATTTACAACTTTCAGATGAGACTGAATTAAGATGGCGATTGATATTGACTGCTAGTGATGTAAAATATTACTAGGTCTTTAAGAGTTTATTCGGAAGATAACAGCTCTATAAATATTATTTTGTGGTGTCCGACTCTCTAGTTAATTACATTTACATGATTAGCTCAATCAGGTGATATTAATTACGGATAAATTATTTTATAGAATAGCATGTCATATCACTTAATCCGGCATAGCCAAAGACACGACAGAGTACAGCAACATGCATTAGTCAAGGCTGATGAACTGGAAGATTTCTATTCCCTACCCTCTCTCTCATAGTACCTACTATATTATTGGAATCATCTATCTGTCGGAACAGCACAGCTCTAGTCTATGAGGCTTCTAAACAAACACGCTTTAGGACTCCTACTTAGATTTGTCAAATAATGGTTTTGGATTTCATCCTTTGTCACTATGCAGTGGGTCACTACTAGTGGCTCTTGTGATGATTTGTTATTAAGTTTTGTGCAAACAAACTGTCAATCAAATCCTTCTTTGAATCCTTCATAAATGCCAAACTCCAGCCTTGCTACAGCAGGTCTTGGCATCAGCTCTCTAATCAGCTCTCTCTGTGGATTTCTAAATAGTATTGACAAAGGCTTACATTGGTATGTGGCCAACATTGGTATGTGGAGAGTTGTTATTTAAAGCAAAACCATACCTCTTGGTGCCGGCGGCCACGGGGACTCTCCAGCCCTTGATCTGGCTGAGTTCGGGGTTGGCTATGTCGATAAGCAGGGGGAGGCGGGGCATCCACACACTCATCTCCAGTTGGGCACTCAGGTAGCTGTAGGTGAAGTTGAGCACCATCCTCATCCTCCCCCTCGTCTCCTTCCCATTAACAAACACATAGTCACAACGATCCGACACCTGGGGGGACACAGGGGGATGCTGAGCTATTAAATAACACATCCTCTTCATGAGGAGTTATGTGATGTGGATAGCAAGCTGAAGTCTACTTGCCCATAATGTACTAGCCCCATTAATTTCTTTGTCATTTGAGGTCCCTGTGGCCATTGTCACATAGGCTTCGGTTAGATTCAGTCTGGGTCGCTGAGTATCCACATTACAGTTAGATTCAGTCTGGGCCGCTGAGTATCCACATTACAGTTAGATTCAGTCTGGGCCGCTGAGTATCCACACCACATTACATTCAAATGTTTCCCGCTGGATATATCGGTTCAATCGGAAATGACTGTAAAATGTTCAATTGTGTTATAACGCAGATCTTATGCGGTCCGGATTTGATCTAGCCCTCAGCCATCTAAGATGTATCAATCTAAGTGCTGATAGAGACAGAAGAAAGAAAGAGCATGCAGTTGAACCATCATATTGTATCTGTGTGTATGTGTATCTCCTGCTCTTTACTTAGCTTTTTCAAAAATTGCTCTGTAAATGTTCTCTCTCTCTCTGTTTCCCTCTCTCTCTCTCTCTCTCCGTCACCCTCTCTCTCTCTGTCTGTCTCTGTCTGTCTCGCCCCCTCGCTGTCTCTTGTCATCTCTCCGTCTCTCTCTCTCTTATTGGAGTAAAGTCCCTATGCCCTTGGCTCCATGAGATCTGCTCTAATAACATGCATTTCACATGCAAGTATGATTTATATTATGGTCTCTGAATGATTCTGAATATGATAGTCATAAGGATGTTTGTCTTGTTCTCTTGCAACATACATATACGTAGATATAGAATCTCAATTTGAGACAGTTTGCTGCAGCAGGAAAATAATCCTGCAGCAACAGGACATGTTAATTATCATGTGGATTATAATTCATGGACATTTTTGTAGGGGTTGATACATTTTTGTAAGGGAAAATCAAGTCTGAAATTACAAAGTGGAAATGATAAACTTCAGCAACCTTTTTAAACCTCAAATATACACAACAAGTTTTAATTGTCCTGCATTGTAGGAAAGTTCTCCTGCAACAAGGTGATCAAATTAAGATCCTACAACTGTAGAGAAAAACATTGATTAAAAACATTGGAACAGGGCTTCCAAAGCTGTACCTTCAGCACGTTCTCGTCAGTGGACCTACAGTTGGTATAGTTGGTGACATCGGTGACAGTGCCGTCAGCCTCCACAGCCAGAGTCCTGACTGGGGCAGACACTTTCTTACCAGTCAGAACAGCTGTGTTCATCACATCACTGTCCTACAGGGGACAGACGGGACAGAGTGACTGTGTGAGGCAGGCCTTTAACCACACACTCACATTCAAAAATGGGCATTCACATGTAAGCATGCATGCACACAAGAACACACATACACACCCACACACATTTACACAAAGATTGGCATGCACATGTACACACACTCGCATGAACGCACACACATATGCACAATCATACAATTACATGAACACGCACTCACCCACTTCCTTGTACAGTTAAGTCTGTGCATATGTTTAACTGCTTACCTCCTAAACATAAATGGACAAATCAAGGTTGGTCTACGGCTGATAAGTTCTCTCTTATAGCTCTATAACCCCTCTTTGAACATGGGTTTTAAAGTGTTTTCTGGCCATGATACTCTCTAATAATATTGGTTCTAATCTAGGAGGCGTGGGGGTTGATACAGTGGCTGATGACTGTATGGCCCAGCTGATGTAGATTTAACTGCAGCTCTTGACAGATGTTGCAAGGCAGCCTGTAAGTCATTCTGAACTCAGCAGCACAGCACAACAGCTGCTGACCGCAATTCAGAAAGTCACCCAAACTGACTACCAGTACAATAAAGTTGTATTGTATTGTATTGTATTGTATTGTATTGTATTGTATTGTATTGTATTGTATTGTATTGTACAGATCTACTGTACTGAAGCAATCCCTATGGGATTTGTAGTACCAACACCGCTTTGAAAAAGGGATTAATTCCTGTCACAAGTACACAGGTGGTAAAACCATCTTCTGACAAACCAGATCTATACCTTGTACTTGTACATTTGGAAAAATTGTATAAAGCATTGTGGCTTTGTTATAAAGATGTTTCATTCCTCCCTATGAGGGCTTTTTGATCCTCAATGAACGTCAACTGCATTAACATTGAAGGAGAGTGTGACCTGGGCCAGAACAGCCCTGATGTTATCAAAGCTAGAGGCCAATACAGCTGGCACTCAGCTGTACAACAATGAACACATCGACACCCCCCTGACATCCCCCTCTCCAGGGCTCTCTCAATCATGTACACACACGTTATTGTTATTTTATAGCCAACGTCTCCTCCATAAAACATCAAACCAGATGAGAGTACAATAGACATACATTTACAGTATACCCACACAGTACTTAATTGCACATCCAGCAAGACTGTAATTCAACTTACAGACACGCTGCAGGGAGAATAACGTGGTGGTGTTACTGTTAATGCAACTACTGCTGTGTCATACAAACCCAGGTGCATCTGCACACAGGTACATGCACGCATACAAATAAAATGCCACACGTGCACACACATAAAAGGCACGCACACATGCTCCTCACCATGACCAGTGGTGTCAGGCCTACGTAGTCTCTCTGGGTGGTATAGATCTTCATGATGCCAACATCCTTAATGTGTCCTGTTTCCAAATGCCATGTGATCATCTGGCTCTCCAATTGTTGCTCAGTCAACTCCTTGGTCTCAAAGTCAAGCTGCAAGACCTCCAACAGACCCCTGTCAATCCAGAAATACAGTTACATTCACATTCTTCATCCTACTGATATTCACTGTACCATTCAATACAATGTGTCACAGCTCATGAATGGACATGAATACTGCAATAATCAAGATGTATGCTGCAATCAATACCCTCTTATATCTAACATGCACATTCAAACCCACAGTGTTATTGTAAAATGATCATAATCTGACCTTTAACCTTGCTGATAGTGTATGTAATACAGAGATGGGAAACGGGTGGCGGGGGAGGGGGAGGGGAAGGGTGTTCAGAACACTCTGTTTGGTCAAGCAGTTGCTAGACAACAGATGTGTGGATGTCCTTAATGGTTGTCCTTGGCGCTGTCAGTAGGATACTGTGTTGGTTTACTGTGTTGTATTATTCACTGTCTCCCTCCCTCCTGCTCTCTTCATCTTCTCTCTTCAATAGCTCCCTCCTTCCTCATCTGTCCATTTGTCTCCTCCATCTCTTCTCCATCTCTAGTTCATCTCTCTTTCATTCTCGGATCAGGCCCGCAGATCAATCCCCCTCCCCAAACTTGTTTCAGCCTCTTCAGCTTAGACCTCGAGATAGCTTTGCTCTACATACATGTATACTTATTCATCAATAAAAGAGTTTGGACAGGAACATTTTCACCATATTCCACTCAATTACTTCAGCACAGGAATTGAGGAGAAAGAGGTGGTAATTCCACCTCTTTTTCCTGGAAACCCTCTATGGTCGCTTTGGGGGTCGTAGCTTGTAAATCTGTGGTCTTATCACCAGTTTCAGAGTGCTGGGGTGGGTAGGGGGGTCACTTCTGTCGACCCCTCTGGGTGTTCACTGGTCTGTTCACTGGTTAATACCGCTGCCAGGACTTGAAATATCTGCACTCCTTATCTGGCCCGGAATGTGCCAGCCAGCGGTTAAGCCCGGATAACGCACTGAGGATTACTGATGATTACAGATAAGTGGGCCGGACAGGCGGCGCACTGAGCCAGGTTGGAGTGTGTGTGTGTGTGTGTGTGTGTGTTTGTCTAAGGGGGATGGTATGTGCTAGGAGGTTGCTGGGCAGAGGTGTGTTTTTCCATCTGGATCAGGAAGTGTTGTGATAGCACCACATAATTGTCCATGTTGACATCATTGACGCTGTGCTGACTAGTGGTGGCTATTCAGCAGCCTGATGGTCTGGGGGTAGAAGCTTTTGGCCAGTCTTACAGTTTCTGCCATGATGTTCCTATACTGCCCGCATCTAAGTGATGGAAACGGGAAGAACAGGGCATGGCCCGGGTGGCTGGGGTACCTGATGATCTTCTTGGCCTTCCTGCAACATGTGGTGTTGTAGGTGTCGTGGAGGGTGTTCGGCTGAGGGTACCACCCTCTTTAGCTCCTTGCGGTCACTGGCGGTGGAGTTGCCGTACAAGGCTGTGATGCAGCCTGACACTATGCTCTCAATGGCGCTCCTGTAGAACACTGTGATGGCCCTCGAGGACAGGCCAGATTTCTTCAGCATCTTGAGGTGCCGTGTGGTTTGGCGATTTCACCTCCTTGGAAATGTGTACGCCGAGGAACTTTAAGATTTTGACCATCTCCAATGCGGCCCCGTTGATAAGGATGCTCCTTTGATTTTCTGATGTTGAGGGAGAGGTTGTTTACCTGTCACCACCCCGTCAGTGAAATCATGGAGAAATATTCTAGACTGTTCATATCAACACAGTTGATCCCTCCCCCACTGCAATAGACAGGAGGATTACAAACGTTATTACTGATATCATGATAATCTCAAAGAGCCTTACAAACAACTGATTGACATTGTCATCTACTGTATGTTATTCCTTGTAGTTACAGAGCAGGTTTCCCAGACACAGATTAGTGCTACAGTCTATTTCTCCATTGAGGAATGCTTTTTAGTCTAGGACTAGGCTTGATCTTGATCTCAGTTTCCGACTGGCCCATATTCCATGAGATTATAACTAGGGCCCAGAGTTTTTCCTGATCACATGACCTGACCAGGGAAAACTCTGGGCCCAATTTACGTATAACATATCTTATAGAAACCAGGGAAATAAGTGCCTTAAGCAAATATCAGTGCAGCTGTACAACATCACATATCAGTTCAAAAAGTACTGAATAGTCACTTCAGTCTATTTACAAGGAGAGTGATTAATCACAATGTAACAGATCTGCTCCACACAATAAACGGCTGTCTGCACAGCTGCTGGGACCACACCAACAAGGCAACTGATTAAATTAATTCGTTTTTTCCCTCGATCAAGTCCTAGAATTGCAATCTGTTCTTCTTCCTGACATTTTAACGAAGAGAATTCTGAGAATCTGGAAAGCTATAAGAAACAACCTGTTTGTTTCTTCTACCTTTCTCTTCTGACAAATGCTATACATCAATAATCTCACACTTCTCATACCAGTAAGAACATGACAAAGGAAGGCCATTAGTAAGATTTAAGAGAGCCTACAAAACTCAAGATATTTGAGGAAAATGAAGGGCTACACACCTTTTCCCGGGATTGGTGGTCTTCCTCTGACACACGACAGAGATGGTATTTGCGCCCCTTCTGCCAGGCTCCAGGGCGATGTCCCATAAGGCTGAGTCACTGGGCCTCGCTGTACTGAACGACATGCCCTTCCTCACTGTGGCTCTGGAACACACATACACACACAGGTCAGTTAACACACACATACACACACAGGTCAGTTAACACACACATACACACACAGGTCAGTTAACACACACATACACACACAGGTCAGTTGACATGCACACATAAATTCACAGGCTACTTAAGGGGAACACTTGAGGTGATCTCAACAGCAGAATCTGTTTGAGTGTTTTTGAACCATGATTGACTGCTGCAGGGGAGGTGGAGCTATCTAAGGATCACCTGAGAGACTCAGATAATGATAGCAGCCTGACATAGTCAGCACAAGGCTCAGATTCTAAAGCTGCCTTCAGGCAAACTCTCACATAACACACATTCACATCAAAACATGCAGTGGTTGGTCAAAGATCAACCTAGAGGAAGCTCTACATGTTTATTCTATCAGTATGATTGTACACTCTTATAAAAAAAGTTGCTATCTAGAACCTTAAAGGGTTCTTCGGCTGTCCCCATAGAACCCTTCAAAGAACCCTTTTAGGTTCCTGGTAGGTTCCTGCTAGAACCTGTTTCGTTCCAGGTAGAACCCTTTTGGATTCCATGTAGAACCCTTTTCACAGAGTGACAAGGTTATAACATCTACCGAAAAGACAGAAATGCCACCAGAGGCGGTGTTGCGGTCTATATTCAGAACCACATTCCTGTAAAGCTTAGAGATGATCTAATGTTAAATACTGTTGTAATATGGCTACAGGTTCAACTGCCTCACCTGAAGCCCATTCTTGTGGGAAGCTGCTATAGACCACCAAGTGCTAACAGTCTGTATCTGGATAATATGTGTGAAATGCTTGATAATGTACGTGGTATCAACAGAAAAGTACATTTTCTGGGTGATTTAAATATGGACTAGCTATTATCAAGCTGCCCACTCAGGAAAAAACTTCAAACTATAACCAGGGCCTGCAACTTGGATCCGGTTGTCAGTCAACCTACCAGGGTAGTTACAAACAGCACAGGAATTAAATCATCTACATGTATTGATCACATTTTTTACTAACGCTGCAGATATTTGCTTTAAAGCAGTATCCAAATCCATAGGATGTAGTGATCACAATATAATAGCCACATCTAAGAAAACCAAAGTTCCAAAGGTTGGGACTAATATCGTGTATAAGAGGTCATCCAATAAGTTTTGTTGTGATTCTTATGTTGATGATGTAAAATAAATTTGCTGGTCTGTGATGCTGCACATGAAGCATTTATGAAACTACTTATTCCAGTTACTAATAAGCACGCACCGATTGAGAAAATTACTGTAAAAACTGTTAAATCCCCTTGATTTAACAGTTTGATGAGGAATTTTTAAATTGTCTGGTTGAGAGGGATGAGGTAAAAGGTATGGCAATTAAGTCTGGCAGCCCAACTGGCAAACATATTGCAAATTAAGAAATCATGTGACTAAACTAAATAAAAGAAAAATAAGCTACACTAGGAAACAAAGATAAATTATATAAAGAATGATAGTAAAAAGCTTTGGGGCAACTTATATGTAATTCTGGGGAAAAAAAATCCAACTCGGCTCCTTCATTTGTTGAATCAGATGGCTCATTCATCAAAAAGCCCGCTGATATTACCAACTACTTTAATGACTTTTTCATTGGCAAGATAAGCAAACTTAGGGATGACATTCCAGCAACAAACGCTGACACTACACATCCAAGTATATCGGATCAAATTTTGAAAGACAAGAATTGTACCTTTGCATTCCGTAAAGTCAGTGTGGAAGAGGTGAAAAAAACATTGTTGGTTGTCAACAATGACAAGTCATCAGAGTCTGACAATCTACATGGAAAATTACTGATGATAATAGCAGACAATTTTGCCACATCTTCAATTTAACCCTCCTAGAGGAAAGGCCTGGAGGAAAGCTAAAGTCATTCCGCTACCCAAGAATAGTAAAAGCCCCTTTACTGGCTCAAGTAGCCAACCAATCAGCCTGTTACCAACCCTTACTATACTTCTGAAACATTGTTTGACCAGATACAATGCTATTTTACTGTAAACAAATTGACAACAGAATTTCAGCATGATTATAGGGAAGGACACTCAACAAGCACAGCTCTTACACAAATGACGACGATTGGCTGAGAGAAATTGATGATAAAATGATTGTGGGGTCTGTCTTAGACTTCAGTGCAGCTTTTGACATTATTGATCATAGTCTGCTGCTGGAAAAACATATGTGTTATGGCTTTACACCTCCTGCTCTAATGTGGATGAAGAGTTACTTGTCTAACACAGAGGGTGTTGCTTAACTTTTTAAGGCTAGGGGGCAGTATTCGGAAGTTTGGTTGACTGAAGTGCCCAAAGTAAACTGCCTGTTACTCAGGCCCAGAAGCTAGGATATGCATATGCATGGTATAAAACAATCTAAAGTTTCTAAAACTGTTAAAATAATGTCTGTGAGTATAACAGAACTGATTTGGCAGGCGAAACCCCGAGGACAAACCATCCAGGATTTTTTTGTTGTTGAGGTCATTGGACTTTTCAATGCTTTTCTGTGACGATGACGACATGAGGGACAACATTAAGATGATGATGGTGGGACAACATTCAGGTGATGATGATGATGGTGGGACAACATTCAGATGATGATGATGATTGGGGACAACATTCAGGTGATGATGATGATGGTGGGACAACATTCAGATGATGATGATGATTGGGGACAGCATTCAGGTGATGATGATGATGGTGGGACAACATTCAGATGGTGATGATGGTGTTGGGACAACATTCAGATGATGATGATGATGGTGGGACAACATTCAGATGATGATGATGATGATGATGGGGGGTAATATTGAGGTGATGATGATGAAGGGGGACAACATTCAGATGATGATGTTGATGGTGGGACAACATTCAGATGATGATGATGATGATGATGATGGGGATAATATTGAGGTGATGATGATGATGGGGGACAACAATCAGATGATGATGATGGTGTTGGGACAACATTCAGATGATGATGATGATGATGGGGATAATATTGAGGTGATGATGATGATGGGGGACAACAATCAGATGATGATGGTGGGACAACATTCAGATGATGATGATGGGGGACAACATTCAGATGATGATGATGGGGGGACAACACTCAGATGATGATGTTGATGGTGGGACAACATTCAGATGATGATGATGATGATGATGGGGGATAATATTGAGGTGATGATGATGATGGGGGGACAACATTCCGATGATGATGATGATGGGGACAACATTAAGATCATGATGATGATGGTGGGACAACACTCAGATAATGATGATGATGGGGAACAACATTCAGAGAATTATGATGGAAGGACAACACGCATATGATGATGATGATGGGGACAACAATCAGATGATGAATATGGGGGGACAACATTCAGATGATGATGATGATGATGATGTGGGGACAGAATTCAGATGATGATGATGGGGACAACATGCAGATGATGATGATGATGGGGGCACAACATTCCGATGATGATGACGGGGGGACAAAAGTCAGATGATGATGATGATGGTGGGACAACATTCAGATGATTTTGATGGGGGACAACATTCAGATGATGATGATGGTGTTGGGACAACATTCAGATGATTTTGATGGGGGACAACATTCAGATGATGATGATGGTGTTGGGACAACATTCAGATGATGATGATGATGGTGGGACAACATTCAGATGATGATTATGATGATGATGGGGGTAATATTGAGGTGATGATGATGAAGGGGACAACATTCAGATGATGATGTTGATGGTGGGACAACATTCAGATGATGATGATGATGATGGGGGATAATATTGAGGTGATGATGATGATGGGGGACAACAATCAGATGATGATGGTGGGACAACATTCAGATGATGATGATGGGGACAACATTCAGATGATGATGATGGGGGACAACATTCAGATGATGATGATGATGATGATGGGGATAATATTGAGGTGATGATGATGGGGGACAACATTCAGATGATGATGATGAAGGGGGACAACATTCAGATGATGATGATGGGGGACAACACTCAGATGATGATGTTGATGGTGGGACAACATTCAGATGATGATGATGATGATGATGGGGGATAATATTGAGGTGATGATGATGATGGGGGGACAACATTCCGATGATGATGATGATGGGGACAACATTAAGATCATGATGATGATGGTGGGACAACACTCAGATAATTATGATGATGGGGAACAACATTCAGAGAATTATGATGGAAGGACAACACGCATATGATGATTATGATGGGGACAACAATCAGATGATGAATATGGGGGGACAACATTCAGATGATGATGATGATGATGATGTGGGGACAGAATTCAGATGATGATGATGGGGACAACATGCAGATGATGATGATGATGGGGGCACAACATTCCGATGATGATGACGGGGGGACAAAAGTCAGATGATGATGATGATGGTGGGACAACATTCAGATGATTTTGATGGGGACAACATTCAGATGATGATGATGGTGTTGGGACAACATTCAGATGATTTTGATGGGGGACAACATTCAGATGATGATGATGGTGTTGGGACAACATTCAGATGATGATGATGATGGTGGGACAACATTCAGATGATGATTATGATGATGATGGGGGTAATATTGAGGTGATGATGATGAAGGGGACAACATTCAGATGATGATGTTGATGGTGGGACAACATTCAGATGATGATGATGATGATGGGGGATAATATTGAGGTGATGATGATGATGGGGGACAACAATCAGATGATGATGGTGGGACAACATTCAGATGATGATGATGGGGGACAACATTCAGATGATGATGATGGGGGACAACATTCAGATGATGATGATGATGATGATGGGGATAATATTGAGGTGATGATGATGGGGGACAACATTCAGATGATGATGATGAAGGGGGACAACATTCAGATGATGATGATGGGGGACAACACTCAGATGATGATGTTGATGGTGGGACAACATTCAGATGATGATGATGATGATGATGGGGGATAATATTGAGGTGATGATGATGATGGGGGGACAACATTCCGATGATGATGATGATGGGGACAACATTAAGATCATGATGATGATGGTGGGACAACACTCAGATAATTATGATGATGGGGAACAACATTCAGAGAATTATGATGGAAGGACAACACGCATATGATGATTATGATGGGGACAACAATCAGATGATGAATATGGGGGGACAACATTCAGATGATGATGATGATGATGATGTGGGGACAGAATTCAGATGATGATGATGGGGACAACATGCAGATGATGATGACGGGGGGACAAAAGTCAGATGATGATGATGATGGTGGGACAACATTCAGATGATTTTGATGGGGGACAACATTCAGATGATGATGATGGTGTTGGGACAACATTCAGATGATTTTGATGGGGGACAACATTCAGATGATGATGATGGTGTTGGGACAACATTCAGATGATGATGATGATGGTGGGACAACATTCAGATGATGATTATGATGATGATGGGGGGTAATATTGAGGTGATGATGATGAAGGGGGACAACATTCAGATGATGATGTTGATGGTGGGACAACATTCAGATGATGATGATGATGATGGGGGATAATATTGAGGTGATGATGATGATGGGGGACAACAATCAGATGATGATGGTGGGACAACATTCAGATGATGATGATGGGGACAACATTCAGATGATGATGGGGGACAACATTCAGATGATGATGATGATGATGATGGGGATAATATTGAGGTGATGATGATGGGGGACAACATTCAGATGATGATGATGAAGGGGACAACATTCAGATGATGATGATGGGGGACAACACTCAGATGATGATGTTGATGGTGGGACAACATTCAGATGATGATGATGATGATGATGGGGGATAATATTGAGGTGATGATGATGATGGGGGCACAACATTCCGATGATGATGATGATTGGCGACAACATTCAGAAAATGATGATGATGGGGACAACAATCAGATGATGAATATGGGGGGACAACATTCAGATGATGATGATGATGATGATGGGGGCACAACATTCAGATGATGATGACAGGGGGACAGAATTCAGATGATGATGATGGAGACAACATGCAGATGATGATGATGATGGGGGCACAACATTCCGATGATGATGACGGGGGGACAAAAGTCAGATGATGATGATGATGGTGGGACAACATCCAGATGATTTTGATGGGGGACAACATTCAGATGGGGCACAACATTCAGATGATGATGACAGGGGGACAACATTCAGATTATGATGATGGTGGGACAACATTCAGATGATGATGGTGGGACAACATTCAGATGATGATGATGGGGGGACAACACTCAGATGATGATGATGGGGGCACAACATTCCGATGATGATGATGATGGGCGACAATATTCAGAAAATTATGATGATGGGAGGACAACATTTAGTTGATGATGATGGTGTTGGGACAACATTCAGATGATGATGATGACAGGGGGACAGAATTCAGATGATGATGATGGAGACAACATGCAGATGATGATGATGATGGGGGCACAACATTCCGATGATGATGACGGGGGGACAAAAGTCAGATGATGATGATGGGGGACAGAATTCAGATGATGATGATGGAGACAACATGCAGATGATGATGATGATGGGGGCACAACATTCTGATGATGATGACGGGGGACAAAAGTCAGATGATGATGATGGGGGACAGCATTCAGATGATGATGATGGGGGCACAACATTCCGATGATGATGACGGGGGGACAGAATTCAGATGATGATGATGGAGACAACATGCAGATGATGATGATGATGGGGGCACAACATTCTGATGATGATGACGGGGGGACAAAAGTCAGATGATGATGATGGTGGGACAACATTCAGATGATTTTGATGGGGGACAACATTCAGATGGGGCACAACATTCAGATGATGATGATGGGGGACAACATTCAGATGATGATGATGGGGCACAACATTCAGATGATGATGATGGGGGACACAATTCAGATGATGATGATGATGGGGGCACAACATTCAGATGATGATGACAGGGGGACAGAATTCAGATGATGATGTAGGGACAACATTCAGATGATGATGATGGGGGGAAAAAATTTAGTTGATGATGATGATGTGGGACAACAATCAGATGATGAAAGGGGGGCAATGTTCAGATGATGATGATGATGATGGTGAGACAATATTCAGATGATTATGATGGGGACAACATTAAGATCATGATGATGATGGGGAACAACATTCAGATAATGATGATGATGGGGAACAACATTCAGAGAATTATGATGGAAGGACAACATGCATATGATGATGATGATGGGGACAACAATCAGATGATGAATATGGGGGGACAACATTCAGATGATGATGATGATGATGATGGGGGCACAACATTCAGATGATGATGACAGGGGGACAGAATTCAGATGATGATGATGGAGACAACATGCAGATGATGATGATGATGGGGGCACAACATTCCGATGATGATGACGGGGGGACAAAAGTCAGATGATGATGATGATGGTGGGACAACATCCAGATGATTTTGATGGGGGACAACATTCAGATGGGGCACAACATTCAGATGATGATGACAGGGGGACAACATTCAGATTATGATGATGGTGGGACAACATTCAGATGATGATGATGGGGGGACAACACTCAGATGATGATGATGGGGGGACAACACTCAGATGATGATGATGGGGGCACAACATTCCGATGATGATGATGATGGGCGACAATATTCAGAAAATGATGATGATGGGAGGACAACATTTAGTTGATGATGATGGTGTTGGGACAACATTCAGATGATGATGATGAAGGGGGACAACATTCAGATGATGATGATGGTGGGACAACATTCAGATGATGATGATGGGGGGACAACACTCAGATGATGAAAGGGGGGCAATGTTCAGATGATGATGATGATGATGGTGAGACAATATTCAGATGATTATGATGGGGACAACATTAAGATCATGATGATGATGGTGGGACAACACTCAGATAATGATGATGATGGGGAACAACATTCAGAGAATTATGATGGAAGGACAACATGCATATGATGATGATGGGGACAACAATCAGATGATGAATATGGGGGGACAACATTCAGATGATGATGATGATGATGATGGGGCACAACATTCAGATGATGATGATGACAGGGGGACAAAATTCAGATGATGATGATGGAGACAACATGCAGATGATGATGATGATGGGGGCACAACATTCCGATGATGATGACGGGGGGACAAAAGTCAGATGATGATGATGATGGTGGGGCAACATCCAGATGATTTTGATGGGGGACAACATTCAGATGGGGCACAACATTCAGATGATGATGACAGGGGGACAACATTCAGATTATGATGATGGTGGGACAACATTCAGATGATGATGGTGGGACAACATTCAGATGATGATGATGGGGGACAACACTCAGATGATGATGATGGGGGCACAACATTCCGATGATGATGATGATGGGCGACAATATTCAGAAAATGATGATGATGGGAGGACAACATTTAGTTGATGATGATGGTGTTGGGACAACATTCAGATGATGATGATGATGAAGGGGGACAACATTCAGATGATGATGATGGTGGGACAACATTCAGATGATGATGATGGGGGGACAACACTCAGATGATGATGATGGGGGCACAACATTCCGATGATGATGATGATGGGCGCAACATTCAGAAAATGATGATGATGGGAGGACAACATTTAGTTGATGATGATGATGTGGGACAACAATCAGATGATGAAAGGGGGGCAATGTTCAGATGATGATGATGATGATGGTGAGACAATATTCAGATGATTATGATGGGGACAACATTAAGATCATGATGATGATGGTGGGACAACACTCAGATAATGATGATGATGGGGAACAACATTCAGAGAATTATGATGGAAGGACAACATGCATATGATGATGGCAACATTCAGATGAAGATGATGATGTAGGGGCAATATTCAGATGATGATGATGGAGCACAACATTCAGATGATGATGATGGGGGACAACATTCAGATGATGATGATGGAGACAAGATTCAGATGATGATGATGATGATGATGTAGGGACAAAATTCAGATGATGATGATGGGGCACAACATTCAGATGATGATGATGACAGGGGGACAAAATTCAGATGATGATGATGGAGACAACATGCAGATGATGATGATGATGGGGGCACAACATTCCGATGATGATGACGGGGGGACAAAAGTCAGATGATGATGATGATGGTGGGGCAACATCCAGATGATTTTGATGGGGGACAACATTCAGATGATGATGATGGGGACAACATTCAGATAAAGATGATGATGGGGGCACAACATTCAGATGATGATGATGATGGGGGACAGAATTCAGATGATGATGATGGGGGACAACATTCAGATGATGATGATGGGGGGACAAAATTTAGATGATGATGATGATGTGGGTACAACATTAACATGTCGATTATGTGGGGGGCAACATTCAGATGAAGATGATGATGTAGGGGCAATATTCAGATGATGATGATGGAGCACAACATTCAGATGATGATGATGGGGGACAACATTCAGATGATGATGATGGAGACAAGATTCAGATGATAATGATGATGTAGGGGCAAAATTCAGATGATGATGATGGGGGACAACATTCAGATGATGATGATGGAGACAAGATTCAGATGATGATGATGATGTAGGGACAAAATTCAGATGATGATGATGGGGCACAACATTCAGATGATGATGATGGGGTACAACATTCAGATGATGATGATGACGGGGGGACAAAATTCAGATGATGATGTGAGGACAACATTCAGATGATGATGATGATGGGGGCCCAGCATTCAGATGTTGATGACGGGGACAACATTCAGATGATTTTGATAGGGGACAACATTCAGATGATTTTGATGGGGACAACATTCAGATGATGATGACGGGGGACAACATTCAGATGATGATGACGGGGGGACAACATTCAGATGATGATGCTGATGATGGGGGGACAACATTCAGATGATGATGACAATGATTTTATGACAACATTCAGATGTTGATGATGGGGGAAACATTCAGATAAAGATGATGATGATGATGTAGGGACAATATTCAGATGAAGATGATGGGGGACAACATTCAGATAAAGATGATGATGGGGGCACAACATTCAGATGATGATGATGGGGGGACAGAATTCAGATGATGATGATGGGGGACAGCATTCAGATGATGATGATGATGGTGGGACAACATTCAGATGATTTTGATGAGGGAAAACATTCAGATGATGATGATAATGGTGGGACAACATTCAGATGATGATGATGGGGACAACATTCAGATGAAGCTGGTGGGGGACAACATTCAGATAAAGATGATGATGGGGGCACAACATTCAGATGATGATGATGGGGGGACAACATTCAGATGAAGCTGATGATGTAGGGACAATATTCAGATGATGATGATGGGGGCACAACATTCAGATGATGATGACAGGGGGACAACATCCAGATGATGTTGATGTTGGGAGGACAACATTAAGATTGTGATGATGATGGGGGGACAACATTCAAATGATGATGTGGACAACATTCAGATGATGTCGATGACAATGGGGGACAACATTCAGATTATGATGATGGTGGACAACGTACAGATCATGATGATGATGGTGGGACAACATTCAGATAATGATGATGGGGGGGACAACATTCAGATGATGATGATGGGGGACAAAGTTCAGATGATGATTCTGGGACAACATTCAGATGATGATGGGGACAACAATCAGATGATGAAGATGGGGGACAAAGTTCAGATGATGAAGATGGGGGACAACATCCAGATGATGATGATGATGCGGACAGCATTCAGATGATGATGATGATGAGGGGACAACATTCAGATGATGATGATGATGGGGGACAACATTCAGATGATGGATGTGGGGACAACATTCAGTTGACGGTGTTGATGGGGGGGACAACATTCAGATGATGATGATGATGGTGGGGGGACAACATTCAGATGATGATGATGTGGGGACAACATTCAGTTGACGGCGTTGATGGGGGGACAACATTCAGATGATGATGATGATGTTGGGGGACAACATTCAGATGATTATGACAATGATTGTAGGACAACATTCAGATGTTGATGATGATGGACAATATTCAGATGATGATGATTTTGGCTAAGATTTAGATGATGTAGATGGGGGGAACACCATTCAAATGATGATGATGGGGACAACATTCAGATGATGATGATGGGGGGACAACATCAGAATAATTAGAGTCACTATTAAGTGATAACCCAATGGCTTAAAGTCCCACCACGCATCCAGACAGACAACTCTTAATCTCCACACATACACACACACCGACAAGTAAACTTTATAAATATAATAACAGAGATTTCAGTGCAGTGGATTAGACAGATACACACACACACACACACACACACACACACACACACACACACACACATGCACACACACACACACACACACACACACACACACACACACACACACACACACACACACACACACACACACACACACACACACACACACACACACACACACACACACACACACACACACACACACACACACACACACAGACACTCCCCTTGTCCCGTCTGACTGCTGGGGTGTGTGATTCAGTCATACACACAGAGACTGGTGCTCAGTGACAGCTGACAGTCTGATCAATACTAACCCAGGCAGATCTGGATCGAGTTCTGGGTCAGGAGCCAGACTAAATCACTCTCAGCTAGGTTCACTGAGGCAAGGCCAACATTAGAGCCAAGCAATCCACCAACCAAACATATCGTTACTCCTGCTATGGTAAATGAGGACCTTTTTTTATCTCCATTTAATGGGCCAGTATCAGGAACGAGAAGTGATTCAAGACCAACAGTGATTAATTTGCCTGAGGACTATAGCGATGAGGGGCAAAGCCCGATGACAACAGTCTATTTTCAGCCTGGCTGGATTAGTAAACAGTCCAAGTATGAGATCAGGAAGGGGAAAGAAAAATAAAAGTAAAAGAGGAGGTTGATTAAATAAATCTTTGCCTGAGATCACGTTGAAAAGGGGGAATATGAAGAGAAACTTGTCTGTGTGACTTCCTCAATGTAAACTCATCATCATTTCATTCGTAATCTTGTACAGCTCCCCTCTTCATCTACTACCTTCACATGGGAACTGCCAATAGGCTATCAGCTAAATAAACTGCCTGCCGGAGACCTCCTGAACCTCCTCTCAGGCACAGCACAAACTCATCATCAAAATACCACTTTTCAAAATACACAAAGTTATCATCCCCTGGCCTGAATTTGACAAAGTATTAATTTGTTTGGACCAACCAATCACATTTGCTCAGGCAAAAGACAGGGCTGCCTGAAATGTCCTTAAATTACCCGCAATACTGTGGTGCAAATTAAATTACTTGTGTAAAATGAACAGCCATGCAACAGTCCCATTTTTTTCCCCACAAGTCATTTTAAGTTTAATATTATATGCTGATATATGCTGTATATGCTGAGATTGTACAGTGGAAGTTTTCATAGAACGAAAGACTGACAGGGATGGCCACTTTGGACAGACTGGAAATGGATGGTCTCTGAGCTCTGGCTCTGAGGTAGAGCAGCAAAGATGCTTACTGTAATTGAGAGCCTTGTTCCAATGAGTGTGGGACTGGGACCACCATCAAACACACATGCACACACTCACTCACATATGGCCGCACGCACACACACAAACTCACATTAAAGTCCAGGAGGCAGTAATGGAGCCATGGTCAGATCATCTCTCAACCAAAGGGTTAACCTCTCGAGTCATTTTCAATCAGGACAGGGATTATCTGTTATAAACCTGGGGGTTTGTACTCAATATTGGGCCTGGAGGAGTGAAGTAGAGCATGGATTTTCCCCCAGGAACAATCACTCATCTCTGAGCCAAACCAAGCCAGGCCAGGCCGGGCCAGCCTGCACATGGCCTTAAACACGGGGCTAAGTCCCTTCAGTCCTCTCCCCTTTCTAAATCTCAGTATGGGGCTATGATTTACAATGGGCCTCAAGCACAGAGGCCTAAAAGCATCTGTAGTGGGTCAATGAATTTGGGAAGTTCAGGGGGCATAGAGATTATTCTCTCAAATAAATATAATATCAAGGCCATGAGAGTTTAAGAGTCTTTCACCAAAGTCTCCTCAATGCTAGTCCAGGTCAGTTTTGTATATTTTTATTTATTTATTAGGGGTCCCCATTAGCTACTGCCAAGGCAGTAGTTACTCTTCCTGGGATCCAAACACATTAAGGCACTTACATCACACATAAAAAGAACAGTATCATATCATACACCACTACATATCTACAATACAAAAATGTATAATTCCACCGTACAACAATATTACAATGTGCGTTTGTGTGTGTGCGTATGTGTGTGTCTGTACAGTCCCCGCTGTTCCATAAGGTCTATTTACAGTGTATTTGGAAAGTATTCAGACCCCTCAACTTCTTCCACATTTTAATACGTTACAGCCTTATTCAAAAATGTATTAAATTAATGTTTTTCCTCATCAATCTACACACAATACTCCATAACGACAAAGAGAAAACAGGTTTATATCATTTTGCAAATGTATAGAAATTAAAAAACAGAAATACCTTATTTACATAACTATTTGAACCCTTTGCTATGAGACTTGAAATTGAGCTCAGGTGCATCCTGTTTCAATGGATCATTCTTGAGATGTTTCTACAACTTGATTGGAGTCTATCTGTTGTAAATTCAATTGATTGGAAATGTTTTGGAAAGGCACACCCCTGTATGTATAAGTTCCCACAGTTGACAGTGCATGTCAGAGCAAAAACAAAGCCACGAGGTCGATAGAGCTCTGAGACAGGATTGTGTTAACTAGGGTAAGGGGCACTATTTTCACCTCCGGATGAAAAGTGTGCCCAAAGTAAACTGCCTGCTACTCAGGCCCAAAAGCTAGGATATGCATATAATTGGTAGATCTGGATAGACAACACTCTAAAGTTTCCAAAACTTGTATAATAATGTCTGTGAGTATACCAGAACTTATTTGGCAGGCGAAAACCTGAGACAAATCCAGGAAGTGGGATTTTTGTATGTTTGTAGTTTTTAATGAACGCCATTACAGTATCAATTGATTTAGGACTCAACTTACACTTCCTATGGCTTCCACTAGATGTCAACAGTCTTTAGAAATTGTTTCAGGCTTGTATGCTGAAAAATGAGGGAGTAAGACCACTCTGAATGACTGGACCCTACAGTAGCCCATAGATTTTTCATGTGCACGACCGAGAGCGAGCCTTTCTTGTTTACCTTTTATATTGACGACGTTATTGTCCAGTTGAAATATTATTGATTATTTAGGCTAAAAACAACCTGAGGATTGATTATAAACATAGTTTGACATGTTTCTACGAACTTTACGGATATTATTTGGATTTTTCGTCTGCCTGTTGTGACTGCGTTTGAGCCTGTGGATTACTGAACAAAACGCACGAACAAAACAGAGGCTTTTGGATATAAAGAGGAACTTTATCGAACAAAACAAACATTTATTGAGTAAATGGGAGTCTTGTGAGTGCAACCGTAAGAAGATCATCAAAGGTAAGTGATTCATTGTATTGTTATTTCTGACTTGTGTAACTCCTCTACTTGGCTGGTAACTGTTTGTAATGATTTGTCTGCTGGGCGCTGTTCTCAGATAATCGCATGGTATGCTTTCTCCGTAAAGCCTTTTTGAAATGTTTGGATTAACAAGAAGTTAATCTTTAAACCGATGTATAACACTTGTATGTTTTATGAATTTTTATAATGAGTATTTCTGTTTTTTAATTTGGCGCTCTGCAATTTCACTGGATGTTGGCCAGGTGGGACACTACCCACGTCCCCTAGTGAGGTTAAGGCACAGATCTGTGGAAGTGTACTAAAACATTTCTTCAGCTTTAAAGGTCCCAAAGAACACAGCGGCCTCCATCATTCTTAAATGGACGAAGTCTGGAACCAACATGACTTTTCCTAGAATTGGCTGCCCGGCCAAACTGATCAATCGGGGGAGAAGGGCCTTGGTCAGAGAGGTGACCAAGAACCCATGGTCACTCTGACAGAGCTCCAGAGTTCCTCTGTGGCGATGGGAGAACCATCCAGAAGGACAACCATCTCTGCAGCACTGCACCAATCAGGCATTTACAGTAGAGTGGCCAGATGGAAGCCACTCCTCAGTAAAAGGCACATGACAGCTAGCTTGGAGTGTGCCAAAATGCTTTCAGACCATGAGATACAAGATTTTCAGGTCTGATGAAACCAAGAATACCAAGTGTCACGTCTGGAGGAAGCCTGGCAACATCCCTACGGTGAAATATGGTGGTGGCAGCATCATGCTGTGGGGATGTTTTTCAGAGTCAGGCACTGGGAGACTAGTCTGGATCGAGGGCAAGATGAACGGAGCAATGTACAGAGAGATCCTTAATGAAAACCTGCTCCAGAGCGCTCAGGACCTCAGACTGGGGAGAAGGTTCTCCTTCCAACAGGACAATGAGACTAAGCACACAGCCAAGACAACACATGAGTGGCTTCAGGACAAGTCTCTGAATGTCCTTGAGTGGCCCAGACAGAGCCTGGACTTGAACCCAATCTAACATCTCTGGAGAGACCTGAAAATAGCTGTGCCGCGACGCTCCCCATCCAACCTGGCAGAGCTTGAGAAATCTGCAGAGAAGAATGGGGGAAATTCCCCAAAACAGGTGTGCCAAGCTTGTCGCGTCATACCCAAGAAGACTCAAGGCAGTAATCACTGCTAAAGGTGCTTCAATAAAGTATTGAGTAAACTTTCTGAATACTTATGTAAATGTGATATTTCCATTTTTTTTGCTTTGTCATTATGGGGTATTGTGTGTAGATTGATGAGAGGGGAGGACCTATGTAACAGGAATGTAGTAGGAGATGTTTTTCACAATCTTCAATTAATATTCATGCACAGCCCTACCAATCAGGTGCACTCCAGTTGTCCTTGTCATGCGCGCTCCTTGTGTTTGGTAGAATAAACTTCATTTATTCTCTTCAAAAACGGCAAACTCATTATCACATTTCCATGGATTGACATAAGGTAATTGACTCCCAGAATCATAAAGGTATATGTTTTAACCACTAACCTGTTGATAAAAGCTTATGTGAGAAGCTGATCCATCCAGTCAATTGATTAAAGCAGAATTCTAATGATGTCATATGTAATTTTTAAACATTCAGTCACTTGTTGATATTTTGTTAACATTATAAAAGCAATATGAACTAGAGGATACAATGGCCTGCAGCATACCACCCTGCATCCCACTGCTGGCTTGCTTCTGAAGCTAAGCAAGGTTGGTCCTTGATGGGAGACCAGATGCTGCTGGAAGTAGTTTTGGAGGGCCAGTGGGAGGCATCCTTTCCTCTGGTCAAAAGATTGCAATACCCCAGGGTAGGAAGGAATTGGGGACATGTCCCTGTGTAGGGTGCTGTCTTTCAGATGGCATGTTAAATGGGTGTCCTGACTCTCTGTGGTCACTAAAGTTCCCATGGCACTTATTGTAAGAGTAGGAGTGTTAACCCTGGTGTCCTGGCTAAATTCCCAATCTGGCCGTCATACCATCATGGTCACCTAATCACCTCCAATTGGCCCACTCATCTCCCCTGTAACTATTCCCCAGGTATTTGCTGTAAATGAGAATGTGTTCTCAGTCAACTTACCTGGTAAAATTAACATTTATTTTATTCCAGCTCATAAATTTACGTTGTGTTACTGTCGTCCCATCCGTCTCTCTTGTAGTTCTCCTAGGCTAACACCCAAGACTAGCTAACATGATTTTTAAAACCTATGCTGTCATTTAGTCACTACAGGGCGGTTTCCCGGACAGAGTTTAATTTAAATCAGGACTAGGCTAATTCTACTTAAATAAATCCAGATAAAAAAATGGCTTTCTGTGACAATGTTTAACTTCAGATTAATAAATTCTAGACTAGGGCGTCCCAGACTAAGGTAAATAAGGACTAACCAGTTAATCTTTGTGAAGCCTAATTAGATTAATGATGTGCACTTAGTGCTGATCTGAGGATGCTTCCAAAACTAGGGATGGGACATAAGCATTTTGTGAAATTGGAGCAAGTCACCTAAACCAAATAATGGACGGAGTTAAAAGAAAACGTTAAGATAAATTCAGTGACTGAAAAAACCCTCTTGAAACAAATTGTGTCAAACCACCCAATTATAACAGCATGATTCATCAACAGAAATACAACTTCAGGTAAGATACTGTCCCAATCACAGCCAGTTGTGATACAGCCTGGATTCAAACCAGGGTGTCTTTAGTGACATCTCCAGCACTGAGATGCAGTGCCTTAGACCACTGCACAACTTGGGAGCCCCAATTCATGCACTTATCAGGAGAACATCCCTGGTCTTCCCTACTGGCTCTGATCTGGTGGACTCACTAAACACACATGCTTCATTTGTAATGACGTCTGAGTGTTGGAATGTGCCCGTGGCTTTCAGTAAATAAAAAAAATAAAGAAAATGATGCCGTCTGGTTCCACTCTCAAATAGGTCTGTGGTTGCAAAGGGCATCAGTGTCTTAACAGAGCGAATTGCCAAGGCAGAATACTCTGAGCGCAGCGCAGCCATATCCAGAAATCTGGTAGTGGCTTCTGATTCAATTCCATTTTCACAGAACTGCTTGTTCAGATATTGGTAAGGGGACTGGAGGCAGGGCATGAAAGGGATAACGAATCCAGTTGTTTGTGTGGTCCGTTTTGGGAAAGTCTCTGTGTAAATGCGCACCCAGCTCACTCAGGTGCTTCACTATATCATATTTGAAATTGTCCGGAAGCTTGAGTTCTTTGGCACACAAACAATCATACAATGATGGAAAGACCTGGTGGTGTCCTTGTTAATGCAGCCAGAGAACAGCTCCAAATGTTTAATCATAGCCTCAATTTTGTCCCACACATTGAATATAGTTGTGGAGAGTCCCTGTAATCCTAGATTCAGATCACTCAGGCAAGCAAAAACATCACCCAGATAGGCCACTCGTGTGAGAAACTCGTCATATTGCAAGCAGTCAGACAAGTGAAAATTATGGTCAGTAAAGAACTTTAAGCTCATCTCTCAATTTAAAAAAAATGTGTCAATCCTTTGCCCCTTGATAACCAGCGTACTTCTGTATGTTGTAAAAGTGTTACATGGTCGCTGCCCATATCATTGGATAGTGCAGAAAATACACGAGAGTTCAGGGACCTTGCATTAACAAAGTTAACCATTTTCACAGTAGTGTCCAAAACGTCTTTCAAGATATCAGGCATTCCCTTGGCAGCAGGAGCCTCTCGATGGATGCTGCAGTGTACCCAACTGCTTGCACGCGTGTTACCACTCCACAATGTCTTCCTGTTATGGCTTTTGCGCCATCAGTACAGATACCAACACATCTTGACCACCAATGTCCATTTGATGTCACAAAGCTGTCCAGTAAAAATATCCAACAAATATTACAACAAATATGATGGCTGAACTCAAATGTGCTGGTTGATAAAATACCGGTATTTATGGGAAAGATGTTTGAAAAGGGTATTTTGTTCTTAAATAATATTGTAAATTGTAATGGTAGAGTTATGTCCTTCATGGAGTTATCATAATGGTATGGGAAGGTCTGCTCAATCCAAGAGTACAACCAATTGATTACAGCATTGCCCCAGGAATGGAGGAGGCGGGTGGCAGTGGGAGGAGGTAGGGAACTGGTCTGTCTGCCCAATATAAAGGATCAAAACTGGCGGAGGAATAAAAATAGCATACATAGGAAAGTATACCAGTTTCATTTGAGGACCAGGATGTTGACAACTGTGACATACAGATTGCAAAATAGTTGGGAAGAGATTTTTGATGTACCGATTCCATGGTACAGGGTGTATGAGTTGATATATAAAACATATATATATATAAAACAACGCAAGATTCAAGACTTTGTGCTTTTCAGCTAAAATTATTATATAGAATTCTTGCCACCAACAAAATGTTGAATATTTGAGGCATAAAATCATCGAAGCTCTGCAGATTTTGTTGTGAGGATTCAGAATCAATAGACCATTTATTTTGGTATTGCCCTCAGGTAGCCTGTTTCTGGTCTCAGGTTCAGGAATGGCTGAAAATGCATAGCATTGATATAAAATTGACCCTAGAAATAGTACTGTTAGGATATCTGGAGAGACCGGGTCAGTCAATTACTAATATACTAATATTCCTAGTAAAATTATTTATCTTCAACACGCAATCTGTAGATACATTAAACATCATAGCATAGTTGAAAGATATGTGTTGCGTAGAAACACAAAGTAGTTGGCCAGCAGAGATAGATGGGATGGGCTGAGGGAAGCTGAGGGTTGGTATGCGGAAGTGGAGACAAGTGGGAGTGGAGTTGATGTGTGAGAGAGAGATTGATGGTCAAAAGATAAAGAAAAAGAAAAAGTCAAAATAAAAAATAATAAAAGTACATTTGAATGACACTAAGTGGCAGTGTTTTTACAACTAATGCCGGTTTGCCTGAGGCTGATGCCGTGCAGGTGTTGGTACACATGCATATACACGCACTCTCATTCAAATAAACACATACAAGAACACGCACATACATGTAATAGTGCCAGACATGCACACAAACATTTAAAGTTGGCATTGCTGTTATGATTTCAGTTGTCATTGATGTCCATTTTTTTTGCATTGTTGTTTGCTGTTTTCTTCTGTCTTTTCCTTTTTTCTCTTTAGTTCATTCTCTTGGTTGTTGGTGCATTGGGGGGTTCTTGGGGGTGGGGAATGGAATTAATTGTATTTTTTCCGTGGGGGGTCTCCAATGGTTGAGGGACAGCTATTGGGGAACTGTGGGGGGGATCTTGGAGGGTTACATTTTGAAAGTAGAGCTGATGTGTGTCTCTATGGATGCGGGCCTTACTAAATGGACAGTTAGAAAATGTGAAGAACATTCATTTGAAATTTTTTTAAATTATTTAAAAAAATATAGATATATATGTTTAATGTGGATCACATTTTTATTTGGCTTACCCCGACGGCATTGTGCATACCCCTGTTTGGAAATACCTGATATAAGGAATTTGAAATTATTGTACTTTTACTTTGATACTTAAGTATATTTTATCAATTACACTTACTTTTGATACTTAAGTATATTTAAAACCAAATACTTTTAGACTTTTACTCAAGTAGTATTTCACTGTGTGACTTTCACTTTTACTTGAGTGATTTTCTATTAAGGTATCTTGCACCACTGCTCATAGGGAGCGTTTCAAGACTGGTGATGGACACCCAGGAGGCCCAGAGACAGATGAGCTGGGGGAAATGTTGAGCCAGCAACCCCTGGAAGGTATCCTCGATGATGACAATTTGGACAGTTCAGATGGGGGACTGTTCCAATCCTCATTTGGTAGGACACATTCATTCAACATGTGCAATCCCCGGACTCCAGGGAACATGTAATGTGTCAGTTATCTCTTGCACTCCCATAATAAGAATTATGTAATGAACTCAACTCTTGAAGAAATAATGTTCTTTAATGCAGCAATGCAATCATTTTCTAGAGGCAGATGATCACCATAGCTTAGAGGAGATAATGCAGGATGAAGGTCAGCCTAATACATCTGCAGCAGCCAGGAGGGAAGATTGTGTGAGAATGCATGAGAAACTGACCATGGAATTTCATGAGCACAAACTAATGTATTTAAAAGAAGAGCATGATATGAAGATGCTAATCCTTCATGTTGTGTTGGTTATGAAGGAGGAGAGAAACAGGAAGCAGCAGCAGTACCAATGTTCTTCTCAAACCAGCACCAGTTCGGGGTCCCGATATTTCCATTTGTGAATTAAAAACCTTTTTGTTACCAATCCATGTCTACGGTTTGCTTCAATCACTTGAGCTATCTTTGTTGTGAGAAGTGCTGCATAGCAAAAAAATGTTGTACCATTGTTGCTCAGGTCCTATTGCATGAAGATAGGGAGTGAACAAGAAGTTGGTCTGTGCATACCCACTGTCACCAAGTAAGATTCCACTATGTTGTCCACCTTCAAGCTGAGCATACAAAGAGGAATCATTGAGTCATGAGTTGCACCTTTCCAAAATTCACCAATGTTGGAGAACTGCACACACTTTTTACATTTATTGAGAACCAGTTTTTGCGATTCCTGTACTCCTCAGCATCTGCTGTAGAGAGAAACTTGATGGGAATATGACATCCATCTATACAGCCAATGACTCCAGGGAAGTTCCCATATTCATAGAACTCTACCTTGTAGTTGGCTCAGGCAGCAGCATCAGGGAACTTGGTATAATTGTCTTTCAGTTCACATATGGCATTGCAGAGTTTGTGAACGATTATGCATACAGTTAGTTCATTTGCACCACACAAATCTCCTGTTTCATGATGGAAGGTTCCAGATCCCTAAAAACCTCAAGGGGATCAGTACTTGCAGGGAAGGAGGGATGGGCTTTATCCTAAGAGACTTAGATAAAGCCTTGGCTCAAGAATTGTCTTTGTACATATGGAAATGGTCACAGAAATAGATTTTAGTCCAGGTAATCCATTTTCCTCCATTGCCAAGGTCAACCTTGGAGCGAACATCCATTAATCAGAAGTTAAACCTGCCTCTAGGCCAGGTTTAATTTAAGCCTTCACTTAGATCTAGATGAACTCTAAATGTCCTTCTGGAAATCAGATTTTTTTAAATATAGACTAGTGCAAGTCTGAGACTATTTTAAACCATGTCTGAGAAATGGCATTTCAGTTAGTCCAGTTTAAAAGTGCAACTTTTCACTATGTCATTCTATCTTCTATGTTATCTGAGAAAATGGGTGTGTTACTTTGTCCCCTACACTTTGAGATATCAACGTATCAGAAGCTTTTCTGCTGTTTCTTCAAACAAAACGAGTGGAAGAGTGGAAAATGCAAACTTCCACCGATTGAAATTACTTTAAGGTATACTGATCTAAAACATTCCAATAAAAGCAACTTTATTCTGCTCTGTGATGTGCATCCAAGGCAACGAGTAGAGCTTTTGCAAAACAGACTGAATTGTGTGTTTGGCGCGATAATGCTGCCTGCGTAATAAGTTAATTTTCACCATAAGGAGTCAGGCAGTTGTTAGTTATTTGTTTTCTTGCTCCATTAAATGTATGCATTATTTATGAACAAAAAAATTCAGAGATCCCTTTTCAAACGTTAATGGGATGTTAAGATATGAAGGCTGCCGAATCCATTACCCAATTATTTCCTTGTGTATGGAAGACTGCCTTCAGAACTTCTTCCAGTCGGGAGTGAAGTAGACTGGGACTGGCACACGACAAGTCTGTAATCTGTGTAGGGAGCGGAACAGCAAGACGACTTCCAGCCACACCAGCGTTCAACCGTCCCACAGCATGACCTTGGTGACACGCCCTGGCGCCATTCAAGTGGCCTTAAGTTACAATTTAAATGCATGGAACTTATCCTTTGAGAAGAGCCCTTCTTATTCATTATGGTGATAGACTTTTTACACAAGGCCTAAAACGGCAATAAAAAACATTCTGTCTCTAATTTCTGACTACACACAATATTATTTTGCCCTCAAATACACAAACATCTTTTTAACAGGAAAAGAGGTTAACATTTGCTATGTGTTCTGAGAATGTTTTCATAATCCATACATAAATCCTATTTCTTAATTTTCTATTATTTATGGATTTATGTTTTGAGCCAGGGGCCAGCACATTATGGTAGCATGCGTCAAGGTAACAGAAAAGGCACTGTAAGACTTGGTGATAAAAGTCATGATGCATTAGTACGACCACAACATATAGACCTACATTTACATGAAGCAAATAGGATGTAGAATGGATCCATTAGTGGGTTAGAGTGTATCAGTGCATGCAGAATACGTTCAGCACGTTTAGACAACACAAAACTTTACAATAGAATACATAGACAAAGTAAGGTCATATCAACACCATTATGTGCAAAATTCACAGCTAATGTATCAGACTATCTGATTGTGACCTGGATATTCTAGCTATGGACTGAACAGACAGTATATCCAAGCAGTGATCTTACCTAGGGCTGTACAATTAATTGAATTCACATAGAAATTGCAATATTGACATGTGCAATATGCAAATCGCAAGAGATCAATATCTCATGCTATATTTTGACATTTTCATATCGCATGCAATATTTTCAAACGCTGCGTGTAATGTCAGTATTTATAGTTTACTCTGTTTTTTTCTCCTCTTGTGGCTGCATCCCACACATACCAAGCCCCGTCCCATCACTCAAACCCTGCAGTTACCTCTCACTGTTAGATCGACTATAAGTTTGCATGCTGTTCTGTTCGATCAATTGCAGTCAACAGATTGTTCCAAATAAGAACGATGCTGCTTTAACTTTTGCTTTTTAATATAAATCATTCTATTTCTATTATTTCAACTGTTCAACCATATGTTTTGATCTAAATCGCAAGACAAATCGCAATTGCAATATTTGCTGAAAAAAAAAAAAGTTCTATTTTTTCCCATTTCGTGCAGCCCTACTCTTACCTAAGAGTGAAGCTCTCCACAGCAGACACACTGGACAGGAACACATAGAAGGTGGCCATGTCGGTGGTCCTCAGTGGTTTGGATGAGGTCTGGACCACCACGGCTCCCCCTAACCTCAGACGCAGGAACGTAGGGCTTTCAGGTGGTGCCTTTAGGATGTTGACACTCCCTACCCTCCTCATGGGTATACCAGACCCCACTGGGCCACCCCTCCCCACCCCCGCATGCTGCAGGCTGTCCTGGGGAACACACTGGCCTGTCCAGTCCCGTCGGCTCTGGAAGTAGATCTCCACGGGAATACCCTGCACCTCTCCCTGTCTATCCCTGCTGTCGGAGCTGGAGGAGCGGCTGGTGGGGCTGAACCAGGCCGGGTCGGGCTTCAACTGGGCAACACAGAAACCCCCTGGGGACAGCAGGCATGCCCCCCGCACCTCCTGCGTCTCACAGAAGGCATACGCCGTCACACAGTGGGCCCCCTCCTCCGTTCCCTTCCTCCCACCACTACCCACCTCCACCCCCTCCCCAGCCCTGCCCCCGCCAGCGTCACCTCCATTGGCCATACTGGGCATGTGAAAGAGGATCCTGATAATGGGGGCAGAGGAGAGGACCTGGCGTGCCAGGATGACAGGGAGGATCCTGCGACTGCCAAGGAGCAGCTCTGGGCCGATGGGTCTCTCCACAGACAGGGAGCCGAAGGTGACATTGACGGCCGGCTGCAGGCGGCCCGCCCCGGAGTTGGTAATGAGGAAGGCCTGCCTCTGGGCTTGCAGGCTGGAGTTCCCCAGCAGCTCCTGGCTGTAGTCCCTCAACAGCAGGTGGTCTGCGTTGAGGATCTGGTAGCCAACTGAGGGGTAGACAGGGAAGGGAGCTTGGCTCTTGGAGTCCTTGGACAGCTCCTGGCAGTGCACACCTAGAGGATGAGATATGAAATACAGCTGTTAGCATAGAGCAAAAAGAAAGCACTTAGCAAATGTATGTCTGTTTAAAGTATATAGTAGCATTATTATAGAATGGATTTTCTGAACATTTGGTTTAAAATTGAATAATGGTGGATATAAAAAGCAATTCTAATGCACAGTGACCCGTGTTTATTCAGTGAATTCAGCAGAATTCTAGAAGAGATTACCAAGCTTTTCAGGGAAGGTTTGCTGAAAACCAATATTTACACCAGTCACTTATCACACTGAAAGTCCTAGCTAGCCCACTGCCCTCCTGCCTCACTATACAGTCCGTCATGACACAGCCACACATAACACACACACACGCAGACCGACACAACACATACACACATACATACACATTCCACAAACACACGTTTACACTCATCATTTGCTGCTGCTATTCTGCTCTTTATTTACTCTTATTATTACCTATCCTGATGCCTAGTCACTTTACCATGCCTTCATATACATATTTACCTAAAATACCTTGTACCTCTGCACATTGTACTGGTACTCCCTGTATATAGCTTAACTTACAAGTATTTTATTTGATTAAAATCTGCATTGTTGGGAAGGGCTCGTAAACAAGCATTTCACAGTAAACACCAGTTGAGTTCGGTGCATGCGGAAAATACAAATCCAAGAAATCAAGCACAATCCCTTTCATTGTAAACATCAACGAGAACAGGTTTGCAGCTTAACAGCAGAGCACTACAATAACTAGGCAAAGTATGAAACAAATGTATCTAGGAAGTATTTTTCTGCCACAACTTCACTGGATATGTGTAATCCTGTTATAATATACAGGCTATTGTACCTTGTCTGAGCCCTACATTGCACAGTGGTCTTCAGAAAACTACAGGGTAGCTACATTACACGGTAATTACAAAATGCATACTGTTGAAGAAGAGAATGACAACAGTTGTTAAAATACATAACATAACATGCAACAACTGTATAACATCCAACCTGGTGGACAATGTTGTGACAAATATATGCTCCAGCAGGAGTTGGGCCCTTAAACGCTTTGGATGTACACGATACATATCCTGCTTTCAATAATGCACATACAGTATGAAAGCCCATGGGATACACAGCCTTATTATACACTGAGTGTACAAAACATTAGGAACACTTGCTCTTTCCATGACATAGACTGACCAGGTGAATCCAGGTGAATGCTATGATCCCTTATTAATGTCAAATCCACTTGGAGTGGAGATGAAGGGGAGAAGACAGGTTAAAGAAGGACTTTTCAGCCTTAAGACAATTGAGACATGGATTGTGTACAGGCAATCTAAGACGAGCTTGGGAAGGGCTTAATGCAATGATGGGAAGAGAGAGTAAAAGAGAGAACAATACAATTGCTGACTGTAAACGACTTTAACTGCTTTAATGGAAGATTTGAGACTGTCGATTTTAAAGACGAACGTGAACAAATATGTGACAGCATCCCCAAATCCGTACCAGGCGGGAATACAGCCTGACAGGATGCTCTTTATTTTGCATCTGTAAAAGTGTGTGACTGTTTTAGGTGACAAGTCACATTTTTTCAGCCTCCTGAGGTTGAAGATGCACGCTGTCTGTGTGGGTGGACCATTTCAGTTTGTCCGTGATGTGTACACCGAGGAATGTAAAACTTTCCACCTTCTCCACTACTGTCCCGTTGATGTGGATGGGGGGATGCTCCCTCTGCTGTTTCCTGAAGTCCACGATCATCTCCTTTGTTTTGTTGACGTTGAGTGAGAGGTTATTTTCCTGACACCACACTCCAAGGACCCTCACCTCCTCCCTGTAGGCCGTCTCGTCGTTGTTGGTAATCAAGGCTACCACTGTAGTGTCGTCTGCAAACTTGATGATTGAGTTGGAGACTTGCACGGCCACGCAGTCATGGGTGAACAGGGAGTACAGGAGAGGGCTGAGAACGCACCCTTGTGGGGCCGCAGTGTTAAGGATTAGCAGGTTGGAGATGTTTCCTACCCTCACCACCTGGGGGCGGCCCGTCAGAAAGTCCAGGACCCAGTTGCACAGGGTGGGGTCGAGACTAGGGTCTCGAGCTTAATAACGGGTTTGGAGGGTACTATGGTGTTAAATGCTGAGCTGTAGTCAATGAACAGCATTCTTACATAGGTATACCTCTTGTCCAGATGGGATAAGGTAGTGTGCAGTGTGATGGCGATTGGTCGTCTGTGGACCTATTGGGGCGGTAAGCAAATTGGAGTGGGTCTAGGGTATCAGGTAGAGTGGAGGTGATATGATCCTTGACTAGACTCTCAAAGCACTTCATGATGACAGAGGTGAGTGCTACGGGGCAAAATGGTCTATGACTCAAAGTCACTCATGTGTCATACAGTACATGCTTTTATTTTTTGTTGTCCTAGGCTACCTGGCTAAAATGCTTGCTCGCTAGCCTAACTTCCTTTCATGGGCAGTGTTAGCTAGTTAATATTAGCCTACTACATTAATATACTACATATATTACATCCATCCTCTCAGTCCAATGGCCAGTATGGAGAATTAAGTAAAACCACCAAGTCCAAATCCATATCTCCATCCGTGACTAATTTAGAAAAGGGACAATTTTAGCTAGCTAGCCACCAGAGAACAACAACTTAACAAGATGCAACAATTCAAGTTGTTTCTATAAATTACTTATTTATATGTGATAGGGGTGAAGCCAAATCCAAACTGGCTTCCCTTGACACTTTTATTTGGTGCGCCAGGACCATTCACTGTTGTGCTCACTCAGTTTAGCTCAACGCTGATTGGCTATTATTTTATGCATGTTTTTTGGGGGAGGCCAAATGCTCTCTGGCTTCCCTTGTATTCAATGCTACGTGCGGAAACAATGTCATACTCTTTATGAAAATTATGAAAACACCGATAGACGAAAGATAAATTATTTTATGTTTACATTTTTTTGTATTGGTCAATTTTATCTATCCAGTGTAGTTGGAGCAGCGGTCAGTTGTGAGTGAATGTATCAATGTCCTCTATGTTTTTAGTGTATGCAGTATGATGGACTGACTGGTTTAAATGTGTGTGACGTGAGAATGTATGTGATCCTTTAAAAGGCCATCCTGGATGGACAATAATATTTTATTCTATTCTGTTCAATTATATTGTGTATGAATGCCATTCAGAGGCTGAATGGGCAAGACAAAATATTTAAGTGACTTTGAACAGGGTATGGTAGAAGGTGCCAAGTGCACCGGTTTGTGTCAAGAACTGCAACACTGACAGGTTTTTCATGCTCAACAGTTTCCTGTGTGCATAAAGAATGATCCACCACCCAAAGGACATCCAGCCAACTTGACACAACTGTGGGAAGCATTGGAGTCAACATTGGCCAGCATCCCTGTGGAATGCTTTTGACACTTTATAGAATCCATGCCCCAACAAATTGAGGCTGTTCTGAGGACAAAAGAGGGCAATACTAGGAAGGTATTCCTAATGTTTTGTATACTCAGTGTATATCTCAATAGAAACCCTCCCACTTCTGCCATGCCAGAAGATACTGTAGCTATCTCTTCATGTATCTGAGAAAACGAGCGACCAGCACTGTGAGGCTCTGTTGGATGACTGCCTGTCTGTACAAGAAACAATGTGTCAGAACCCTGGTATGCAGAAGCAGCCGGCAGACACTTAACCTTTCTCTCGCTGACAGACCCACCAGCTTCCTCTTCCGAAGCCCACACGGCCGCCATCGTTAAAGTGCAGCGGCGGAAATTGAAGGTTGATCTGGACATGCCGTGCATCTTTGAAGTAATTTATCAAAAGGCGTTCTGCAAGTCAAGCCTCAAACACCTGAATGTGTTGTTCTGTTCTCAATGAGTTGACTTTAGACAACAAGAACATCATGATACAGTTCCACAGGGAGGCCAAACACCCTCATGTACAACTGATCACACTGATCAGTCATGCAGAATATTAATGAGAAACCATTAGTATTTCGTTAGAAGGGAGTAAGAAATTGCTAGCCAATTAGTATTGGGGAAATGGAAGGGTAGCACTGCCCTTCATGGCTCAACCTATGTGACCTTTCTCTCACGGAGAGGGTCAATTAAAATCACATATTCATTTTCAAGGAAAAAACAGGTTTGTGGAGGGTCAAAAGGTGAAATTGTGCACAAAGCAAATATTAAATCTTCTTGACTTTCTAATCTCTCTACAGGCTACACCTGCACAAGTAGAGGGATGAGTAGGCACAGTCACTCACACACAGACACACACCAAACAGCAGTCTGAAATGGTTATCAACAGAAGACAGACAGCTTGGTCTCATCTTCTATAATGCAGGACAGGTTATCTCCAAACAAACACAGTGGCTGTTTCCTGACATCCAGCCTCTTTCTCTGATGATGATTTCCACTCTAGCATCACATCACTTGGCCAAACTGCTCCCAAAACACACACGTCTAATGAACAAATCATGTCTGCAACTGCCCCCACCACATGTGACTGTACCTGCACCACCCCTTAATTGCTGGACTGCTGGGTGAAAGAGTGGTACTGTCCACACAAGGAGGTTCAAGCACACTGATTACAATCTGCTAAATTACTCAAATGTAAATGTAAATGCTAAGGTTTTAGTGTAGGATCTTAATTTGAACCAGTTTGCTACAGCAGGAAAAGAATCCTGCAACAATAGGTAATGTTCATTATTATGTAAATTATAATTAATGGACATTTTTGTAGGGGTTGGTACATTTTTCGTGAGGGAAAATCAAGTCAGAAATTTCACAGTAGAAATTACAAACGTCTGAAGCCTTTTTAAACAACAAATACACTAAAAGTCTTACAAGTTGCCCTGCAACAGGGTGATCAAATGAAGATCCTACATCTGTATGCACAACATTAATCTATTTCCTGATGATATTCCTGATGATATTTTTTCATGTAGTATGAAAATAGGAAAGGCCATGTATTCAATAAATGAATGCCTCTAGTCTACATCAATGTATGGACCTACTGTAATAAAATAAGCTATTCCTTTAAATGTGTTTCCAACTGTCAAGCTGTGTTTTTTATCTGTTGATCAATTGAGAGAATCAAAATAAGTTAGAATGGACAAAATGAAAAAAGAATTGACCTCAAACCATTTCATTTTCACCATCTATCACAGCAAAGTGGATCCTTACCTGTCAGAAGTTTGAAAATGAATACTGTGACAATTGGCAATATCCAAAAGAGAGACAAATAAAGCATCTTGGCAAGTTGGACAGTCCTGATTATCTACAGGAGCGCTCCAACAACGTACCAAGAGAACAGTGTCAGACTTTCTGCTCTCAATTGACACACATCTATGGTCATTTACATTTTTTCAATCCCCAACAAAGTAAAGAGCTGTAATGAATATATATAACTCTATGTTGATAACAGATGCAACGGTAAATTCCTGTTCCAAGTAATAACTGAAGTGTTGTTTAGGTCCACCAGTTTGGGTATCCACTTTACGCTACTTTCTGCACCTTGCCCCCGTCTAATTTTCCTGCGTAAAATCCACTTTCGCTTGTGGATCGCCACATTGTAGAACAAAGATCCAAGTTGTGGTATTCTTTTACAATCACCGTTTATTGTGGACGCAACTAAAAGCAAACTTCACTGAGTAGACTGCGGATATGTTATATCCTGTCCTGGACTGCATATAGAATGAGTAAAAATCAGGTTGAGCCGCTGTGCCCATATTCCGTCAGATTAACGATTCTCGTGCGTAATCGCCGTGGGGGAAAGGCCTGCGAGGAAATTAAACGCACGAGAGGTCAATGGGATCTAGTGATTTCTCCACGATTTATTAAAGGCAGTCCCATTTGGAATATGTTGCGCTACTAGTATATAGGCTACAATTCACAAAAGGCCTAGAAATACTTTGTAGGCCTACATGTCTATATATTTTATTTGACCTAATAACTGCTATTTTTAGTCTATTGTTATTTTGTACTCTGTTTTTGTAGCCTATTGACAGGGGTGTAGAGGGGGAAAGACAAAGGTATACCCACTTTTTTTCAGAGGGCATTGCATATACACTCTTGGAAAAAAGGGTTCCAAAAGGGTTCTTAGCAGATGGATAGATAGGGTTCTACCAATAACCATTTTCACCTAAAGACCCCTTTTTGGAAGATGAGGGTTCTTTGTAGAGCAAAGGGTTCTACCTAGAACATTTTTCATTCTAAGAACCGTTTTTGGAAGAACGGGTTCTTTGATGATTATTTGGAAGGCAAGAAGCATTCTAAAGAGAACCGTTCTGAATCATTTTTTAAAATAGTGCTTTGACTGTTAGTGTTTACCTCAGTGTTTAAACTGAATCCTTTAACATTTAAAAAAGATTGATGTGATAATGTTTTAAACCGTACCTATATGAGAATATTTGTACCCAGCAAATTGTGTTACCTAGTTGTGTTACCTAGTTGTGTTACCTAGTGCTGTTTTTCAGTGTTACATTTTAGTGTAAAAAATAGGTAAATTAACATTCAGTGCTCTATAGCAGGTTGATTTTAAATTCGCTATGCCCTCAGATGAACCATCAAACAAGCAAAGCGTCAATACAGGATTAAGATTGAATCCTACTACACTGGCTCTGACGCTCGTAGGATGTGGCAGGTCTTGAAAACTATTACGGACTACAAAGGGAAACCCAGACGCGAGCTGCCCAGTGTTGTGTCTTTTGCATCATTAAAGTGAAGACTGTTATTTTATCAAATCAATTCTCTGTAATTATTATTATGTGATTAAACTAATCATATAAATGTAATTAACTAGGAAGTCAGGGCACAAAGTAAAATCTTCAGATTAATTTTCCTAATATAACTCTTCAGATATTTTAAAAATCTAATCAATTAGTCTTCTAATTAATGAATTATTCTTTACCTCACGTTAGTCTCATTCCAAACTTCACAAGTTGTTGGTTATCTGCATGAATTCAGCCTTTACTATATATCATTCATACACCAATTGTCTTAATCATTTATTTACTAACTAACTAAATAATCACAGAAATGCATAAACATACAAACAGCAGATATGGTTACAAGGAAATGATAGGGGAGGTTCCCTAGTGGGCTAAGCCAATATGATGGCTTGGTGGACAACGCCAAGTGGGTGTGGACTGAAAAGGCGGGATAGAACAGTAGTCACACAATTGATAATTATATTAATTGAAATGCTAATCCTTTGCACATGAACGCTCACTCAATCGGGAATAATTGCAATCAATATATATTTATATTTATATAGTATCGTCGTGATCTCTGTTGGAATCGTCAGTCCTTCTGATGGAGAGTTCATCCGAGTCAGTCTCTTTCTTTTTTCTGTTCCCCTGAAGATCAAGTCTTTTGTGGTTAAAATGGATACTTCAGAGTACCATTGAGAAAGGTTTCTAGCTGCAGACCAGTAATTAGTATCTCAGACTTGCTCTTATTCTTGAGAGATTGATAGTCTCAGTTGAACCATTTCCAGCCATGTAGCCAATGCTCCACGTGGTATGGTTAGGAATTCAATAACTATTTGCAATCACAGCTCACGCTATGGATGTGCTTGGTCTAAACTCAAACCTTTGCCCCCTTAGCTGATCGAGGTATGCGTGGTCTGAAGAGGATTTTCTCAGGAGGGTTTTTTATTAGTAACAGTATAAAAGAGATGTTCCATGACGCCTGATCATGTCTGTTCTCACCGGGGCGGGCCAATGACTTGGTTAAACTTTAAAGGGAATACAATTCTCTTTCATTAAAGGTTTTACATCATTTCACAAATAGTTTAATCTTTACTCATTCATTTGATACAAGAATTAGATGCAAACCCCATAATTGTGAAATGTACATATTCAGATATATAGTTACAGTTGAAGTCGGAGGTTTACATACACCTGACATTTAGGCATTGTAAAAATTCCCTGTATTAGGTCAGTTAGGATCACCACTTTATTTTAAGAATGTGAAATGTCAGAATAATAGTAGAGAGAATGATATATTTCAGCTTTTATTTATTTTATCACATTCCCAGTGGGTCAGAAGTTTACATACACCCAATTAGTATTTGGTAACATTGCCTTTAAATTGTTTAACATAGGTCAAATGTTTCAGGTCGCCTTCCACAAGCTTCCCACAATAAGTTGGGTGAATTCTGGCTCATTCCTCCTGACAGAGCTGGTGTAATTGAGTCAGGTGTGTAGGCCTCCTTGCTCGCACACGCTTTTTCAGTTCTGCCCACAAATTTTCTATGGGATTGCGGTCAGGGCTTTGTGATGGCCACTCCAATTCCTTTGACTTTGTTGTTCTTAAGCCACTTTGCCACAACTTTGGAAGTTTGCTTGGGGTCATTGTCCATTTGGAAGACCCATTTGCGACCAAGCTTTAACATCCTGACTGATGTCTTGAGATGTTGCTTCAATATATCCACATCATTTCCCTCCCTAATGATGCCATCTATTTTTTGAAGTGCACCAGTCCCTCCTGCAGCAAAGCACCCCGGCAACATGATGCTGCCACACCCGTGCTTCATGGTCGGGATGGTGTTCTTTGGCTTGCAAGCGTCCCCCTTTTTCCTCCAAACATAATGATGGTCATTATGGCCAAACAGTTATATTTTTGTTTCATCAGACCAGAGGACATTTCTCCAAAAAGTATGATCTTTGTCCCCATGTGCAGTTGCAAACCATAGTCTGGCTTTTTTGGGGCGGTTTTGAAGCAGTGGCTTCTTCCTTGCTGAGCTGCCTTTCAGGTTATGTCGATATAGGACTTGTTTTACTGTGGATATAGATACTTTTGTACTTGTTTCCTCCAGCATCTTCACAAGGTCCTTTGCTGTTGTTCTGGGATTGATTTGCACTTTTCGCACCAAAGTATGTTGTCCACTGACCATTCACACCTTCTCACTAGTGGAACTTTTGTATCAAATCCCCATTTTGGAGATTTAGGAGTTTGCCATGTGAAATCCTTTGTTCTCTCTATGTGTCTCTTTCTGCATGGCCAGGGGGAGAGAGTCTCCTCCAGGAATTTATGACCTGAGATGACATAACCTGGGTGTAAGAGAGAGAGAGAGAGAGGGGAAGATGCCACAATCTATATCCAGAAAGGGGCACGTCATGACACCAGTGACGCGAGCCTACCAGATGAGCCTATTGCCTTTTATGCTCGCTTCGAGGCAAGCAACACTGAAGCATACACGAGAGCACCAGCTGTTCTGCATGGGATAACGCTCTCGGTAGCCAATGTGAACGAAACCTTTAAACAGGGCAACATTCAAAAATCAGCTGGGCCAGACGGATTACCAGGACGTGTACTCAAATAATGCGCGGACCAGCTGTCATGTGTCTTCACTGACATTTTCAACCTCTCCCTGACCGAGTTTGTAATACCTACATGTTTCAAGCAGACCACCATAGTCCCTGTGCCCAAGGAAGCAAAGGTAACCTGCCTAAATGATTACTGCCCCGTGGCACTCACGTTGGTAGCCATGAAGTGCTTTGAAAAGCTGGTCATGGCTCACATCAACAGCAACCTCCCGGACACCCTAGACCCACTCCAATTCGCATACCGCCCCAACAGATCCACAGATGACACAATTTCTATCGCACTCCACACTGACCTTTCTCACCTGGATAAAAGGAACACCTATGTGAGAATGCTGTTCATTGACTACAGCTCACCGTTCAACACCATAGTGCCCATGAAGCTCATCACTAAGCTAAGAACTCTGGGACTAAACACCTCCCTCTGCAACTGAATCCTGGACTTCCTGACGGGCCGCCCCCAGGTGGTAAGAGTAGGCAACAACATGTCTGCCACGCTGATCCTTAACACTGGGGCCCCTCCGGGGTGTGTACTTAGTCCCCTCCTGTATTTCCTGTTCACCCACGACTGCATGTCAAAACACGACTCCAACACCATCATTAAGTTTGCTGACGACACAACAGTGGTAGGCCTGATCACCGACAATGATGAGAACAGCCTACATGGAGGTCAGAGACCTGACAGTGTGGATCCAGGACCGAAAACCTTTCCCTCAATGTCAGTAAGACAAAGGAGCTGATCGTGGACTATAGGAAATGGAGTTTGTAGTGGAGACGGCCGAGATCTTCACGTTCCTTGGTGTGCACATCAATAATGACCTTTCATGGTCCAAATACACCAACACAGTTGTGAAGAGGGCACGCCAATTTCGCATGGGCCCTCAGATCCTCAAAAAGTTCTACAGCTGCACCATTGAGAGCATCTTGACTGGCTGCATCACTGCTTGGTATGTCAACAGCTCTGAATCCGAACGCAAGAAGCTACAGTGGGTAGTGTGGGCCGGACACCTAAAATTGTCAAAGACTCCAACCTCCCAAGTCATAGTCTGTTCTCTCTGCTACCACATGGCAAACGGTACCGGAGAACCATGTCTGGGACCAAAGGGATCCTGAACAGCTTCTACCCAAAAGCCATGAGACTGCTGAACAGTTTATTAAATGGCTACTCAAACGTCTTGCTTTTCACCAAATCAATTTCTATCAGCACTTGACTCTAGGGTGCACGACATGCAGTACCAGTCAAAATATATGTTCTTGTGGCAGACCAGGGGGTTTGGTCAAGACGTTTACACAGATCAGACACGGACAGAGTATGATTAGCCCGGTTTCAAGGGTGTTTATTAAATAATAAATCAAAAGAAAAGGATAGGTCACCCCATGAGTCTCTCTCCTGGGCTCTGGGTCTTGCTGTATCCTGTCAGGCACACAAACGTCTTCGCTCGGACACCGTCTCCAACTACACGGAAGTCACCTTACTTCCCCCAGTCCTCCTCTGTGTGCTGTCCTTCTGGCAGCCTTATGGGGCTTGTACAGCTGGTGAGCAATCAGCCCTTGATTACTCACCAACTCCCCAATCAGCCCCAATTAGTCTTGGGCGGAGAGCCCTTCAAGACCTGGCATGTTCAGCAGATGGAGCCATCGCCTCGTGATGTATACTCCGTCTGTCACCAGGCCTCGACGAGTCTCCCCCTGGTGGCTGACCTGAAGTACGCCACAGATATATTTGAGAATCTAGCCACCCTTTGCCTTGATGACAGCTTTGCACACTCTTGGCTTTCTCTCAACCAGCTTCATGAGGTAGTCACCTGGAATGCGTTTCAATTGACAGGTATTCCTTGTTAAAAGTTCATTTGTGGAATTTCTTTCCTTCTTAATGCTTTTGAGCGAATCAGTTGTGTTGTTACTTGGTAGGGGTAGTATACAGAAGATAGCCCTATTTGTTAAAAGAACAAGTCCATATCATGGCAAGAACAGCTCAAATAAGCAAAGAGAAACGACAGTCCATCATTACTTTAAGCCATGAAGGTCAGTCAATCCCGGAACATTTTGGTCGCAAAGACCATCAAGCGCTAATCTGAAATTGGCTCTCATGAGGACCGCCACAGAAAAGGAAAACCCTGTGTACCTCTACTGCAGAGAATAAGTTCATTAGAGTACCAAGCCTCAGAAATTGCAGCCCAAATAAATGCTTCACAGAGTTCAAGTAACAGACACATCTCAACATCAACTGTTCAGAGGAGACTGTGTGAATCTGACCTTCATGGTTGAATTTCTGCAAAGAAACCATTACTAAAGGACACCAATAATAAGAAGAGACTTGTTGGGCCTAGAAACACGAGCAATGGACATTAGACTGGTGGAAATCTGTCTTTTGGTCTGATGAGTCCAAATTTGAGATTTTTGGTTCCATCCACTGTATCTTTGTGAGATGCAGAGCTGGTGAACGGATGATCTCCGCATGTGTGGGTCCCACCGTAAAGCATAGAGGAGACTGTGATAGTTTGGGGGTGCTTTGCTGGTGACACTGTTGGTGATTTATTTAAAATTCAAGGCACACAACCAGCATGGCTACCACAGCATTCTGCAGCGATACGCCATCCCATCTGGTTTGCTTTTAGTGGGACTATCATTTGTTTTTCAACAGGACAATGACCCAACACACCTCTGGGCTGTGTAACGACTATTTGACCAAGAAGGAGAGTGATGGAGTGATTTATCAGATGACCTGGCCTCCACAATCACCGACCTCAACCCAATTAAGATGGTTTGGGATGAATTGGACTGCAGAGTGAAGGAAAAGCAGCCAACAAGTGCTCAGCATATCCTTCAACACTGGTGGAAAAGCATTACAGGTGAAGCTGGTTGAGAGAATACCAAGAGTGTGCAAAGCTGTCATCAATGCAAAGGGTGGCTACTTTGAAGAATCTAAAATCTTAAATATATTTTGATTTGTTTAACACTTTTTTGGTTAATACATGATTCCATGTGTTATTTCATAATTTTGATGTCTTCACTATTATTCTACAATTTAGAAAATAGTGAAAATAAAGAAAAAGCCTTGAATGTGTAATGGTTGTCGGTGGAAGAAGGTGAGGACCAAAGCGCGTGGTACTTGTTATTTATTTAAACTGACCACTAACAAACAAACAAACAAACAAACAAACAAACAAACAAACAAACAAACAAACAAACAAACAAACAAACAAACAAACAAACAAACAAAACAGCACCGTCAGGTGCAACCTACACTAAACAGAAAATATAATCACCCACAACTCAAGGGTGAAAACAGGCTGCCTAAGTATGGTTCTCAATCAGGGATAATGGTTGACAGCTGCCTCTGATCGAGAACCATTCCAGGCCAAACACAGAAATACCAAATCATAGAAAAAAGAACACGGACTGCCCACCCAACTCACGCCCTGACCATACTAAAACAAAGACATAACAAAAGAACTAAGGTCAGAACGTGACAGAATGAGTAGGTGTGTCCAAACTTTTGACTGGTACTGTAAATTTGATTGACATAAGCCTAATTGCTCCAGGATCGCCATTGATAATGGCTGAATCTGGCCGTAACCACACTCTCCGAGGGTGTCTCAGGGGATGTTGAGATATGCCAAAAATACATTTCCAATTAACACATGAGTATAATACACACTTGTGCATCTGTTAATTAGGACAAATATAAGCACCCACCAAACTATTATTATCATGTACTCCTTTTGCCTAAGCAAGCAAGTCTCAAATATTATACAAATGGCCTAAAATATGTCTATACTGCATTTAATCTTAACCCAGTCTTGTTAAAAAATGTCAGACCCTCACTTGTTATGGTACACTGAACATCATTGCGTGTAAGATATTAATTGAAATGTCATGCAGCTTCCCATGATGGCACCCTGCAGGGGCAGTGGAGAGATGATGAGATGGGCATTTTTAGGACCGAACGGAGGTGAGGATACGGCTCATCGACGCTGTGTCATCTCTGGATCCACACCAAGACTGTGGCTGAATGCCTGGCTGGCTGAGAGAACATCAACTTTGCAGTAAACCTGCAAGGTTTAATGAGCCAATATTATTGTCAGGCCTGTCCTGTCCTCCTCTCGTCTCGTTGACTCCCTCTCTGTTTGGACTGAGTGGCAGAGGGTGTCCCAGACTCCCAGTGTCCTGTGGTTTGATGGTCACTTGTTGTTTGTCTGTGCAACGACACGTGTCAACACTCATTAATGCCTGAAATAAAGGGATCATGGCTGCCAAGCTGATGCTGTCCTGCTTCAGCACAACCTGATTTTCAATGGAAGGTGACATGGGTGCAAAGGTAGAAGCTTTATGCAGCGACAGACTCATTTCCAAATAAACATCCCATCCCTGACAGCGCCAGCGGGTTAAAATAAATATGTGTCTTAGAGAAATTAAAGTGCCTGTGGATAGCTATAAAGAAGGGGTACCTATGTAGCCCAATTGTTTCATGCAAAAGAACCAGATGGAGTCTGTCGTAATCCATCCTGGACCATAGTGTGTGATATGTTTAACATTGTCTAAACACCATTTACCACAAGCCAAACTAGGCCTGGTGGATTTAAATTAGGAGCATTATTTTGTGATGCAGTGTTAGGAGGGAGTTTTGTCTCTCTACCATTATTAAAGCTTCAGCAACGTGCATGTTAGCGGTGGTAGCCATCTGGGAACGGTTCCAGGTCTTAGCTGGGCATTTCAAGACATGCAAACATGCTCTTACGGCAGCTATTAATGGAAGGAACCCTGTTGAGTGGTGGTCTGGTCACTAGTGTTGTTGGCCTGGATAAACTAGCTAAACAGTATAGGTGGCTGAAAGGTTGAATGGTCATCTAAAATGGATCAACCATGTTCAACCCTAATTACCGACAGGAAGCTGGATGGATGTCCAGCTATTCAGACTAATCGGCAGAGAAGTATGAGTCCCTAATAAGGTGATTGGTAGGAGGAGTTTAGTGGGGATGAAAGAGAGGCTGAAAAAATACGTAAACCTGTGGGAAAAAACTGCAAATTATGTGTTTGGGGCTGTTACTCACCATGTGTGCTCTCCTAATTCTCCCCTCTGTTCTTGCTCTGAAATTAAAATAGATTATTTTCTCTTCGGTCCTAAAATGAACACTTTAATAATCAATAGTTCTGGAAGCATGGCCTCGTATTGACCCTACGATTTCCCCTCGCTCAAAAAGATTTTGGATCCTTTTCCTGACAATTTCAATCTAGGTGAAACATGAAAAGAACATCCATGAATGATCTGTAAGGACCCAGGTCACTGGATGGCTGTTAACCTTTGCTGACACTAATCCTGTTCTGAGATTGACATTAAAAGCCACTGTGCAGGTGTGTCTTAATCATAGAGATAGAGGACTCATCTTTACACCTGTGACATTATAGCATCTGTGACAGCATTGGCAGCGCCATTGAGGCTACAACCCATAGGAATCCCCCCTCAGTTGACTACTATGACTACTTTAAAATGGAGGAAGCATGGTGGAAGCCCTCAATGGCGCTGCCCATGCTAAAACAGCATTTTGGCCTCTAGAGATAAATATCATTCTCTATGGTATTAATCTGTCTTCAACCTCTCTACTACTCTCCATTAGTTGAATGATGAGATGGACTTCATTGTATCCATCAAATCTGAGTTGAGAGATTAGTGTAAATCAAATATGCCCGGTACAGTGATGTAGGCTATAAGAAATCTCATGATTTATCATTAGCTCATACAAGTTTTTAAGACAGTAAGAACCATTAAATAATTTCTGAAGCCCTGTACATTGTTGTTATCATGGCCTCCACACAACCTCTAGAGAAATCTGGACCATACTCTTGAGCTGCCTATATGGACTGACTGGCAATAATGCAGGTTATGTCTAGCAGTCAGTCCTTATAGGCAGCTCAAGAATATGGTCCAGAGTTTGTGAGGTAGCTCTGGGACCTCTCCAGAGCCACAGTGATGGGAGGCATTGCCCCGTGGCTAGCCCACTGTGAACAGCACAGACAAAGATGAATGGCTGGGGCCAGGCTGAGCCTCCTTCTCTCAGTGTCACAGGATGACAAATGAAAGTGGCTCTCAGAGCATGGCCACCATACACATCACTCCACAGGAGACTGGGATGAGTTACAGTCCAAGTGGATTTTTTTACATTTTAGTCATTTAGCAGATGCTCTTATCCAGAGCGACAGACAGGAGCAATTAGGTTTACGTGCATTGCTCAAGGGCACATCAACATATTTTTTACCTAGTCAGCTCAGGGATTTGAACCAATAACCTTTTGGGTACTGGCCCAACACTCTTAACTGCTAGAGTACCTGTCCTCCAACCGGTATCTGCTCTCACAGACTAATGAAGGGGAGGCCACAGTCCTGACTCTTGCTACATCCTGCAGGGTTGAAATGTAAAAGTGTATTGGTATTCCATGTCATCTCACTTTTTTATTTGACTATTTCCCACCTGTGCTGACTTAGGGATATGTGCTTTTTTATAGCATCACTTGTAATGGCATCAACTCAGGACTCTAACACACATACGAACACACACAAACACACGGTATATACTCAAGAGCCAGTTTATTAGGAACACCACACATCACAAAAATGGAGTGGAAATACATTGTCTGGTCCGATGAATCCCGGTTCCTATTGCATCAAGCTGATGGCAGAGTCAGGATTTGGTTTAAGCAGCATGGGTCCATGGCCCAAACCTGCCTGGTGTCTATGGTACAGGCTGGTGGCAGTGGTGTAATGGTGTGGGGAAAGTTGTCCTGGCACATGTTAGGTCCCTTGATTGCAATTGAGCAATGTTTCAATGCCCTGAAGAATTCAATGTGTTCTGCAGGCAAAAGGGAGTCTGACCGGGTACTAGATGGGTATACCTAATAAACTGGCTACTACCTATGCCGGTAAAGCTTCTTTAAACAGGAACACATTATCAAGACAAAAGTAAGCAGTCAAAAGAACTGTGAGGGATTTAAACAACTACCTGATCTGTATAATCTTTATCTTTTGTAGTGATCTCTGCTCTGTTGAGGGGTCAGCACTATTAGGACCTGTCAAATATAATTATCTGAAAAGGCCACCCGAAGATTGATGCTTGGATAGAGAGGTCAGTCGTTGAGAATTTTAAACATCCGATGGCCCCAGGGCCCTAGGGAGTGTTACAACTCACTCAGGATCCAGGAGAAGGCGGTGAGGTGGGACCCGGATGCTGTGATGTATGAGTGTAATCTCCACTCTCTCACTTTTTCGCTCTTTCGTTTTCTGGTTAAGAACATACACAGGGCCCATGTGCCAAATGTACTGAAGCATCGACTCAATGAACCAAAGCAGTGAATCGCAGCAGTTCTTTCCACTCAATCAACAACTCTTTACTGTAACTAGCTACGGTATTGAACAATATTTGTATAAATGAAGGCTTGGATATATGGAATCAGTATGTAGAAATAATAATATTGATGCTTAGACAGTTGGCATCAGCAGTTGTCCTGATTAGGTTCTAACAGTGAGGCAGTGTACACAATAAGACTTCTCTCGGCTTAGAAAGAAAGAAAAGCAATCGTGGCCAGGGCTGTGAGGGAGCACTTGCGTTTTGCTGGGACTGAAAATAGCGCTATTGGGGATGAAGATCACTGCTGCCATCCTGAGAATGTAAAGCGTAATACAGTAGAACACAGGCTGATCCCTCCAGTTTCACTTAGCTTGTCTAGTGCTTTTAAAGAATGCACTATGGCGGAATAAAAAATAACACCGAAATATATAAATCAGAATATTTATCAGAATCAGATAGTCCATCTGTAACAGAAAGTTTACAAACCCAAAATAGTTCAACTCTGTTAACACATTTCACATGTAGTTTTGCTCTTTATAATATGGCAAGACATACTTAAAAAAAAGTAAGATTACATTTTACCAATGTGTACTAATGATTCACAAAACAATGCATAAAACTATATAAATATACAGAAATAATGAAAACTGGCCGGGGAAAACCCTCAAACTTGAACTACTTCAAACTTACTCAGAACAAAACCCAACTAAACTATGTCATCAATTGACATACTGTATACAGGCTCAACACTTTACTTCAAGCTTCTATCATAAGGCCTACATTATACTGCATAACAACAACATAACAGTTGTCAGTTGTCAGCTGTCATGACAGTTTATGTCACCACTTTGTCATCACAGTGCCACCTCTACATGCAGCGTCAGTAGGCTCTCCCAAAGTGCTTGTTGACTTTGGCCGTGGCGATGAAGACTACCAGATTGATGAGGAAGTACTGTCTCTGCTCTTCCAGCCACACAAGGTCCATCCTCACCTACAACAATAAAGAACTCATACATTATTGTTAAGAAAAAAAAACAGATGTCCACTCATTGGTTGCTGCTCCCCATATGTGATCATTTACTTACATTAAAGGTTATGGGTGATAATGTAAAATGTAAATATATACAGTACAGATACAATGTTTCCAATGACATGGTCCTTGTCAAATAAACCAACCCAACAAAAAACAAGTAGGCACAGCTCTGCACAAAGGTAATCTATCCTCTGACGTGTGAGTCATGTGGGGTTGGTTTACCTTGCCTTCTGCATCCTGGTACTTGATCAGGAAGTGCTGTCCCTCGTAGTCGTTGGATGGCTCCTTACTGTTCAGTGCCATACACACGGGTGTGCTGACACACCAGAAGGGGTTCTGGTACTCATCCATCAGGGTCAGGCTCATCATGCAGCAATTCTACACAGACAGACAGAGAGAGAAATAGAAGTAGAGAGAGACATAAACCATGTTTCCAAATCAAATCAATTTTTATTTGTCACATGCTTCCTAAACAACAGGTGTAGCCTAACAGTGAAACACTTACTTAGGGGCAAAGACAAAAAACAGCTGTGATGGAAACAGGCACTGCCTGTTTCGATACCATTTTATAAATGCAGACAGATCATTTGTTCGTTCGACATGGTGGGTAGGCAGTGCCTACACATACTGTATCTGTGATCTGTTGGCTAGAGCGCACGTGCCAAGACCAGAGTAGGCACATTTATTATTTAACCAACAGTTTGTGACAAAAAAAAAAAAACTTGTCTGCACTACGTCATCACACACTAATTTTTATCCACAACAAGTCAGTTTGGTGGAAACACCACTGGTGGGAAAATGCACATATTTTCTTTATGCAGATTTTACAATATTCACATGAAAATCTGTCGCCAATTGAACGGAAAGCTAGCGAGAGAGAGAAATAAAGAGATAAATAGACAGAGAGAGAGAGAGAAAGAGAGAGAGAGGGGGAGCGCCAAAGTCTATATGTCAGCTGTTCTGTTATCACAATGACCCCATCATGTAGCCCTGGTGGTTCCAGTAAAGTGTAACCTAAACCAGTCAGAGTCAGTGTTCCCCTACAGTACCTCCACGGTGCCCTCTAGAGCCTCACACTTCCAGGGCAGGCTGATCCTGCCAGAGAGAGGGGTGTGCTGGGACAGGCTTCCCCTGTTGATGACATTCAGCTGGATGAAACCACCATGGACCTGACCTGGACAACCACAACACACAATCAAAGTCAACTACAGACTGCGGTATCGTACAGCGGCCCAATGTGGTTCTGAAAGAGAAACCTCCTGGGTACTGGTTTCATTACTTTTGATACAGTAGAGTTGAGAGAAGTGGCCGGCCATGATCTGGGTCACAGTGTTGTGTAGTATAATGCGGAGCGTGTAACCATGGAGGCCAGAGTCAGGGTCCATGTCGTCGAAAGGAGGCTTGTTCTCTGGCATGGAATAGGGGCTGAGAGAGAGAGAGAGAGAGAGAAGAGAGGGAGGAGACCGAAGAGAAGAGAAAGAAGAGAGAGAGGAGACAGAAGAGAAGAGAAAGAAGAGAGAGGAGAGAGGGAGGAGACCGAAGAGAAGAGAAAGAAGAGAGAGGAGAGAGGGAGGAGACCGAAGAGAAGAGAAAGAAGAGAGAGGAGAGAGGGAGGAGACCGAAGAGAAGAGAAAGAAGAGAGAGGAGAGAGAAGAGAGGGAGACCGAAGAGAGAGAGAGGAGAGAGAGAGAGGGAGAAGAGAGAGAAGAGAAGAGAAAGAAGAGAGAGGAGAGAGAAGAGGGAGAGGAGACCGAAGAGAGAGAGAGAGAGAAGAGAGAGAGAGAGAGAGAGAGAGAGAGAGAAGAGAGAAAGAGAGAGAGAGAGAGAGAGAGAGAGAGAAGAGAGAAGAGAGGAGAGAGAGAGAGAGAGAGAGAGAAGAGGAGAGGAGAGAGAGAGAGAGAGAGAGAGAGAAGAGAGAGGAGGAGAGAAGAGAGAAGAGAGAGAGAGAGAGAGAGAGAGAGAAGAGAGAGAGAGAGAGAGGAGAGAGAGAGAGAGAAGAGAGAGAGAGAGAGAGAAGAGAGAGAGAGAGAGAGGAGAGAGAGAGGAGAGAAGAGAGGAGAGAGAGGAGAGAGGAGAAAGAGAGAGGAGAGAGAGGAGAGAGGAGAGAGAGAGGAGAGAGGAGAGGGAGAGAGGAGAGAGGAGAGGGAGAGAGGGAGAAGAGAGAGAGAGAGAGAGAGGGAGAGTGAGAGAGGAGAGAGAGAGAATGACTTAGTTTTTTAATTGAACATGCATGCAACATCCTTTTCTGCTGAAATATAAAAAACAGATTCCAGTCATGCCAATTTGTTCAATCCTAGCCTGTTCCGGAGTCAGGGGCGCTGCATACCACATTGAGGTGCCCAGGAGACTCCTCTCCACCAGCCTGTGGTAGTGGAAGCTGGCCATCACAAAGGCAATGGACCACCGGCCCTGTGGAATGACACAGGGAAATCCCAAACATTATACACTTTTTATCAGAAAACAAACTAACTCATCAGCACACTGTGGGTTAGCCCATCAATTTTCTAATGATGTGATTTAGATGACATACCCTCCAGACGCCAATGACAATGCTAGGCGAAAAGAGTACCAGGGTGACTAGTTGGTCTCTACCGATGACCTGGCCACTCTTAGAGATGGTGTCCCTGTCAAACTTAGCCATCAGAGACCGCCAGCCAGGCCTGAGGGGAGAAGAGGGGAGCAGGCATTTCACCCAGAGGCAAGAAGAGACAAGAGAGAAAGAGAGACACTCACTTATTGATGTTAGGGGAGCTGAGAGCTTGTCTTTTGACACCATCTAGCTGTAAGGTAGAGAGCTGGTGGAAGGAGGGCCAGCGCCCGCTGCTCCAGCACACCGTCACGGACGAGTCAGAGAAGTAGGCACGGCTCTGCTCAAACGTCCCCTCCAACCCCCACTTGTCAGACACTGTAATCTCCCAGGTCACACGCTGGCTCCTGAGGCAGTGGAGAGGAGAACAAAATACATTAGAGTAACTATGTAAACATAGTTGCGGACAATTTAATTGATTCTGGCCCAGTGAGTAGGTTCTGACAATATTACAGCAGCATTGGAGCCTCTGTATGTGTGCGCCTTATAAATGGCATGTTTTATACATGAGCCTGAACAACAGAGGCAGTACAACTTCAGTACTAACTGCAGAAACTGTTTAACCTGAGGATTCTTTCAGTCTGACTGGGCAAGCCTGTGAAAGGGTTGATGTCTCTCAACTCCTTCCTCCACTTGGTCTCATTGAAGCCAGCCATGGTCCTGAAGTACAGTCTTCTCCAATAGCCCTCTGGTCTCTCCTGGACCACCACCGCACTCAGTTTATCCAGCACCTGGTGGAGGAAAACACCAATAATAATAATAATCATACAAAAAATAATGTGCATACAAGCACATAATGCTCATAAAAAATGACCTTGGTGTGATAAGTAAAAAGGAGTGTTATGAAATATGAATTGCACTGAACCTCGTCCAAACGCTTGGGCCTCCACTTCTTACTGTGTCCATACTCTGCAGAATACATCTTGTGCCACATTCCACTGCAACAAAATACTGTGGGTCAAAAATGATGACGTAAAACCAGTCTGTAAGACTGTAGGGAGGAAGAATAGACTACAATGTGACCAGTACTTCACTCCTTACTTGTTGTGGGCCATCTCATAGAATCGCTTGTTGGTGAAGCCGATGGAGAAGAGAGAGAGGGCATCCAGGTACGATAGGATCTTCAGAAGGATCTCCGGTGGCATCCTAATAAAACACCAAATAGACATGATTAAAACATTTATTGGAATGCTTGATCTTTCCCATCTAGTGCAAACACAATCGAGTAATCAGATTGCAGGGCATAGAACCAATAACATATGTTGCATATGTTCTATGCCCTGCAATCTGATTACTCGTGGGTTCCACAGCAACCCACTTTTACCTCTCTATGTGATTCGGTGTGCACTCAGCTGGCTTGCCAGCATGTCCAGTAGACTTTGTAGGCACCCTTGGCAGTGGTACAACTGGCTGACAGGGTACAGTAGCCTTTGCCGCCTTCTTTTTCCTCTTCTTCTTTCGTGGCAGTGTTGGTGGTTCCACACTTGTAGTCGAGCATAGAGAAGGACAGAGATGCAACACAATTTTGCAGTCAACAAAAGTCAGTGGCTAGCTGAAGTTAGTCAGCTACAAACCAGCTTATTGGGGCTCAGTGCATACTATGCAACAGGAGTTGACGACATCACACAACTCATACCTTTGAGTGCCCGGGGAAAATCCAGTCATTTTCTCGCTGAGTCTACTATTCTCTTTGCCTGTCGGTCCTTGACCCTCTGTTGGCGGGGCATTCTTCAACAAACCCTCTCTGAAACTGCGGAAAAGTTGTCCGCGGCCAATAGCCATAGCTAGCTAGCTAACGTTAGTTACCTACAACAGGAGAAGCTACAGATGCTGTCAAGTTCAAGTTGTGAGAAAGCTCTGTCTAACTAGGCACACTTTGCAAACCTGTAATGACACTATTCAAACAAGCCCTCTACCGTCAAGTCTGCAAAAGCACGCAGAATTGCCATTTCTACGTTCTCCTAACACATGAGTGTTTGTTATTGTTATTATCAAATGTGAATGGGCCTTTTTCACGTTTGATAAGGTCTGCAAATGGTGAAGTAAAGATCACTGCTGCCATCCAGAGGATATAACGTGTAATAGCACGGATTGAAGGTGATCCCTTCAGTAGGTCTTCCCTTTCATCTGTGGTAGCTAGGCTATGCTGCAAAATCCATATTCAGTTACGTTATTATTAGTAGTAATTTTAATTCATGCAATATGGGTTAGAAATCATTTATCATTCAGGTCATTGAGATATAAAAGGGAAATCATGAACATGCCTAATGAGTCCACTGGTCCCACTCACACAGAAGTAACCTACGCCTTGACCTCTTTCTCCCCTCTCTCTCCAGATGAAATCCTGTTACTAGTGAGGTCCGGCTGCCCGACAAGCCGCCCGCTCGACCCCATCCCCTCCTCCCTTTTCCAGACCATCTCTGGAGACCTTCTCCCATTCCTCACTTCCCTTATCAACTCATCCCTGACCACTGACTGCGTCCCTTCTGACTTCAATATGGCCAAAGTTTCGCCCCTCCTCAAGAAACCAACACGCAACCCATCTGATGTCAAAAACTACAGACCGGTATCCCGTCTTTCTTTTCATTCCAAAATACTTATGCTTGCTGTCTCTGACCAACTCTCTCACATTCTCTCTCAGAACGATCTTCTTGACCCTAACCAGTCAGGCTTCAAGATGGGTCACTCAACTGAGACTGCACTTCTCTGTGTCACGGAGGCTCTCCTCACTGCCATAGCTGACTCTCTCTCTCTTCTGTTCTCATCCTCCGAGATCTATCCGCTGCCTTTGACATGTGAACCATCAGATCCTCCTCTCCACCCTCTCAGGGCTGGACGTCTCAGGCGCTGCACACTCTTGGATTGCATCCTACCTGGCAGGACACAACTACTAGGTGATGTGGGCAGGATCTGTATCTACACCATGTACTGTAACTACTGGTGTCCCCAGGACTCGGTTCTAGGGCCTCTCCTCTTCTTACTATACACCAAGTCACTCAGCTCTGTCATATCCTCACATGGTCTCTCCTATCATTGCTATGCGGATGACACTCCACTACTCTTCTCCTTCCCCCCTTCTGACACCCAGGTGGTGACACGCATTTCTGCGTGCCTGGCAGATATGTGTGCTTGGATGTTGGCTCTCCACCTCAAGCTCAAACTCGACAAGACAGAGCTGCTCTTTCTCCACCTGGTGTTCAATCTTCCCATGTTCTCCCATGTCACCCCACTCCTCCGCACACTCCACTGGCTTCAAGTCGAAGCTCACATCCACTACAAGACCATGGTACTTGCCTATGGAGCAGCAAGAGGAACTGCCCCTCCCTAGCTTCAGGTTATGCTCAAACCTTATATCCCAACCTGAGTACTCCGTTCTGCCACCTCTGGTCTCTTGGCCCTCCCACCCCTGCTGGAGGACAGCTTCCTCTCAGCCCAGTCAAAGTGCCTCTTTGTCCTGGCACCCCAGTGGTGGAACCAGCTTCCCCTTGGAGCTAGAACAGCAGAGTCCCTGCCCATCTTCCAAAAACATCTGAAACCCTACCTCTTTAAAGAATAGTCCCCGTTACTAGCACTGACTTTGCTGATAGCTACTTTAATGCAAATGAATTACTTAAAAATCATAAAATATGATTTTCTGGATTTTTGTTTTAGATTCCGTCTCTCACAGCTGAAGTGTACCTATGATAAAAATTACAGACCTCTACATGCTTTGTAAGTAGGAAAACCTGCAAAATCGGCAGTGTATCAAATACTTGTTCTCCCCACTGTATGTGGTTGTCTGGCTATCTTAAGATGAATGCACTAACTGTAAATCGCTCTGTATTAGAGCGTCTGCTAAATGACTCAAATGTAAATATGCACCAAAGTAATCCAAACACAATATTCTACAAAATATCAAATTTATTTTTGATAAAAAATGTATTTTTTTGCACATGCACACACACACCATAAATAATGATTTCTATTTTTTGTTTGTATCTTTGATTCACGGAGCAAGCACATAACCGCAGACTTAAACATCTTATCTGGAGGACACCATGGAGAATGCTTGCACTGTTTACAGTAAGAATAAATCTCAATGCACTAAAAAAGGCAGTCTGAAAATCAAGTATAAACATTTAGAAATTATCTATAAATGGAGAAAAGTACAAAAGAGCAACAGTATAGACACTACACCCATTTACAAATAAAGGATTTGGTATTATGACTAACACCTTTTGACAAATGGATGCATAACATAATGCATAACGTTGGACAAATAATAAAATGTGTACTATATTGCCCGTTGAACATTTCGTACATTCCTTTTTGACAATCCATCATTTGATTTTCTCTCTTTTTTTAATAAACATAAAAGAACCCTGTAATCATTATACAGCAGGGTATTATGCTTGACTCAGATATCTTAGCTGATGGGAATTTAGAGGACCCTGTCAGAATAAAACACTGTCATTTTGAGTCATGGATTGACATGTTGTCCATTATGATCATGTCCATCAAACTGTGGCTGTACAGCAACGGAAGTAATGTTAAACTATTACAGAATAGGATCATGGTTTATGAAAATGGGTTAATATATGGTCCTGAAAGGTGTCAAAATATAGGACAATGTTTGTCTAAAGGCTATGACAGCCTCTCCAGTCAATGGATCAGCTGGATGCATCCTAGCACTCATTTATCCCATAAGCCACATGACTACTGGTTTAGAGGTTGTAGGTACAGTATGTAGGTCATCCCTCCCTTTCCCTTGACTTCAGAAAGAGGTTGTCACGAGTTCTAGAAGAGTGTAAACAAGTAAACGGTGCAGAATCTTGAGCACACCTAGACATCTTTACTGAAATGGCTGAGCGGGGAAAATGGCCCTCTTCGACAGACAACAGAACTGAATATTACACCGGCAATGTAGTTAGCAGCACACCACTAAGATCACATGACTCAACTACTTGTCCTCTTTTTAAATAAAGGATGCACAGACATGAATGCACACTGAGCACACAAACTCACACACATAGCCTACATCCTCAACACATCCATACACACAGAGAACTACTTATTTTCCATTCATCAGACAAAACACACCTTTGTGCAATTGGAAGGCAAACACAGAAGGTTGTCTTTAACTAGGCGTTTCATGACAGTTGGACAGCAATGAAACGAACAAACATACATTTTAGATTTCTATCAAACAAAGCTGCAGAGATGCACTAGGGGTTCTTGGCAAAGACTTGTAAGTCTAAAAACAACCTTGTTCAACCGTAGAAAATGAGGAAAGTCATGCTAGAATTGCTTTCATAAAGGCCACTGAGATGGTTCAAACGTATTATCCAATGCAGCTCCTTCTCCTGTCTGTAATGCCCTGTGTCCAACTACCCTATAGACTTCTAGGTTCTGTGGGTGATTCAACCCTTTGTCACCATCCTGTCTGTGATATATTGCACTGAATAAAGCCTCTGTATTAGCAGCCAGCATTACTGACAGAATGCCATCAATAGTTGTTGCTCCAGTGTTCCAGGAGTATGGTCTCTCCTGGCATCAACATCTCACTGCCACAACATTGATGTTTTTTGCCACATCATGTCTGTAGGAGACCTTATAATTGCACAATTGCTGTGGAAACCATATAGAAATGTTAGATTTGTAATAAACAGAAAAATAGGCTACTCTGTTGTTACCCTGCTTGAAACAAATGCACACAAATGGTTTAGCAGCATCGTCCTGATCTCCATTTGATTAAAGAAAACAGTGGAAATGAAAATCCATGTCATGAAAATCCTAGTTTGTTCTCCTTTTTCCCCTCTACCTCAAATACATCACAGTTATACAGTATGTGTGAGCAAAGGTCTCATTGAATTTGGCACGAAGTACATGTAAGTACAGTGCCTTGCGAAAGTATTCGGCCCCCTTGAACTTTGCGACCTTTTGCCACATTTCAGGCTTCAAACATAAAGATATAAAACTGTATTTTTTTGTGAAGAATCAACAACAAGTGGGACACAATCATGAAGTGGAACGACATTTATTGGATATTTCAAACTTTTTTAACAGATCAAAAACTGAAAAATTGGGCGTGTAAAATTATTCAGCCCCTTTACTTTCAGTGCAGCAAACTCTCTCCAGAAGTTCAGTGAGGATCTCTGAATGATCCAATGTTGATCTAAATGACTAATGATGATAAATACAATCCACCTGTGTGTAATCAAGTCTCCGTATAAATGCACCTGCACTGTGATAGTCTCAGAGGTCCGTTAAAAGCGCAGAGAGCATCATGAAGAACAAAGAACACACCAGGCAGGTCCGAGACACTGTTGTGAAGAAGTTTAAAGCCGGATTTGGATACAAAAAGATTTCCCAAGCTTTAAACATCTCAAGGAGCACTGTGCAAGCGATAATATTGAAATGGAAGGAGTATCAGACCACTGCAAATCTACCAAGACCTGGCCGTCCCTCTAAACTTTCAGCTCATACAAGGAGAAGACTGATCAGAGATGCAGCCAAGAGGCCCATGATCACTCTGGATGAACTGCAGAGATCTACAGCTGAGGTGGGAGACTCTGTCCAAAGGACAACAATCAGTCATATATTGCACAAATCTGGCCTTTATGTAAGAGTGGCAAGAAGAAAGCCATTTCTTAAAGATATCCATAAAAAGTGTCATTTAAAGTTTGCCACAAGCCACCTGGGAGACACACCAAACATGTGGAAGAAGGTGCTCTGGTCAGATGAAACCAAAATGGAACTTTTTGGCAACAATGCAAAACGTTATGTTTGGCGTAAAAGCAACACAGCTCATCACCCTGAACACACCATCCCCACTGTCAAACATGGTGGTGGCAGCATCATGGTTTGGGCCTGCTTTTCTTCAGCAGGGACAGGGAAGATGGTTAAAATTGATGGGAAGATGGATGGAGCCAAATACAGGACCATTCTGGAAGAAAACCTGATGGAGTCTGCAAAAGACCTGAGACTGGGATGGAGATTTGTCTTCCAACAAGACAATGATCCAAAACATAAAGCAAAATCTACAATGGAATGGTTCAAAAATAAACATATCCAGGTGTTAGAATGGCCAAGTCAAAGTCCAGACCTGAATCCAATCGAGAATCTGTGGAAAGAACTGAAAACTGCTGTTCACAAATGCTTTCCATCCAACCTCACTGAGCTCGAGCTGTTTTGCAAGGAGGAATGGGAAAAAATGTCAGTCTCTCGATGTGCAAAACTGATAGAGACATACCCCAAGCGACTTACAGCTGTAAACGCAGCAAAAGGTGACGCTACAAAGTATTAACTTAAGGGGGCTGAATCATTTTGCACGCCCAATTTTTCAGTTTTTGATTTGTTAAAAAAGTTTGAAATATCCAATAAATGTCGTTCCACTTCATGATTGTGTCCCACTTGTTGTTGATTCTTCACAAAAAAATACAGTTTTATATATTTATGTTTGAAGCCTGAAATGTGGCAAAAGGTCTCAAAGTTAAAGGGGGCCGAATATTTCGCAAGGCACTGTATGTGTATTAATCATTAGAACATGTATCACTGAATATATTAGATTAGGCTCACATATATCGTCCTGTAATACATACACACATGTTGCAATTGTAGTTGTGTGCGTACGATCAGCTGATTTGATTGCATGTACTGTATGTGATGTACAGTACTGGGCTCAGCTGGGAACAGTTTATTTAACCGGAGAGAGCTTCTTGAGCAGTTTCTTCCCCTTGGAGAGCAGTCCCTTTTTCTTTTTGTTGTCTCGGAGGTCCCTGGGGCCCCTGGTGGGGCTGATGGGCCTCATGGTGCCTGGGGGACACACGGGACGCACCATGGGGGATGCCGCTCGGACAGGCGGGGCCGTGCTCTCTGTGGTATCCGTGGTTACCTGAAGAGAAATGCCATGGAGGGTGGTGGGGGTAGGGGCAGTGCATTACAAAGAAATCAGTAGTCCACTGTGGCCTACTCTTTCTCTTTCTGAGGTAGGGCTACAATAGTACATACAGTCTACAGTCAGCATTGTGTCCCTCAACAACACTTTATCACCCCACTGTCACCTGAGTAGCCCTCTCCATCAACAGTAAAGCTATATATCCAAACGGACTTTAAAATATGTTGTGTTAAATAGATTGAAGGGTTAGGTATGCCAAACATTTCTACAGTCTAATTCAATTTCCAATAATATTTGAAGTTATGTGTGCTGACCTTCAGACTTCTCAGCATTAGCTGTCAATATAGACAAGTATGAAAACATAACTCTGCATAAAGTCCAAGAAAAAGAGAACAGTGTCAATGCAGACCATTATACTTACTGTAGGTTTTCCACTAAATGTGTGTCAAATACCTACGTAACGTTTATGTTTCAAATAGGGCTGGTTTCCCAGACAAGGATTTAGCTTCAAACGCTTGCTCAATAAACATTTGCCATTGGAATAGGTTTTTAGTTCAGGACTAGTGTCCGGGAAACAAGCCCTTAATGTTTATAAAAGTGGTTCAGAATAAGGATGAGGTATTGCCTTTTGGGCTATTGTTGAAATCATTCCTTAATACCTCCCTCTCCTTCTGTTGATGGGGACTGAAGACATTGGTGGCGCTGCTGAGGTTTCACACACACAAACACTGAGGAGGAAGCCATCAAACATAGAGCACACAACATCGCAACACCACAGATTCTGATATGTCCATTGATCATGAGGGACACCAACAGTAATATACAACACTCAGGGACACAACTGTAGATACCATCCCTCTTGCCTAATGTACTGGACTGGCAACCGATCAAAGTATGGTATGCTACCATACAGTTCATCTAGGACCTTTAAAATGGTCTCTCAAAGATAAAGAGGAATCCTTTTTGAATCAAATGGGGATTTGCAGCTCCCATTAGTAATGTTTTTTCAACAACTACAGATATAGGGAACTTTTAAGTTTGCAAAATAGAGCACTATCTCACAGATAATTAGTAGTCCATTACTTTGCAGGCATTAAATCACTCCAATAAATTATTACAAAAAATGTATTTGTAACAATTTTTCTAATTTATGCTGTAAATTAGCATTCTGGTTACACTAAAAAGTAAGGGGAAACACTTTCCTAATTACACAGAATAGTATATAAAACTTTAATGTGCAAGCATGAATAGCCATGTTGCTATAAACTTTGTGACTGTGTAAGCAGAATGTTTACTGGCTACAAATGAACCATTTAACATCAGTGTAATCACAATACCCAGCATTAGATCTGTCAGGCTGGTATCTCTAGTTGCTCACATACTGTACAAGGCAGACAGAGCCATTTATGACGTGAAATGAACAACCTTCTTCTGTTTGTATTTGCCAAAGCAGGTGAGGAAAAAAAGTAAATCAGATGTGGTGACGTTTCATTTTCAGTACAACCCACACACGACTATGAGAACAGAACAGAAAAACAACAAGAATACGCACATGAACACAGGGCGCAAATGAAAATTATTGCTGCTTTTATTGTTCCATTGTACCATTACAGTATTGATGTATCACTGTGGCTGTTATTTCTTCTGGTTTAGATCAAACATGGCATATCTATCAACTCTCATCAGGCCTGAAAAATATATATTTTTGGAAGTGTATGCAGTATACAAAAGAAACAAAGCCTCTCCCAGGAAATACAGCAGTTGGGCCAAAGTCTACTATTATATAAAAGGTATCGAGTTTGTTTTTGAAAAAGGCATGCTTTGCTATATTACCAACCCTACAGTTTACTCAAATCCTTTCTGTCCATTTGGGTACAACTGGTAGAAATCAGGAAAGTTTCAGAGGTGTTCATAAAGCACTTATTAATAGACACAGGATCCAGAGTTGAGTTTGGTGTTTTGGTGCAAAGAGGTTACCCAATGATCCTTCTATATTCCTGTGTAGGAATGACTTTAGCCTATTTCAAATCTGTACTCTCTTATGTCACTGGTCTGTGAATATCACCCACCCCGTACGGGCACAGTTCAAGTGTTCTATCTCTCTGTCCACATCAGGCTTTGCTTCTTCCTTTCTAACTCTCAGAAAGGTTTGACTGCGTTCGTCCCTTTCGCCAGCCGGGGCTAAGGTTTGTATCGTCACCACTGTCACACACGGACAACACACACACACACACAGAACACAGACGGCAAGTGGAGGAAGCGAGGCGTAAATCAAGAGAGACGGAGGATGGATGGACAGAGGGACTAGCGCTGAGAGCGGCGATGTACCCTTTTGGCCTCGGCCCGGTTGGCGGGCTCATCCTGGGCGTAGCGGGATGGAGTGTCCGTCAGGTACACCTCCACGTCGTCAGGCACTTCTTCCAGAAAGTTGGAGGGGACGAGGCCACGGTGGCCATTGATTTCACCCTGCAGAGAGAGGAGAGGAGGGTGCAGTGGGGATGAGAACCATGGCTAGATCCATTGAACTCTGATGGTCAAACCTGAGGGAAAGAGCCCTCTCCTGGGCAAGAGGACATACTATGTGTATGAGCAGGCAGTTGAGCCAATGGTATTTTTTTTAAATGCAGAACTAAAACATCTGACTTTTACAACCTTTGAATTGCCCTATATAATAATGCTATTAGTAACATCACGGAACCCAGAAAAGAGGCATACTCACATAGTAGAACCCGTCTTCGTCAATCTCTCCAAATACAGCGAGGATGTCACCAGCACAGAAAGTCAACTCAGCCTATCAGGAAACAGAGACGTCATTAATACCCTTACAATGTCTGTCTATCTGGTTACATGTATGTACAGTGTGTGTGTATGTATAGTGTGTGTGTATGTACAGTGTGTGTTTGTCAATACCTCCACGTCCACGTTGGGGGAGCTCTCTCTGGGGTCATAATCATAGAGGGCCACCATCCTCCTGGTGGCCTGATGCTGACAGAGGCCTCGTCTGTCCTGCCCTGTGAGAGGAAACAAGAGGACACGCCAGGATAGGAGGTGATATAGTAACAGATATATATGTGGTGTCATAGAGAGATACGTGTGCCCTGCCCAGTATGTTACCTAGAAAAATATGAAATGTGTACAGTCAAAATGGCTCCCAGTCCACCCGTTATGGAATCCTTGACTTGAATGAGGATGTCTGTTCTACTCCTTATAGTTCTGTGGTTACCTATTCCAACTTTATCCACTGGTGTGTTGAGTGGGAGGAAGCCCTGCTTGATGAGCTGGTCCATGGTCTCCTCATCTTCAGCCCTGATCTCTGACACCATGTTGCAGGGCAGGAGCCCCATCCTGCCTCCCCTGATCTCCCCTCGGTAGAAACCATCAGTGTCCTTATCACCATATACCTGGAAAGAGAGAGCGAGAGTGAACAAGCGAACGAGAGACAGAAAGCAAGGGAGAGTGAGAGGGGAGGGAGAGAGAGAAAAATGGAACAAGATTGATTGGAAGCAAAACAAAACAGGTGGCAGAAGGAAAAGTCTATTTTCAATGATGTTTTATATTGTACCTCATTGTTTTCAAACACAAGCACAATATATCTCCTCGTATGGCCTAGCACTGTGTGTGACACCCACCCTGATGATCTGTCCCTCTTTGAAGGGCAGTTCCTCATCTGCTGCGTCCGGGTTGGGAGACATGGACAGGGGATCGTAGTCAAACAGAGCCACAAAGATCCGGAATGTTTCTTCAGGTTCTGACTCATCGTAGTTAGGAGGGGAGCGGCGTTCCCTGTCCCCGTATCCCTCTTAAACACGGGCGAGAAAGAGAACACATCCAGCTGCATCTCAATATACAGTTGAAGTCGGAAGTTTACATACACTTAGGTTGGAGTCATTAAAACTCGTTTTTCAACCACTCCAACAAATTTCTTGTTAACAAACTATAGTTTTAGCAAGTCGGTTAGGACATCTACTTTGTGCATGACACAAGTAATTTTACCAACAATTGTTTACAGACAGATTATTTCACTTATAACTCACTGTATCAGAATTGCAGTGGGTCAGAAGTTTACATACACTAAGTTGACTGTGCCTTTAAACAGCATGGAAAATGACAGAAAATGATGTCATGGCTTTAGATGTCATGGCTTTCCAAACGCCTGAAGGTACCACGTTCATCTGTACAAACAATCGTACACAAGTATAAACACTATGGGACCACGCAGCCATCATACCGCTCATGAAGGAGACGCGTTCTGTCTCCTAGAGATTAACGTACTTTGGTGCGAAAAGTGCAAATCAATCCCAGAACAATAGCAAAGGACCTTGTGAAGATGCTGGAGAAAACAGTTACAAAAGTATCTATATCCACAGTAAAACAAGTCCTATATCGACATAACCTGAGAGGCCACTCAGCAAGGAAGAATCCACTGCTCCAAAACCGCCATAAAAAATCCAGACTGCGGTTTGCAACTGCACATGGGGACAAAGATTGTACTTTTTGGAGAAATTTCCTCTGGTCTGATGAAACAAAAATAGAACTGTTTGGCCATAATGACCTGTTTGTAGGAAAAAGGGGGATGCTTGCAAGCCGAAGAACACCATTCCAACCTTGAAGCACAGGGGATGGCGACATCATGTTGTGCACTTCACAAAATAGATGGCATCATGAGGTAGGAAAATTATGTGGATATATTGAAGCAACATCTCAAGACATCAGTCAGGAAGTTAAAGCTTGGTCGCAAATGGGTCTTTCAAATGGGCAACCCCAATCATACTTCCAAAGTTGTTGCAAAATGGATTAAGGACAACAAAGCCAAGGTATTGGAGTAGCCATCACAAAGCCCTGACCTCAACCCTACAGAAAATTTGTGGGCAGAACTGAAAAAGCGTGTGCGAGCAAGGAGGCCTACACACCTGACTCAGTTACATCAGCTCTGTCAGGAGGAATGGGCCAACATTCACCCAACTTATTGTGGGAATCTTGTGGAAGGCTACCCAAAACATTTGACCCAAGTTAAACAATTTAAAGGCAATGCTACCAAATACTAATTTAGTGTATGTAAACTTCTGACCCACTGGGAATGTGATGAAAGAAATAAAACCTGAAAAAAAAAATTCTCTCTACTATTATTCTGACATTTCACATTCCTAAAGTAAAGTGGTGATAAGACTGGAATTTTTACTAGGATTAAATGTCAGGAATTGTGAAAAACTGAGTTTAAATGTTTTTGGCTAAGGTGTATGTAAACTTCCGACTTCAACTATAGGTCCACTAGGATCCACTACAGTTGTAATGGGTCACAGTCTATGGCATTATGTTACAGTGATTCTGGATTCATATCTATAGCATGAGAGAAAGTATTTTTTTGACTGAATTTGGCCACTCAGTAACACTAGTGTGTAGTAGTGAGTCATGTTGCGCATGCTATTATGCATGGACGGAGAGAAGGGAAGAGGCATATACAGTATATACAGGTGTGTTGTTTACAAGTGATTTACAAGCGAGAGAGCCAAACCATGTAGGTGACTGTGCAGTACTATGGTATATAATGGATTGAGCTTGCTCATCAAACCAACACTTCACTTTGTAGCATGCAAGCAGAATTCTGTGGTCAATCCATCAATTGGTCGCAGTATCAGCACAGAGACAAGAGTAAATAATGTAGTGTAATGTACATCAATTTGACACCACATATGAACTTATGGCCAGGTTACAGATGGATAGAGATTGGAGAGCAAACCAGACATGATGGGTTACACGAACATGGTTGACAAAAACACCATGACACACACACACACACACACACACACACACACACACACACACACACACACACACACACACACACTACAAGACTCTGAGTTAAACATGCATACTGCTGAACCATGACATAGTGGTACTGATCTGACTATTGTATTAGGCTCCACTAAAGTACAGTGGGCCTACAGTTTGTCCAAAGAAAACTCTGTCTGTCCTGTAGTTGACTCCTTGCTTAGAAACGATAAAATAAAATCAGGTCATCAGCATAGTGAACATATGAAAACCCAAACAAACTCATAAATATGTATTTCTATGTAAGATGTAATAGGACCATTTCAGTAGAACTTTCTGTAACAGTCATTGAGTTCTCAGCAAGTACAGCGATGCTATATAATTCTTCAATGACCCTGACTCCTTCCACCCAGTCATGCATAGTAACCCCAGGAAAGGTGTGGTGGGTGGGGTTAAATTGAGAGGGGGAAGGGTTTAGCAGGCATCTGATGGAGTTCAGTGCAAGGGAGGGAGGGGAGAAGCATCATTTGAGCAGCAGTCATTCCAATCCGCAACAGTAGGCGGCCATCTTCAACAGTGTGGCTCAGCAAGGGGCCATATTGGTGCAGTGCAGTGGATCATGCTAGGCGTTCTGAGACATATTAAGACAGTCGTTGGCATCACTACTCTTCTCTCGACTAGCGCTGGTGACTATTGGCTGTGCTTTGGTGAAGGAGCGAGGGATAAACCACAGCACGTACCATTATAGGAAGGCTTGGTGCCTGTGGGGCGTCGGCGGGACGACCACGTGCTGTGCCGTACTACACTGCCATAGTAAACATCCTCCGTGACGGGGGAGATGTTCCCATCACTGTTACTCTCTGTGGTTATCTCTACAGGAAACACCAATCAAACGGTGGTGGTTAAAGCGTGAATGATACTCATTGGTTGGTTGGTTCGGAGGTCTCTTCCTGGCATAACCTTTGATAATCCTAACATATTGTTGGCCATAAACAGAGAGCTCAAAAGCAGTTCTTAATAATTAAAATATTCAGCTACATTTGTTACGGTGAAATATGTGTCTGTGTACCTTGTCACCGTAGCAGCCACGGAACGTTCTAGTAGCTGATAATACTGTACATTGACTGATGTCTATAAGTAAGCTTTCAGTACTGTGAAGGCATGAGCATGGTTCAAAGACACAGAGGGGATCTGCACACATAGAAGCTCATGGAGGATTAAAACAGGCAGCAGAACATCTACTAGGGCACAGAGAACATCAATGCACAAAAACAATACAACTCCCAGAGTCCTCTCTGGGGTAATGTGACTCGACTGACCAATGGAGGGCACCATAAGAGGGTGTCTCTGGGGCTGCGGACCGTCCCGTGGCATTCTTCTCCCCGTCTCCCGATCCAGCCGACCCCCAGAGGAGTTGTTCCCAATCTTAAAAAGATCACACACAAAAAAATCTTAATCTTCCCACAACTAGCAAAATGACTTCCAATGACTATTGCTTCAAATAAAAGGTCAACCAATCAAACAAGATAGAAGAAGTATTCTAATGTAGACACATGGCTGGACACAGGGGCCATATCATCCAACTGTGGTGAAGTGGTTTGCGTACTTGATTTTTTCCATTGTACAAGTGGTAATCAGAACCAAATCAGTTTACTCGATTTTAATATTTAACATTTCAATGTTAAGCTTTGATGAGAGACTACATGAGTGATATTCCTACCTTGAGTGTATTGTGGGAGTTGCGTCGTCGTCCCTCCTCCAGCTGCATTTCAGAGTAGAGCTCCTCCTCATCCTCTTCCATGATGTCAGAAAGGTCAGAGCCCCGGCTGCTCTCACTGTGGTACTCCTCACTGTGGCTGTAGTGGGCCTGACACACACACACACACACACACACACACACACACACACACACACACACACACACACACATAAAGGTGTGAAATCATACTAGGATATCCAGCACCCGGGAAAAACCATTGGATGTGAATATGTACCCTATTACATTCTGTCTTTACCGGCCTGCCCAGCTCGGACCCTCTGAGGAATTCATCTACTGAGGCCCCCTGTCTCCTGAGGCCGTGACCATACCCTTCCTCATCCTCCTCTTCCTCATCTGAGTTCTGTTGGTGGAAGGCCTGGCCCTGCTCATTGTAGACGACTCTCCTCTCCATCTAACACAATCCATAGGCAGATATTTGTAACTTCAACAAACAAATGATCAGACTAGAGCTTTAACCAGGGCAACATTGATTGGCTTTATGTATGAATGACTCACTCTGCCACTCTCTGCAGCCACCCTCTGTGCTGCCTCGCGGGCGATGGCTTTGGCCATTTGGTCTGGGATGGGGGTGCCCCTGGGCTGTGGAAGGATTCTCTGGGGGGAGGGCGAGCGGTGGTTCGCAGAAAGGGGCGCCTCCAGGGTGTGCCCGTACATGGGGGCAGGAGAAGGCTGGGCGGAGGGGGAGCGGGTAGGGTCCCAGGGCTGGCTTGGGACGCCCCCATGCTGGACCACCTGCTCTTTGGCTTCCAGGTCTCTGGCACTTACTGGTCTCTGGTGGAGCTGGGGGGTGGGTGGGGCAGCAGGGGTAGGCGGTGCTGGGGAATTGTATGGGGAGGATGAGGCTGGAGGTGCAAGGGCTGTGGAGGACCACCAGGGTGAGTGGGTTGAGGCTGTCGGTGAGGCTGGGGAACAAGATGAGGGGGCAGGGGTTGGAGGTGTGGCTGGGTTTGAGGACTGTGGTTAGGGAAGGGTTGTCTGTGAGGCAGGGGTGAGGGAGGCTGGAGGTGAGGCGGGGGTAATTGGGGGTGGGGAAGGTGAGGTGACTGGAGGTGGGGTGGGGGGCATGGGAGTGAGGTGGAGGGGGCCCTGCGTGTGGTTGCTGAGGGGGCACAGGGGCAGGGTGAGGAGGCGGCAACAGTAGGTTGTTTGGAATGGGGGCAACGTGGGAGTCCTGGGACTCTCCCTGTGCTGATAACGTCCTGACGATGACCTCCCTGGCCTCCAGACACTGGATCCTGTTCAGCTCCACTGTCACATAGTCAGCCAGAGGGTACAACACCTCCGCTATCTGACAGGAAACACAACACACACACCTCGGGTTGGACACAGTTGACATTCAGTTCATTGTTGCATTCCTTTCAACTGCTTTTCAACTGCATTGCTCTTAAATTCAGAGCAACGTCCACTAGTATAGACAGTTTGCCTAATACAGACCCTGTGCAACTCTACAAAGGGAGGATGTCCATATTTAATGTCCACCAGCAGAGGGAGTGAGAGTGCTCTCTAGGGTTTTCACAGGCCCTTGTTTATAGAGAATACTAGCACTGACAGTGAGAGCTGTCTAGGTAGCACTGCTGAGCACTAAAGCCAGCGCTGATGTAATGACACAATTACACACACATATCACATACTCTGTATATCAATATCATATCAAACACTCTGTAGTTCACTCACTCTCACATACTCCGCTGTCACTTGGGGTATACCCTTACTCACCTTCTGTCTTTTGGCACACAGTTACTGACTCACCTTTTGTCCTTTAGTGCAGACTGCGTATCCGATGACGCTGGCTCCATTGGAGGTTCCACTGGGTGAGAGGATAGGGGGCTTCCAGCGCACCTGCAGTACCCCTGGTGCCTGGCCACACTGCACCTGCACCTCCTGAGGTGGTAATGGGGGGCCTGGAGGGGGGATGACACGTTAGATACTATCAACATAGGTTTTACACACACAAACGGTGATGGAGTGGAGGTGAGTGGAGCATTCATGAGTGCTGTTACTTGTTTCATCCTATATCTTTTTTTGTTGGGAAATTACGTGATACACAAATCCCCTTTCCCTTTTCCAATGTTGGTTGCATTATGTAAAATCCAGGCAATTTTGGGGGGATTATTTTAAGAGTGAATCCTAAATGCACATCTTATCTGATTAACCTCAAACCCTTTAGCTTTGTAATCAGTCTATTCACACTCAAATGGAAATGTATTTATCAATATAGTATTTAAAAGCAATTTGGAATGTTCTAGCAATGTATTGTATGATGAAAAAGTGAAAGTAGAAGGCTAAAAGGGACAGAGGGAGGTGTGTGTGTGTGTGTGTGTGTGTGTCTCTTGTGTGTGAAAGGCATCAGTGTGGGTTGAAAAGGTACAGCCTGTTCATTCCTGGTTCACTAGGTACACCATGCAGGACATCACAGTGATGTCACAGCTCAGGCAGAGGGGAATGCACACAGATACTGATGTGGTCAAATCAGTGAAGGATAGAGTGGGAGAGAGTTACTTCAGCATATTTAGGTTGTATCCCACATGGAACCCCATTTCCCATATAGTCAACTACCTTTGACCAGGGCTCTGGTGGTGTACTATATAAGGAATATGGTGCCATTTGGGACATAACTTTAATCTATGCGGTATATTAGCATTGAGCCAAAGGGAGGGAAAAGCTGAGGAAGTTACTCATAGTAGTTTCCTAGGTTTTAAAGTGCTGTTAGCTTGTTTTCATTCGATGTGTCAGTTGCACATGCCAATCAAAAGCTACTTCCTACTTTTCCCATAACCACCATAACCCAACTGGTCTTCATTCTGACCTGATCTGGAATATGGTCCTGGACCTGGACAAAACATAACAGACATACATAGCACACGTAAGGACGTGAGTCATCTATATATCTATGGACGTTTATCCAAACTTTCTAGAAAACATTATAGATGACATATGAACATGGACAACATAAAACACTTAGACTTAAGAAAAGATCAAACCGGCCTCACCAGCAGCTTGTGTACAGAACTCCACAGCAGCCTCCTTCTTCTCCCTCTGTTCCATGAGCAGTTGCCATGGTACCTGGTGTGGCCGGGCCACCACCCTCACCTTGTATACCGTCATGGCCTTGAGGTTAACAAAGCGCAGCCTGTACCTCCCCGGCTTCACCACTGCATGCTCCGCCCCGTCCAGGAACACTGTGTGCCCATAGTTACTGTTGCTGGGCAACCATGAGAGCTCGGCTGAGTCACGCAGGATGTCGTCCACCCGCAGTCCATATGGCGCCACCACCACGTTGGCTCCCACCATCAGGGTGCAGCGCAGCTCGTCCGACAGGCCCCTGTCTGTCACACTCTGCACGGACACGCGGTGCGTATACGTGTCCAGATCCAGCTTCTCCAACAACGACTTGGTCCTGTCGCCGTAGGGCACGCTGGCACGCACCTCACCATCCACCAGCACGTTGTAGCAGCTGATTTTTCCCCATCCCAAGGGCACCATCGGGGGCTCCCAGGCCACAATGACGCTACGGGCCAACTGCTTGATCAGGGTGATCCTCCGGGGGTAAGGCACAATGTCATCGACCAGATCCTCAGGGTCCAGGGGCCCTGTGCCGTTGCTGCAGGGGCCCAGGGGGTTGCTGGAACCCAGTAGCCCATCCCGAGGGGCCCCTCCATCCACCCCCATCAGGCCAAGGGTGATATGGTCCAGAGAGCCCAGGTCCTCCTCTCCGTCCCCTAGTTGGATGGATGGTTTCTCCTTGTCTTGGACAAACTCCACAAAGTTGGACGGGACCAGCCCTCTCTGGCCGTCCAGCAGCTCACCTGGAGCACACAGAGACAGACAGAGAGAGATGCTTACTTTATTATCAACAAAATATAAACCCACAACCATCTCTCTTCTGCAAATTCCTCTACAAATCCTGTCTCCAAACACGTTATTCCAAACAATTCCATGAAAAAAGACCTTTAGAATGTATAAAGGAATTAATATTTATATGGAAATGTGGTATGTAAAGAAGGGATCAAACGAGTTGAGCTGAATATGGATATTTCTATTGGGAGTAACATGTAGTATCACCCAGGATTTTTTGGCTATGAAGATTTAATTGAGCGATTTTTCAGTCAGACACAGTAACACCTTCCAGGAACCCTGTTCTGTTCTGACACACAGTAGCCTGATGATAGATACCATTCACACACGGCCGTCTCAGGGGGAATCTATGGCACGCTCAAGCCTTTAATGATGCCTGCTGCAAATGTTAACATCAGCTAAAAATAGACCATCTCATCAGTGAAAAAAGAGAAAGGAAAATAATAACGAGAGCCCTCGTGACTCAATGCAAGTGTGATCTGTGTATTGAGCACTATTTTCCCAGGACAACATGACCCTGTGGTGCCTGTCCTCATGGTAGGGACTGTTCTCTCAGATCTGACAGAGAAGAAAGGATAGGGCTATGATGCCATCATCACTTTCTCCAGGAAGTACGGGGGGGTTAAAAACCTATTCCTGCACAGTGGATGGAACAAAGGGTGTGTCTGAAATGGCACCCAATTCACTATAGTGACTTAGTGACCACCAACCTCTTTCTCTCATCAGTACTGTACTTGCTTTTCAAAGAGATCCTGACTGTCCTCTCCCTCTCTATCTCATCATTCCAGTCAGTACAGTAGTGAGGCTGGGAGGCCCTAGCTCTCTGTCTGCAGAGGGATATGTCTGTGATTAATCAGAGCCTTGCTGGATTAGCCGTCGAGCTACATGGCTCAGGCTGCATCTTGACAACAGCTTGGTCTGAGCACCAGTATCCCTGTGGTAAATACAAACCCCTTCCTCCTCCATGCAGCCAGCCAGGCAGGCAGTAGCTAGACTAAATCTAGGCATTCTCACCCACCACCACCAACACCACCGGCCATGGCTGCCAGTGATGACTCACCAGAGCTGCTGATGCAGGCTGAAGTCTGGGCCAGGGATGCTAGGAGGATTAGCGTAGCCATGGATGAAAAAGCCTTCATAAGTCTAATGAGATTAGATATGACGTGGGCCCTGTTGATACTGATGCCAGTGGTGATATGTGTGTGTGGAATGTGTGTAGTAGTACATTTATATTCTAGCCATTTAGCAGATGCTCTTATCCAGAGCGACTTAGTCAGTGCATTCATCTTAAGATAGCTAGGTGAGACACTTATCACAGTTGGAGTAAGTACATTTTTCCTCAACAAAGAAGTTAGCAGCAAAGTCAAAGTAGTAGCCCTGGATTCACTCTCACCTTGGTAGAAACCGTCGTCGTCCATGGTGCCGTACACGTACAGGTACTTCCCAGCCACCAGGGGGAGCTCTGCCTCTGGGTGCTCGTTTGGCCCATCGTAAGGGTTGTAACTACACAACAAGAGAGAGGAGGGGGAGTTCAACATATTGATGTGCTCCACAAGATATACTACAAGATTTCTATGGAGAAAAGAGTGCTTCCGATCTGCAGGTTGATGTACTTGGTGATCTAACTCTGGTCCAGGGTGTAACGTGCGGCTTGCTCACACTGACATAACGCCCTGGACCAGAGCCCTATCTGATCCAGCTGTCCCAGGTGTTGTGTGACAGATTGAACAGTCCCACCTGTAGCGGGCGGTGCAGAGACGGACCGTGCCAGTGTAGCGAGGCTTGGACCGGGGAGCAGGGCTGACCTCATCCTCCATCTGCAGGAACACAGGGGCAGAGGAGCAATCATAGAGTTGCATCTAAATACTTCCACCCTTAACTTCTCTAGGGTAGGGGGCAGCATTTGAAATTTTGGATGAAATGCGTGGCCAAATTAAACTGCCTTCTACTCAGGCCCAGAAGATAGGATATGCATTGGTAGATTTGGATAGAAATCACTCTAAAGTTTCCAAAACTGTTAAAATAGTGTCTGTGAGTATAGCAGAACTGATTTGGCAGGCGAAAACCTGAGAAAAATCCATTCAGGATTTAGGATTTTTTGTTTATTTGTAGTTTTCTATTCAATGCAATTACAGTATCCATTGACATAGGACTCAAATTGCAGTTCCTATGCCTTCCACTAGATGTCAACGGTCTTTAGAAATAGTTTCAGGCTTGTATTCTGAAAAATGAGGGAGTAAGAGCAGTCTGAATGAGTGGACCCTGCTGTGTCACAGAGCTTCTTTATGTGCGCGACCGAGAAAGTGCCTTTCTTGTTAACCTTTTATTTTGACGACGTTATTGTCAGGTTGAAATATTATTGATTATTTAGGCTAAAAACAACCTGAGGATTGATTATGAACATCGTTTGAAATGTTTCTACGAAATTTACAGATATTATTTGGATTTTTTGTCTGCCTGTTGTGACTGCGTTTGAGCCTGTGGATTACTGAAGAAAACACGTGAACAAAATGGTTTTTGGATATAAAGAGACTTTATCGAACAAAGGGAACATTTATTGAATAAACTAATGTCTTCTGAGTGCAACCATATGAAGATCATCAAAGGTAAGTGATTAATTTTATCTCTATTTCTGACTTGTGTAACTTCTACTTGTCTGGTTACTGTTTGTAATGATTTGTCTGCTGAGCTATGTTCTCAAATAATCGTAAGGTATGCTTTCACCGTAAAGCATTTTATAAATCTTACACCGTAGTTGGATTCACAAGAAGTTATTCTTTAAACCTATGTAAAATAGTTGTATATTTTCTGAATTATTATAATGAGTATTTCTGTATTTGAATTTGGCTCTCTGCAATCTCACTGGATGTTGGCCAGGTGGGACGCTAGAGAGGTTAAACTCTCTAGTTCTACTTCTCTGACAGTTGTCACTGGAGAGTCATGTTTCTGTCCGGTGCTAAACCCATAGGTTTTACGCTATAGCTCAGCTGACTGCTGTCATGTGCTATTATACAGCTGTTCCATGAATAGCCCATCTCTTGGTAAGAGCAGAGATAAAGCACCCTCATGCTTTTGCCTTGAGACTTTGTCTCTGAATGGGAAGAGAAGAGAGGCGTTACCCACCTCTGAGGGGGTCGCCCGTTGTGGGCTGCTGGGGCAGCTCGTTGTCACTGTGGTGGGATTGACAGATAGCAGCTCTGGCCTGTCTCTGATCTGTGGCGGGCGGAGGAACTTCGATATCAGCGGAGTGTTTGCCAAGCTCTCATTGCCTGGGAAACATTGATTTCCACACCAAATAAAGAGCATCTGTCATTCCTTCTGCTTTCATTCATGGTACAGCTATTGATTTCCTGTTCAGGGGAGTACACAGCAAACACTCTACAGTATATGGCCAGGACCTGGCTGTGCTCTTTCTGCCTGACGCATCTGCAATGCATTTCCCTGATGCTTAACACTCTCGAACGACACAGCTGACAGGGACCAGGACACAGCCATCACAGAGTTTTCATCGACACACCCCTACACAACACCAAACCTAGGTAATTTCACATTTTAGACAAAAATATACAATTATTGGTGGTTGGATTTGTTTCATCACACCACCAGATTACAACCATACAGTAGCATTTTCACTGCAGTAAAGTGACAGTAGAGGATATCTAGAGCAGTATCTCAGAGCCTTCTAATCTATGGTATCTGCATTGCTGATTCTGCTGTATGTATTCGCTGGCAGATTACAGTATGTGGGGTTAGAATACTAATGTGTTGGCTCTCATTAGCAGATGTCATATATCAACCCTCTGATCAATGAGCTGTGTTATTGATCATGAACATAGCAGCATTTCGCCCATTTCCACAGTGGTCCAGATTTGCCTTGTAGCCTACCGACGAGATGGGCTGAGAGAGAAGCAGGACCTTACTCACACCACCCATTTTAGCTGCCAATTTATCTTCTCTATCTGCCACTCTCCCAACGTCACTCCAGCCGGCTTCTAGTAAAGGTCAATGTTTTGATAACTAGATTAAATTACTGTCTTGTTCCATTTTTAATTAATTAATTACCCATGCATAATGTCTGACAGAGCCTCATCTGGAGCACAAACAAGATTGTGTATATAGACTTTCAGAACCGTCCGCTGGTCTTGATTGATGAGATACACAGTTTGAAACAAATGCCAGATATGATGCATGTACTATGCCTCTCTAAGGCTAGCTCTTTTCTGCTTCATATGTATGTCTTCTGACTGCACAATGCTCTTACAGAGGGCAGGGTTGGGAGCTCTCACCTTTCCCTGCCTTCACTGCCAGTCCGTTGAGGATTTGGGAGAGTTTATTTTCCAGGGAAAGGGGAGTTTTTTGTTTGGAGAAAGAATCAGTGCTGAAGATGTCCGCCTCCAGACGGAAATCTTCCAGGCTCTTGGACAAATGGCCAAACGGTTTAGTCTGTGACCTGCATTTCTGCTCCAGGTCGCGAACCTTGTCCTTCCGTGGACAATGATGTGATATAGAGGGGAGGAGAGAGAGAGACGGAATCAATCAATGGAAGGAATGTTTCTGTGTTCCTAAGTAGCAAATCTTTAGAAGGGGATAGATACACTGTATTACATTTATATTTTAGTCATTTATCAGACGCTCTTATCCAGAGCAACTTACATACATTTTCATACTGGTCCCCCGTAGGAATCAAACCCACAACCCTGGCGTTGCAAGCGCCATGCTCTACCAACTGAGCCACAAGGGATCTATTACAAAGCAATGCATGTTTTATGTTAATAAAATGTACATAATATACCTCTACATGACTATGAGTTCAACTAATCAATGGCTTAAATCCTTATCTGGTGCTGTAGATCGCAAGCCGAAGCAATTACCGCACGGGATCCCAAAAGAGCCATTTCATATCAACAACACTGCCTGCCAAGTAATCAATGTACAGTATATGGAAGAGGCTGTGTAACACTGATACACTTTGATAACCAAAGCCAAGCACTGTGAAGAGGCTTATAAAAGTATGTACATTAAAGACATTATCTAAGCAGCTCCGAGACAATGATTAAAGCCTTGAGTTAACAACCGTTGGGTTTTCTCTGAAAGCTAGAAGGCTCAAACCCCATGGCTTGCTGGGTAAGAGATAAGACAAGCCAGGGTCCTAGCCAAGGGGAAAGTTGGTTTTACCCAGCAATAAAACTAGATGTTTCAGAGTCAGAACACTGGGCTGCAAGATGGGCTGAGATACAATAACTGAGGATGAATGAACAGCCATCGTTTTCAAACGGAAACAAGGAAATCAAATGTGTTTAGATGTTCCAGAACATCTGGAAGGTGTACAAAATGGCACTCTATTCCCTATATAGTGCACTACTACCATACAGTGCACTACCTCTGACCAGAGCCCTAAAGGTCCTGGTCATAAGTAGTGCACTATATAGGGAATAGGGTGCCATTTGGGACACAATTTTGGACTGCAGTACAGAGGAGGCAGAAGAGGATCTATAGTGTGATCCAGTACCAACACAGGCTCTGTTCAACTAATATAATTCAATCTAGTTCAATATTAGCATATGTATGATTACCTAATTACCATAACATATGCACTGATGTGAATTAGAGACCAAGTGATTCCCTGAGACTTTTGAAAGGCTATAGGACGGAAATGACCATGGAGATGATGAACACTGTGTAACTAGATGTTTCAGGGTGGGAAACATAATTATCTGCATTCTGTCCAAATGGTTCTGTTCAGACACAGAAGAAACACATAGAAACACACAATGACATTGAATAAAGATGAAAGAAAACAAACACCCAAATCAAGCTGTTACACCGTATGCAATCAATGCATATGTAATACAGTATTCCATTAAAAATCATGTCAATGAACTAGAAAAGAGAACCATTACAAAACAAGTAGGTTTGACGAGTCCCCTATGGGGAAGATCATGTACAATGAATATTCTAAAAGAAAACACCCCAAATCATAACCAAGACAGTGCTGAAAACTAGAAATTATGGAAATGAACATTATGTCTAGTTCATCTTAGAGCCATCTCCTCTCTAGGTTAACTGAACACGCTGTTGGAGTTCTCTGTGCACAGCGCCAGTTCCTCTGCACTGTAGATATTTCATCATCTGGATGGTTGCCCCCTGAACTCCTGTTGATTTTTCTGTAAAAGAGGTTTCTCCAGAGCCATTAGTGCCGTGGCTGGGATAAAAGCTTCTGATCTTAGCCTGAGCAACGGCAGAGTTCACCGGTCTAACTGAGTCGTAAAAGAAAGAGTTATGGGCAGGTTGAGGTTTTGCGGACCCAACTCTCTGGGTATTCCACGCTCATCAATGCTTAGCTCCCCACTCAACAAAAGCCTCCAAAAGCAATGCAAATACAGTATAGAGTATCACCTGGGATTATCAGGCTTACCTCAAAACTCTAGCTTTTCATGAAAGGCAATACGGATTTGGTGGATTTAAAACAAGGTATTTTTCTTATGCATCAATGTGTCTTGAATACACAAACAAAACCACATGTATCAGTCAATTGACAACCATTTTGAAAACAGCCACAGAAGCCATCCTCACCTTGCCCACTGGACCTCCATGTCCACTTACCTCTAACAGGTGGACCGCTCCCTCATGCTCTCTCTCAGCTTCAACCTGAGCCTGGAGAACACAAACACAGTTATATAGGACCTGCAGGTGACACAGTGAGCACTGCACATTCTTTCTCTGTCAGTAATACATCAAGCATACACTTGGCACAGCTCTTGGTACACTGCAGACATAGAAGAGACAGTCTGAGTTGAACAACAACTCAAGAGGAACTGTCAGCGCAAGAGCAGACACATGCAGAACCCTCGGTGTTGTCAGCTCTGCACAGCATGAGCAGGAGAAATAGTCTTAAAGAGACAAGTTCACAGTAGAAAGGCAATGAATGCCTCACAGCTGTGGGGTATCTGAGGACAGGGGAGACTAGGCGAAATGGAAAGGGTGCTATGACTTCCAATTTAAAAACCTGCAACTAAGGTGCATCGGAAAAGCCTCATAATATCAAGCTGTTTCATCCAGATTGGCTTTGATATCCAGAAGGACGAAATGCTGTTCTGCTCAAGTGATATATCATCTGTGCGATTGGTAATTAAATGGAATCACAGCGCAATAGATTAGCTAAAGGACAAAACAGACATAAGACGAGGCCTCAAATGAGCACGCTGAGGCAGATGCATACAAACTTGCAGATTGAAACGCAGATAGGCGTGCACACCGACAAACACACACCAATACTCAAAAGCAAACATCCTCATTCAACTCCCAATAACACACACACACGCAAACACAATCACACATGCATTCCCTCTCCGTCTCCCTAAAGTGTAGTGCTTGGTTAACTTTAGGCAGTGTCTCTGGGGAGTCTGATCTGCGCTGTGCTTGCGGTCTGCACTAATTGCTATGTCTGTCATGGCTCCTCTCTAAACAGAACACACAGGGATTCACACAGCTCTCTAGGAGCTCAGATTACTGCTGCCAATGCAGACAGACACACAATCACAGGAGACTACTGATTATATGGCCCCTTTTACAATCCCATCATATTACATATCCACAGTCTGAGTTGAAAAACAACTCAAGAGGATCTGTCAGTGCGAGAGCAGACACATGCAGAACGCTCACTATGGTAGAATGTTGTTGTTTTTTATGAGTCATGAGTTACAGTGTTTGAGGGAACATTGCATAGTAGTTGCACAATACTAGTCTCTCTAATAAATGCACACATACTTGACCACTGTTATCATGATGCATTGTCTTTAGTGACCACTGTGGTGAGGGTTGGAGTCTACGGCAGAGGCGAGGTGGGGTGTTATGGGCTTACCTTATGCAGAAGGTGAATCTTCTGCTGCTTGGTGGTGAGGGCAGCCAGGGCCTGCTCATGCTCTTCATCCAACTGCTGCCTCCTCTCAGCAGCCTCTCGCATATGCTGGGGAGACCAGGACACAAAAACAACACAGTCAATACATGTTCATATGCTGGGGAGACCAGGACACAAAAACAACACAGTCAATACATGTTCATATGCTGGGGAGACCAGGACACAAAAACAACACAGTCAATACATGTTCATATGCTGGGGAGACCAGGACACAAAAACAACACAGTCAATACATGTTCATATGCTGGGGAGACCAGGACACAAAAACAACACAGTCAATACATGTTCATATGCTGGGGAGACCAGGACACAAAAACAACACAGTCAATACATGTTCATATGCTGGGGAGACCAGGACACAAAAACAACACAGTCAATACATGTTCATATGCTGGGGAGACCAGGACACAAACAACACAGTCAATACATGTTTATATGCTGGGGAGACCAGGACACAAACAACACAGTCAATACATGTTTATATGCTGGGGAGACCAGGTCACAAAAACAACACAGTCAATACATGTTCATATGCTGGGGAGACCAGGATACAAACAACACAGTCAATACATGTTCATATGCTGGGGAGACCAGATCCCAGACAACACAGTCAATACATGTTGATATGCTGGGGAGACCAGGTCACAACATGGTCAATACACGGTCATAGTGCGGTAACTATGTCTTGAATGGTTACAACACAGTCCAAACACTTTTACAGCACCCATAATAACAGATGAATACATAAAAAGTCAAAGCAACAAGAATGCTGTCGTTTTCCATTCAAAGGGTATGAAGTTTGTCTACCTCTATTGACGCCATATCAAGTCCGACTCACTGATTCTTGTGATCAATCGCATACACTGAGTGTACACAATATTAGGAACACCTGCGCCAGGCGCACCAGTTTGAGTCTGCCAAGAACTGCAATGCTGCTGGGTTTTTCACGCTCAACAGATTCCTGTATGTATCAAGAATGCTCCACCACCACCCAAAGGACATCCAGCCAACTTGAAACAACTGTGGGAAGCATTGGAGTCCACATGGGCCAGCATCCCTGTGGAATGCTTTCGACAATTTGTAGAGTCCATGCCCCAATGAATTGAGCATGTTCTGAGGGCTAAAGCGGGTGCAACTCAATATTAGGAAACTGTTCCTAACATTTTGTACACTCAGTGTATAGTCACCCACTCCCAAATGAGTAATTATGACTGTATCTCCAGAGTTAAGAGCAGCTGCCACCGGTAGGACTTGGAGTTAAGGACATAAGATGTTTCTTGGAGCTTAAAAACATAAAGCAGCTTATAAACTCTGACATTCATCTTTTTCTCTCTGGGAGAAGGAAAGCTTCTTTCTCCCCAGAGATGCTCAGAGGTGTCCTGAGCAGGCACTGCTTTGCATAATCACAGAGGAGTCTTAAGCTCTGCTGGAGACCCAGGAGACTCCAGTGACCGAGGGACTGTCACTAGGCTCACTCTGTCAGATGTGGTTGTGGTCATTCAAGAGCTCCAAAATGAACTGGCCCGATAGACCTCTGGCTCTCATACACAGGGATCAGACGCTAGCCCACAGCTAACTGATTCTTATAATCGTCGTCATCGGTATCGTTATCGCCATCGTCATCGTCATCATCCTCATCCACAGCAACAAAGATGCAACTTCTCAGTTTAAGACTCCACTTATTCAGATTAGCCAACTTTATGGCAATATTATGTCAGTGAATATCTCTCTCTGAAATTCTGAGGTATAGCACAATCTTGGTAACATGGTTATGCAATGGTGAAAAAGTACAAACTATTATCCCTGAAACATTGAGCACACTGGAAACGAAGGAGAGTGCTCCACTTCAGGAAATCTCTCACTCATATTTTTTTCCTTCTCCCTTTTCAGCCTTTCTCTGCTTTCTCCATCCTCATCTCTCTCCATAATATTCTCCAACATGCAATCTCCACATCCGTCCAAATCAATAGGCAATGAGAAAGTAACACACACTTCTTTTATTTTTTAGGAGCAGGAGTCAATTTCCTCAGATGGGTACATTTTTCTCTCAAATATAGCCTTACAAACAGACAATCAATATTGCATGGAGGGAAGCAGTGATTTGCAATGAGAGTATATTTCACACTGCTATGAGACTGCTGCTGATTGCTATTGGCATACAAGAGTCTAATGAAAAAGAGTTTCTTGCAACACAAATGACAAAACTCACACACTTTTATTGGGAAGTAAGATGTATTCTATAACTCATAGGATAGACTTTGTAGATATATGCAATATTTCAGAAAATATTGATCTAGTGATCTAGCTTCACCTTAACCTAACCCAATCAGATTGCAAAGGTCTTATAGTACACTATCTCTGACATTTAATTCATATCTCATGATTGGCTGACAGAGCTTACTGTTGAGTTGAAAAAAACAGTAGCAGTGAATGTAGGAGAGCTAGGACTGATGGAAGGATGGACGGACGGATGGATTCTCACCTTGAGGACCTGCTCGAGGTTCTCCAGTTTGCCTTGGAGCCGTTTCCTCTCCTGTTGGGCTAAGTCTCTCTCCTAACTCACAGAACTGTAGGTGTGTCCGAGCTGCTCATAGTCTGACCTTACCTAGAGAAAAATAAAATAAAGACAGAAATCAAGTAAGGGCAAGAGTGAGTCAGGGTGAAGGAATATACACTCCAGGGGCAAAAGTATGTGGACACCCCTTCAAATTAGTGGATTCAGCTATTTAAGATTGAGCACACAGCCATGAAATCTCCTTAGGAAAAAATTGGCAGTAGAATGGCCCGTACTGAAGCGCTCAGTGACGATCATCTTGGCACCGTCATAGAATGCCACCTTTCTAACAAGTCGGTTCATAAGATTTCTGCCCCTCAACTGTAAGTGCTGTTATTGTGATGCTGAAATGTCTAGGAGCAACAACGGCTCATAAACATCGTATGACCTTGGTTGCAACACTCACTACCGAGTTGCAAACTGCCTCTGGAAGCAACTTCAGCACAGGAACTGTTCGTCAAGAGCTTCATGAAATGGGTTTGCATGGCTGTGCAGCCGTGCACACAAGCCTAAGATCACCATGTGCAATGCCAAGCGTCGGCTGGAGTGGTGTAAATCTCGCTGCCATAGGACTCTGGAGCAGTGGAAACGCATTCTTTGGAGTGATGAATCACACTTCACCAGCTGGCAGTCCGATGGACATATCTGGGTTTGGTGGATGCCAGGAGAACACTACCAGCCCTAATGCTTAGTGGCAACTGTAAAGTTTGGTGGAATAGGAATAATGGTCTGGAGCTGTTTTTCATGGTTCAGGCTTCTTGGATCCAGTGAAGGGAAATATCAACACTACAGCATACAATGACATTCTAAATGTAATTAACATGTTAGATATTACTGCACTGTCAGAACTAGAAGAACAAACATTTTGCTACACGCATTAACATCTGCTAAGCATGTGTTTCTGACAAGTAAAATTTGATTTGATTTAGATGATTCTGTACTTCCGACTTTGTGGCTCTTGCAGGGCTCATTGCAGGCCAGTCAAGTTCCTTTCCTGTTTCAGCACGACAATGCCCCTGTGCACAACACGAGGTCCATACAGAAAGGGTTTGTCAAGATTGCTGTGGAATAACTTGACCGGCCTGCACAGAGCCCTGACCTCAACCCCATTGAACACCTTTGGGATGAATTTTAACACCGACTGCGAACCGGGCCTAATCGCCCAACATCAGTGCCCGACCTCACTAATGCTCTTCCGGCTGAATGGAATCAAGCCCCGCAGCAATGTTCCAACATCTAGCGGAACGCCTTCCCAGAAGAGTGGAGACTGTTATAGCAGCAAAGGTGTGACCAACTCCATATTAATGAACAAGATGCTGGAATGAGATGTTCGACAAGCAGGTGTCCACATACTTTTGGCCATGTAGTGTATATGGAGTGAGTGAGAAGAGAAAAAAGTTATTTTGTTCTTCCATCAATTTACCTGTCCTTTTTCATTTACAGTGCCTTCAGAGAGTATTCAGACACCTTGACTTTTCCACATCTTGTTAAATTACAGCTTTATTCTGAAATTGATTGAATAAAAAAAACTCTAAAATTTAAAAAAAAAAAGCAATCTACACACAATACCCCATAATGACAAAGATAAAAATGTTTTTAGAAATGTTTGCAAATGTATTTAAAATAAAAAACAGAAATATCTTACTTACGTAGTAGGTATTCAGACCCTTTGCTATGAGACTTGAAATTGAGCTCAGATGCATTTTGTTTCCATTGTTCATCCTTGAGATGTTTCTACAACTAAATTGGAGTCCACCTGTGGTAAATTCAATTGATTGGACATTATTTGGAAAGGCACACACCTGTCTGTATAAGGTCGAGGCACAGATCTGGGGAAGGGTACCAAAACATTTCTACAGAATTGAAGGTCCCCAAGAGCACAGTGGCCTCCATCAATCTTAATTTCTTAATATTTGGGGTGGCAGGTAGCCTAGTGGTTAGAGCTTTGGACTAGTAACTGAAAGGTTGCAAGATCAAATCCCTGAGCTGACAAGATAAACATCTGTTGTTCTGCCCCTGAACAAGGCAGTTAACCTACTGTTCCTAGGCTGTCATTGAAAATAGGAATTTGTTCTTAACTGACTTGCCTAGCTAAATAAAGGTTAAAAAAAATGGAAGAAGATGGGAACCACCAAGACTCTTCCTAGAGCTGGCCACCAAACCAAACTCAGCAATTGAGGGACAAGGGCCTTGGTCAGGGAGGTGACCAAGAACCTAATAGTCACTCTGATAGAGCTCCAGAGTTCCTCTGTGGAGATGGGAGAACCTTCCAGAAGGACAACCATCTCTGCAGCCATTTCTTTATGGTAGAGTGTCCAGACGGAAGCCAATCCTTAGTAAAATGGCAAATTACCTTCCGCTTGTAGTTTTCCTAAAGACTCACAGACCATGAGAAGCAAGATTGAACTCTTTGGCCTGAATGCCAAGAGTCACGTCTGGAGCAAACATGGCACCATCCCTACGGGGAAGCATGGTGGTGGCAGCATCATGCTGTGGGGATGTTTTTTAGCGGCAGGGACTGGGAGAGGCAAAGATGAACGGTGCAAAGTACAGAGAGATCCTTGATGAAAACTTGCTCCAGAGTGCTCAGGAACTCAGACTGGGGCGAAGGTTCACCTTCCAACAGGACAATGACCCTAAGCACACAGCCAATACAACGCTGGAGTGGCTTCGGGACAAGTGTCTGAATGCCCTTGAGTGGCCCAGTCTGAGCCTGAACTTGAACCCAATCGAACATCTCTGGAGAGACCTGATAATACCTGTGCAGCAACACTCATCATCCAACCTGACAGAGCTTGAGAGGATCTGTAGAGAAGAATGGAAAAATCCATATAGACCAAGCTTGTAGCGTCATACCCAAGAAGCCTCGAGGCTGTAATCGCTGCCAAAGGTGCTTCAACAAAGTACTGAGTAAAGGGTCTGAATACTTATGTAAATGTTATATTTCCCAGGTGGGGGGGGGGGTGTAGAGTCTAAACTGCTGTGAAATTAGTCAGCATAGCGATGATACAAGGAAGCTGCTGACTCAAGCTCATGGCCCCATTTCATCATCAATCAGAAAGCCTTGAAGGAAGGTGACTTAAGTTGGGTTCTCTCGAGTTCGGCTGCATCTGAACAGAACCATTTCTTAGCCACCCACCAACCGCTTAAGTCTCTAATTAATTAATATAATTGGATCAGCTCGTTCAAGGTAACTTGTGGACCCCATGAAATCGTACCGCACCAGTTATTCACAATGTTGTACTTGTTTTCTTAAACAAATTATTTCAGCCATACCCTCAAATGAAATAATCCATGATAATTTTGGGTTGTGGGTAAAGATTGCAACAAGATCCTCTGTTCTGATATGAAATTGAATCTATTATATATCTCCCCATAATTCCAGTATTCTGACAACTGTACCTAGATGTGATACAATCCTTTCTCTACACAGGGGTCAGTGAATGTTCATCTGGGGTTCATGAGGGGATCGACCATGAAGAGAAAATGATAACGACAAACACCCGACTGATTGGCTTAAATCACCCACAGCAACGAGTCCCTCGCCTTCCCTCCCATCAACCAGACAGCCCTGGCACATTCCTCTCAGCACTCATTCACTCATATGCCCCCCCCCCCGCCCTCTCTGATATTGGAAGGTCGCTCTGCTCGCATCTCCCATCGATCTTACGTCATCTGCTTTGAGAAATCGCCCCTCTGATGCGAGGGATAGACAGAGGCGCCTTTCTGTCTCCCATGTTATTTACTAAGTCTCCACAATCTCATTCACACCCAGAAGGTGAGAGGCGAGCACCTCGGCTAGCGCCCGGCGCTACGCTAACTCTTCCTTTCATCACTGACTCTGATGCTAATGCTAACCATGTCCTCTCAGGTAGTAGCGTCAAACCCAGGCTCAGGTACCTGGGCACCGCACTACTCTGCCCCCCCTCTCTTTCATTTCAAAGTCTGACAGATGGCTCCTTTCTGTTGGCCGTGGCATGCGGGCGGAAACGTGAGGAGCCGGATAGGGGATTAGGATGGAGCAAAGTGCCAAGCTGTTTTGTTCTCTGGACACGTGTCAAAGCTGGCCCCGTGAAAGTGACACCATTAGCGCTTGCCGACCACCCCCCCCCGCCACAGACAGTCACTCACTCACACTCCCAGTCTGTGTGTGTGTTTGAGTGTGTGTGCGTGCGTCCGTCTGCGTCTGTGGGGCCTGCTGGATAGGGTTGAGATAGATTCACACGCACAGAGGCTGGGAAGTGATGCTGTGATGTTTGTGTCATTTTGGTGTCTTGGTTTTGTTTCCCAGATAACAGTGTTTAGAGAGTAGTAAAGCCTTTAGTGTGGGCATTGACATTATGACTGGCCTATGTGCTATGAGCATGGCCTCTCCACCTCCATTGGGAACGCACTTCAACTCCAAAACTCTACAACGTCCATATAGTAGCCTGTCTGTTATCACTGTCTAGCACATTCTGTTACAGCTAACAAATGTCCCAGCATCCATGATACATAATACACTCCTCATCTAATGTATACAATTCCACTTAACCACAACAAGCATCATCTCCTTATGGAGACAGAGTGAAATTGTGCAAGGGGCTTTCAGTGGATATCGATCTATCAGAGATGGATCACAGATTCCATTAGTTAGTGTAATGTAGAGCCTCCTCTGTGAGAGACACCCCTGGGGCTCTGCTAGGCCAATATGATATCTGCCCATTGATCAAGTGATATAAGCACAGTACTGGGCTGAGCTATATGATGAGGTTGAGGCTAGGTCCCAAATGGTACCCTATTCTCTATACAGTAGTACACTGTGTAGGGAATAGGGTGCAATTTGTGATTCAGCCTGAGTCTTTTACCTACCTGGTCATATTTGGATGCCTTCAGGCTGTTGCTGGACAACTCAAGGATCAGGCGATTTTTCTCCTGCAACACATCCAAAGGCTGAGTCTTCTGTGGAGGGAAAGAGAGGAAGGGGGCAGAATAGATGCAGGAGAAAGACACAGAGAGAGAGAGAGAGAGAGAGAGACAGAGAGACAGATAGATGGACAGAAAGAGGGGGGAATAGATAATTAGTCTCAATGTGACAGTACATTGAATGGTGATATCGGTGCATTATAATAGTGTGTACAGGACAGCAATAGGCTGCAAAGAGCTACAATGCACGTTGTACAGTAACTCCACCTGCAAATGTGTAGTTAAACAACAGAGAGACATTCATCGCAGGTTGTCGTACCTTGTGTGGGCCGAAGTGGTTCACCAGCACACAAAACCCCTCCGTTATCCACAACTGTGGTTCTCAATCCTGGTCCTGGAGACCCAAGGGGGTGCACATTATTGTTTTGGTCCTAGCACTACACCGCTGACAAGAAAGCAGGCTTTGATGGTTTGAATCAGTTGTGTAGAGCTAGGGCAAAAACTAAAATGTGTCACCGGGACCAGGATTGAGAACCACTGATCCAGAAGGCAGAATACACAGCTGCACGTTGCCACCCTCTATTTAGTGAGGCCAACACCATTAACAGTGACGCCTTGAGATCTCCAATGATCCAGGAGATTAATCAGCATATGATAGTGTAGTCAACCTCATGCTGATGATCAACTCTGCTCAATATGTGCATCCCAAATGCCTCTATGGCCCTGGTCAAAATTAGTGCACTACGTTGGGAATGGGGTGCCATTTGTCACAAAGGAGTTGAGAGGCGGTCTTCCCTCTGACAGATCTGGGGAGGATAATGCCAAATCTCACAGAGTGGAGGTGTGAAGTGATTCCTGCTTTAATACAATTATGTAACAGGCTTAAGTCCTGAACAGAGATACAGCGAGAGAGAGGAGAGAGAGAGAGAGAGAGAGAGGGGAAGACAGAGAGAGAGAGAGAGACAGAGTGAGAGAGAGACGAAGAGACAGAGAGTGCCGTAAGGGTGGATGCCAGCTCTAGACCCAGGGTGGATGGAGGATTTGTGGGGAGGGTAAAGCCTCATCAGGCTCCCTATCATCAAATTGTCTGCACATATGGAGGGACTCAATAAACAATAGACTGCCAATGTGAGTGCGTAAGCGTGTGCGTGCGCCAGAGTGTATGTGTAGATGTTAAGGTGACAGCACAGAGCGGTGTGTATGGGGGGGTGCATTCCTAATCTGATTGTGTAACACATTCTCCCCATCCCTTCCTCTCTCCCTACATTGTAATCTACTGTACTGTACCACCCACTGGCTGTGGAGACACCTCTCCTACGTGGCTAATCCTGATGTTAGTGCACTTCAGGTGCCAGATCCACTTTGTGCCTCAGCCCTGAGAGGACTGAACACGTCCTCTGTGTCAACACCACTGTTTGTCACACACAGACAGAATTGAGGGGGGAGAGACTAGAGAAGAGAGTGAGGGGGGGGTGATAGAAATATATATACAATATATATACAGTTGAAGTCGGAAGTTAACATACACTTAGGTTGGAGTCATTAAAACTTGTTTGGGATAGGGTCTAGTTTCCTGTTACTCAGGACCAGAAGCCAGGATATGCATATAATTGGTAGCATTGGACAGGAAACACTTTGAAGCTTCTAAAACGGTTAAACTAATATCTGAGACTATAACAGAATTGATATGGCAGGCGAAAATCGGAAGAAAAACCAGACATAATTTTTTTTTTTAGGTCCCAGGCTCTCTCTTCTTATGTAATTCCGTCTCCCAAATTGCAATTCCGATGGCTTCCACTAGATGTCAACAGTATTTATTCAAGTTTTCAGGCTTGTTTTTTGAAAAGTGTTGTAGCTGGGACCCTTAGGATTGCAAACAGAGGAAGATCTTCAAAAGAAAGTGATTTATTTAATCGCTATTTTTGATTTTATGAAGCCTGTGCTGGTTGAAAAATATGTTGATTTGTGGCGCCGTCCTCAAACAATCGCATGGTATGCTTTCGCCGTAAAGCCTATTGTAAATCGGACAACGCAGTTAGATTAACATGAATTTAAGATTTTAAATGATATACGATACTTGTATGTTCATAAATGTTTAATGTTACGATAATTTATTTGAATTGTGCTCCCTCCAATTTCAATGGAAATCTTATCCCTAAGATGATTAAAACTCGTTTTTCAACCACTCCACAAATTTCTCAAACTATAGTTTTTGCAAGTCGGTTAAGGACATCTACTTTGTGCATGACAAGTAATTTTTCCATCAATTGTTTATGTTGTGGCTTTAGAAACTTCTGATAGGCTAATTGACATTATTTGATTCAATTGGAGGTGTACCTGTGGATGTATTATTTCAAGGCCTACCTTCAAACTCAGTGCCTCTTTGCTTGACATCATGGAAAAATCAAAAGAAATCAGCCAAGACCTCAGAAAATAATTGTGGACCTCAGCAAGTCTGGTTCATCCTTGGGAGCAATTTCCAAATGCCTGAAGGTACCACGTTCATCTGTACAAACAATAGTACACAAGTATAAACACTATGGGACCACGCAGCTGTCACACCACTCAGGAAGGAGACACGTTCTGTCTCCTAGAGATGAATGTACTTTGGCGCGAAAAGTGCAAATCAATCCCACAACAACAGCAAAAGACCTTGTGAAGATGCTGGGAAAACAGGTACAAAAGTATCTATATCCACAGTAAAAATAGTCCTATATCGACATAACTTGAAAGGTGTTATGGGATTTTTTTATCAATAATGACTAAATGAGGAATACTGCACTATAACTGGCAAGAATTCTACCCTGTCTTTCTTGTAGTATTAAATAATGTTTGTTCATTAGGAAGGGGTTATATGGCATGTACCTAGGAAGAAAGGAATGTATGTGGAGATAAGAGAGGACAGGGAGAGCTCCTCCAGAGTTATAGTGTCTGGGGGAGCCTGGAACTGTCAGCTGAGGGGTTATAAACTGTGGTTAGACTCATGAGAAAATCCATGTTGGTGTGTATGTCTGTCCGTAGTTTAGGATGGCATAAGAAGGAATGTATTTGTGAAAACTTGAGAGCTCTCGCAAATAAACTGGGATCTGATCAATTGTGAGCTGGGAATTCTGTCTGTTTTATTTAAGACCAGAACTTTACACCCTCTGGGTATCAGACAGATAAATATAATTGGAATTTATGAACACTGATTCAATAATTACTTGACAAAGGTCACTCAGCAGGGAAGAAGCCACTGCTCCAAAACCGCCATAAAACATCCAGACTACGGTTTGCAACAGCACATGGGGACAAAGATCGTACTTTTTGGAGAAATGTCCTCTGGTCTGATGAAACAAAAATAGAACTGCTTGGCCAAAATGACCATCGTTATCTTTGGAGGGAAAAGGGGGAGGCTTGCAAGCCAAAGAACACCATCCCAACGGTGAAGCACGGGGGTGGCAGCATCATGTTGTGGGGGTGCTTTGCTTCAGGAGGGACGGGTGCATTTCACAAAATAGATTGATTCATGAGGTAGGAAAATTATGTGTATATATTAAAGCAACACCTCAAGACATCAGTCAGGAAGTTAAAGCTTGGTTGCAAATGGGTCTTCCAAATGGACAATGACCCCAAGCATACTTCCAAAGTTGTGGCAAAATGGCTTAAGGACAGCAATGTCAAGGTATTGTAGTGGCCATCACAAAGCCCTGACCTCAATCCTATTGAAAATCTATGGGCAGAACTAAAAATGCGTGTGCAAGCAAGGAGGCCTACGAACCTGACTCAGTTACACCAGCTCTGTCAGGAGGAATGGGCCGAAATTCACCCAATTTATTGTGGGAATCTTGTGGAATGCTACCCGAAACGTTTGACCCAAGTAAAACAATTTAAAGACAACGCTAATTGAGTGTATGTAAACTTCTGACCCACTGGGAATGTGATGAAATAAAAAAAAGAAAAACTGAAATAATTCATTCTCTCTACTATTATTCTGGCATTTCACAGTCTTTAAAATCAAGTGGTGATCCTAACTGACCAAAGACAGGGAATTTTTACTAGGAAAAACTGAGTCTAAATGTATTTGGCTAAGATGTATGTAAACATCTGACTTCAACTGTGTATAATATATATATATATATATATATATATATATATATATATATATATATATATAGAGAGAGAGATGAGAGACTGGAGAGTGACATCTCCTCCTCTACCTGAGAGTCAACTATTCACATTGGTCCTGGCCTAGGACAGTGACATCTCTCTCCCTCTAGCCTGAGGAGTTGAGTCAAACTATTCACATTGGTCATTCTATGGATACTTCAAACTTGCTGTGAAATTCCAAAAATAGAACGCTGACAAAATGCTGTAAAACTCACCCCACAAAGGGTTAACAAATTAAGACACATATGGTTACAAAAATCTGCAAGTGGAACTGAAAAGCATAGATTTTCAGTAAGGACCGGTGCTCAGCTGTAGAGATATACAACACTGAAATCCATATTTGCGTCCCAGCCTGCCTGGTCGAGGGTGGACAGACCAGGAGAGAGAGAGCCCTCAACACTTCCAGTGACTCATTGACACTGACAGCTCTGGCCTATTTCCTACATCATCATCCCAACCTCTGTTCTCCCTCTCTCCCCCACTCTCTCTCACGCTCTCTGTGCTTTTCACCAGGTGGTTGCTTCGACAGCTCTTCCCCTTACCTACAGCCACACAATGCAGAGAGAGTATTGACAATTAAAGCATTTAATTGTCCCTTTCAGCCTTTCAGGGTAACATCACTGCTTTGACTAGGCATCATTATTTCAACGCCAAACCCACCACTGGTGTGCGTGGCCAAAGAGATATATATGTCATCCAACAAATATAAGCGCCTGGAGTTTTCTTAACTGCATTGGCACTTGGATTGGAACCAGCGCTATGGTTAGATAACATGAAAATAGTGCTCTTTGGCCACACAGACCAATGGGTTGGTTTGCTGTCGAAATAAGGATTCATACAGTGCATTCGGAAAGTATTAAGACCCCTTCCCTTTTTCCACATTTTGTTACGCTAGAGCCTTATTCTAAAATATATTAAATAAAACATTTTCCTACAGTGTTTCTTCCTTTAGAAGTTTAAAGCTTATGCCGCAACCATTTGCGTGGATGGTGGCAGATTGTTTAAAATTACATAATTCTGTCATTGCACTACACTATCACAAGGGGGAGTTAGAACACTGATCTATCGGTAGTCTAAACTGTGGCACAAATTTACTATCTTTTCGTAAATTAATGGAGGTGTTTTCAGTCTAAGAGTCTCTCTTCTTTGGTACTAGAGTCCTGCATCAGGCAAAAGAAGAGTGGAGAGAGAACTTTGGTAAATTCAATGGCCAATTTTACACTTGACATGCGGACTGCCGATTTTCGGAAAATAGGCACGGTGGGCTTTTAGTTTTTCTCCCTCTAATAACAGAAATAAATTATTCTAAATAACATGTTGCCTTTATTTACCACAGTGTGAAAGTGTGATAGCCCCTCTATATGAAGTGAGTTTCTGAAACACAGAGTCCTTCTTTGCTGATGTGAAGAAGAAAAGGAATGAAAGCGAGTCCAGCGAGGATTTTGCAGCATAAAGCTGAGTGACTCACTCATTCTTGGAATTGGATCTATCACGTTTCAGGAGAAGAACCAGATGCAGAGAGTGTCAAAGTAACAAATGTGTATTACTAGAACAGAGGGCAGGCAAAACGACAGGTCTAGGGCAGGCAGAGGTCAGTAATCCATATCAGAGTCCATAAGGTACAGAACAGCAGGCAGTCTCGGGGTCAGGGAAGGCAGATGCCAATAATCCAGGGTGGTGTGACAAGGTACAGAACGACAGGCAGGTTTAGGGTCAAGGCAGGCAGAATGGTCAAAACCAGGAAAACTAGAAAACAGGAACTAGAAAAGACGTGAGCAAGGGGAAAACCACAGGTAGGCTTGACAAACAAAACGAACTGGCAACAGACAAATAGAGAACTCAGGTATAAATACACTGGGGAAAATGGGGACAATGGGCGACACCTGGAGGAGGGTGGAGACAAGCACAAAGACAGGTGAAACAGATCAGGGTGTGACAGGATCAAAATAAATAAGTACCCACTTTCTGAATGTCTTTAACCATTTTGGGATGGGGCAGCATTTTCACTTTTGGATGAATAGCATGCCCAGAGTGAACTACCTCCTACTCTGTCCCAGATGCTAATATATGCATATTATTATTAGTATTGGATAGAAAACACTCTGACGTTTCTAAAACTGTTGAATGATGTCTGTGAGTATAACAAAACTTATATGGCATGCGAAAACCTGAGAAAAATCCAACCGACAGAGTTACTTCTCGGTCCAGTGCTTTTCTGAAGACATAGGAATTCTCCGGTTGGAACATTATTGATGTTTTATGTTTAAAAACATCCTAAAGATTGATTCCATACATCGTTTGGCATGTTTCTAAAGGACTGTAACGGAACTTTTCGAGTTTTTGTCTGGACGAAATGCTCGCGCCTCATGAAGATGGATTACTGGGCTGAACATGCTAACAACAAGTGGCTATTTGGACATAAATGATGGAACTTTATGGAACAAATCTGTCACTTATTGTCAACCTGGGATTCCTGGGAGTGCCTTCTGATGAAGATCATCAAAGGTAAGTTAATATTTATGGTGTTATTTCTAACTTTGTTGATTCCAAAATGGCGGATGTTCTTCTGGCTGTTTTGGGCTCTGAGCGCCGTTCTCAGATTATGTTTTTTCCGTAAAGTTTTTTTGAAATCTGACACAGCGGTTGCATTTAGGAGAAGTCTATCTTTAATTCTGTGAATAACACTTGTATCTTTTATCAATGTTTATTATTTAGTATAGTAGTATTAGTAGTATTTAGTATTAGTATTTTTGCAAAATCACCGGATGTTTTGGAATCAAAACATTACTGCACGTAAGGCGCCAATGTAAACTGAGATTTTGGGATATAAATATGCACATTATCGAACAAAACATACATGTATTTTGTAACATGATGTCCTATGAGTGTCATCTGATGAAGATCATCAAAGGTTAGTGATTTGTTTGATCTATATTTCTGCTTTTTGTGACTTGGCTGGAAAAATGGCTGTGTGTTTTTTCGACTTGGCTATGATCTAATCTAATCATATGTTGTGCTTTAGCTGTAAAACATTTTTGAAATTGGACACGATGGGTAGATTAACACGATGTTTCTTTCATTTTTTGAATTGGACTTGTTAATGTGTGAAAGTTACATATTTGTAAAAAGTATTTTTGAATTTCGCGCACTGCCTTTTCAGCAGAATGTTGTTGAGGTGTTCATCTAGCGAAACCCCTGCACCAGAAAGGTTTATAAAGAAATGTTTGGACTGTTTTGACTAAATTAATCTGCTCATATTGTTTGTGCTCAATTATTTGTGACATTGTGGTCACAGTGAATAATGTAAATTAAGAAAATCTAATAAATCCTATTCATAATGAATTATAAGATGTGTGTTGCAAGCTTTTAATTTTTCATATTTTTTTTGTAAGAATTCATTTGATATTTTTAGACAATACAAAACATACACATAGAAACAACAACTATATCACACCTGTCCAGAACAACCTGCTGACACCCATATCTCCAGCGCCTGCTCTCTGCCACATTGCCTCAAACTGCACCATTTTAAAGGCTGACATTGGACTATTTTAATACTTCTGATAGCCATATATCTAACTCCACCCATAACATTTGTACTTTTTAACATTCCCAGAAGGCGTGGATTATTGTAACCTAATGAAAAATCGAATTTAACCCTTATGTAATCTTAACATTCTGTATTCTCCCCTTGCCCCAAGGGTAAAAAATTACCCATTTTCAAGCAGCTAAATTGAATTTTAAACCCCAAATCTATTTTGCATGAAGAAACTTCATCAAACTTTGTAAAGATGTGGGTTTACCCTCTTCACAATGCAGAAAGACTGCATTTAATCAGTGGACACCACTCGTTTTTATTACAGCACACCTGTCATTATTGTTTTCTTTACTATTATTATTATTATTATTGCTGAAGGTACTACATCGGTGTAAACATAATTTTTTTAGCAAGAGATAGCACTTGTATAGCCTAAGAAAGTAGCAGAAATATGCAGAAAGTAGTTTTGAATGCATTTTATTGAAGGGAAACTATATGTCTTTAACATTTTGGCAACATAGTGATATATTCTTACATACTGTACAACGAGGAATTCAACTAGTCTTCTCCCATTTTTTTAAACCACTGCCCCTACCCACAAGGTCTATAAATAACAACAATAAATAAGAATAACATAAGATAACAGATATTTAAAAAAACGTGAAGAACATAAATCAATCAACTCTAATTAGCACATGTAGGACAATATGCAAGTGTGTGTGCATGACTTTGAAGATGTATTTCTCATATGTGAAGCACATAGTATTTGATTTACAGTCCTTCTTTGGGGGGCAGAATTGCCATCACCTCATCTTGCCTGCCCCAGCTGCAGCCTCAGGTGGATCAGGACAAGATTCAGCCCCCTGTACAGCTTTCACAATCGCTGCAGAGGCTGCTGTGCGGGGGAGGCGCTCCCTTCTTTGAATGTGTGGGGTTACAAGTGCCTTTCCCAGCTGCTCCAGGAACACCCTCCTCTTGTTCCGCTTATCAGGCATTCAGGTAGGGTTGATCTTGTTCCATATCATGAAGGCATTGTATGAGGACACATCAATGATGTTATGGAAGATGACCAGGGGCCAGCGGGCACTAATCCTCCTGTAGCTGTAAGTTCCAATCACCTTGTCCAGGTTGTCCATGCCTCCTTTGTTGTGGTTGTAGTCCAGGATGATGGCTGGTTTCCTGTCCTCACTATCACTGGTCTCAGCCATTTTGTGCAGTGTGCTCAGGAGGACCACATTCTTGTTCCTCTTTGGGAGGTAAGAAACTAGAGTGGTTGTAGGGGTGAAGGCAAACTTTGATGAGAAGGCCTTTCTCCCCCTTGGTGTGAGGAGTGCAGGGGGAGCTCAGGCGTGTTCTTTCTAACTGTGCCAACCATCGTGATCTTCCTCTTCAGGAGCTGCTGGCTGAGTTCATAAGAGGTGAAGAAATTGTCACATGTGACATTGTGCCCCCTCAGTCTATCTGTCACATCAAGCAAAAATCGCATCCCTGGTTCTTCTCCGGGCCTCCACTGGTCGGCTTCCCTGTGTAGACTTGCATCTTCTAAGCGTAGCTGGATTGTGCGTCACAGGCCACCCATATCTTGATGCCATAGTTTGCTGCCTTGCTGAGCATATACTGCCGGAAAGGATAGCGACCTTTTGACAAAGAGATTACTATCAGTAATTAGCATCAGTGTCACAGAAAACAATCACATAAATCATTTTTCAACCCGTACGGCATGACGAGGTACTCATAATGGCCGGATGTGGTACTAAACGCTGTCTTCCACTCATCTCCTTCCGGATACGCACCGGATATGCAAGTTATATGCACTCCTGAGATCCAGTTTTGTGAAAAAGCGTGCTCCGTGAAATGACTCAATCGCCATGGCAATGAGAGGTAGCGGGTAACTATTCCCCACCGTGATGGAATTTAGACCCCTATAGTCAATGCACGGATGGGTTTGTCAAACTGAACATGGGGGATCCCTAACCTATGCGCTAAACCGCAGTCAATACAATTTCCCGCCGCGCCTGAATCTACTAGCGCCTTATGCCGGGAAAGAGGGACAAATTCAGGAAAAACAATCAATACATACATGTGACCAACAGGGGGCTCTGGGTGAGCCTTGTGCCGACTCACCTGAGGTGTCCGAGCAGTGCTCAATGTGCCCTCTGCGACCACAGCTGGCACAGGAAAGGCCCCTCCTCCGGTCGCCCTCGCTGCAGCACCTCCTAGCTCCATGGGTGTTGGAGTAGAGGAGCTGGGGGATGGAACTGACAGAACCCGATCTGGACGTCCGCGGGTCGCCAGCAAGTTGTCCAACCGAATGGACATGTTGACCAGCTGGTCCAAGGAGAGGGTGGTGTTTCTACAGGCCAGCTCCCTACGGACGTCCTCGTGCAAACTGCACCTATAGTGATCGATCAGGGCCCTGTCTTTCCATCCCGCGCCAGCAGCCAAAGTCCGGAACTCTAGGCCAAAGTCCTGAGCACTCTTCTTCTCCTGCCTCAGATGGAACAGCCGTTCACCCGCCGCTCGGCCCTCAGGTGGGTGATCGAACACGGCCCGAAAGCGGTGGGTGAACTCTGGGTAGTGGACCTCGCCGAGTCAGGATCGTTCCATACCGCGTTGGCCCAATCCAGGGCTTTACCTGAGAGGCAGGAGACGAGGGCGTTCACGCTCTCACCTCCCGAAGGAGCCGGATGAATGGTTGCCAGGTATAAGTCCATCTGGAGTAAGAACCCCTGGCACCCGGCCGCCGTCCGGAGTACGAGTCGAATCCCACTGTGCCCAGGCAATGAAGGAGAGGGGGTTGGTACTGGTTGGGGTGTGGCTGATGGAGGTGTGGGAAGGCCATCTCTCTCCCATCTTTCCATCGTCGCCATCACCTGATCCATTGCGGTACCCAGCCGGTGTAACACTGCCGTGTGGTGTTGAACGCGCTCCTCCATGGACACTGGGAGTGCATCCACTCCTGCTGACTCCATAGATGGTGGTGCGGGATTCTGTGATAACGTGCGTCTAGGTGAGAGGTGTAGGAGTCAGGTGCAGGAGAGCAGGCATGTCGGAGAAGCGTGTTTAATCAGTCAGTCCACCAACACAAAAATGGCACAGTCGAAAATACAAACTACGCTCTCGATACTGAGAACTCATGGAGGAACAAACACAGTTCTGACACTCATATACATGTGCGTAACCGTGAAAACAACAAACTGTAAATACAATCGAGTACAATACACAAAAGTCTAATCCCGCACAAACTAAGGCAGGCAACAGGTTACCCTTATACACACAGAAATTAACGCAAATGAAACCAGGCGTGAAAAAGAATCCCAGACAAAACTGTGGCTAGTGGCTAGTAAACCAGGAAACGCCGACCACCGAGCACCGCCCCAACAGGGAGAGGAGTTACCTTTGGTAGAAGTCATGACAGGTGGTAATGCAACAAAATAGGAAAAATGCGAAGGTAGATAAATACTTTTGCAAGGCACTGTATATTATTTTACTGTTCTTTGACAAAAATGTATCTCTTTCAGATTTGGCCATTTCTTCTTTCCCATCTTCTTCTTCAGATACCTCCTCCTCTTCTAAATCACTGTTGTTTCTCATGGACATCTGAAAAAATCTGATCTACGACCTGTTGGGCACTGAAACGTGCACTCATAGCTTCAGCAAAGAGAGAACTGGGGGGACTGTCATCTGCAGCACCTTTATAGCTTCTGACTGCATTCCGCATTAGTAAACAATGCTTTCAAGAAATGTTTATTTTGTCTGAAATGTTGTTTATTTTGTCTGAAATGCTGTTTATTTTGTCTGTGAAGTTGAGTCATGTGTGGGGTCGTGGAGGGGAGATGCTGCACATGCACAATATTTTTTTTGTTTTGTCTGAGTACAATCAGTAGCACACATAATCTACATTTCTCAGTGTGTTTGTGTGTGTGTGTCTTTGTGTTTTTTTGTGGTGTGTAAATAATTTTATAACTGCAGGGTCAAAAATTACCCTAAGTCAATCTTTGTACCCTGGTGGTGTCATGGAAATATGAACAAAAGCATTTAACTTTTTCTAATGTTGGGGTCACTCTTGGAAAAGTCAAAATTTCAAGTCGAAAGAATATCATTTAGGGGGTTTTCTCTGCTGTTAAACATAGTGGCAGGTCATTTTTGACCCTTAAGACAACACAAGGGTTAAATATACTGAAGGTCTAAAACCTATGTGTTTAACATTCTGAATGGTGATTACAGTGCCTTGCGAAAGTATTCGGCCCCCTTGAACTTTGCGACCTTTTGCCACATTTCAGGCTTCAAACATAAAGATATAAAACTGTATTTTTTGTGAAGAATCAACAACAAGTGGGACACAATCATGAAGTGGAACGACATTTATTGGATATTTCAAACTTTTTTAACAAATCAAAAACTGAAAAATTGGGCGTGCAAAATTATTCGGTTTGACATTTCTATCTCAGTATCACAGACCAGATTTGCCCTTATGAAAAATGCATCAACCCCTGCTAATATATTAATTTATTATTAACCATGCATTATAATTGTATAAAAGCCCTTTAGATATTAATTTAGAATTCTCGAATCCTCTAGATTTAATTAGATCTACAAGGACATTTTATTGATCTGCCAGTATTTTCATTTAGAAGCCGCCTCTTAACGAGTTCTGAGAGCCGATTGGTTACCCAACAAAATAATATACATTTATTTAGCCTAATTGTTTTAAAGACAACATACTATTATCCCTCTTTTCCTCCATGCATGAATTCATTTGTCTGCATATCTATTCAACATTTGGCTGAAAAGAAACCACGCCATCAATTAAGAATAGATATATCTTTTTCTCTCCAAGGTTTCTAATTCAATATCACATACCAGACTTGCCCTAACCAAAAATACATCAACCCCTAAAAACATATACATGTATTATTAACCCTGCATAATAATTGTATAAAAGCCCCTTAGATATTAATTTATATCATTTTATTGATCTGCCACTATGTTAATTTAGAGATTCCAGTAAAGTCTTTGATGTTTCCTTTTATGTGTCATAACAATTATTATTGGATTATTCACCATGGCAACCACTTGTTAACAAAACTTATGTCTCAGTTTGGTATGCTTTAGTGGAGATCAGACTGTTTTCATTTGCAGGGATATTTGTGCGGTCTTGACCAAATATAAGTCGAAACTGTTCTACTCTTCCAAGGATGGGTAACCGAAGAGAGATACCATGAGTGGACACAGAATACCAACTGGGCTGGATCCCGAGGAAAATGTAGCTTTCTTTTGTTGAATTCAGTCAAATCTTTGTACCATTTGCAGATGTTGTGTTTTTATTTACGGTAGTGATGGACAGCTGGAGGCATTTTGAAAACATGTTTTCAAACACTTGTTCATCACAAGTGTAGCAGGTTGTGAACTCTGCAAACAATGTTTCCATGATGGGCTATTAGGAGGAAAACAGACTCTTCATACCTCCATTAACCTCATAAATATAATGGCAAAATGTAGATTTCCGTCTAAACAAACATACCCAAAAGTAACTGCTATTCATGTGTAATTGCATGATTCAGACTTGGTATATTTGGAAAGAAGACATCTGGGAGATTGTGAGGAAATTATCAGAAGAGAAATAGGAGTTATGTAGTTCAAAATGTCCAAGATCAAGCACACACAAAAGAACCGTTTTCATCTTTCATTGACAAGCTATAAGTGTCACGTCCTGACCTTAGTTCCTTTTTTATGTATCTGTCTTAGGTTGGTCAGGGCGTGAGTTGGGGTGGGCATTCTATATTTTTGTTCTATGTTTTGTATTTCTGCTTTTGGCCTGGTATGGAATCGTTGTCTCTGATTGAGAACCATACTTAGGTAGCCTGTGTTCCCACTATGAGAGGTGGGTAGTTATTTTCCGTTTCAGTGTTTTTCACCATTCGGGACTGGTTCGGTTTTTCTTTATTCGCTTGTTTGTTTGTTTCCTGTGTTCAGTGTAATAAATATGACAAACACTTACCACGCTGCATATTGGTTTGATATTTCCTACTCCTCCTCAGAAGAGGAAGACGACAACCGTTACAATAAGTTCATTATTGATGACTAGAGCTGGAAACACATCAGATGGATTCCACAACATGTGAACAATATCAGAAAAAAAGAAAACGGGATTGATAAACCTAATAACTAGACATGGGAAGATGTTTTAGTAATTGCTGTGAGGTGTGGTCACGGGACATTTCCAAGTCTCTGAGCCAGGTAGCAATAGTTCGCATTACACATATAAGGTTCTAGGCCTTGCTTTGTCCCACCCAGGTCAACTGCATATCCCTGGAAAGCTTACCTCATTGGCTACAAGACTATAGTAGCCAATCCCCTGTGTAATGGATGCCTACTGCGTGTAAGCAGGCAACATCATATTCTTGATGCACAAAGATATAGTCGGTGGACATTCGATGTTGCCATTAAGTCATACATCATCATATAACTTTGGCAATAGGCTTGATTTGTTTCAATGTAAAGATTCATTTCATAAACCCAGTGTAGCTATAGCTCAAACACAGACCACATCGAAGCTTACCTTGTAAGATGATTGCTGTTTGTGAAAACATTGTGTAAAATAAACCCTGCTTTTGCAGATAGGGGCTACAGTTCTCATACCACACTGAATTGAATAAAACAAATCTAATAGGACAGCCTAATAGCTTGGTTAGGTGTGAAAAATGCCGCCAACTTCAAATCAAATCAAATTTTATTTGTCACATACACATGGTTAGCAGATGTTAATGCGAGTGTAACGAAATGCTTGTGCTTCTAGTTCCGACAATGCAGTAATAACCAACAAGTAATCTAACTAACAATTCCAAAACTACTGTCTTATACACACAAGTGTAGGGGGATAAAGAATATGTACATAAAGATATATGAATGAGTGATGGTACAGAGTGGCATAGGCAAGATACAGTAGATGGTATCGAGCACAGTATATACATATGAGATGAGTATGTAAACAAAGTGGCATAGGTAAAGTGGCTAGTGATACATGTATTACATAAAGATGCAGTAGATGATATAGAGTACAGTATATACGTATACATATGTGATGAATAATGTAGGGTATGTAAACATTATATTAGGTAGCATTGTTTAAAGTGGCTAGTGATATATTTTACATCATTTCCCATCAATTACCATTATTAAAGTGGCTGGAGTTGAGTCAGTGTGTTGGCAGGAGCCACTCAATGTTAGTGGTGGCTGTTTAACAGTCTGATGGCCTTGAGATAGAAGCTGTTTTTCAGTCTCTCGGTCCTAGCTTTGATGCACCTGTATTGACCTCGCCTTCTGGATGATAGTGGGGTGAACAGGCAGTGGCTCGGGTGGTTGTTGTCCCTAATGATCTTTATGGCCTTCCTGTAACATTGGGTGGTGTAGGTGTCCCGGAGGGCAGGTAGTTTGCCCCCGGTGATGCGTTGTGCAGACCTCACTACCCTCTGGAGAGCCTTACGGTTGTGGGCAGAGCAGTTTCCGTACCAGGCGGTGATACAGCCCGCCAGGATGCTCTCAATTGTGCATCTGTAGAAGTTTGTGAGTGCTTTTAGTGACAAGCCAAATTTCTTCAGCCTCCTGAGGTTGAAGAGGCGCTGCTGCGCCTTCTTCACGATGCTGTCTGTGTGGGTGGACCAATTCAGTTTGTCTGTGATGTGTATGCCGAGGAACTTAAAACTTGCTACCCTCTCCACTACTGTTCCATCGATGTGGATAGGGGGGTGTTCCCTCTGCTGTTTCCTGAAGTCCACAATCATCTCCTTAGTTTTGTTGACGTTGAGTGTGAGGTTATTTTCCTGACACCACACTCCGAGGGACCTCACCTCCTCCCTGTAGGCCGTCTCGTCGTTGTTGGTAATCAAGCCTTCCACTGTTGTGTCGTCCGCAAACTTGATGATTGAGTTGGAGGCGTGCGTGGCCACGCAGTCGTGGGTGAACAGGGAGTACAGGAGAGGGCTCAGAACGCACCCTTGTGGGGCCCCAGTGTTGAGGATCAGCGGGGTGGAGATGTTGTTGCCTACCCTCACCACCTGGGGGCGGCCCGTCAGGAAGTCCAGTACCCAGTTGCACAGGGCGGGGTCGAGACCCAGGGACGAGCTTGGAGGGTACTATGGTGTTAAATGTCGAGCTGTAGTCGATGAACAGCATTCTCACATAGGTATTCCTCTTGTCCAGATGGGTTAGGGCAGTGTGCAGTGTGGTTGAGATTGCATCGTCTGTGGACCTATTTGGGCGGTAAGCAAATTGGAATGGGTCTAGGGTGTCAGGTAGGGTGGAGGTGATATGGTCCTTGACTAGTCTCTCAAAGCACTTCATGATGACAGAAGTGAGTGCTACGGGGCGGTAGTCGTTTAGCTCAGTTACCTTAGCTTTCTTGGGAACAGGAACAATGGTAGCCCTCTTGAAGCATGTGGGAACAGCAGACTGGGATAGGGATTGATTGAATATGTCCGTAAACACACCAGCCAGCTGGTCTGCGCATGCTCTGAGGGCGCGGCTGGGGATGCCGTCTGGGCCTGCAGCCTTGCGAGGGTTAACACGTTTAAATGTTTTACTCACCTCGGCTGCAGTGAAGGAGAGGCCGCATGCATGTTTTGGTTGCAGGCCATATCAGTGGCACTGTATTGTCCTCAAAGCGGGCAAAAAAGTTGTTTAGTCTGCCTGGGAGCAAGACATCCTGGTCTGTGACGGGGCTGGTTTTCTTTTTCTAATCCGTGATTGACTGTAGACCCTGCCACATACCTCTTGTGTCTGAGCCATTAAATTGAGATTCTACTTTGTCTCTATACTGACGCTTAGCTTGTTTGATTGCCTTGCGGAGGGAATAGCTACACTGTTTGTATTCGGTCATGTTTCCGGTCACCTTGCCCTGATTAAAAGCAGTGGTTCGCACTTTCAGTTTCATGCGAATGCTGCCATCAATCCACGGTTTCTGGTTTGGGAATGTTTTAATCGTTGCTCTTCAACGACATCTTCAACGCACGTTCTAATGAACTCGCACACCGAATCAGCGTATTCGTCAATGTTGTTGTCTGACGCAATACGAAACATATCCCAGTCCACGTGATGGAAGCAGTCTTGGAGTGTGGAATCAGATTGGTCGGACCAGCGTTGGACAGACCTCAGCGTGGAAGCTTCTTGTTTTAGTTTCTGTCTGTAGGCAGGGATCAACAAAATGGAGTCGTGGTCAGCTTTTCCGAAAGGAGGGCGGGGCAGGGCCTTATATGCGTCACGGAAGTTAGAATAGCAATGATCCAAGGTTTTGCCAGCCCTGGTTGCGCAATCGATATGCTGATACAATTTAGGGAGTCTTGTTTTCAGATTAGCCTTGTTAAAATCCCCAGCTACAATGAATGCAGCCTCAGGATGTATGGATTCCAGTTTGCAAAGAGTCAAATAAAGTTTGTTCAGTGCCATCGATGTGTCTGCTTGGGGGGGGAATATATACGGCTGTGATTATAATCGAAGAGAATTCCCTTGGTAGATAATGAGGATGACGTTTGATTGTGAGGAATTCTAAATCAGGTGAACAGAAGGACTTGAGTTCCTGTATGTTTTTGTGACCACACCACGTCTCGTTAGCCATAAGGCATACGCCCCCGCCCCTCTTCTTACCAGAAAGATATTTGTTTCTGTCGGCGCGATGCGTGGAGAAACCAGCTGGCTGCACCGACTCCGATGGCATCTCTCCAGTGAGCCATGTTTCCGTGAAGCAAAGAACGTTACAGTCTCTGATGTCCCTCTGGAATGCTACCCTTGCTCGGATTTCATCAACCTTGTTGTCAAGAGACTGGACATTGGCGAGAAGTATACTGGGGAGTGGTGCACGATGTGCCCATCTCCGGAGTCTGACCAGAAGACCGCTTCATTTCCCTCTTTTACGAAGTCGTTTTTTTGGGTCGCCGGCTGGGATCCATTCCGTTGTCCTGGGTGAAAGGCAGAACACAGGATCCGCTTCGCGAAAGTCATATTCTTGGTCGTACTGATGGTGAGTTGACGATGCTCTTATATTCAGTAGTTCTTCTCGACTGTATGTAATGAAACCTAAGATGACCTGGGGTACTAATGTAAGAAATAACACGTAAAAAAACAAAAAACTGCATAGTTTCCTAGGAACGCGAAGCGAGGCGGCCATCTCTGTCGGAAGATTTGCAACTTGCAATCTATTCGATGTTAAATACCCTTAAGTTTTAAATGTCTAACTCCAAACCTCATGCAACCGCAAAATGTTGGATAAAGCATATACTGCACAGTATTTGTTCATCAACATCTTATGCTTTCATTAATAAAATATTGAAAAAAATACTTTCAAAATGTAGATGTTTATTTCAACTATATCTCAGCTACATTTAGTTGCACTTACCCCCAGCACCATGACCACGGGTAAAACCTTGCTGAGATGATCAATGCATTTGTTGCGTTGTTGCGTTGTCAGTTTCTAAAACCAAAACATCTTGATGGCCTTCACCATTTCATCTTTGCTTGTAGACTTGGCAGAGTTACACAATATCCCATAATGACAAAGATAAAACAGGTTTAGACATTTTTGCAAATGTATTAAAAATAAAAAAGTATTCAGAACCTTTGCTATGAGACTTGAAAACAAAGCAGTTACATCCTGTTTCCATTGATCATCCTTGTTTCTACAACTTGATCAGAGTCCACCTGTGGTAAATTCAATTGATTGGACATGATTTGGAAAGGAACACACCTGGAATTTTCCGTAGAGCTCAGAGACAGGATTGTGTCGAGGCACAGATCCGGGGAAGGGTATCAACAAATGTCTGCAGCATTGAAGTTCCCCAAGAACACAGTGGCCTCCATCATTCTTAAATGGAAGAAGTTTAGAACCATTCTTCCTATAGCTGTCCGCCTGGCCAAACTGAGCATGCAGGGGAGAAGGGCCTTGGTCAGGAAGGTGACCAAGAACCTGATGGTCACTGACAGAGCTCCAGAGTTCCTCTGTGTAGATGGGAGAACCTTCAATAAGGACAACCGTCTTTGCAGCACTCCACCAATCAGGCATTTATGGTGCAATGGCCAGAGGGAAGGCACTCCTCAGTAAAAAAGCACATGACAGCCCACTTGGAGTTTGCCAAAAAGCACATAAAGGACTCTCAGACCATGAGAAACAAGATTCTCTGGTCTGATGAATCCAAGATTGAAATCTTTGTCTTGAATGCCAAGAGTCACTTCTGGAGGAAACCTGGCACCATCATACTGTGGGGATGTTTTTCAGCGGCAGGGACTGGGAGACTAGTCAGAATTAAGGGAAACATGAACAGAGTAAAGTACAGAGAGATCCTTGATGAAAACCTGCTCCAGAGCGGTCAGGAACTCAGACTGGGGCGAAGGACAACGACCCTAAGCACACAGCCAAGACAACGCATGAGTGGCTTCAGGACACGTCTCTGAATGTCCTTCAGTGGCCCAGTCAGAGCCCGGACTTGAACCCGATCTAACATCTCTGGAGAGACCTGAAAATACCTGTACAGCGACACTCCCCATCCAACCTGACAGAGCTTGAGAGGATCTGCAGAGAAGAATGTGAGAAACTCCCCAAACACAGGTGTGTCAATCTTGTAGTGTCATGCCCAAGAAGACTTGAAGCTATAATTTCTGCTAAATGTGCTTCATCAAAGTACTGAGTAAAGGATCTGAATACCTTTGTAAATGTGATATTTCTGATTTTTATATTTAATACATTTGCTAAAATGGATAAAAACCTGTTTACTGCTTTGTCATTATGGGGCATTGTGTGTAGATTGAAAAAAACCCGATTTAATCCATTTTAGAATACGGCTGTAACGTAACAAAATGTGGAAAAAGTCAATGGATCTGAATATTTTCAGAATGCACTGTATGCAGAAAAGGACCCCATACCTACTGTCAAATATGGTGGTGGATTTTTGATGTTCTGGGACTATTTTGCTTCCACTTTCCTGGGGCCCTTGTTAATTAAGGTTAACGGCATTGTGAAATGTATCCAGTAGAAGGACATTTTTTGCCTCTGCCAGGAGGCTGAAGTTTGGCCCCAAGTCAGATCTTCCAGCAAGACAAAAAACCCAAGTACCAGTGATGGGAAGTAGTGAACTACATGTTGTTCAAATAGTCGTTGAATTACATTTGGCTTTATCTTGGTGGTAGTTGAACTAAATTGAAATCTTGGTTGTGTTTTCAGTAGTTCATTACTTTGTGCCAGTGTGCGATGTAGCTAACTACCGGAACTACCTTATACTTTTATTTTCAAAAAGTACAGCAAATATGGGTAAAGTAGGCAAGATTTACATTCTTTTTCAGCATCCGACCTGTCTAACTCTCACTTGAAACATAATTTTTGTGTTTAATAGTCTAAATTACACATTGTTAAAATTTGGCTCCTGAGTGATCTGTTCTTGCAATTTGTAGTCTATGACATTTCAGATTTAGATCAAATACTTTTGACCACTTTCTTTTGGATAATAATTTAAAAAAAGACTTTATCTGAGCAATTGTTCTGTACCTGACTGTATTATGGGACTATCCAAATAAAATATAACCAGTCTCTCTATGAAGTCCTTAGTCAATGTGTAAAACACAAGTAGAGAAGCACATCTATACATGTCCTGAGCACTCTCTCTCTCTCTCTTCCAACTCTCGCTCTCTCTCTCCTTGTTTATGTGTTCTTTTCACCAGGTGGTTGCTATGACAGCATTTCCCCTTGTCTACAGCCACATAATGCAGAATATTATAATCCCTTCAGCCTCTCAGGGTAACATCACTGCTTTGGCAGCTGCAATGATGATGTCATCATCCTATGCTTGGTGTGTGATGCTGTGCACCTGTCAGAACAATGTATGGGATAAGTTCAGTCTTCTGACATGGCATCATTCCTATGCCATGCTAATGTTACCTGATATTAACCACAATGACTAGGCATCCAATCATTCCATACAATGACAAAAACAAAGCATACTGAATATCTCCTAGGCCTATACACGTTAGTCTACCAATCCCATCTTATTTCGTCACTAGCCATGTCTTGGTGAGGGTGTAGTGTAAATGTATTCATGATTGTTGGTTTATCTATAACTAAACAGCTAATTTCCTAAATGTCTTAGACATGCACTAAGGAGTGTCTGTGTGCGTGTTTCTTCAGACAAAATGAATTTATCTGGACCCCGCTGGTCCCTTTAACGTCCGGGGGGATGTCCTACGTTAATGAGACGTCATGTGGGAGCAGCTTTGTTCCTGGGAACAGCAGGGAGAGACTGGATGCCTCTATTAAGGGGTCTCTATACTGTATCTGACGGGATTACTAGCAGGCAGGCCACACTGAGATACACCGCTGCAGTGGTGGAGCTATACCATAGCACTACATTATATCATCAAGGGGCATCAGAGTCCATGTAAAACAAATGTAGAAGATATCCTTATAGAGAGCCTTGCAGTATTCACTGAATCATGTTAAACGTGCCAATACGTTCAGTTTAGATTCAATATCAACACCAGTCTAGCACACAACTTAGAATGAAGCAATGTATTGGGCATGCACTTCAAGTCATACATAAGGGTGGATGTTGGAACATAGCCCATATTTTGTAACTCTGACCCCCATTCCCTCCAGCCACACTACCACTTTGTGCTAGTCCAGTGTGATGTAGGTGATGTAGGACAGCGAAAGGGCAAAGGGAACGTGACATGGCCCATAACCTAAATTTAAAGATCAGCTGTCTCTTCAGCACCATCTGAGGCCTGGAAGAGTCAGGACCTTGACAGCGGCAGCTAAGCACTCCCAGCCAGTTCCCAGAAACAGAGATGGGGGCCATGTGCCTTCAGTTGTACTATGATAGGGCTTTCAGCTGATTCTATTTAACAATGTTCCTCTCACCTCTCTCTGTTTGTGCTCTACAGGTAGCTCATTCATAAAACACAAGTGAGTGGGGCTAATACAGTGTTTGTGTGTGCTTGCGAGCATGTGTGACTGCGTGCCATGAGTGTATGAACTCTGTGTTTGTAATCAAATCAAATCAAATTTTATTTGTCACATACACATGGTTAGCAGATGTTAATGCGAGTGTAGCGAAATGCTTGTGTGTGTGTATGCGGGTGGTTGCAGGCCTGTTGGGCATCTCTAAAACAGTGCCGGGTTGAAAAAAGGACTCTGCTGCCAGGACCCAGCTGGCTCAGTGCATAACCAGCAGCTTTAGGGAGGGGCTGCACCTAAGCTCTGGTCCAGGGACAGTCTCTACAACCGTAGTCTTAACCTAAAAGGATTTAATTAATAAGACCCGGTCTTGTGGTGAAGGGCAACTTCTATCTCAACCAACATCAGCCATGAAATCTCTATCGATACATCCCGAATGGCATCCTATTCCCTACATAGTTCACTACTTTTGACCATGGGCCTTGGTCAAAAGTAGCACAGTATAAAGGGAATGGGTGTCAGGTGGGACACAACCTCTACACTACAGCAGTCTATTGACTCTGACATGTCTAGGGTGTGTGCTATGTATTCATCTCGCTCCTGCACTGTGTGAGGTGTGTGAGAGAAGAAAAAAAACGTATTAATGGACCTTTGATATAAATTTAAAAAATACATGCTATGCATCATTGTCATCTTTGCTATTTCACCAAATGAGCCTGAGCCTCTAAGTCACCAACATAACACAGGCCAGACTTTAGAGTTTGTCCTTGTCCTGCTGCACTGGCCAAAAGGCTGGTTTGATGGGGTAAAGTGATCATGCCCAGCTCCTGAATTGTTAATATATTTTACTGGAGATGTATGAGCAGAGAAACAACATATAAAAAGGGGTGGCCAGAGAGACTGCTTTTAGGGGACACATTCTCAGAGAGGTTTGTGGTGTTAGTTTTGTTTTACGCCCAATTACAAATGAACAACTCCTCCTAGCCTCTATATATGTGAGGCGGTGAGAGGATCGGACACATGTAAGCAACATAGTTTGGGGATTGGGATGGTACTGCGTGCGGTGTGTCTATATATTCCTGCAGATTGCCAGCCTCTCAACCAGACAGTCTAAGGAGCAAACCATGCGTGTAAGGTTGTTACTCCTGAGCTGGCTGCTTGTGGGAGGCACAGAGAAAGACCCCCATCACCTGCCTCCACAAAGCAGGATGAGTCTCAGCCAGGCTTTCACTAAGGAGACAGGGCAGAGCACTGCCAAGAGAAAGGCCAGCCCTAGTCAAGAAGGATTAACTTCTCCACTGTATAATACACATCCTCCTATCCCTCTGCCGCGCATAACCTCCCTACCTAGGTTGTGTTGTGTGTGTATTTTTGTGTGTATAATGGAAGGGATCCAGCTGGGGCCAGGGTGAAATGCGTTGGCCCCTCGAGAACAAACGAGCCCTGGGGCTGTGAGGAAAGTGGGCTGTTCCACTCTGGCAAAGAGGGGTCAGGGGAGAGCAGAGCACGCATCAGATGACGTGACTAAAAGAACTTCCAGTCAAACAGATGACATATCACATTTGACATCACTGGGACCTATTGTTCCTATTCGTCACACTGGAGAATATCAAAAGGAAAAAATACAAATAAATCCTCCCCAAGGTTTTTATATCAGTTTGGTGGATAAGAGCTTTAAGGTGACTTTTTGGTGGATAAGAGCTTGAAGGTGACTAAGATTCCCCTTTGCTGGGACTTATACATGTCTGACTAGGACTCCCCCCCACAACACAACACACAATATCCAAATCTCTAGCAAAACATATGACTGAAGAACAGCTAAATAATTCAAGGTGACCCAATTGCACAGTTAAAATGCATGCTAGAAATACACTGAACGGCCCAGCCTCAACCTTCATCCCTGCCACGTTGCTTAGCCCACTGTTTCCATGGTGATGGTACTGTAATGCACATAAAAGATGATCCCACTAGGTCCTGTAGGCCTATATGTTTGACTCTACAGTACAGTCAGTTGGGCTTGTGGACCCTCCTCCTCTAGAGAGCCTGGCTCGGTGGCACATGTGACTGGATGAGTACTATGTAGAAATGGCTGTCATGTTGGTTGTGTTTGAACAGGACCATTAACAGTCTCCCTGCTGTCCCAATGGCCTGCTCCCCTCAGCCTCAGGGTTTAGTTCTGCTGTGGCTCAGTCCTCCACGACTAATGGGAGATAAGGGTGAGTGAGAGGATGGATGAGGGGAAGAGCGGTGGAGATGGAAAGACAGCAGGTAAAACATCAAATAAAAAGACAAGGCTCAAGTCAAAGCAACCAAAAGACTACAAATTATCAAAAAACTACAAACAAACCTAGACTAAGAAGATACTGTAGCATTCTACTGTAAAATGCAACTGCTCAATTCCTGTAGTACTACTACCATGCATGGGGCTGAAACGCTCCCCACTCTCTTCAGCCCCACTGGCTTAATGACACTAACGCTTATGGTGCGTTTGTGACCAGTCAATGCGGCACACACACACGCTCACACACATATGTGAGGTGGGGTAGGGGTCTGTGGCGTTGCTATAGAAACCCCCTATTCCAGGTAAAATATCGGCGGTGAAAGCGCATAGCCGCAACTAACCTCATTTGCACCATATTACACAGTCAGCGTTATCAAATCCCAGGGGGTCAGATGTGTATTCTAAACCAGCAGAACAGTGGTGTACGCAAAGGCTCCTTATTTCATCTGTTATTCAAACAGGCAGAATTAAATTAGCAAATTAATCCATCAAAGATGCACAGTCTACATGGGGACATTGAGTCACCTGGTCTGACCCACCTGCAAACACTGATACAGATACAAACTACAGGGTCTGAGGGAAGAGACGGGATGTTGTCCTGTGCTTACACCTCACTTACACACTTTACTGTACTATGGCCACACACTGCACGTGTGTGCACACAAAAACACATGTACATGCTGTGCTGACAAGCAAATGCATCATGGATGGGATTCCGTGTGTGTGTGTGTGTGTGTGTATGTGACTCTGTATGTGTGTGTTTGCACATGTAAGTAAATGCAAACATGCATGTTTTGTGCGCATGTATGTGACCACTCTGAGCCCCCCTGGCTCTGTGTCCTCAGGAACATTGAGATTAGTTAAGGCTGTCTTATTCCATCGCTAATCTCAAGACAAGAGGAGGAAAATCAGCCAGACAGGGATTCAAAATAGAAGTTTGGTACCCCCTCCCCACTCCTCTCTCCCTCCATCTCTCCTGTCTCTCCTCTCATCCCCTGGCATCCGGCTGAGCTCAGCTGGTACTGGCTGCCAGTCTGCGCAGAGAATAGAGGGAGGAGGAAGAGAGGGAGTAAGCACATAATGAGGAAGAGGAGGCGGGGGGTGCCCATGAGCCACTCCTGTCACTGCTGCAGCTTCTTCAGTTGTTTGAGGTTTCACACCCACATAATGAGAGAGAGAGAGAGAGAGAAGAGAGAGAGAGAGAGAGAGAGAGAGAGAGAGAGAGAGAGAGAGAGAGCAAATGAGAGAGAGAAGCATGCCTGTCGAAATACTGCAGAGTGGGAGTTTAGGCTGTATACCCCTCCCTCCCTTCTTTCCCAGGCCTGAAGACACACACTCTTGTCTTCCCTTGCTCCCTTTCACACACCCACACAAACCACACATAGGCATATATATGTACAGGGTACACTCAGGCACAGTTGCACATGTATTCTTTATCAATATCATTGTAACTAGAGTATAAATATCAGTGGATCTAAGTGATTTAGTTTCAGCTTTGTTTCTAGAACCTACCTTCAGTAGTCAAGTCCCATATCAATGCAGCTATGATGTAGTAAGTGGAGCTAGGCAGTTTCCAAAAAGCCTCCTCCCTATCACCAAAAATACACTTACACATGGCTGCACAGATTTCTTCTTCCTCTACAAAGAATTCAATCAGTCTACATTGTAGAAGAGGAATATACACCCTGTAGCTAAATATATGACACAGTACTGAGATCAAAGAGCACATTTCTGCTGAGGAGATTCCCATCGTATCCAACCCATCGGCCAGGAAAAGGGAGAGGTTCATGTCACACAACCAACCTCCAAAATCAGGAAAAGACACCACTGTCTCTATAATACTTTCTTATTTGCATTTCCCCCCACCCAATCTCCGCTCCTCCGCTCCCCTCCTTGCTTATCTACCTCACTTGCTTTGGCAATGTTAACGTATGTTTCCCATGCCAACAAAGCCCCTTGAATTGAATTGAGTGTAGGTGACAGCAGGCCTAAGTGACCACACAGACCACACAGCTATGAGAAATGGGTGGCAGCGTACAGTGAGGCAGAGCTGACAATGCTGGAGTGCCCAGTGTCCATGATGTACAATTGCACTCCATCTTCCAGCTCTCCTCCGGCACAGTATATGGGAAAAGCTTCCCTCAGCCAGCCACAGAGCTGCATGTGCCACACTAAAACCACAAACCATGCAGCCTACACACATTACCGCCATACATAAATAACCACACACACATGTGCCAAACACAGGCAAGACACCCAAGGGATAGAGAGAGGGAGAGAAGGAGATGAGAAGATGAGAAGAGAGAGAAAGATAGATACTATGCAGTTGTTGGGGGAGGCCAAGTGATGATAAGGAGCAGTATTTACCGTGTCTGCTTGCTAGCTACAGTAGCATTGTAGCACGGTGACTGAGATGTTGCTAGTGTTCCTTCATTCCTATTATCTTGGGTGGCTAAATGTCAGGCGGCTGCAGCAGCGGCGCCTGGGCCTGCGTCTCTCCCTCCCTTCCTCCACCTCTCTCATTCCTCCACCCCCTGACTCTCTGTCCCCCTTTCCTCCTGTCTCTCTCTCTCTCTCTCTCTCTCTCTTTCTCTGCCTCCTGACTATCTCTCTCTTCTCTCTGTCTCTCTCCCTCCCTTCCTCCACCTCTCTCATTCGTCCACCCCCTGACTCTCTGTCCCCCTTTTCCTCCTGTCTTTCTCTCTCTCTCTGCCTCCTCTCTCTCTCAGGCTCTCTGGTTGTACAGCTAGCTCCAGAATACCCTTTGCCGAATTAATCTCCTACCAGCAGCAGTAGTTCCAGAGGGCTGTACTGCAACCTCGGGAGTAGTCCTACGAGGAGGAAGCTGCCCCGCTTGCCTGTCTGCTGGGGGCTGGGCTTCCAGTGGGCTGCCTGACTGACTGTCTGAAAGCTGGAGATAGTTGCTGAGGGGTTTGTCTGAGGGTGGATTGACTCCTCCTCCGATCCCTTCCTCCCCTCCTCCGCTCCCCTACTTGTAGCTATGGAGCAGCATAGTGTATGGGGTGGGGCTAATTGGGCAGTGCTTGACTGATGCTGCTCTCTCTGTCACACACACAAGCAAGCAAACACAATGCTAACTGCTAGAAAGCTAAAAGTGTATGCTGTCGGTGACTGCAGAATGGGTGGAACCTGTTTGAATGTAGTCACATACTGTAGTTCTCGGTCTTTCAGGGCTCTGACGCTGGGGTCTGTATGTATGCAGATTACGTTCCTCTGCATACATTGTGTGTGTGTGTGTGTGTGTGTGTCTGTGCAAGACAAACAACTTTTTTTGAAATGTGAAAAATGCTGATCACACACCTGAGCATTGAACAAGATCCTAAGGGGCAAAGGAGGAGAACGATGGAACGAGAGGAAGAAAATAAGAAAGAATATAAAGTCATAAGAGAGTATGACATAAGAATCAATTGCGCATGATGCGCAGTGCACACTCCGAACCAAAAACATGCTGGATCGGTTGAATAATCTGCTGTGTGTTTTGATGCTTGCTGATGGCAAATTGAATGAGTAATCTTCTCAGTTCTAACACAAATTGAATCAGAGCAAATACACACACACACACACACACACATTCTTCCTCTCATAATTCTATGCCTTAATAAGTGTGCGTGTGTCACACCCTGACCATAGTTTACTTTGTATATTTCTATGTTTTGGTTGGTCAGGGTGTGAGCTGAGTGGGCATTCTATGTTTCATGTCTAGTTTGTCTATTTCTATGTCTGGCCTGATATGGTTCTCAATCAGAGGCAGGTGTTAGTCATTGTCTCTGATTGGGAACCACATTTAGGTAGCCTGGGTTTCACTGTGTGTTTGTGGGTGATTGTTCCTGTCTCTGTGTTTTGCACCAGATAGGGCTGTTTGGAGTGATCACATTTCATTGTTTTGTAGTTTATTCATGTATAGTTTTCCTTTATTAAACAAATATGAATCATCATCACGCCGCATTTTGGTCCGCCTCACCTTCACCAAAAGAGAACCGTTACAGAATCACCCACCGCAACGGGACCAAGCCGCGTGTCAACAGGCAGGAGCCACAGGAGAAGCAACAAAGGCAGCAACAAAGGCAGCAACAAAGGCAGCAACAGCGGCGCAATGAGGATTGGACATGGGACGATATATTGGATGGCAAGGGTTGCTATACATGGGAGGAGATCCTGGCGGGAATGGATCGCCTTCCATGGGAACAGGTGGAGGCAGCGAGGAGAGCAGAGGCAGCCAGAGAGAGGAGCCGGCGATATGAGGGAACACGGTTGGCAAGGAAGCCCGAGAGTCAGCCCCAAAAATTTCTTGGGGGGGACTCACAGGGAGTAGGGCTACGCCAGGTAGGAGACCTGCGCAAACTCCCTGTGCTTACCGGGGGCTAGAGAGACCGGGCAGGCACCGTGTTATGCAGTGGTGCGCACGGTGTCCCCAGTGCGGGTGCATAGCCCGGTGCGGTATATTCCAGCTCCGCGTATCAGCCAGGCTAGATTGAGCGTCGAGCCAAATGCCATGAAGCCGGCTCTACGCATCTGGTCCCCAGTGCGTCTCCTTGCGCTCGGTGTCTCCGGTTCGCCTGCATAGCCCAGTGCGGGCTATTCCACCTCGCCGCACTGGCAGGGCGACCGAGAGCATTCAACCAGGTAAGGTTGCACAGGCTCGGTGCTCAAGAGCTCCAGTGCGCCTGCACGGTCCGGTCTATCCAGTACCACACCCCAGCCCTCCGGTAGCAGCTCCCCGCACCAGGCTTCCTGTGCGTGTTCTCGGTCCAGTACCACCAGTGCCAGCACCACGCATCAGGCCTACAGTGCGCCTCGCCTCAGTGCGCCTCGCCTCTCAGCGCTGCCAGAGCCTTCCTCCTCTCCTGCGCTGTCGGAGTCTCCCGCCTGTTCAGCGCTACCAGAGCCTTCCGCCTCTACAGCGTTGCCGGAGTCTCCTGCCTGTTTAGCGCAGCCAGAGCTGCCAGTCTGCATGGAGCAGCCAGAGCTGCCAGTCTGCATGGAGCAGCCAGAGCTGCCAGTCTGCATGGAGCAGCCGGAGCAGCCAGAGCTGCCAGTCTGCATGGAGCAGCCAGAGCTGCCAGTCTGCATGGAGCAGCCAGAGCTGCCAGTCTGCATGGAGCAGCCAGAGCTGCCAGTCTGCATGGAGCAGCCAGAGCTGCCAGTCTGCATGGAGCAGCCAGAGCTGCCAGTCTGCATGGAGCAGCCAGAGCTGCCAGTCTGCATGGAGCAGCCAGAGCTGCCAGTCTGCATGGAGCAGCCAGAGCTGCCAGTCTGCATGGAGCAGCCAGAGCTTCCAGTCTGCACGGAGCAGCCAGAGCTGCCAGTCTGCACGGAGTTGCCAGTCTGCAAGGAGCAGCCAGAGCTGTCAGCCTATATGGAGCAGCCAGAGCCGCCAGTCAGCGTGGAGCAGCCAGAGCCGCCAGTCTGCCATGATCCGCCAGTCAGCCAGACTCTTCCAGATCCGCCAGTCAGCCGGACTCTTCCAGATCCGCCAGTCAGCCGGACTCTTCCAGATCCGCCAGTCAGCCGGACTCTTCCAGATCTGCCAGTCAACCGGTCTCTTCCAGATCTGCCAGTCAACCGTTCTCTTCCAGTGCCGCCAGTCTGCCCAGCGCCGCCAGTGCCGTCAGTCTGCCCAGCGCCGCCAGTCTGCCAGACTCTTCCAGATCCGCCAGTCAGCCAGGATCTGCCAGAGCCTTCCTCCTCTCCTGTGCTGTCGGAGTCTGAAGAGCCCCTCTGTCCCGAGCTGCCCCTCTGTCCCGAGCTGCCCCTCTGTCCCGAGCTGCCCCTCTGTCCCGAGCTGCCCCTCTGTCCCGTGTTATTAAGTAGGGTTGCCGTGGCTAGGAGGTCACGGAAGCGGACAAGGTGGAGGAAGATTACGGTGAAGTGGGGGCCACGTCCAGCACCAGAGCCGCCACCGCAGACAGATGCCCACCCAGACCCTCCCCTATAGGTTCAGGTTTTGCGGCCGGAGTCCACACCTTGGGGGGGGGGTACTGTCACGCCCTGACCATAGTTTACTTTGTATATTTCTATGTTTTGGTTGGTCAGGGTGTGAGCTGAGTGGGCATTCTATGTTTCATGTCTAGTTTGTCTGGCCTGATATGGTTCTCAATCAGAGGCAGGTGTTAGTCATTGTCTCTGATTGGGAACCACATTTAGGTAGCCTGGGTTTCACTGTGTGTTTGTGGGTGATTGTTCCTGTCTCTGTGTTTTGCACCAGATAGTGCTGTTTTGAGTTCTCACATTTCATTGTTTTGTAGTTTATTAATGTATAGTTTTCCTTTATTAAACAAACATGAATCATCATCACGCCGCATTTTGGTCCGCCTCACCTTCACCAAAAGAGAACCGTTACAGCGTGTGTGCCCAGTGCTCTTGGGTCTAAAATGACTTAATTTGGTTAGTCAGATTTGAAATAATCCAGGAAGGCCCTACATTTCAATGGTGTCATATTTTTTTGCACATATTGCTCCTTGCTTTAGATCTGGTTTATAAGATTCATATGGCTGAGATTCTATAGAAAATAGACCATACATTTATATTGCTGAATTTGACTGAAAGAACAGGTGGTATTACTGAAATGGGTCTGCTTTTCCAGCTCTCTCACTTCGATGGCCATTTCAGTCATTAATAGCTTGAGGACAGGAGCAGGCAGTTGCCAAAGCAGCATAACTAAAAACACTTCCTAAATTGTGTTAATTTGTGGGCCATGTAACACAGCTATTTGGACAAGCAGTAGTAAAAGCTTTCTAAATTCAGATAGCCCCTTCCTTTGGCTAGCCGTGGCCTTTGAACCCTCTATGGACGTCATCATCCATGTGGGTATACTGACTAGTCACCCTTGCATTGCTACTGGGCAAAATCTGTGACTTTTTGTTTTGAGAATGTTATTTCGCTCTCATTGACTTAGACACTGAGTAAAATATACAGTGTTGCATAGGAGTACAGTATTTTACCCTTTCACTTCTCAATAACAACAAGACTCCACAACAAGAAAATGACATCAGTTTGGAAATGAAAAATCTACAGTCTCCAGACCATTCTGCTTCATAATGACAAACAACTCTCAGCCCGTGTATTTTCTTTAGATTTATTTAAAACTTAACAGAGAAGGATTATTTGACTATCATAAGTAATACACCGAAAAGCATTACGACCCCCCCACCCCACCCAACCCCATGACTATCATAAGTAATACACCGAAAAGCATTACGACCCCCCACCCCACCCAACCCCATGACTATCATAAGTAATACACTGAAAGCGTAACAACCCCCCCCACCCAACCCCATGACTATCATAAGTAATACACTGAAAAGCATAACGACCCCCCACCCCCATTTTCCCTGCTTTATCAAGCTAGGGATATTTACCACTTCTTTGCTAACAGGCCAAGGTTTTTTTCTGGATCAAAAAGGGCTTAGATGGTGTGCACGGCAGAGGGTGTGGCGAAGTGTGCGGTTGGCCTGTCGGCGTGGAAAAATTTTAGAGGACAATGTAGATGCCCCTATTTTAGTGGTGTAGAGAAATGTTTGCATTTTTAAGCCAATTCCCTGCACATTTCTCTATGTAGCAGAAATACACTTGAACAGTTTTAGAGCTAATATCCTGCTATTCTACACATTTTGCCATGGAGCTGAGAACACGTTTCAGTTTGAATGCTAATTTCCTATAATTCTTTGCATTTTGCCATGGCTAGTACTGCTCTTTTGCTCAAACATAATAATAACATAATTACTGCTAAATTCAGTGTTTTGGGAATTTTCTATTCTCCCTGGCTTTATTTTGGTGATTGTTAGTCCCCAAAGATTATATTAATTTAAAATATATCGGTCAAATATCTACATACTTTTTGTACACACTAAATATCTGGTTTTAGTTATTTAAGTTTGCACTGAAAGCATTTTTCCATCCCCAAAGTTTTGGAGGAACACTAAACGATCTTGTCCAAATCAGTTACATTATTAAAAGCTGTCTTCGTTCAAAAAGCTTAGAACCTACTTAAATATGTGGGTTAAACTATTTTACAAATGGAAGATAAAACACTTATATGGAAAAGACAGGCTTTACAATGGAAACCCGGGAAAAGCTATTGGACAGGTGCTGGTGAATTGGGACAACAGATTTTATCAGATATAAATCAATTATTTCAAAATAATATTAATTGCAGGAGCACGCACTTGTGCACACACGCATGCACAAACACCCACATACACACAAACAAGTAGGTAGGTACAGTAAATAGGTGGTTATATATTTCAACTGACCTTTCAATTACTTAGCCTATGTGCCAGCAATGAGCTCTCTGCTCTGCCTCTGATTTGATTATGGGCTGGCTCAGTTCATTCAGATCTGGATCAAGTCCGCTTTTATTAATGCCAACACAAACCATGCGTCCAGCTGAACTCAGTGCCCAGGCTGGCTACACCCAGACTGCATGGGACTTGGTAGAGGAGTGGTGGGCCTTCATAGGCACCCAATCCATTGCTTAATTAACCCAATAATTCATGGGTTACCCCCTTTTCTGTTCCTGTCTGTCATGATACAGCTACTGTATATCTCATTGTGGAATAGAGGAATCGTGTTGGTTCTATACATTTTTTGCTCTATGAAAATGGTGCTGTGCTTTTAGCAGTCTCCTGGAGAGGATAATGGAGTTATGGAGGAGAGGGAGAGGGAGAGGGAGAGGGAGAGAGAGAGAGAGAGAGAGAGGAAGAGGAAGAGAGAGGGAAGAGAGAGATAAAAGAGCTCTGCTCTGTCTGGGTCTAATTCAATTAGGGAGGATGGAGACCTCAGCTGATGCAGACCCTACCGAAATCACTTTAGGAAGCATTCACCAAAACAATGTTAATTTCCTGGGGGCGAGTGGATTCAATAGAATTGCAATATAAGGTTTCTTATTGGGATATTTTAAACCAGTGATTATGTCTTTATGCATATGAATAACACACATTATTGACACTAATTATGACCCTGGCACTACACTGTTATAAGCCTTTATTATTAATTAGCAGTTTTTCCAGTTAGCATCCATATTATTATCATCATCATGAGGACCATCATTGAGGGGGCTGTGCCGGGGCTCACACAGAAGAGGCGTTGCTATGGGGACTGTGTCTGGGAGACAGTTGTAGCCTTCTAGCGGGAGCGAGACCCTCCTTAAAGACACACAGGTCATTCCTCATGCAGGGTCTCTTCCTGCTATGCTCTGTCCGTCACTGAAGGGCTGCAGACAGACAGACAGACAGACAGACAGACAGACAGACAGACAGACAATCAGACAATCAGACAGACAGACAGAGACAGACAGACAGACAGACAGACAGACAGACAGACAGACAGACAGACAGACAGACAGACAGACAGACAGACAGACAGATAGATAGATAGATAGATAGATAGATAGATAGATAGATAGATAGATAGATAGATAGATAGATAGATAGATAGATAGATAGATAGATAGATAGATAGATAGATAGATAGATAGATAGATAGATAGATAGATAGATAGATAGATAGGCATACTGTATATCACGCCTCACCTCTCCACTGTGTTAGCTGATATGTGATGAGCATTCTAACACAAAATGGCTGCCGTGCATCACCCAAGTGGGTGCCACATATTGGTGGATGAGGTGAGTTTCCCCCTTACTATGTAAAGTCCTTTTTGTACCTAAGTAGGTAGAAAGTTGCTATTTAAATTCAATCCATATACAGTGTGGTCCAACATTGCCACCTTTGATAAAGAAGAGCAATAATGACTGTATAAAATAAATAATTAAAATACAGAGCTTCAGTGAGCTCCAAAAGTATCGGGACAGTACCTTGTACTCCAGCACTTTGTATTTGAAAAGGTACATGAGAAAAGGTACATGAGGTGACTATGAGGTTAAAGTTAAAGGTTAAAGTGCAGACTGTCAGCTTTAATTTGAGAGTATTTCCATCTATATCGAGTGAACAGTTTAGAAATTACTGCACTTTTTGTACATAGTCCCTTCATTTTAGGGGAACAAAAGTATTGGGACAAATTCACTTATGTGTATTATTAAAGTAGTCACACATTTAGTATTTGGTCCCATATTCTTGGCATGCAATAATTATACCAAGCTTGTGACTCTACAAACGTATTGTTTGCATTTGTGTTTGGTTTGGTTGTGTTTCAGATTAGTGTGTGCTCAATAGAAATGAATGGTAAATAATGTATTGTGTCATTTTAGAGTCACTTTTATTGTAAATAAGAATATAATCTTTCTAAACACTTCTACATTAATGTGGATGCTACCATGATGACGGATAATCCTGAATGAATCGTGAATAATGGTGAGTGAGAAAGTTAGAGGCATATAACATGCCTCCGTTATTATAATGATTATAAGAGAGGTTAGCATTTCTTGGGGGTATGTTTATTTGTGCGTCTGTAACTTTCTCACACATCATTATTCACGATTACATACATTGAGTGTACAAAACCTTTTAAGGACACCTGCTTTTTCCAAAAATATTTAAGTGCCTTTGAACAGGGTATAGTAGCAGATGCCAGGCACACCGGTTTGTGTCAAGAAATGCAACGCTGCTGGGTTGTTCACGCTCAACAGTTTCCTGTGTGTATCAAGAATGGTCCACTCCCCAAAGGACATCCAGCCAACTTGACACAACTGTGGGAGTCAACATGGGCCAGCATCCCTGTGGAACACTTTTAACACATTGCAGAGTCCACGCCCCAACGAATTGAAGCTGTTCCGAGGACAAAAAAGGGGGGGTGCATCCCAATTATGAAGGTGTTCTTAATGTTTTGTACACTGAGTGTTTGTATATATATGTAGCAGTATTGCTTCCGTCCCTCTCCTCTCCCCTACCTGGGCTCAAACCAGGGACCCTCTGCACACATCAACAACAGCCACCCTCGAAGCATCATTACCCATCGCTCCACAAAAGCCACGGCCCTTGCAGAGCAAGGGGAACAACTACTTCAAGGTCTCAGAGCGAGTGACGTCACCGATTGAAACGATATTAGCGCCCACCACCGCTAACAAGCTAGCCATTTCACATCGGTTACATATACACTATATATACAAAAGTATGTGGACACCACTTCATATTTGTGGATTTAGCTATTTCAGCCACACCCATTGCCAACAGGTGTATAAAGCAAGCACACGTCCATGCAATCTCCATAGGCAAACATTGTCAGTATAGTGGCTTACTGAAGAGCTCAGTGACTTTCAACATGGCACCGTCATAGGATGCCACAGTTCCAACAAGTCAGTTGGTCAAATTTCTGCCCTGCTAGAGCTGCCCCGGTCAACAGTAAGTGCTGTTATTGTGAAGTGGAAATGTCTAGGAGCAACTGGCTCAGTCGTGAAGTAGTAGACAACACAAGCTCACAGAACGGGACCAGCGAGATCTGAAGCGCTTGGCGTGTAAAAATCGTGTGTGCTCACCTCAATATCGAGTTCCAAACTGCCTCTGGAAGCAAAGTCAGCACAAGAACTGTTCGTTGGGGGCTTCATGAAATGGGTTTCCATGGCCGAGCAGCTGCACACAAGCCTAAGATTACCATGCGCAATCCCAAGCGTCAGCTGGAGTGGTGCATAGCTCGCCACCATTGGACTCTGGGGCAGTGGAAACAAGTTTTCTGGAGTGATGAATCCCCTTTCACCATCTGGCAGTCCGATGGACGAATCTGGGTTAGGCGGATGCCAGGAGATACCAGCCCCAATGGATGGTGCCAACTGGTGCCAACTGTAAAGTTTGGTGAAGGAGGAATAATGGTCTGAGACTGTTTTTCATGGTTTGGGCTAGGCCCCTTAGTTCCAGTGAAGGGAAATCTTAACGCTACAGCATAGAATGACATTATAGACAATTCTGTGCTTCTAACTTTGTGGCAACAGTTTGGAAAAGGCCCTTTCCTGTTTCAGCATGACAATGCCCCCGTACACAAAGCGAGATCCATACAGAAATGCTTTGTCGAGATCGGTGTGGAAGAACTTGACTGGCCTGCACAGAGCCCTGACCTCAACCCCATCGAACACCTTTGGGATGTAATGCGAATTGAGAGCCAGGCCTACTCGCCCAACGTCAGTGCCCGACCCCACTAATGCTCTTGTGGCTGAATGGAAGCAAGTCCCCGCAGCAATGTTCCAACATCTAGTGGAAAGCATTCCCAGAAGAGTAGAGGCTGTTATAGAAGCAAAGGGGGAACCAACTCCATATTAATGTCCATGATTTTGGAATTAGATGTTCGACTAGCAGGTGTCCACATACTTTTGGTCGTGTAGTGTATATGTTTGGGGTGGCAGGGACCCTAGTGGTTAAGAGCGCTGGGCCAGTAACCAAAAGGGGGCAGGTTCGAATCCCAAAGCCAACTAGGTGAAAGATATGTTGATTTACCCTTGAGCAAAGCACCTAACCCTAATTGCTCCTGTAAGTCACTCTGGATAAGCTCATCTGCTAAATGACTAAAATGGAAAAATGAGAACATATATTCCAGCATCCCCAATCTAGAAAACCTGTCGCTATAACACAGTCCCACTCTGGCAACCCAGCCTCTGGTGACTCATGTGGCATGTCCATTCTATTTCACAAAGCTGGAATGAGCAAGAATTCCTCCTGCACAAGGACCATGGAGTTACGGAAATGACTGTTGTGTAACCATAACACAACAATGTGGATGTAATAACAGGTTTATGTGCATACGCAAACACTATTCACTCTGCTAGCATAATATTGTTCCCTGTAAATTATTTATATCACATTTACATATTTCATAATTGTTCCATGAGTTGATGTATGGCAATATGGAGAGCATGTCAGTGAAGTGGTCATTACCATAAGAGTGTTAAGATACTGGATGGACATAACAGCTGACCATCAAGTCACATGTATGCCAGGAAGCATGTTCCAGCCTTTAGGCCTATGCGTGTTGGCCAATGACAAGATATTAGCGTGTGTACAGTAAGGTGCTCTGCACATCTCTGCCATCTCCGCCTTACATCTCCGTTGGGTGAAATTGATTTGGAACAAGTGAGGCTTGCAACAGCAAGAAGCCATTATGGTCTGTCAGTTTCCCTTTACGAATCTGTCCCTATCTTGCTAGTGGGCTTCTTGCCAGGACAATAGCTCCAGCACCTTCCCTCCCTGGACCAGGAGGAGACCCAGAGGACTTCCACTCCTTCCCCCATTTTCCTTTCCTTACTTTTTCTTTGCTCTTCACTTCACCTCCACACACTCTCCTGACTGCACAATCCAAAGTGCCACAGCTCACCAGACCCACACATTTGCTATGCATGAGAGCTTGCCATTAATACCTATATGCCATAAAGGAACAGGACATACACTCTCTAATCTATACAATATACATTCTCTGAGGACATAGATTGTGATCATGATAAATGCAGTAAAGAGTATGATAAAATATGATTAGGACTTAACCAATGGCTTGAAGGGCCAAACAGCTGGTTATCTGGAAACCTAACTGATCAAAAGCAGATATGGTGCAATATGCTGAGCTCTGGAGAATAGATGGCATTTTGTGTGTTCAGGATTCAGAGGGCCACTAGTAGGACACAGTGACAAACTCCTCCATCTGGTCTAAGGAGATCCCACTCCCAGGGGCACTTCAAAAGGTGCCATCCCTTATCCCAAGGAAGTTATAAATGCAATCCCTTATTATTTGAAGGAGATTAAGGGGTGAAATCTGAAAAATACAGTACAGTTCAAAAGTTTGGGGTCACTTAGAAATGTCCTTATTTTTTAAAGAAAAAGCAACCTTTTTTGTCCGATAAAATAGCATCAAATTGATCAGAAATACAGTGTAGACATTGTTAATGTTGTATGGAATGGAATATCTACATAGGCCCATTATCAGCAACCATCACTCCTATGTTCCAATGGCACGTTGTGTTAGCTAATCCAAGTTTAACATTTTAAAAGACGAATTGATCATTAGAAAACCCTTTTGCAATTATGTTAGCAAAGCTGAAAACTGTTGTTCTGATTAAAGAAGCAATAAAACTGGCCTTCTTTAGACTAGTTGGGTATCTGGAGCATCAGCATTTGTGGGTTTGAGTACATGCTCAAAATGGCCAGAAACAAATAACTTTCTTCTGAAACTCGTCAGTCTATTCTTGTTCTGAGAAATGAACGCTATTGCGAGAAAGGCTACATGCGAGAAATTGCCAAGAAACTGAAGATCTGGTACAACGCTGTATACTACTCCCTTCACAGAACAGCGCAAACTGGCGCTAACCAGAATAGAAAGAGAAGTGGGAGGCCATGGTGCACAATTGAGCAAGAGAACAAGTACATTGGCGTGTCTAGTTTGAGAAACAGACACCTCACAAGTCCTCAACTGGCAGCTTCATTAAATAGTACCCACAAAACACCAGTCTCAATGTCAATAGTGAAAAGGCGACTCCGGGATCGCCTTTTTCTTAGCAACTCTGCCTAGAAGGCCAGCATCCCAGTTGCCCATTCACTGTTGACGTTGAGACTGGTGTTTTGCGTGTACTATTTAACTTCTTCGATATAGGGGGCGCTCTTTTAATTTTTGGATTAAAAAACGTTCCCGTTTTAAACAAGACATTTTGTCACGAAAATATGCTCGACTATGCATATAATTGACAGCTTTGGAAAGAAAACACTCTGACGTTTCCAAAACTGCAAAGATATTATCTGTGAGTGCCACAGAACTGATGCTACAGGCAAAACCAAGATGAAATTTCAAACAGGAAATGCCCCAGATTTTGAAAGCGCTGTGTTCCAATGTCTCCTTATATGGCTGTGAATGCGCCAGGAATGAGCCTACACTTTCTGTCGTTTCTCCAAGGTGTCTGCAGCATTGTGACGTATTTGTAGGCATATCATTGGAAGATTGACCATAAGAGACTACATTTACCAGGTGTCCGCTTGGTGTCCTCCGTCGAAATTATTGCGTAATCTCCAGCTGCGTGCATTTTTCCATTTGCTTCAGAGGAGAAACCCAACTGCCACGAATGATTTATCATCGAATAGATATGTGAAAAACACCTTGAGGATTGATTCTAAACAACGTTTGCCATGTTTCTGTCGATATTATGGAGTTCATTTGGAAAAAAGTTTGGCGTTGTAATGACTGAATTTTCGTTTTTTTTTCTTAGCCAAAAGTGATGAACAAAACGGAATGATTTCTCCTACACAAATAATCTTTTTGGAAAAACTGAACATTTGCTATCTGACTGAGTCTCCTCATTGAAAACATCTGAAGTTCTTCAAAGGTAAATGATTTTATTTGAATGCTTTTCTTGTTTTTGTGAAAATGTTGCCTGCTGAATGCTAGGCTTAATGCTATGCTAGCTATCAATACTGTTACACAAATGCTTGTGTAGCTATGGTTGAAAAGCATTTTTTGAAAATCTGAGATGACAGTGTTGTTAACAAAAGGCTAAGCTTGTGAGTGAATATATTTCTTTCATTTCATTTGCGATTTTCATGAATAGTTAACGTTGCGTTATGGTAATGAGCTTGAGGCTATGATTACGCTCCCGGATACGGGATTGCTCGACGCAAGAAGTTAATAAAGCTGCCAGTTGAGGACTTGTGAGGCATCTGTTTTTCAAACTAGACACTCTAATGTACTATGAAATGTCTAAGTGACCCCAAACATTTGAACAGTAGTGTACATGTTTTCAACACCCCAAATTCAATTTTTTTAGCATCTACCAGGGCTACGGAGCAAACGACTTTCCTAAGACGACAGCACAGGAGGACATAAGAAACACAATGTCATAACTGCCAGTCTCACATAATGACATGTGTGTCCAGGCATAGCCTCCTCCCCAGGGCCTGTCATACAGTAAAGAGGGGATGGGGCTGTGACTGTGGCTGCGACTGCATGGAGCTAGGGATCCAGGGCAGAGTTAGGCCAGTCTGAAGTGACAGCTGACTCAAGGGAACACTGATGCTGCCTCTGTCCCTGCCTGCTGAAATTAGCCACCCTCCAGTGGACACGTCTCCTCATGACTCCCTCTAAACACTCCTTCCCCTCAGGGAGGTGTGTTTGTGTGTATGTGTATGTGTGTGTGTGTGTGTGTGTGTGTGTTAATGGGAGTTGATGAGAGAACACAGAAACAGTTCTCAGACCTGCTTACACTACACACAGCTCTGTGGAAGGACACAGAACGAGAGAGGGCCGGCCGACGAGCTGATGTGACGTCCAGGCGTCTCACAAAGCATTATGGGTGAATGATATAGGGCTGGAGGTTGGGAAGCTACCGTTTGAAATCCCTAGTGGGGTGTAGTGGTCCTGTTGAGCGCCTAAGCGAGGCACTTACCCCGCCCAGGCACTGCAATTTCTAGAGATATAAAAAGCAACATATCCACCTAGACAAAAGCAACCTGTAATGCATTGCTTTAAAAGGATGCCTGAATTCAATGTACTGTCTCCCTCTCCCTCTTCCTGTACTGTCTCCCTCTCCCTGTACTGTCTCCCTCTCCCTGTTCTGTCTCCCTCTCCCTCTTCATGTTCTGTCTCCCTCTCCCTCTTCCTGTTCTCTCTAGCTCCCACTCTTCTGTGATACAGATTTCTCTCTGAAATGTTTAATTATCAAAGTGTATAATGAGGAAAATGTTTCTGAAAGCCAAGCTTGTCAGAACATCAATTTACAGTCTCTCTAAAAGCTTTTCAGACAAAACGGCTTTGGCCCTTGAGTGAGCTCTGATTGGAGGGTCTTCAAACTACATGAACCACGCCACAATAACACCAAAAGCCAAGAACACAAGTGTTTGTTTTATCTAGGCTATTATTATTATTTTATTCCTGAACTATGAATGTGTTTGGGTTATTAAACTGAACCTTCCAGGGGAGGATTTCCTAATCCTCACATACACACACACACCGCTGTGCAAATCACTTACACTTACCATTGGAAGACTGTCTGTCAACCATCCAGCTGGCACACACATACAACAGCCAGACAATCAGCCACAAGCAGCCATGCCACCAACCAGGCAGGACGCAAGCCAGACAAACCGGCCAGCCTGTGGATTTGTCAACCAAACAGACAGATATCCAACCAGACAACCAACCAGCTCATATAGCAGGAAAAGAGACAGATGGACAGATAGATACTGTAGGTGAGACATCTCATTCAACATTGCTTCTTCGGGATCGGTGTCCCTCCCATGGGACGGTTGTGTTGCACTGACGTAAGCTAACGCGATTAGCATGAGGTTGTAAGTAACAAGAACATTTCCCAGGACATAGACATGTCTGATATTGGCAGAAAGCTTAAATTCTTGTTAATATAACTGCACTGTCCAATGTACAGTAGCTATTACAGTGCAAGAATGCCATGCTATTGATTGAGGAGAGTGCAGAATTTTAAACATGAACAGTTATTAATTAACAAATTAGGCACATTTGGGCAGTTTTGATACAATATTTTGAACCCGAAATGCAACAGTTCATTGGATCAGTCTAAAACTTTTCACATACACTGATGCCATCTAGTGGCCAAAATCGAAATTGCACCTGGGCTGGAATAATACATCATGGCCTTTCCCTTGTATTTCAAAGATGCAAAAAAAATACAAAAGAACAGTTGTTTTTTTCTTTGTATTATCTTGTACCAGATCGATTGTGTTATATTCTGCTACAATGCATTCACATCACCATAAACTTCAAAGTGTTTCCTTTCAAATTGTACCAAGAATATGCATATTCTTGCTTCAGGGCCTGAGCTACAGGCAGTTAGGTATGTCATTTTAGGCGAAAATTGAAAAAAAGGGGGGGATTCTTAAGAGGTTTAAGACCAGAGAATCAGACATCCAACCAGCCAACAAACCATCACATCTATCTACAAAAAGACAAACAGGGGGCCTCCTGAGTGGCGCAGCGGTCTAAGGCACGGCATCACAATGCTAAAGGCGTCACAACAGACCCGGACACCTGCAGGCTGACCTCAGTCGTCAGATGAACGGTGCTTCCTCCAACATTGGTGTGGCTGGCTTCTGGGTTAAGCGGGCGGGTGTTAAGAAGAGTGGTTAGGCAGGTCATGTTTTGGAGGATGCATGACTCCACCTTCACCTCCCGAGCCCATTGGGGCGTTGCAGCGATGAGACAAGATCGAAATTGGGGAGAAAAAGGGGGTAAAACACAAATATATATTTTTTAAAATATGACAATCAGGACAACATTCTACCTAGAGGATTCAGTCCTAGAGGAATCAAACCAGCCAGCCAATTGTACACACGATCAGAAAACCAGCCAGTCGGGCTGTAAGGAACCAGCTTGAAGAACTGTTACAGAATCCCCCTGCAGAGGGCGCTGTGGGACTAATTTCCAGCGTGCTGTATACGTTTTGCTGGCGCAGCCTTATCTAACTCTCCCACTCACGTGACAGATATCGATCCACTCCAGCTTGTGGTTTCAGCCAATCAAACAGTCGTGATGCACTCCACACTCTGTCAATACATTGATGCATCCTGTGATAGGTCAGATGCTCCTAGCTAATCCAGCACTGGCCAGTTGGGTCCATTGCATGCTCTTTCAAGTGTAAAGTATTAGCTGGGCCTGAACTGTGTTTTCTCCAGTGTCAGAGCGTGGATGGACATACTGTATGTGCATGGGATGTGAAAACAAAGTAAGTTGTTGTCGCTGTTGTTATCATTGCAGTATGTGCTAGAGTAATAGTATTCTATGTAAGTTTTCATTCTTGTTATTATTATGTTACTACTAATATTGTGTGCGATGATTAGTCACTCTTTACTACTTCTTATTTCCTAAATATTTAAATACAGTCCTTGCTGTTGTGTGTTTCTTTGTAATAGCCTACTATCTGTATAATATATAGATAGTAGGCTATTGCAAAGAAACACACAACAACAATAATATATAGTCCTTGCTGTTATACGTACTGTGCTATTGACATGCTAGTCATTCATGTAGTGTTACTATGTAATATGTGGTTATTAGGTCATTATTAGATACAGTCCTTGTTGTTCTATCCCAAAAGCTTATTTCTCTCAGATTTTGTTTACGAATTGGATTACATCCCTGTTAGTGAGCATTTCTCCTTTGCCAAGATAATCCATCCACCTGACAGGTGTGGCATATCAAAAAGCTGATTAAACAGCATGATCATTATGTGCAGTATTGTCACACAACACAATACCACCGATGTCTCAAGTTTTGAGGGAGCATGCAATTGGCATGCTGACTGCAGGAATGTCCACCAGAAATGTTGCCAGAGAATTGAATGTTCATTTCTTTACCATAAGCCGCCTCTAACATCATTTTCGAGAAATATGTCCAACAGTCATCACAACAGCAGAGCCCGTGTAACCACACCAGCCCAGGACCGCCACATCCTGCTTCTTCACCTGCGCTATCATCTGTGGGAGGGGGCACACTATTTCCTATATAGTGCACTACTTTTGACCCGAACCCAAGTAGTGCACTATATAGGTAATATGGTGCCATTTGTGACACAGTCCGTGATGGTTGTGATAAAGTGAAACCCAGTGAAAGCCTTCCTCATTGCAGATGGACTGGAATAGAGTGAGAGTAGGAAAAAGCCTGAGGTCTGTTAAATGCAACATCCAATGTGCCAAATGTCAACCTCAATAACACCACCTTTACCACCCTGTGGCCTTGAGACACTACTATACCAACACAGCCTGTGGGGTGCTCTCTTTTCCTCCATTTGTCTCATCATGTGACCCTTTCTCTTTTTTACATATATTTTTTGCTTACGGAACCTGGTATTCTCAGGCGGTCTCCTGTCCCAGTACTAACCAGGCCCGACCCTGAACAGGTGTGTTCAGGGTGGTATGGCCACAAGCCTATTTTTTTTACCCCATTTTCTCCCGGAATTTGGTCCCTTGGCTCATCTCTGTAATTCCTCAATAGGCTCGGGAGAGGCGAAGGTCGAGTCATGCATTCGCTGAAACATGACCCACCTGGCCACATACTACTTATCACACTGCTCTCTAAACTGGATGTCAGTCGCACCAATGTGTCGGAGGAAACACCGTTCAATTGGCTTACAGGTTCCTGGCCCTGTCAAAAGGAGTCGCTAGAGCACGATGAGCCAAGGAAAGCCCCACCGGCCAAACCCTCCCCTACCACGGATGGCGCTGGGCCAATTGTGCACCGTCCTATGGGGCTCCTGGTCAAGGCCAGTTGTCACCCTACACGTGTCATTGTAAAAGGCAGCTTGATTTTGAAGGTAATACCAGCTCATCACATAAAACCACCCACACACAGAGAATCCCTCTTAGTCATCCACTATAAGAACATTTAGCCTGGTCCTGGCCATATCTGCTCAGGTATATTCAACCCTGCAATTACCTACCCAGCCTACCTCCCTAGTCATGAGGTAGCCTCACCCAGCCTATCCTCTCCCCTCCCTCCACAGCCGTGCTGGCACTAGCCAGTCGGGGCCAAGTGGTATATGGCCCTGCCAAATCCCACACAGCACTGCCTTGCCGTGCCTAGCCCCATTTAGCCCTATACAGAAGCACAAAAGCCTGCATGGTGTCCTATAGACTGTAGACCCATGTAGCCAAGCTCTCCACAGGCCTTCCCAGCTCCATCTAGCCATGGTCCTGCCTAATGTAGCTACTCAGACTGGCCCAGCCTAACCCAGAGTGTTTCAGAGCTGCAGTCCCAGTCATAGCAGTCTCTCTCAAAGCAGCAGAGCAGAGTAGAGCTGAGGAGGAGCACGCAGCAGACAGACACTTCTCTCTCTCTCTCTGCAACACAGCAGCATCGCCCACGCAACCAAGTCCATGGGCACAAATCACAAATATGCATGTAAGTATGCAAGCAAGCAAACACACACACACACACACACACACACACACACACACACACACACACACACACACACACACACACACACACACACACACACACACACACACACACCTGGTTAGTCATGATATATTCCTGTTCAGTGGATTGAAGAGTAGTGTCATGGCTGACATCTACTGTAGTTTCTGAGTGTGTGTGTGTTTAGTGTAAACCAAGTCAATACCATACAAGTTTGTTTACAGAGATGTTCTTTGCACCATTCTTCCAATACTGATCTATCCGAGTCTGTGGTGAGAGCGTTACACATGCAGAAATGCATATGCTACATTTTGCAGAAGGTTATGGCAATAAGAATTCCCACTGAGACAGTGGCACAACACTAGTGGTGCATAGGGTAAAAAAGCTCCCTACCTCAAAGGCAGTTCCCCCTTTGTCTCAAAACGACTGTATCCTCCCTCTCATCACCGGCCGGCAAGGGTGACGCGGCAGTGGCGTGTGCCTACGTGTGTGTGCGCCGTGAGCGTTCCAAAGGCTAAATGGTTGGTCCAGTCTACAGCTCCGAGAGTCAGACGAACTAAGGCTCTCTCACACACACACACACCATCTCTCAGTTACTCGCTTGTGTTCCCGCTCTCTCTCGCGCTCTCTCCTCCTTAGTAGCACTCGCAGGTTCTCTATCACGACAAACTCCCTCCCTCCCCTACTTCTCAGCCTTTCTCTCTCTCTCCCTTCCCTGTCTCTCACAGTTGCACGCGCATGCTCCGTGCAGTCCGCATCCCTCCTCTTTATTCCACTCACAAAAATTCACACACAAACCCACTGAAGGTTGTCAGCATTCATATCATTTGCCTGTGTAAATCTCAGCTCATTGATGTGTAAATGATTGCATCATGGATGACCGTTTCCTCTTCACGCATCTCCTCCCTGCAGTCCTCCCTGAGCAGCCTTCACACGCTCTCTCCATCTCTCTCACTCTCCTCTCTATTTTTTAGAATAGAGAAAGGCATGATCTGAGTATACTGGGTCGATGTATTCCTGCACTGGATCACTTAACTCTGCTCCTTCTTCCATCCTCTTAGCCATGATTCATCATTCCTTTCTTCCCCCCATTCAAACACTGACATACGTCCCTCACTCTTTTCTTTCTATTCCTTCATGCATTTATTTTTGAACTGCTATGTCACCTGTCCTCAACCTAGGTTTGGTATAGTGAGATGTGTGCTTCCTGGCTCTGCTTGGACTCCTAAAAGACCCTTACCTTAAAGTACTGGAGGACATGTGCCAATGGAAAAACCAAAACTAACCAGGACAGACCAATCAAAACTCACCTTCACCTTGACTGACCAATAAGCAACAGTGCCCTCTCAGCCCTCCCCAATGCCAGATCATACCTCTAAAAGCAGAGTGGTGTTTTAGAGAGATTACAATATCACAGCAGCAGGTATTGGTTAAGCAGCTCTCTATTTTACAGGGCTGGAGAGAGGGAGAGAAAAAAAAACTATCTCCTCCACTCTGTTGCCTAGCAACGCCAGCTGCTCTGAGAGTACACACTCCCTCCCTCTCTCTCCGTCCTTAGATACGGTTCTTTATAAGCCAGTTGGTTTTCAGGCACAATGCAAAACCCTGTAAGACTCTAGTTGGGATTGGACAGAAAATGAGTCTGAGGATGCAAGGTGTCATTTGACAAGACTTTTTAACCACACCCACTGAAGATGCTAATAACACGTCATCATGGATTTCACCCTGTTTCAACCTCTGATTGGTGAATCCAGACATTGCTTTTTACCATTGGGTCATTGGTGCTTTCAGTGAGATATGCTGTCCTCTCCTGGACACATTGACAACTGACTTACAGTACAACATATAAACAGCAAATTTAACAAGGATATGCATAACATTTGGGTTATACAGTGGGGAGAACAAGTATTTGATAACCTGCAAAATCAGCAGTGTTTCCTACTTACAAAGCATGTAGAGGTCTGTAATTTTGTCATAGGTACACTTCAACAGTGAGAGACGGAATCTAAAACAAAAATCCAGAATATCACATTGTATGATTTTTAAGGAATTAATTTGCATTTTATTGCATGACATAAGTATTTGATACATCAGAAAAGCAGAACTAAATATTTGGTACAGAAACCTTTGTTTGCAATTACAGAGATCATACGTTTCCTGTAGTTCTTGACCAGGTTTGCACACACTGCAGCAGGGATTTTGGCCCACTCCTCCATACAGACCTTCTCCAGATCCTTCAGGTTTCGGGGCTGTCGCTGGGCAATATGGACTTTCAGCTCCCTCCAAAGATTTTCTATTGGGTTCAGGTCTGGAGACTGGCTTGGCCACTCCAGGACCTTGAGATGCTTCTTATGGAGCCACTCCTTAGTTGCCCTGGCTGTATGTTTCGGGTCATTGTCATGCTGGAAGACTCAGCCACGACCCATCTTAAATGCTCTTACTGAGGGAAGGAGGTTGTTGGCCAAGATCTCGCGATAAATGGCCCCATCCATCCTCCCCTCAATACGGTGCAGTCGTCCTGTCCCCTTTGCAGAAAAGCATCCCCAAAGAATGATGTTTCCACCACCATGCTTCATGGTTGGGATGGTATTCTTGGGGTTGTACTCATTCTTCTTCTTCCTCCAAACACGGCGAGTGGAGTTTAGACCAAAATGCTCTATTTTTGTTTCATCAGACCACATGACCTTCTCCCATTCCTCCTCTGGATCATCCAGATGGTCATTGGCAAACTTCAGATGGGCCTGGACATGCGCTGGCTTGAGCAGGTGGACCTTGCGTGCTCTGCAGGATTTTAATCCATGACGGCGTAGTGTGTTACTAATGGTTTTCTTTAAGACTGTGGTCCCAGCTCTCTTCAGGTCATTGACCAGGACCTGCCGTGTAGTTCTGGGCTGATCCCTCACCTTCCTCATGATCATTGATGCCACACGAGGTGAGATCTTGCATGGAGTCCCAGACCGAGTGTGATTGACCGTCATCTTGAACTTCTTCCATTTTCTAATAATTATACCAACAGTTGTTGCCTTCTCACCAAGCTGCTTGCCTATTGTCCTGTAGCCCATCCCAGCCTTGTGCAGGTCTACAATTTTATCCCTGATGTCCTTACACAGCTCTCTGGTCTTGGCCATTGTGGAGAGGTTGGAGTCTGTTTGATTGAGTGTGAACAGGTGTCTTTTATACAGGTAACGAGTTCAAACAGGTGCAGTTAATACAGGTAATGAGTGGAGGACAGAGGAGCCTCTTAAAGAAGAAGTTACAGGTCTGTGAGAGCCAGAAATATTGCTTGTTTGTAGGTGACCAAATACTTTTTTATCACCATAATTTGAAAATAAATTAATTAAAAATCCTACAATGTGATTTTCTGGATTTTTTTCCTTCTCATTTTGTCTGTCATAGTTGAAGTGTACCTATGATGAAAATTACAGGCCTCTTTTATCTTTTTAAGTGGGAGAACTTGCACAATTGGTGGCTGACTAAATACTTTTTTGCCCCACTGTATGTCATGCAATAAAATGCAAATGAATTACTTACAAATCATACAATATGATTTTCTGGATTTTTGTTTTAGACTCCGTCTCTCACAGTTGAAATGTACCTATGATAAAAATTACAGACCTCTACATGCTTAGTAGGAAAACCTGCAAAATCGGCAGTGTATCAAATACTTGTTCTCCCCACTGTACTTTAAAGGTAACATAAAAGGTCAAGGCAAAGTCAGAAGAAGGCCACTGGTGAGCTCACATGGGCCTTACCTTCCCTTTGGCCTGCAGGTTCCTGGCAGCGATGATTGACAGCTGTCTCTGGATCCACAGCAGCTCTGCCTAAGACTGTCTCAGTAGCCCCTCAATGTCACTTGACCTGTGACCTCACAACATGTCCTGGCAGTCTGGCACACACATCGTATATCACAAAGACACACACAATACAGCTTCATCCCTAGATTAGGCATAAATCCAATGACCTGATGTCAATAGTTTAACAGTGCTGCTGCCAAACATCAAGAGCTCTCTGGCTTTCCCCACAGATTGACTGACTGAGTATCAATTCAAATCAAATCAAAGTTTATTTGTCACGTGCGCCGAATAGAACAGGTGTAGACCGTGAAATGCTTACTTACAGGCTCTAAACAATAGTGCAAAAAAGGTGTTAGGTGAACAATAGGTAAGTAAAGAAATAAAACAACAGTAAAAAGACAGTCTATATACAGTTGCGATGCTATAAAATTAGTGAGGCTACATACAGACACCGGTTAGTCAGGCTGATTGAGGTAGTATGTACATGTAGATATGGTTAAAGTGACTATGCATATATGATGAACAGAGTAGCAGTAGCGTAAAAGAGTGTGTGTGTGTGTGTGCGTGTGTGTGTGTGGACGTGTTTAATAGTAAAAGAACAAAAAGAACAAAACCTACTGGGGGACATTTTGTTAGTCCCCACAGGGGCAAATGCTATTTCTAGGGTGTTTAGGGTTAAGAATTAGTGTTAGGGAGAGAGAGAGCATGGAGATTATTGTACACAGCATTACAATGACAGGAGGAGCCTCTGGACCTAGGCCAGCTTTTATCAGCCAATACTAAGTACCCCTCTCCATCCCTCTGCTCTGCTGCTGTCCTCCTTCCAGCCACTCAAATCAAATCAAAAATCACTCACCGTCATTAGTCATCACAAACATCCCTTGATGATGATTGACATGGTTAAGGGGGTTAATACTGCTTAGCTCACTGGGGGAATTATACAGATTAGACTACAAAGACCACAAGATACATCATGATACGGAAGTCTTTAACAAAGGTTTGATATCATATTTTATCAGTACTCAGATGCTCCTTGGCTTAATCTGAATATAATGGTTCCTTTTCTTGTTGTGGAGAGTTGGACATGGGTATGGGTCCTTAAAATAGCTAGAATACTTAGATATGAAAGGCGTTTGCCTTAACTGCTACAGCACTGTATGTACTGTAGTCAGCACTTTTTCACGACCGCAAAGTCAACACTAGATGGAAACGTGGTCTCACAATTTCCGGGAATTTTCATTCTGGGTCCTAACTTTGATTGATTGAAATGTTGAAATGCTGCTCTCATTCATACACACCCACCCACACACACACACACACATCATGGGTCTGTGTGAGACACAATTGGCAGTGACCCATCAGCCTAACATGGCTTTTACCATGAGGATGATCGTATCTCCAGGCTCAGATGGGAGAATCCCTTCTTTAAACCAGTGAAGGTTTTCTCTCTAGGACGTTCCCATTCACTTTAGGCAGCTGCTAGGGTTCCTTATAGCAGGGTTTTACCTATTGGACCTGGTAAGAGAGCAAACATCAGTCTATACATTCACTCTATTAGTGATCTGGAACATTTCCATGTTCTACTTTCTAGCTGAATAATGCCATTATATCATGTGACTCTTTAGCCTAGAATAGAATTACAGTTGAGCAATGTGAAATATAATCATATTTTAAACTGATACCAATATTTTTGGGCTTTAAAAAAGGTGTCTTAAAGCAACCCTGTTCCTTGAGTATCCCCAACAGTAAACATTTTTTTATGTAACCCTGGACAAGAACACTTGTCATCTAATCATCAAGCCCTCAATAAGCCGAATGAGGTGAGTCTGTCCAGGGCTATAACAAAAATATGTACTGTTGAGCGCACTCGAGGACCAGGGTTGGGAAACTCTGTCTTCGAGGAGAGCTGTGCTGAGCCTAACTGTCCTGTTAACCCAAGCCAAAGGAGAGGGCCTTCCCTTTAAGCCTTACACACACGCAAAACCAAATTTGGATACACCTCACAGCTTCTTAATGACTCACCTTGGCGAGCTTCTGTCTTGCTGCAGGGAGAAAGGGAAACAGAGAGCATGGTGTCCCTCTCAAAAGGCAGGAAACGGAGTACCTCATTCCGTTTCAAATTATTTCCCATGACATGCCTGCTGAACATGACCATGACGTATTGTTGTAGGCATGAATGTCTCCACAACAACCCGTTCCTTGTCCCCTCACAGCCCACCATGACCTCAAGCATAACTGCACCAAATTTGCAGAGAGCAGTGACGTCTTCTTATTGGGAACAAATGTGATTCCTCATCCGCCAGCCCGAAAGCTACAGTCACTGTCAGGAATAAAGGAGAGGAGATGAGAGCAGTTTACCTCTGTACCTCTCCAATGCATGTGACCACAGGCTTACACAAATGCGCAACATGCACTCAACCAGAAAACAACATTGTGTCTCATGCTTGAGCATGATATGAGTCAGTGGTTACCAGGACAACATGAATTAGCACTTGTGTTGTTATTTTCACTCTCTGATCAAGCTTATAGGCAGTATTATGACAAAAAAGAAAACACTATAATGAAACCTACCCCTTATTGATGGTGTTTTTTATTCTGCATTTTTCTACATTTAGGTAATAAGAATTGGAAGGCAATGTACAGTTGGTATGTTGTAACAGTTCAGATGTACAATTATGATCTTCGAGGAGGGATTCCCATGCTTTTTCAAATTCTCCTACCTCTGACTGTGGCAACCATCAACTCTTTTTCAAAATACTCTCTCCTCGCTTCTTTTCTGCTGCATGTGACTTGACATTCCTTGATATCAGTTGGCCTGGTCCTCCTCAGTCATGTAATAAAGGCCGCTGTATGACAGAAACACAAAGGTAGGCACATGTAATATGCAGATCCGTGCTTGTATCCAGCCAAATACCAAAGGTGTGTGAATGCATTTGTGAATATGTCGTGACTCCAGAGATAACGCAGCAGGATCAGTAGTTTCCATGGTTTCTATTGTGTGTTGGTACGTGTTAACGCAGGAGATTCTCTTCATTAGATCTGCATCCTTGAAACACTGCACAATGTGTTGTCTTTCTCCTCCTAGCATTCTTGTACCCAGAGCTGCTTGCTGTGTGGCCATATTTTATTTAACCTTTATTTAACTAGGCAAGTCAGTTAAGAACAAATTCTTATTTTCAATGATGGCCTAGGAACAGTGGGTTAACTGCCTGTTCAGGGGCAGAACGACAGATTTGTACCTTGTCAGCTTGGGGATTTGAACTTGCAACCTTCCGGTTACTAGTCCAACGCTGTAATCAGTAGACTACCCTGCCGCCTGCTACCGTAGCACACATACAGCAGGAGCAGAAGAGGGATCAGGGGAGAGAAAGAAGAAAAGAAACACTGTGATTCTAGAAGGGACATAAGTTGTTATATATGTAAGTAAGTTATTTGTGAAAAGCTTCCTATTGGTTGATTCTGATACTTTCCAAGATGGAAACTCAAGAATCATGTCACCTTAAAGACATCTCGGAAACACACCAAATGGTCAGTGAAGAAACTGACTACATGCCGCATCACCATGGTACTTCCTGTCATAGTCAAGGATTTATGCCGTGTTCAAGGCAGCTCAGAAACTTGGAACCTCCGAGTTAAAATGTATCTAAGTTATTTGCGAAGAGCTTCATATTGGTTGATTCTGATACTTTCCATGTGGGAAACTCATACCTCATCTTTCGAAAATAAGTTTTGAAGACGGAAATGTCTAAGTTGTCTTGAACGCGGCAACAGTCACCATGATCCTTACTGACATCTTCTACATACGGTTAACAAAATTATAAACATGGGCTGTAACAACATACAGTACAACACCCTGGAACAAGTGGCATATTGTTTTTGCCTAAAGTAGTTACATTTAAAGTGAAACAGAACATTTAAAGAGACACTGTACATGAGACATCAATCAGATGGATCAACTTTAGACCGGTGATTTCATCTGAAGAGTTACAGACTGCACTGTGGTTAAATTGAGAGAGAGAGAGTGTGTGAACCTGTATCTGTCAAAAGTGCATTCTGTATGTCTGGTTGAAAAGATTTATGAGTGAATTAGGAGAGTTTAAGCACAGCCCTCTGGTTGATACTGCAGTTGCCCAGTGTTATCTTCTTCCTCTATGAAATGTACAGCAGGAACTCCTCATTGGAAACCTTAAAAGAGGTCCTGAGTGCACTCACTCCATGAGAGATGAGTCACTTCACCCAGTAAAGCAGTAGTGGGTCATGGTAGATATTCCAGCTGGAAGAATTTTCTAGGTTGATCATACATTGCATTTTTTTTTGGGGGGGGGGGGCAATCAATCAATCACATGTATTTATAAAGCCCTTCTTACATCAGCTGATATCTCAAAGTGCTGTACAGAAACCCAGCCTAAAACCCCAAACAGTAAGCAATACAGCTGTAGAAGCATGGTGGCTAGGAAAAACTCCCTAGAAAGGCAAGAACCTAGGAAGAAACCTAGAGAGGAACCAGGCTCTGAGGGGTGGCCAGTCTTCTTCTGGCTGTGCCAGGTGAAGATTACAAGAGTACATGGCCATTTAAAGCCAGATTGTTCTTCAAGATGTTCAAACGTTCATAGATGATAATAATCACTATGGTTGTAGAGGATACAACAGGTCAGTACCTCAAGAGAAAATGTCAGTTGGCTTTTCATAGCCGAGCATTCAGAGAGGTCGAGACAGCAGGTGCGGTAGAGAGAGAGAGAGAGAGAGAGTCGAAAACAGCAGGTCCAGGACAAGGTAGCACATCTGGTGAACAGGTCAGGATTCCCTAGCCGCAGTCAGCCCACTTGAAACTGGAGCAGAAGCACAACCAGGTGGACTGGGGACAGCCAGGAGTCATCAGGCCAGGTTGTACTGAGGCATGATCCTAGGGCACAGGTCCCCCGGGAAGGGAGTGAGAGAGAGAATTAGAGGGAGCATACTTAAATTCACACAGGACACCAGATAAGACAGGAGAATTACACCAGATATAACAGACTGACACTAGCCCCCCGGCACGTAGACTATTGCAACATAAATACTGAAGACTGAGACAGGGGTGGGTCGGCTGGCACTGTGGCCCCGTCCGACATTTCCCGCGGACAGGGCCAACCAGGTAGGATATAAGCCCACCCACTTTGCCAAAGCACAGCCCCAAAACTACGAGAGGGATATCAACAGACCACAAACTTACTCCCCTGAGACAAGGCTGAGTGTAGCCCAGGAAGATCTCCTCCACAGCACGAGCCCGAGGGGGAGCAAAACCGGACAGGAAGATCATACCTGTGACTCACCCCACTCAAGTGACACACTCCTCCTAGGGACGGCATGGAAGAGCACTAGTAAGCCAGTGACCCAGCCCCCATAATAGGGTCAGAGGCAGAGAATCCCAGTGGAGAGAGGCAGAGGCAGCAAGGGCGGTTCGTCGCTCCAGTGCCTTTCCGTTCACCTTCGCACCCCTGGGGCAGACTACACTCAATCATAGGACCTACTGAAGAGATGAAGACTTGAAGGTCGAGACCGAGTCTGCGTCTCTCACATGGAAATGCAGATCATTCCATAAAAATGGAGCTCTATAGGAGAAAGCCCTGCCTCCAGCTGTTTGCTTAGAAATTCTAGGGACAATAAGGAGGACTGCGTCTTGTGACCGTAGCGTACGTGGAGAGATGGGTAGGAGCAAGCCCATGTAATGCTTTGTAGGTCAACAGTAAAACCTTGAAATCAGCCCTAGTCTTTACAAGAAGCCAGTGTAGAGGGGCTAGCACTGGAGTAACATGATCAAATGTGTTGGTTCTAGTCAAGATTCTAGCAGCTGTGTTTAGCACTAACTTGAGCTTATTTAGTGCTTTATCCGGGTAGCTGGAAAGTAGAGCATTGCAGTAGTCTAATCTAGAGGTGACAAAAGCATGGATTAGCTTTCTGCATCATTTTTGCAATGCTATGAAGATTGAAAAAAGGTGTCCTTGAAATATGCTTGATGGGTTAGTGAAAAGAGAGACACGGTCTCAATGGGGATAGCTGAGCTGACTACACTGACTGTGCCAGTGGCGGACTCCACTAAGTTGGCAGGCTGGCTAAAAGCCTGCTGCCTGGCCTGCACCCTATTTCATTGTGGAGCTAGAGGAGTTAGAGCCCTGTCTATGTTGGTAGATAAGATGAGAGCACCTCTCCAGCTAGGATGGAGTCTGTCACTCCTCAGCAGGCCAGGCTTGGTCCTGTTTGTGGGTGAGTCACAGAAAGAGGGTCAATTATCTACAAATTCTATCTTTTGGGAGGGGCAGAAAACAGTTTTCAACCAGCAATTGAGTTGTGAGACTCATCACTCCCCCTAACTGGGAGGGGGCCAGAGACAATTACTGATGGTGACAATTACTCGATGACTGGGGTTGAACAATAACTATGAGAAAGTCAACCCCACAATAATGGCTAAAACAATGACACCAACAACCACGCCGACAGCAAGATAAAGTGTTTTCTGTGAAAAAGAAGAGAGGACTAGGAAAAGAGTGGGGAACAAAAAGAAAAAGGGAAATTGAATCAGCCCATTGCACAAAACCACACTGTCTGGTCTTTCATAAAGTCATGAATTAAGAACATTAAAAATTATTTAAAAAATTACTTTTTTTTCCTGGCTAGGAAAGCCCAGGGCCCTACCTACAGCCAACAGGCCAGGGGTGGACAGTCTACTAAGTGTAGGCCTTTTTTGTAAATAAGAATTTGTTCTTAACTGGCTTGCCTAGTTAAATAAAGGTTAAATAAATAAAATACACGAATGAATAAGTTCTCCCCTCACCCCATAGTGAGAAACCTGTCAGAATTAGCTTTTTGTTTCAGTTGGCTACAGGGACTGTATTTAGAGAGTTAAATGCAAACTGCTATAGCATATGACAGTATTTGTCTGGGTGTGTGTTCGATGATGACAGACAGTGTTTGTCTGTGTAGAACAGTAGTCGTGGGCAGTTTTAGACCCAGACACAAACCAATGATAAGTGCAATAACAGCAAGCAGGATCACCACGGCTATGGCAATCATGGCATACTTCTGCCAAAACCAACAACAGCAGAATGTTAGGGTTGATTTGGAGGCAAACATGAGCTGGCAGGTTAATGTTAAGGATGCTCAAATACAAAATAGTCTAGTGCACTAGGCCAAACATGCATTAGTAAAACATATTCTAATCATGTTCTGTTTTAATTGCAAGTCATATTTATTTCCAATGGTCTTAACATGTTAACATATAGCTTGGTCCATCCGGCCGGCCAGATAGCTGAGTCTGGCTGACTGGCCAGATAGCTGAGTCCGGCCGACCGGCTAGATAGCTAGGTCTGGCCGGCAAGCCAGATAATTAGGTCCGCCTAGATGGCCAGACAGCTGAGTCTGACCTAGATACCTAGGTCCAGCCGGCCTCACAGATATCACAGTTACCTGGCCGTAAAATCAAATCAAATCAAATCAAATCAAATTTTATTTGTCACATACCAGTTACAGATAATCTGTTAAATTTTTTCTAGGCAGTCCTTCCTCTTAGGTAGTAGTGTGGAAAGACACATAAAAATGAATGTGATGGTACAGGCAGCATAGGCAAGATACCTAGATGATATCGGCAAGTATAGCTATGAGATAAGGGGCATAGTTAAAGTGGCTGTGATACATGTAAGGAGAAAACTAAACATCTGAAAACAATTTGAAATTTATAAGGTCATTGTTTAAAGTGGCTTGATATATTTACTATTTAAATTATTTAAAGTGGCTGGAGTAGAGTCAGTGTCATTGACAGTGTTATTTAGCCACCAATGTTAGTGGTGGCTGTTTAACAGTCTGATGGCAGATAAAGTTTCTATACCTAAGGTCACTGAATAAAGTATTTATCCTTCCTGAGCATAGGTGTCCTGGAAAATGCTCAGAATTGCAAAATATAACAGGCGGTATATGCTAGTTCTGTATTTTATCACTTACAACCATAAAATAATCATTTATAGCTGTCTGTGTGATAAATAGTTTGTCTGTGATGAAAACTTAAAACTTGCTACCCTCTCCACTAACTGTTCCATCGATATCTGCTGTTTCAAAGTCCACAATCATCTCCCTTAATATGTGACAAACACCACACTGGACCCTCAGAGACAATGAAAACTAAAACTTGATGATTGAGTGCTTCGCAGTTGTGGGTGAACAGGGAGCAGGAGAGGGCTTCATTTGAGGATCAAGGAGATGTTGCTGCCTACCCTCACCACCTGGGGGCGGCCTGCCTGCCTGCACAGTAATCTGCCCTTCCTCTTAGTTAGTGTGTCACAGAAAAAAGTGTCTGCCTGCCTGGCAAGCTAGCTGCTGGTAAGGGGGAGTGGTGTATTAAGGGAGAAAACTAAACATCTGAAATTTGAAATTTGGTCTTATGCTTTCATCTATTTAAATTATTTAGCAATTGCTGTTATACATTTATTTAAACAATGTGTTGATCAGATCAAAAAGTTTCTATACCTAAGGTCACTGAATAAAGTATTTATCCTTACTGAGGTAGTAATCACTCAGAATTGCAAAATATAACATATATGCTAGTTCATTTTATCACTTACAACCATAAAATAATCATTTATAGCATAATAATGAAACTGACGCATAACATTATCTGCCAATGTAACACCCCCTTAATATACAAACACACACACTGGACAGAGACAATGAAAATAAAAAGAGCCTTTGCTTCGCTGAGCAGTTCATTTTCAAGAGAGTGCTGCCTGCCTGCCTGCCTGCCTGTCATCAGTCTGCCTGCCTGCCTGCCTGTCTGCCTGTCATCAGAGTCTGCCTGCCTGCCTGCCTGTCTGCCTGCCTGCCTGTCTGCCTGTCATCAGAGTCTGCCTGCCTGCCATATCATTAGAGAAATAGATCTGTGAATAATGAAAAGTTAATAAGTTATTGCCACGCTTTCACATAGAGGCCTAGATCAAACCACAATTTGAAAAACAAAAGGCCAATGGTAGCAGATACAGTGCCTTGTGGAGTTATTCAGACCCCTTGACTTTTTTTTACCTTACAACCTTATTCAAAAATGTATTACATTGTTATTTTTTCCTCATCAATCTACACACACAATACCCCATAATTACAAAGTAAAAACAGGTCTCTAGAAATGTATGCTAATTTATTAAAAATAAAAAACTGAAATAACACATTTACACAAGTATTCAGACCCTTTACTCAGTACTTTGTTGAAGCACTTTTGGAAGTGATTGCAGCCTCAAGTCTTCTTGGGTATGATGCTACAAGCTTGGCACACCTGTATTTGGGGAGTTTCTCCCATTCTTCTCTGCAGATCCTCTCAAGCTCCATCAGGTTGGATGGGGAGCGTTGTTGCACAGCTATTTTCAGGTCTCCAGAGAGGTTCGATCGGGTTCAAGTCTGGGCTCTGGCTGGGCCACTCAAGGAATATTCAGAGACTTGTCCCAAAGTCACTCCTGCATTGTCTTGGCTGTGTGCTTAGGGTCGCTGTCCTGTTGGAAGGTGAACTTTCACCATGACAGTTTACAATCCAGAGGTCCTGAGCACTCTGGAGCAGGTTTTCATCAAGGATCTCTCTGTACTTTGCTCCATTCATCTTTGCCTCGATCCTGACTAATCTTCCAGTCCCTGCCACTGAAAAACATCCCCACAGCATGATGCTGCCACCACCATGCTTCACTGTAGGGATTGTGCCAGGTTTCCTCCAGATTTGACGCTAGGTATACAGGCCAAAGATTTCAATATTGGTTTTATCAGACCAGAGAATCTTGTTTCTCATGGTCTGAGAGTCTTTAGGTGTCTTTTGGCAAACTCCAAGCGGGCTGTCATGTGCCTTCTACTAAGGAGTGGCTTCCGTCTGGCCATTCTACCATAAAGGTCTGATTGGTGGAGTGCTGCAGAGATGGTTGTCCTTCTGGAAGGTTCTCCCATCTTCACATACAGTAGGTACTCTACAGCTCTGTCAGAGTGAGCATCAAGTTCTTGATCACAGGCCTCCCGGGTAGCGTAGTGGTTAAGGGTGCGGTACTGCAGCGCCAGCCGTGCCACCAGAGACTCTGGGTTCACGCCCAGGCTCTGTCGTAACCGGCCTTGACCGGGAGGTCCTTGGGCGATGCATAATTGGCCTAGCGTCGTCTGGGTTAGGGAGGGTTTGGCCGGTAGGGAAATCCTTGTCTCATTGTGCACCAGCAACTCCTGTGGTGGGCTGGGTGCAGTGCACACTAACCAGGATTGCCAGGTGCACGGTGTTTCCTCTGACACATTGGTGCGGCTGGCTTCCAGGTTGGATGGCACTGTGTTAAGAAGCAGTGCAGCTTGGTTGGGTTCTGTTTCGGAGGACGCATGACTTTCAACCTTCGTCTCTCCCGAGCCTGTACGGGAGTTGTAGTGATGAGACAAGATAGTAGCTACTAAACAATTGGATACCACAAAATTGGGGAGAAAAAGGGGTCAATTAAAAAAAAAAAGTTATTGATCACCTCCCTGACCAAGGCCCTTCTCCCCTGTTTGGCCAGGCAGCCAGCTCTAGGAAGATTACTAACATCTTCCATTTTAGAATGATGGAGGCCATTGTGTTCTTGGAGACATTCAATGCTGCATATATCTTTTGGTACCCTTCCCCAGATCTGTGCCTCGACACTATCCTGTCTTGGTGCTGTATGGACAACTCTTTTGACCTCATGGCTGGTTTTTGTGTACCTTTTCAAATCATGTCCAGGATCCCCTGGTTGGCCCGTCACAACCCCAGGATTTCATGGCAACAGAGGGCTCTACAGGGGTGGTCGGAGGAGTGCTCAGGCAGCTGTGTAGGAGTTTCCATCGGTGCTACAACGGTGGAGAGTCCAGACCAAGTCTCCACCGTGCACATTCCCTCAGAATATGCCGATTTGGCTATCGCCTTCTGTAAAAAGAAGGCGACCCAATTACCACCTCATCGACGAGGGGATTGTGCGATAAATCTCCTGGTAGGCGCTGCACTTCCCAGGAGTCATGTGTATCCCCTGTCACGGGAGGAGACGGTGGCTATGGAGACATACATATCGGAATCTCTGGGGCAGGGGTTCATTCAGCCCTCCATCTCACCTGCGTCCTCGAGTTAATTTTTTTGTGAAGAAGAAGGAGGGTGGTCTGCGTCCCTGCATTGACTATAGAGGTCTAAATTTCATCACGGTGGGGTATAGTTACCCGCTACCTCTCATTGCCACGGCGATTGAGTCATTTCACGGTTTTTCACAAAACTGGATCTCAGGAGTGCATATAGGAGTGCACTTGGTGCGTATCCGGAAGGGAGATGAGTGGAAGACGCCGTTTAGTACCACATCCGGCCATTATGAGTACCTCGTCATGCCGTACGGGTTGAAGAATGCTCCAGCAGTCTTCCAATCTTTTGTGGATGAGATTCTCAGGGACCTGCACGGTCAGTGTGTGGTGGTTTACATCGATGATATTCTGGTCTATTCCGCTACACGGGCCGCGCACGTGTCTCTGGTGCGCAGGGTACTTGGGCGACTGTTGGAGCATGACCTGTACGTCAAGGCTGAGAAATGCTCATTCTTCCAACAGGCCGTCTCCTTCCTTGGATATCGCATTTCCACATCGGGGTTGGTGATGGAGGACCGCATTGCAGCCGTGCTTTGGCATTCAGCGGTTCTTATTTGCCAGTGGAGGTTTAGGGGTTTTGGGCAGGTGGCGCATCCACTGCAGGGGGGCTGGGATGGTTGGGCGGAGCTTTTGGTCGCCTGAAGGCTCTTTTTACCTCTGCTCCCGCTGGCGCATCCGGACCCCTCTTTGGCATTCATAGCGCATCCGAGGCTGGGGTTGGAGCCGTGCTCTCCCAGCTCCGCCCCTGCCCCTGTGCATTCTTTTCTCGGAAGCTCAGCCCGGCGGAGCGAAACTATGACGTGGGGGATCGGGAGCTGCTAGCTGTTGTCAGAGCCCTGAAGGTGTGGAGACATTGGCTTGAGGGGGCCCAACACCCTTTTCTCATCTGGACTGACCACCGTAATCTAGAGTACATTCGGGCAGCGAGGAGACTGAACCCTTGTCAGGCAAGGTGGGCGATGTTTTTCACCCGATTTAGGTTTACCATCTCCTATAGACCAGGCTCCCAGAACACTAAGGCAGACGCACTGTCCCGACTATATGATACGGAGGAGCGGGCCATTGATCCTGCGCCCATCCTCCCGGCTTCTTGTCTAGTGGCACCTGTAAGGTGGGAGGTGGACGCAGACATTGAGCGAGCATCGTGTGTTGAGCCTACTCCACCACAGTGTCCAGCGGGACGGGTGTATGTTCCGCTGGAGGTTAGAGACAGGTTAATTTGGTGGGCTCACACGTCCCCCTCCTCTGGTCACCCGGGGATCGGGAGGACGGTGCGATGTCTTAGTGGGAAGTACTGGTGGCCCACTTTAGCCAAGGACGTGAGGGTTTATGTGTCCTCCTGCTCAGTGTGCGCTCAGTGCAAGGCTCCTAGACACCTGCCCAGAGGGAAGTTACAACCCCTTCCCGTTCCACAGCGGCCTTGGTCACACCTGTCGGTTGACTTCTTGACCGATCTGCCACCATCACAGGGAAACACCACGATCCTGGTCGTTGTGGATCGGTTTTCTAAGTCCTGTCGTCTCCTCCCTTTGCCCGGTCTCCCTACGGCCCTACAGATGGCGGAGGCCCTGTTTACTCACGTCTTCCGGCACTACGGGGTGCCTGAGGATATTGTTTCTGATCGGGGTCCCCAGTTCACGTCCAGGGTGTGGAAGGCGTTCATGGAACGTTTGGGGGTCTCGGTCAGCCTGACCTCTGGGTTTCACCCCGAGAGTAATGGGCAGGTGGAAAGAGTGAACCAGGATGTGGGTAGGTTTCTGCGGTCGTATTGCCAGGACCGGCCAGGGGAGTGGGCGAAGTACATCCCCTGGGCAGAGATGGCCCAGAACTCACTCCCCCACTCCTCTACGAACCTGTCGCCCTTCCAATGTGTGTTGGGCTATCAGCCGGTCCTGGTACCATGGCATCAGAGCCAGACCGAGGCTCCTGCGGTGGACGATTGGGTGAGATGCTCAAGGGAAACCTGGGAGGCCGCCCACGGGTACCTTAAACGGGCCGAAGGGCGGCAGAAGGCCAGTGCCGACCACCACCGCAGCGAGGCCCCGGTGTACACACCGGGGGACCGGGTCTGGCTCTCGACCCGAAACCTGCCCCTCCACTTGCCCTGCCGGAAGCTGGGTCCGCGGTTTGTGGGGCCATTCAAAGTCCTGAGGAGAATAAACGAGGTGTGTTATAGGTTACAGCTCCCCCCGTATTACCGTATTAACCCCTCGTTTCATGTGTCTCTCCTCAGGCCGGTGGTGGCTGGTCCACTTCAAGAAGATGAGGTGCGGGAGGTTCCTCCGCCCCCCCTGGACATCGGGGGGGCGCCGGCGTATGCAGTTCGGTCCATACTGGACTCGAGGCGTCGGTGGGGGGTCTTCAGTACCTCGTGGACTGGGAGGGGTACGGTCCGGAGGAGAGATGCTGGGTGCCGGTGGAGGACGTACTGGATCCACCTATGCTAAGGGAGTTTCACCGCCTCCATCTGGATCGCCCTGCGCCTCGTCCTCTGGGTCGTCCTCGAGGCCGGCGTCAGGGGGTACTGTCACGACTTCTACCGAAGGTAACTCCTCTCCCTGTTCGGGCGGCGCTCGGCGCTCGGCGGCGCCGGTTTACTAGCCGCTACCGATCCCTTTTTCTTTTTCTGGTTGTTTTGTCTGTGTTCCTTTTCACACCTGGTTTCAATTGCTTTGATTTCTGTGGGTATATAGGGCACCTGTTACCTGCCGTAATTCGTGCAGGATTAAGCTTGTGAGTATTAGCGTTCAGTATTCTATGCGGTTTATTGTTTTCGCATTGACGTATGTGTATGTAGTGTCGGAACTGTGGTTGTTCCTCCGTGTACTGACATGAGTTTGTTTTCCTTCGAGCGCGTTGTTTGGACATTCATCTGGGCCAATTTTGTATTGGTGGACTATGAGTACAGATCTCTACATTAAACACGCTTCTCAAAGAAAAATCCCTGCTCTCCTGCGCCTGACTCCTACTCCTCTCACCGAGACGCACTTTATCACACACACTGGTGATTGACTTAACATAAACAGGTTTAGCATCTCCTGGCTTCTATGCATAGCCTACAAGCCACTGATGCAGACCTTCAGAACATTTAATATAGCCTACACCATTACAATAAATACATACTTTATTTTAGATAGGGCTAAGGAAACATGATATGAAGAAATGTAGTCTATTTCAAAAGAACAGAATCACATACTCTGAGTGGTCCTAATGTGTAACGTAAACGATGGGAGTCGAGAAGCATGTGGAACATTTAATATAAGAAAGGACATGAAACTATACAACATAGGAGTAGCGTCTTGACATGAAACAATACTGCCTAAATCAAATCAAATCAAATTTCAAATCAAATCAAATTTTATTTGTCACATACACATGGTTAGCAGATGTTAATGCGAGTGTAGCGAAATGCTTGTGCTTCTAGTTCCGACAATGCAGTAATAACCAACAAGTAATCTAACTAACAATTCCAAAACTACTGTCTTATACACAGTGTAAGGGGATAAAGAATATGTACATAAGGATATATGAATGAGTGATGGTACAGAGCAGCATAGGCAAGATACAGTAGATGGTATCGCGTACAGTATATACATATGAGATGAGTATGTAAACAAAGTGGCATAGTTAAAGTGGCTAGTGATACATGTATTACATAAGGATGCAGTCGATGATATAGAGTACAGTATATACGTATGCATATGAGATGAATAATGTAGGGTAAGTAACATTATATAAGGTAGCATTGTTTAAAGTGGCTAGGGAAAGAACCTAAGGGAGTGTCAGATAAAGGGGAGGTAATGGATTCCAGGTGTGCCTCATGACGAAGCATAGGTGCGTGTAATGATTGATGCCAGGTGCGAGTAATGATTGACAGCCACCGCAGTGAGACAGCCGTGTTCCATCATGGGGATCATGCGTGGCTCTCTATCAAGAACCTCCCACTCTGCCTGCCCTGCAAGAAGTTGAGTCCCCAGTTTGTTGGGCCATTCAAGGTTCTCCGGAGGGTCAACGGGGTGACGTATAGGTTAAAGCTTCCCAGTGACTACCGTATCTCATATTTTCACGTCATATGAAGGTATTTTCCACACATTATGTTTTATTCTAATGGCACACAACAACAAAAATAGCAAATTGAGGTTATAGCAAATAGCAAATTGAGGTTACGTGCAGTTAAGTTTTTGATATACAAGCATAGGCAGCACGTCCATAAGGCTAGGGAAGATAAGCTTTTCCTAAAGTACATTTAATTAAATTGCAAATATTATATGTCCTAAATAGCCTACTCCTGTCTATACAGAAATAAATAAAATAATTCTAAATAGGTTACAAATGCATGATTTGGCCACAGAGAATAGGCCTATTTAGATTTTTTTATATATAAGTTGTGGATTGTTGTAAATCACATTGCCTAAAGTCGGAAGGAAAGGCAGTGTGCAATTTGTGCAGATTGTTGAGTTTCGACTGTCTGTGAAAAGTAGAGAGGCCATATTGCAAAATACAATTGCTGATAAACATAGTTTGGAAAGCAAATGGTTAATGCTGTAAAGAGAAGTCTATGAAAGGACTAACCTGTCTTTTAGTTATCAACTTAATTGAAAAAAACAGTATAGCCCATCTTATTGACACCAGCGGAGAGCATTGGAAATATCCCCTGTGAGCGCACACTGCGCATACTCACTATTTATCATTGTTAGTTCAGTGTTACTTAAAAGTTTGGTTTTTGATTGTAATTTCCTCCTCCAGGTTATATGTACTACATATATTTGTTTCTACACTTCTCTCATGCCTATTATTATTACTATTATTATTATTATTGTGGACAGCATCATTTTTATTTAGCTCTTTGTTACTGTCAGCAGAGTAGGCTAGGCTACCCTTTAATTTGTTCTATTATTAAAAAAGATTCAAATATACAATGTAGTAGAATTGCATGAATTGCATGAAATGCATTGCATGAAATGTGGGAATTGCATGAAAAGGGAACATTCTTTCCATGCAAATATATATATATATACAGTGGAGAGAACAAGTATTTGACACACTGCCAATTTTTGCAGGTTTTCCTACTTACAAAGCATGTAGAGGTCTGTAATTTTTATCATAGGTACACTTCAACTGTGAGACTGAATCTAAAACAAAAATCCAGAAAATCACATTGTATGATTTTTAAGTAATTAATTTGCATTTTATTGCATGACATAAGTATTTGATACATCAGAAAAGCAGAACTTAATATTTGGTACAGAAACCTTTGTTTGCAATTACACAGAGATCATACGTTTCCTGTAGTTCTTGACCAGGTTTGCACACACTGCAGCAGGGATTTTGGCCCACTCCTCCATACAGACCTTCTCCAGATCCTTCAGGTTTCGGGGCTGTCGCTGGGCAATATGGACTTTCAGCTCCCTCCAAAGATTTTCTATTGGGTTCAGGTCTGGAGACTGGCTTGGCCACTCCAGGACCTTGAGATGCTTCTTATGGAGCCACTCCTTAGTTGCCCTGGATGTGTGTTTCGGGTCGTTGTCATGCTGGAAGACCCAGCCACGACCCATCTTCAATGCTCTTACTGAGGGAAGGAGGTTGTTGGCCAAGATTTTGCGATAAATGGCCCCTCCATCCTCCCCTCAATACAGTGCAGTCATCCTGTCCCCTTTGCAGAAAAGCATCCCCAAAGAATGATGTTTCCACCTCCATGCTTCACGGTTGGGATGATGTTCTTGGGGTTGTACTCATCCTTCTTCTTCCTCCAAACACGGCGGGTGGAGTTTAGACCAAAAAGCTCTATTTTTGTCTCATCAGACCACATGACCTTCTCCCATTCCTCCTCTGGATCATCCAGATGGTCATTGGCAAACTTCAGATGGGCCTGGACATGCGCTGGCTTGAGGAGGGGGACCTCGCGTGCGCTGCAGGATTTTAATCCATGACGGCGTAGTGTGTTACTAATGGTTTTCTTTGAGACTGTGGTCCCAGCTCTCTTCAGGTCATTGACCAGGTCCTGCCGTGTAGTTCTGGGCTGATCCCTCACCTTCCTCATGATCATTGATGCCCCACGACGTGAGATCTTGCATGGAGCCCCAGACCGAGTGTGATTGACCATCATCTTGAACTTCTTCCATTTTCTAATAATTGCGCTAACAGTTGTTGCCTTCTCACCAAGCTGCTTGCCAATTGTCCTGTAGCCCATCCCAGCCTTGTGCAGGTCTACAATTTAACCCTGATGTCCTTACACAGCTCTCTGGTCTTGGCCATTGTGGAGAGGTTGGAGTCTGTTTGATTGAGTGTGTGGACAGGTGTCTTTTATACAGGTAACGAGTTCAAACAGGTGCAGTTAATAGAGGTAATGAGTGGAGAACAGGATGGCTTCTTAAAGAAAAACTAACAGGTCTGTGAGAGACGGAATTCTTACTGGTTGGTAGGTGATCAAATACTTATGTCATGCAATAAAATGCCAATTAATTACTTAAAAATCATACAATGTGATTTTCTGGATTTTAGATTCCGTCTCCCACAGTTGAAGTGTACCTATGATAAAAATTACAGACCTCTACATGCTTTGTAAGTAGGAAAACCTGCAAAAATCGTCAGTGTGTCAAATACTTGTTCTCCCCACACATATATATATATATATATATATATCATTGAGTTAATAAAGCCGCAAACAAACATGGTCTCTTTTTTGTTTTCTTGCATAAGGGACCTCCAAAATACAGTGGTTTCAGCCTAGCTCAGTGCTTTCTGTGGTGGGGCAAGCCAGCAGAAAATATGTAGTGTTGTGCTGTGATCGGCTCAGTGTTCTGTCACTCATGGGGACACTACGTCACCTCAAAGTCTAAGGGTAGAGCTCAACAATTCAAGCGCCTTGGGTGCTGACATAGAGTTACATTACAAGGCTCAAGGTCATTGGAAACAGATAAAATGATGTCAAATCACGTTATCTACAGTAGCTTTGATTGGACTGATCATGTCAACATCATACTTTCAAAATCTTAGCTTGCAGTCATCATCATGAATCAACTCCGACAATCTACTGGCAAATTATTTTTAATCCTTGTCATATGAAGAGAAATAATGAAGAGAAATTATAGATAAAACATATCGGTGCTCATTGGCCATTGGACATAAACATTACACAGCAAATTGGAAATCGCAAATTTAACAATTTGTGGTTTGGAAGTAATCAGTGGCTAACTGCAAGCATTGCAAAGCAATCATTAGCCTGCTATTCAGTAGAGTCCCAAGTCTGAGATAAACATTCAACATTGGCCATGCTGTTAATGAAGAATGATTTATGTCGTGCTTAAAACAACTGCTAACTTGGAACTGGAAAATCTAACTTTAGCGAGTTCAAGACAACAGGGAACTCCGGAAAAACGAGCTACGACTGGTAAAATACGTTTAGAATTTTCATCCAACTCGGAATTGTAAATTGGGAACTCTGGACGCTTTCTAAAGCTACAACCTGAAAATTACTGACGTCATCATGATTCAACCTTTTTTTTCAAGTTCCCAATTGTCTTGAAAGCACCATAAACCCAAAGAATGCCTAACATTGATGACAAAATTTGCCCACAAAGGACCGCCGCACCAACTTCCTCTTCAAGTTAGCACAGCACAACAAGGTGAGTGCAAAAATGTCTTGAATGCTGCGCCATAATATGCCAGGGAGATATGTATACTGTAGATAAGAAAGTAATACTAAGCTTATGTTGTGCAGTAAGCTGTTAGTAGCCCATGTGCTTAACCCTAATAATTTGGTATATTTTCACCTCTTAAAATAATCAGGTAAGTGTAATTAACTAGGAAGTGGGGCACCAAGGAAAATCTTCAGATCACAAAGTTATAATTTCCTAATATAACTCCTCAGAAATGTTTTATATCTGATCAATTAGTCTTCTATTAATTAATTATTCTTTACCTCACGTCAGTCTCATTCCAAACGTCATAAATTGTTGGTTGCACAAACCCAGCCTTTACTATAAATCATCCATAATTGGCTTAATAATTTATTTACTAACTAACTAAATAATCCCAGAAATGCATAAACAAACACTAGATATGTTACTAACAAATGACCGGGAAGATTCCCTAGTGGGCTAAATCGATATGAAGGCTTGGTGGACAAAGGGAAGTGGGTGTGGACTGAGAGAGAAAGACAAAAGGGAGCACTATACATGGTTGATAATTATATTAATTGAAATGCTAATCCTTTGCACATGAATGCTCACTCATTCGGGAATAATTGCAATCAATATATATTTACGCCCATGTGTCGTCGTGATTTCTGTTGGAATTGTCAGTCCGTCTGAAGGAGAGTTCATCCGAGTCTCTCTCTCTCTTTCTGTTTCCCTGAAATTCAAAGTCTTTCGTTGTTAGAATGGTACTTCAGAGTACCATTCAGAAAGGTTCTCATTGAATAGATGTTTCAGCGGTTGTCGGTCGTCGCATCCCAGGTTTACATCATTTCTCGCTGCAGACTAGTAATTAGTAGTAAGATTTGCTCTTATTCTGTAGGGATCGATAGTCTCAGAGTTCAACCATTTCCAGCCGTGTAGCCAATGCTCCACGTGGTATGGTTAGGAATTCAATAACTATTCGCAATCACGATTGGCTTTGACAAGCAAACTGACATTTACTCCTGAGGTGCTGACTTGTTGCACCCTCGACAACTACTGTAATTATTATTATTTGACCCTGCTGGTCATTTATGAACATTTGAACATCTTGGCCATGCTCTGTTATAATCTCCACCTGGTACAGCCAGAAGAGGACTGGCCACCCGTCATAGTCTGGTTCCTCTCTAGGTTTCTTCCTAGGTTCTGGCCTTTCTAGGGAGTTTTTCCTAGCCACTGTGCTTCTACACCTGCATTGCCTGCTGTTTGGGGTTTTAGGCTGGATTTCTGTACAGGACTTTGTGACATCAGCTGATGTAAGATGGGTGTTATAAATACATTTTGTCAGGATTTGGCCAGGATTGTTCCGGTTTTGGCCATTAGATGCCCCCATTGTGCTTTTTGACCCTTTTGTTTTCCCCTGTTTCCAGATTATTATTTGCACCTGTGCCTCGTTTCCCTTGAATGTATTTAAACCCTTAGTTTTCCTCAGATCTTTGCTCTGTGTTTGAATGTTAGCACCCAGCCCCAGCGATGCTGTGAACATTTGTTACTCCAGTTGGACTCTCTTGTGGTACTCTGTTTTTGTTCTCATTTATTTATTTTTTATTATCTTTTGACTGTTTGAGGTTGTGGACAGGTGTCTTTTATACTGATAACAAGTTCAAACAGGTGCCATTAATACAGGTAACGAGTGGAGGACAGGGGAGCCTCTTAAAGAAGAAGTTACAGGTCTGTGAGAGCCAGAAATCTTGCTTGTTTGTAGGTGACCAAATACTTATTTTCCACCATAATTTGCAAATAAATTCATAAAAAATCCTACAATGTGATTTTCTGGATTGTTTTTTCTCATTTTGTCTGTAATATTTGAAGTGTACCTATGATGAAAATTACAGGCCTCATCTTTTTAAGTGGGAGAACTTGCACAATTGGTGGCTGGCTAAATACTTTTTTTGCCCCACTGTAGGGGCACCTGTATTCTCATAGGCTGAAGTTGCCTGCATATTTCATTTTCTCAGGTGAAGAGGCACCAGCAGCAGGGTAACTCAATAGGAGCGAAGCACCCCTATGGTTCGGATATCCACTCATGTAACTGAAGTTACAATACCCAGTACCTCTCAATAATTCAAATACCTATCCAGGTGTTGTAAGATCTGGCATTCATCAGACCTTCCTGATCCCTTGGAGGGCATTTTGAAATATATTAAAACCTCCATTATCCAATCCGTAAACCCCTATTAAGGAAGGGGCCGAAACCATATAGAATCCATGGATTCGATTTCTATGACCGAAACGCGTTTGGCACCAACTTCCACTGTCTGCAAAAGTTGCTGAATTTCCTCGTCACTTAATTTTCTTCTCAAATTCTGCACCTTGGTTGGAGCATGTATCGGCAGCATTCCCTTCCAATTGCAAGTCCCAAAATCATAATTTGCAAAAAGTTAGGCTGCGTTTTGTTGGTCAATTTCTTCAACAGATGATCAGGTCTATATAATTATCAAACTCACATTAGTAATGGAAAGGAAACACAGACTCTTAACTCTTTGTTTAAGTATTAAAACTCTCCTTTAGTAATACAATTGTAGGCAGAAGTTGGTACAGTGTACAGTATGTGATAGCCCTCCCCAGGTTCTGCAAAATGTCTAAGACATCCTGTAACTCATATAGCCTCCCCAGTCCTTGTGTGACTTTCCCTGGCAACAACATTTTAATACATCTAACCTCCCCTGACAGCAGAAACCATCTTGTCAGCAAGTTAAAGCTCAGAAGTGGGTTTGACCGAAACTTGACCTTTCATCACAAGTTTCGGGTCATAACAAGGTGAAAGAGTCTAAGCATCTTCTGACAGTTGGCAGTTTTCATCAGGCCTGCGGCAGCCTTGTGTTCTCAGAAAAACAGTTGTATTCTCAGAACCTCAGATAGCCAGGTGGGGCCCGGACAGGAGGAGTCTGAGGCGGTTTCCACCTTCTGATAGTGTCTGAAGGGCACAACACTCAAAACACGTGTTAACACACACAGAGGTCTCCTAAGAGGAGACCTTACAGTTTCTCATAACACAAGATCTGATTGGAAAAAAACCTGATGTGATTGGTCAAAAGACTAATTAGTGGAAGATATATCAGAATTTGTCTGAATCTCTAAATGCAGCCTAATATGAATGTGTTAGGCCTACATTTAGATTAGTGTTTTGGTCCTTTGGAACATGTTCAAATGATTGTATCCTCAACTGCTCTCTGAGAACTGAGAACTTCTTTCCATAAGGCCGATAAAAGACTAACATCTGTCTACAACATATTGTAATAAAAACAGACAACGTCATGTGAAACATTCATAGTCATCTAATATTTGTTTTTTTTACTAAGGAAGCTTTTACATAAACAACGGCATTGCCTGCTGCTATTCCAGAGCACTCAACTCTTTGACTCAACCATGAAAACCTTTGCGTTTACACCATATACCTGCCCTCCAGTCAAGGAGTGTTTACTGGAAATGCTGAGGATTTTTTCCAACTCATCTTCCTTAGTCCATCCCCTCAGGGCTCAGCTAATAAAGGGAGTTATTGATTAAATAGAAAGGAAGGCTGTGTTCACCAGGCACTTACTCTAGCCAAGGTCCCCCTGGTGCCAGTAAGAACTTCAAAGGAAAGGTTTAATGCTCATCAGATACCATTGTTCATTCAGAGCTCTTATTCAGAGCCCTTATAAACTTCATGTTAACCTTGAAGACATAATAAATATACATAATATGACTTTTATTGTGAATACAAGGAATATAAGGTATCTGTGCAGGCACACACACATAATGACAAAGCACAGTCAAGGACAAAGTTGGCTGAGATGTATGATGGATTTAATGAGGCTGATTTGAAGGGACAAAGTCGACAGGGTAGTTGAGCTGTGCTGCCATGGAAAAAGCCAGGACTAATGAAATAACACAGAGAAACAAACACAAAGCATCACGTATGCAAGGTCAGTGTGTAGTGTTCTAAAACTGCTGAATATACCCATTCCACGCACAAATCAAAATGTAATTTCCTTCTTCTTTGTCTTCTTGTACGCTTTTTCCTGCATGTTTTCTTTCCTAACAGAAAGTGGTGGCTGAGCTGGAGGGGATATAGTCACGAATGAAGCAATGCCTTCCCTTGTGTAGGCATAGCCACGCCAAGCTTAACTGTCACGAATGTTGAATATAATTCTGTTTGAATTTACTCTGCCGATTGTCCGTGGGGTTGGTCATTCAGCTGCTTGAAATTCGAGACAGTATCCACAAGAAAGCATTATTTACCCAACTTTTAGGGTGGCGGTAGAGTCATTGACATTTCTATCACCTGGCACATTAAAACCATGTAAACACACTGCCAGGCTTTGGTTAGTATGCATGTACTTCCGTGCATGTGCCTCAGGTCATGAGAAAAAAACATCTTGTTTGCCACACACAGGTTAAATAATACTTTCCTGTGAATATTGTGTCTCAAATTTTGACCAGCTGAAAGACCAACCACATATACATTTGTCAGAGTAAGTTCAAATGTAATTTTATTCAACATTTTTTAGTTTTTTTCTGAATCTATTTAACATTCATGACTAGAGCAGATGGGTCTCTCATGGGAGTGCAAGATGTGGCCAAAAACAGACTAGCAGATTGGTAGAAGATTGTTGCAGCCTTATGTCCCACCTCGGATGAAGAAGATTAATTAAATAGTTTATTTCCTAAATCCACAGCTGTAGTACTCTAACACTCTGAACAACCATAGTGTAGACATTCTATTTATAAATTAACAACTTAAAAGAATGTTGAGCTCTCCCCAGTGATACTTGTTAGTACCTGCACTGTTTGGTGTGTAATTCTATCGTTTTTGGACTACACAGTTTACCTACCCATGGGAAGGTATCCAGTCCAGGCGTTAATCAGTCAGCTAATTCTAATTGCAAAGCCCCCACCCACCGGCGGAGCGAGAGACTGAGTCTGAACAGGAGCCAGGAGTCAGTCATGCTAATGATAAAGCTGCAAATTACATTGGGGTTGTAATTTTGGATCTGCTGGTGGGCCAAATTGAGCTGGGCCAGTGATGTTGTCGCAGCAATTGACTTCCCACCTCTGAGGGAAGGGGGGGGTGATCATAATTTCAATTTAATTTCTCAATGAGGGTATTCTTACTTCTGGGTAAATCAATAATACATATTAAGTTGGCAGGTCTGACAGTCCCCAATGGTGGATTAGCAGACTGCCAGAATGGCAGACTCAGAGGAAGTCAGACACATAACCTGTCTAATTGGACAGAGATATAATTAGGTGGTGCCTTACACTACTGAAGGTGAGGAAACGTGGGAGAGTGACCATGTGGGTGGGTGTAGAAAACAGAAATGCATACAAATTTAGCACCTACTATATAATCACTAAGTTATATAGCTCTGGGTGAGGAACTGAATGAAAACAAGTTAAAAGTCCCACAGCCATACCATACTGTCTCACCATTTATGTGAAGGGCAAGATAAAAGGGAAATAATATTGAGTCTCGAGATGATGTATCCATTAAATACAGTAAAATACATCCTCAATGTTTGTATCCTTGAGCCAGGAAGGTAGCACAGAGCACTGAATAAGTGGCCTATTAGAACAGGCCTGGGCTGTAACAGACCCAAGAGTTGTTCCGTTTGTTATGGCAAAATTTACACTCACAACCGTAATTACAGCATGTAGTAAAACACTGTTGGCTAGGCGTTGTCTGATTATGATCCATTTGCTACACCTCGCACCCTACTTACCCCCCTTCCCAAACGCTGACAGTAGAAATGAACAGTTTTAATAATCTATTGATTACAGAGCCATTATCAGAAACGGAGAGTGTGGTTGTGCCTGGCTTTAGTGCGTCCAAATGTAAATGTCCTGGAGGCCCACATGCCTGGCACACCTCATTAACCCAGCCAGTGGCTATGTACAGTCCCACTGCCAGGGGATGGAGGTCTGTTCTCTGTGCCCACTGCCCAAACTAATGCCATGGGTCTTAATAACACTTTGAATGATTTATGTCCAAGCCTCTAGTCTGGAAAGAAGTACAGGGTGCTCAACAAACGTGAGTCGATGTGCAAAAACGTGCTAATCATTGAAAAAGAATAGGGACAACGCATGCTCACCTTTACTTCCTCATTGTTTTTTCAAGTTAAAATATTAATGTTTAAGGGCCTCCCACTAGCGGTCTAGTGGAGCAGCGGTCACTACAGATCCGGGTTCGATCGCTGGCTGTGTTGTAGCCAGCTGCGACGGGGAGACCCATGAGGCGGCTTACAATTGGCCCAGCATCGTCCGTGTTGGGGGAGGGTTTGGCTGGCCGAGATGTCCTTGTTCCATTGTGCTCTAGTGAATACTTGTGGCGGGCCGGGCACATTCACGCTGACTTCAGTCACCAGCTGTACAGTGTTTCCTCCGACACATTGGTGCGGCTGGCTTCCGGGTTAAGCAAGCAGTGTGTCAAGAAGCAGTGCAGCTTGGCAGGGTCATGTTTTGGAGGATGCATGGCTCTCAACCTTCACCTCTACCGGGTCCGTATGGGAGTTGCAGCGATGGGACAAGACTGTAACTGCCAATTGGGGAGAAAAAAGCTGCCCATTGCATTGTGGGCCATTGATCCCCCTAGCACTTGTGTGTCCTCACTTGAACAATAGTTACAGTGCCTTCAGAAAGTATTCACACCCCTTGACTTTTTCAAAATGTGGTTGTGTTACAGCCTGCATTTAAAAATGATTATATTGAGATGTTGTGTCACTGGCCTACACGCAATACCCCATAATCTCAAAGTGGAATTATGTTGTCATTTTTTTTAAACAAATGAATTAAACATAAAAGCTGAAATATCTTGAGTCAATAAGTGTTCAACCGGTTTGTTAAGCAAGCCGAAATAAATTACATAATCAGTTGCATGGACTCATTATGTGTTCAATAATAGTGTTTAACATGATTTTTGAATGACTACCGAATCTCTGTACCCCACACATACAATTATCTGTACGATCCCTCAGTCAAGCAGGGAATTTCAGACACAGATTCAACTACAAAGATCAGGCAGGTTTTCCAATGCCTCGCAAAGAAGGGCACCTATTAGTATTTGGGTAAAAGTACAAAAAACAGACATTGAATATCCCTTTGAGCTATTAATTACACTTTGGATGTTGTATCAATACACCCAGTCACTACAACAACCTGTGCCTGTGCTCTGGAGGTGCCGGGCTAAAGTGGGCATTCAGCCTGGAAAAGTGGTGCCAAGGATACGCACGAGATTTCCAGTGCTCGCCCACAGCCCGGTTCATCCTGTGCCTCCTCCAAGGACCAGGCCTCCAGTAGGTCTCCCAAGCCTGGTGAGTCCTGTGCCTGCTCCACGGGCAAGTCCGGGCCTGCAGCGATGGTCCCCAGTCCGGGGCCTGCGGCGAGGGTCCCCAGTCCGGGGCCGGCAGCGAGGGTCCCAAGTCCGGGGCCTCCAGCGACGGTCCCCAGTCCGGGGCCGGCAGCGAGGGTCCCAAGTCCGGGGCCTCCAGCGACGGTCCCCAGTCCGGGGCCCGCAACGAGGGTCCCTAGTCCGGGGGCGGGCGACGAGGCGGAGGGGGGTCTCCGCTTTTATTCTCTATTTTGGGTAGGCCAGGGTGTGACTAGGGTGGGAATTGTAGTTTCTTTATTTCTATATTTTCTGTTTCTATATTTTGGCCGGGTATGGTTCTCAATCAGGGACAGCTGTCTATTGTTGTCTCTGATTGAGAATCATACTGAGGCAGCCTTTTTAACTTTTTTTCTTTTTTACTTTATCTTTGTTAGTGGCACTATAACCCTTGTAAGCTTCACGGTCGTTTCTTTGTTTCTTGTTTTGTTGGCGACATTTACATAAATAAAGGAAAATGTATGCTCACCACGCTGGCCCTTGGTCCGGTCATTTCCACGACGACGTCCGTGACAGGATCCTCTGTTTTGCCCACCACCCAGGACACTGGATCGGATCCCAGCCGGCGAACCAAAACAACGATGCCGTAAAAGGGGCAGACGAAGCGGTCTTCTGGTCAGGCTCCGGAGACGGGCACATCACGCACCGCTCCCGAGCATACTACTCGCCAATGTCCAGTCTCTTGACAACAAGGTTGATGAAATCCGAGCAAGGGTAGCATTCCAGAGAGACATAAGAGACTGTAACATCCTTTGCTTCACGGAAACATGGCTCACTCGAGACACGCTATCGGAGTCGGTACAGCCAGCTGGTTTCTTCACGCATTGCGCCGACAGAAACAAGCATCTTTCTGGTAAGAAGAGGGGCGGGGGGGTATGCCTTATGATTAACGAGATGTGGTGTGATCATAACAACATACAGGAACTCAAGTCCTTCTGTTCACCTGACCTAAAATTCCTCACAATCAAATGTCGACTGCATTATATACCAAAAGAATTCTCTTCGATTATAATCACATCCGCATATATTCCCCCCCAAGCAGACACATCGACGGCCCTGAACGAACTTTATTTGACTCTATGTAAACTGGGAACCACATATCCTGAGGCTACATTCATTGCACCTGGGGATTTTAACAAGGCTAATCTGAAAACAAGACTCCCTAAATTCTATCAGCATATCAATTGTGCTACCAGGGCTGGTAAAACCCTGGATCATTGTTATTCTAACTTCCACAACGCATATAAGGCCCTCCCCCGTCCTCCTTTCAGAAAAGCTGACCACGACTCCATATTGTTTCTCCCTGTAGAGTCGCAATTAAACGGCTGAGACACAAGAGGTATGTTGCAGGGTCTACAGTTAATCACGGATTCCAAAAAGAAAACCAGCTCCGTCGAGTACCAGGATGTCTTGCTCCCAGACAGCCTAAACAACCTCTTTGCTCGCTTTAAGGACAATACAGTGCCACTGACAAGGCCGCTACCAAAACCTGCGGACTCTCCTTCACTGCAGCCGACGTGAGTAAAACATTTAAACGTGTTAACCCTCGCAAGGCTGCAGGCCCAGACGGCATCCCCAGCCGCGTCCTCAGAGAATGCACAGACCAGCTGGCTGGTGTGTTTATGGACATATTCAATCAATCCTTATCCCAGTCTGCTGGTCCCACATGCTTCAAGAGGCCCACCATTGTTCCTGTTCCCAAGAAAGCTAAGGTAACTGAGCTAATCTACTACCGCCCCGTAGCACTCACTTCCGTCATCATGAAGTGCTTTGAGAGACTAGTCAAGGCCAATATAACCTCCAGTTCCTCGGCGTACACATCACGGACAAACTGAATTGGTCCACCCACACAGACAGCGTGGTGAAGAAGGCGCAGCAGCGCCTCTTCAACCTCAGGAGGCTGAAGAAATTCGGCTTGTCACCAAAAGCACTCACAAACCTTTACAGATGCACAATCGAGAGCATCCTGTCGGGCTGTATCACCGCCTGGTACGGTAACTGCTCCGCCCACAACCGTAAGGCTCTCCAGAGGGTAGTGAGGTCTGCACAATGCATCAACGCGAGTTCAGTACAGGTGCACAACGCGAGGTCAGTACAGGTGCATCAAAGCAGGGACCGAGAGCCTGAAAAACATCTTCTATCTCAAGGCCATCAGACTATTAAACAGCCACCACTAACATTGAGAGGCTGCTGCCAACATACTGACTCATCTCCAGCCACTTTAATAATGGAACAATTGATGTAAAAATTGTATCACTAGCCACTTTAAACAATGCCACATAATATAATGTTTACATATCCTACATTACTCATCTCATATGTATATACTGTACTCGATACCATCTACTGCATCTTGCCTATGCCGTTCTGTACCGTCACTCATTCATATATTTTTATGTACATATTCTTCATCCCTTTACACTTGTATGTATGAGGTAGTTGATGTGAAATTGTTAGGTTAGATTACTCGTTGGTTATTACTGCATTGTCGGAACTAGAAGCACAAGCATTTCGCTACCCTCGCATTAACATCTGCTAACCATGTGTATGTGACAAATAACATTTGATTTGATTTGGCTGTCTAGCAATGATCAACAACCAATTTGACAGAGCTTGACTAATGTTAAAAAGAATAATGTGCAAATATTGTACAATCCAGGTGTGCAAAGCTCCTAGACTCTGAGAGCTGTAATCGCTGCCAAAGGTAATTCTAACATGTATTGACTGAGGGGTGTGAATACTTGTGTAAATTCAGATATTTCTGTATCTAAAAGCTAAAATGTAGCAAAAATGTCTAGAAACATGTTTTCACTTTGTCATTATGGGGTATTGTGTGTAGATGGGGGAGGGAAAAAATCTGTTTAATCAGTTTTGAATTCAGGGTGTAACAACAAATTGTGGAATAAGTCAAGAATACTTTCTAAAGGCACTGTATGTAGTCTATTTATAGACAATCACTAGACTGCTGACCTTAGACTGTCGGCTTATGGTGATGAATGTAGGTTCTCTAATGACCTACAGTCATTAGAGAACTGGTAATGTTGTGTCTGTCATCTGACTCGACGATGAACATTGTATTCCCTCAACAGTCTGAAATCCCTCCCCTTTTTAATTGTAATTATTATTAGCCCATCCACCACCACCCCTCTTCGGAGGATGAAAATTACTTTTTTTACAGCTTTTTCTTTTTTGTTACTTGTACATTCTACATACATGCCATTTATTTTTACACCGTAGTTACATAGCAAAATAGTTAGTTGATATACAATACATCTGGATAGATAACACATTTGGTATACATTATATTCGGCCATCAGATTTGCCACCAATGCTCCTTATAGGACACATCACTGCACTCTATACTCCTCTGTAAGCTGGTCATCTCTTTATACCCGTCGCAAGACCAAGTGGTTGGTGCTTATTTATAAAATCCTCTTACAACCCCTGTTCTGCCAGTCACATTCTGTTAAAGGTCCCCAAAGTACACACATCCATGGGGCGCTCGTCTTTTCAGTTCCCTACAGCTACCGACTGGAACGAGCTGCAACAAACACTCAAACTGGACAGTTTTATCTCAATCTCTTTATTCAAAGACTCAATTATTGACAGTTGTGGCTGCTTTGTGAATGTATTTTTGTCTATAACTTCTTGCCCTTTGTGCTGTTGTCTGTGCACAATATTTGTACCATGTTGTGTTGCTACCATGTTGTTGTCATGTTGTGTTGCTATCATGCTGTGTTGTCATGTGTTGCTGTCTTGCTATGTTGTTGTCTTAGGTCTCTCTTTATGTAGTGTTGTGTTGTCTCTCTTGTCATGATGTGTGTTTTGTCCTATATTTATATATATATTTTTTAATCCAAGCCCCCGTCCCTGCAGGAGGGCTTTTGCCTTTTGGTAGGCCTTCATTGTAAATATGAATTTGTTCTTAATGTCACGCCTTGGTCTTAGTATTTTGTGTTTTCTTTATTTATTTGGTCAGGCCAGGGTGTGACATGGGTTTATGTTGTGGTGTGTTTTTGTATTGGGGTTTTAGTAGGTATTGGGATTGTGGCTGAGTAGGGTTGTCTAGGAAAGTCTATGGCTGCCTGAGGCGGTTCTCAATCAGAGTCAGGTGATTATCGTTGTCTCTGATTGAGAACCATATTTAGGTAGCCCGGGTTTCACTGTGTGTTTGTGGGTGATTGTTCCTGTCTCTGTGTTTGTTGGCACAAGATAGGCTGTATAGGTTTTCATGTTCTGTTTGTTGTTTTGTAGATTTAAGTTATTTCATGTATCGTTCATTTTTACATTAAAGAACATGAGTAACCACCACGCTCCTTCTACGGAAGAAAGCCGTTACACTTAACTGAATTGTCTCGTTAAATAAAATACATATATAGTATTTTCAGTCATAACTATTATAGATTATGTGCTTTTAAACCCACCCCTCAGCTGCTCTCAGCCCATCCCATCTAGAGTATCTCTGTTAACCACCCTCCTATGATTTCCATGTGCCATACATTTTTCAACTGTGCTGTAATGTTTCACATGCAGTCTGAACCTTTCTTGTTGCATAGTCTCTACAGATTGTAAATTAAATATGTATATTTTTTACTAAGAGTGTTACATTATTGGGAGTTTATCATATATGCACAGTCACTTTAACTATACATTCATGTACATATGTACATACTACCTCAATTGGCCTGACCAACCAGTGCTCCTGCACATTGGCTAACCAGGCTATCTGCATTGTGTCCCGCCACCCGCCAACCCCTTTTTACACTACTGCTACTCTCTGTTCATCATATATGCATAGTCACTTTAACCATATCTACATACTACCTCAATCAGCCTGACTAACCGGTGTCTATATGTAGCCTCACTACTTTTATAGCCTCGCTACTGTTTTTCACTGTCTTTTTACGGTTGTTTTTGTTTCTTTACTCATCTATTGTTCCCTTAATACTTTTTTGCACTATTGGTTAGAGCCTGTAAGTAAGCATTTCACTGTAAGGTCTACACCTGTTGTATTCGGCACACATGACAAATAGACTTTGATTTGATTTGATTGTTGATTGATTGACTAATCTCCCAACAGTGCTATTTGTAGGATTAGTTGCAGGTAAATGTTGTGATTTTTTTCAGCCACCCCTGAACCTGTGACCAGAAACATAGAGTTAATACCAGAATAAGTGATCTAATGAGTCTTTTCACAGCCAAATCTGCAAAGCTGAGATGGTTGTATGCCCCATATTCATAACATTATGTTGGTGGCAATAATAATTTGAATTGAAAAACTTAGAGTTTTGAAACAAGCGTTGTTTTGTGTATCAGTTAATTAACCATGTGCCATGGAATCGGAAACATAGAAATTCTCTTCCGAGCTATTTTGCAAAACCTTTATGATGCCTCTGTGTAATGCAGTTGGTTGTAATTTTGGATAGAGCAAATATTCCCATATATTTTTGTTAACTGCACGTGTGACATAACTCCACCATTCCTATTCATAATATCACTATCAAAGATATTTATTTGAGTTTAACCATAATAGTTGTAGTACTATTTGTTCTGTCTTTTCTGAACGATGAAACTGGAATTGCAGCCAGTTTGTTATGGCTTGTTTTAGAAAGGGTGATACTTAGAACAAGGTTTCATTTTACAACCTCTCACTTTTGGTTAATTTAATCTGGATAAAAGCATAAAGGACACTTTTTAACAAGGAGTGAGACATTTCTTCTAATCTACAAGACAACAAGTTAAGAGAGGTTTAATGCTTTAACATTAAATCGTTTTTTCCCCCCAAACTTGTATTTCATTATATAAATATGCATGTTTAATTTTGTCTGGCTTACCGTTCCAAATAAAGTGAAATATCTTTGTTCATATAATTTGAAAAATGATTTGTCTGGTGTAGGCAGTTCTATAAGTAAATAAGTAACATTAAACTGTGGTATGACTAAAGAGTTCATCCGTGTGATTATTCCATAAAGAGACAGTTATTTACCTTTCCATTATTGCAAGATCTTTCTATTGAAATATATTGTTCATTTATTTTTGGAGGGATTTTTGGAGAGATATGAATACCAAGTATGTCTACTTCATTATCAGACACATGTATTGGTAAACTACAGGGTAATGTAAAAGTTGTGTCTTTTAATGATCCAATAACCTAAATACGGCTCCATCCCCATCCCTCTCCACCATGTTTCCACCAGTGAAACATGGTGGTGGCTGCATCATGCTGTGGGGATGTTTTTCAGCGGCAGGGACTGGGAGACTAGTCCGGATCGAGAAATAGATGAATGGAGCAAAGTACATAGAGATCCTTGATGAAAACCTGCTTCAGAGCGCTCAGGACCTCAGACTGGAATGAATGTTCACCTTCCAACAGGACAATGACCCTAATCACACAGCCAAGATAACGCAAGAGTGGCTTCAGGACAAGTCTCCGAATGTCCTTGAGTGGCCCAGTCAGAGCCCAGACTTGAACCCGATCGAACATCTCTGGAGAGATGTTTTTGTTTTGTCATTATGGGGTATTGTTTGTAGATTGATGAGGGGGAAAAAACAATAGAACATTTTAGAATAAGGCTGTAACGTAAGTCAAGGAGTCTGAATACTGTATATATAAATTATATACATACTTTATCAAAGGCCTTTCAAAATCTGCTATGAAAACCAGGCCTGGTTTCTTCATTGCTTCATAGTGTTCTATTTTTTCAAGTTATTGTCTTTACTGTTTCAGTAATAGTGAAATCAGACCTTCTTGCTGTGTATCTGATAGTCTATCATTTTTATAGGAGTAGTTAAAATATGCTAATAGTGGATTTTTGAGAAAATCAATAAAGGTCTGATATAATTCAATTGATATGTCATCAATCCCTGGAGTTTTTCCGGACTGAAAGGAATGAATTAATCTCTTCTCTTCCCTCCCTGACCAGAACCTCCCTCGCTTCCAGGAGCTGATCTTTGAGGACTTCTCCCTGTTCATTCTGGTGGAGAACGCTTTAAGGAGGTGGTGCTGTAGTCTGTCACCAAGGACATCATGATGGGTGAGTGGTGGACACTGGCATAGACTAGACCAGGGATGGGTAGCATTGATGGGGGTGGGGCCACAAACATTTTTAAGCGATCATAAGGGGCCGCATATGCTCGAGGGGTCTGCGTATCCACATCCAAACCCCACACATGCAGTCAGAGCTGGCTCTAGACTATTGGGGACCCTAAGTGCAATGTTGTTTATTTATAGGGGAATTGATCCGCGGGCCTACAAAAGGACTAGACAAAAGAACTGGGCCTATAGTCATAAAGCGTCTCAGGGTTAGAGCTCTGCTACTCGACCCAAACCCTACGGGCCCCAGCATTATACAGTACATCGGGTTAGGGTCTGGAAGGAACTGTTTTTTTTTTTTAAATCAATAACTAGGGTACGGACTCGGTTATCACTAAATCGATCACTAACATTTTGAAGCCGAGCCATTTGCTCATGCTCTGCTGTGCAGTACAGTTATATCTTACCAAGATCATAACATGGTGTCAGAAGAGTTTCAACCTTGTCAAATATAAGACAGGAGAGATTATTTCACAGACATAATAATGTTCCTTGGGTTTTGTCTGAGTTTATGGTGACGAAACAGCTACCAGCTCTCTCATGTCTCTGGAATGAGCAAAAGAGCCCAAGTGTAGCCATTGCTATGGATACTCACAGACTCAGAACCACCATGAGCAGAGTGCATGCAGAGCGAGCTGCGCGCGGGGAGCGAGCGACAGACTGAGAGGAGCAGCTAATGGATATACTAATGAAGTTATTTTTGATTCCGGGTTTCAGGCAGAGCCTTAAATTTGGCAAAAGCAATTGGCCTGGGCAGGGTAAGGCCTGAATGTAATCGGCATAGTGTCAGGACTTCTGGAAGTAGTGGGTGGAGGAGTCAGGCGCAGAGAGCAGGGTAGTTTGATACGTGGATATTTATTCCCAAACAACAGTGAGTCGTTCAATGCCATACACACGGGCGCTAAAAGACCCAGTCCAAAACAAACAGGACGAAACGGTTCGGGAAATAAAATCCACAAAATATACACACACCAATTACAGAAAAACAAGCCCGCACAAAAGCCGGCGGGCCTACCGGGTTTAAATAGCCCAAAACCCCAACAAGAAACAGGTGCAACTAATCAGACAACACTAAATGAAACAGAAAAGGGGATCGGTGGCAGCTAGTAGGCCGGCGACAACGACCTCCGAGCGCCGCCCGAACAGGAAGAGGCACCATCTTCGGCGGGATTCGTGACACATAGGTAGGGCTCGGGCTTGAAATTCATGCCTGTGCAGGGCTCTACACAGGGTGTCAGTGTTTTTTAGATCATAATGAATGGATGGATGAAGCCAGTAATGATATTTCTCATTCAAGCACATATTTCTGTTGCAATTGAAATCCCTTTGCTGCCGAACACCTTCATGTTGTGAAGTCATACAGAGAATATCCCCAATGGCATTAGCGTTATCCTTTTTGATACGGCACATTAACTCAAACACGTATTATCGTTTAACATGGTATGCTAAATGAATAATCAATACACACGCTACATTAAACTAAGTAGGTATTATCATTATATGTGATACGCTGAACAAAATACTTTCCTTTATGGTAATGCTTATAAGAGTACCCCTGGGAGTCCTTCAGAGAAAAAGGCCACTTCTCATTATTAAAATCTCTGTCACTCTTAGAAAAAAAGTGTTTACTAAGCAAGAGATAGAAGATTGCAATGTGGCTGGCTACAAATACTGCAAATATGCATTGTTGGGTGCAAGCGAACTGTGGCTGTTTTCTGTGATATTCTGGTCAGAGGCATTTGGCCATCAATTGTTCTGGTGTGTTTCCTCTCTTATACAAGGTTACTCATCATTTGAGAACCTGCATATTTTCCTAACATCCCCACAGTCAGTATCTCAGAAAGCTCTGACTGTCACTGAGACCTGGTGAAGTAACATCTTGTGTGATCCAGTCTCATCCTAAACATCACCATCACCATATCCCTCTCCCTTCCTACTTAATACTCCTCTTGTGTCACACCCTGACCATAGTTTGCTTTGTATGTTTCTATGTTTTGGTTGATCAGGGTGTGATCTGAGTGGGCATTCTATGTTGTGTGTCTAGTTTGTCTGTTTCTGTGTTTGGCCTGATATGGTTCTCAATCAGAGGCAGGTGTTAGTCATTGTCTCTGATTGGGAACCATATTTAGGTAGCCTGTTTGGTGTTGGGTTTTGTGGGTGATTGTTCCTGTTTTTGTGTTTGTTGCACCAGATAGGGCTCTTTTGGTTTTTCACGATTCTTATCTTGTATTATACATTGTCCAAGTTATCATCTTTATTAAAGATGTATAAAAATAACCACGCTGCGTTTTGGTCTGCCTCTCCTTCCCAGGAAGAACCGCGTGACATCTTGATGTATCTACTGTTGAGTAGGGCAGCTGTGACTCAGCGACGTGCCTTTCTATCTCTGCTCGCTCTCCAGAATGCAGGCTTGAAGTCTTTCCAAGATGTATTTTCTCTCCTCCAGACCTCTGATGTTCTCCACGTGGCCTGCATTTTCCCAGTACAAAGCCCTGGGAGAAGCAACTCACCCAGCGGAGATTCATTTGAATTCAAACCCTGAAAGAAAATATACAGTCTGGAGCTGCGAGGCCTGCGAGCTATCAGACACACAGTTGAGGACAGTGAGGTGTTGAATGGGCCTAATAGATGCTAGTGATGGGGCAAAACAATGTATACAGTTACATATCGGGATATTATTTATGATATATCATATGATATAATTTTTTTTCAATAGTTGATTGTACCTGCATAAAAGCTCCAGAATTTTTCCTTCAAAGCTTGTTCTCTGTCTTCTTTTGAAATAGGAAGCCCATTATTTTCAGAATTTTATTTCCATGTCTGAGCAAAACTCGTTTTCTCATGGCTCTCTCTCTTGTCCCTCTACAGCAGACATATTGTGAGGAATATGTTTGAACCATGGAATCGCTCAGTTTTGAATCACAATGCATATAAAATGGTGAGAATCTTGAGAACCGCAATACATATCGTATCGGCACCTAAGTACCGTGATAATATCGTATCGTGAGGTCCCTGACAATTCCCAGGCCTAGTCATTGCTCATCTACGCCAGTGATATCAAGTGTATTGACTAAATCACAGAGGCCTCCTCAAAGGTCATGCTATTTTCTCTCTCAAAATACAGGAATCTTGATGTGGAAACTGGACTTTGGCGTCGCTACATTCCACAGAGGACTGTTTTGTGAAAGTGATTCACTGAAAGGCTACAATTCCATTCAGTGCTAGAGAGGCAATCAAAAGGCCTCATCTACTAGTCGGATGGCTGCCAAGGGAGGGGGATTTGAAATGAATAGTGTTAATGAACATGAGGTTGTCAGACTCTTATTGGACACTCACCAGCCCTCTCATCAAATCACATACACATGTTTAGCAGATATTATTGTGGCTGTAGCGAAATGCTTGTGTTTCTAGCAGTGCAGTAATATCTAACAATTTCTCAATACACACAAATCTAAGTACATGAATGGAAATAAGAATATATAAATATATGGATGAACAATGTCAGAGCGGCATAAACAGTAGAATAGAATACAGTATATACAAATGAGATAGTCTATGTTTATAGGCACCAGCCTCTAATGTGCTGGTGATGGCTATTTAACAGTCTGATGGCCTAGAGATAAAAGCTGTTTTTCAGTCTTTGGTCGCAGCTTTGATGCACTTGTATTAACCTCGCCGTCTTGATGATAACGGAGTGAACAGGCAGTGGCTTGGGTGGTTTTTGTCCTTAATTATATTTTTGGCCTTCCTGTGACATTGGGTGCTGTAGTTGTCCTGGGATTCAGCCCAGCAGGATGCTCTCAATTGTGCATCTGTAAAAGTTTGAGGGTTTTAGGTGCCAAGCCACATTTCTTTAGCCTCCTGAGGTTGAAGAGGCGCTGTAGCGTCTTCTTCACCACAATGTCTGTGTGGGTGGACCATGTCAGTTGGTCAGTGATGTGTATGTCGAGGGAACTTAAAGCTTTTCACCTTCTCCACTGCGGTCCTGTCGATGTGGATAGGGTGTTCTTCCTTCTGCTGGTTCCTGAAGTCCACGATCATCTTCTTTGTTTTTTGTTGACGTTGAGTGAGAGGTTATTTTCCTGGCACCCCACTCCCAGAGCCCTCAACTCCTCCCTGTTGGCTGTCGGAAATTAAGCCTACTGCTGTTGTGTCGTCTGCAAACTTTATGATTGAGTTGGAGGCGTGCGTGGCCACGCAGTTATGGATGAACAGAAGGTACAGGAGGGGGCTGAGCACGCACCCTTGTAGGGCCCCAGTGTTGAGGATCAGCGAAGTACAGGTGTTGTTTCCTACCTTCACCACCTGGGGGTAGACTGTCAGGAAGTCCATGACCCTGTTGCACAGGGCGAGGTTCAGACCCAGGGCCTCGAGCTTAATGATGAGCTTGGAGGGTACTATGGTGTTGAATGCTTATCTGTAGTCAATGAACAGCATTCTTACACAGGATTTCTCTTGTCCAGATGGGATAGGGCAGTGTGCAGTGCGATGGCGATTGCATCATCTGTGGATCTATTGGGGCGATAAGCAAATTGAAGTGGGTCTAGGGTGTCAGGTAAGGTAAAGGTAATATGATCTTTGACTAGTCTCCCAAAGCACTTCATGATGACAGAAGTGGGTGATATGGGCCAATAGTAATTTAGTTCAGTATCCTTTGCTTTCTTGGGTACAGGAACCTGGGTAACCTCTCCCTCAACCTCAACCTCTCCCTCAACGTCAACAAAACAAAGGAGATGATCGTGGACCAGGGAACAGCAGAGGGTGCACCCTATCTACATCGACGAGACCGCAGTGGAAAAGGTGGAAAGCTTCAAGTTCCTTAGCGTACACATCACTGACAAACTGAAATGGATCACCCACACAGATAGTGGGGTGAAGAAGGCGCAACAGAGCCTCTTCATCCTCAGGAGGCTAAAGAAATGTGGTTTGTCACCTAAAACCCTCACACATTTTTATAGATGCACAATTGAAAGCATCCTGTCAGGCTGTATCACCACCTGGTACGGCAATTGCACCACCCGCAACTACAAGGCTCTCCAGAGGATGGTGTGGTCTGCCCAACGCATTACCGGGGGCAAACTATCTGCCCTGCAGGACACCTAAACCACCCGAGCCACTGCCTGTTCACCCCGCTATCATCAAGGTCAGGCGAGGTCAGTATAGGTGCATAAAATCTGGGACCAAGAGACTGAAAAACAGCTTCTATCTCAAGGCCATCAGACTGTTAAACAGCCGTCACTAGCACATTAGAGGCTGCTGCCTATAATCATAGACTAGGAATCACTGGTCACTTTAATGAATGGAACACTGGTCACTTTATTAATGATTACATGTCTTGCATTACTCATCTCATATGTATATACTGTATTCTATACTATTCTACGGTATCTTAGTCACTTAATGTTTACATATCTGGCATTACTCATCTCATGTGTATATATTGTTTTCTATACTATTCTACGATCTTTTGGTTTGTTCCGCTCTGACATCGCTCCCCCATATGTATATAGTCTTAATTCATTCCTACTTAGATTTGTGTGTATTGAGTATATGTTGTGTAATTTGTTAGATATTACTTGTGAGATATTACTGCACTGTCGGAGCTAGAAGCACAAGCATTTCGCTACACCCACAATAACATCTGCTAATCATATGTATGTGACCAATAATGGTTAATTTGATTTGAATTGTTTGCAACCATGATTGCTGATTACTGTTTGTCATGTTTTCAGTTCAGTTCAGGACAATCAAGTGAGTCCTTCATAAAGCCACAAGGTCACCATCCATGCTTGCAAATGCCACCTGCTACTGATTTTCTTATGCTGACACTCATGCCAATGTATCTATAGCAATGTTTGTAAGTACTTCAGATTAGGGAATGTGGGTCTTTTCACATAATCAAGAGATGCATGGTTCTCTTGCATGATGGACTGTAGGTTAAGACCTCCAATTCCTTATAAATAGGACCTTAGGATAAGGTAAATTAGAGACCACAAGAGAACCTTGGTAAACGGTTCAAATGATTTCAAAATATTCCTTGATAGAGTAGAAATAAAGTGTGGTGGTGAGCTTTGTTTTAAAAGGGGCCTATATCTCCAACTCAATTAATAATGGAAAATGATCTTAGATCCAAGCCGTGTGATAGGCTTGCTTTGGGGAATTGAACATGTGATAATACAGAAGACAGGGATTAACCCCCTGTGAAAATGTTGCCCTTAATCTCATTTAAACACATCTCTTTGCTCAAAGTCTCTCTAGTATTCTGCTCAGTTTGCTGGCGATGGTCCGCAGCTCCAAATGAAAAGCATGGAGAATGATCCTGTAGATCTTAAAGCATTACTTACACTACATTACCCTTTTTCTACGCAGAACCCTCATCCACAGAGGCTTAGATGCATGGCTCTGTGATTGATCCTTTTTCACAGCTGGGTATTATGGAAGCTAGAGGTGCTAAGCACCTTCCTCTGGGGTACCAGAGTGATTGAGGTGTGGGCCGGAAAGCTACTGTGGTATTCTAGACCACGACTGGCCATTATGATGGTGTGCAGCTGGAACAGTTGTCCCACTGGCCCTTAGAAAAAACATTGTGTATCATGTGAATGAAGGGGGAGGCTAATGTCTGGCCGTTTTGGCTGATTCCTTTCTCAACCATTATAGTCTGCATTTTGCGCTGCACTGGCTAGTGGCTACCATCAGACAGGCATTGCGTTAGCCCTGTAATCAGGATAATATGTTATTACCATTGTCATTATACAAACGACCTGAGGGATAGATTGTCTGATGTAAATTGGGAAGGGTTGAGTGGCCATAATGGAATGAAACCTAAGTCAGGTATCTGGTCAGGACACTTTTGGTTTGCACTTATTTGGGGGCTTTGTACAAATTGTACTTATCTTAATGACCACAGATAGTCAGGACCCTGGTCAGAGCATGCCTACTGATAGTGTCTGAGTTCCTCTTCTGTTGATGTCATCATGCTGTCATACATGTTGACCACTAGATGGCAGGCTTGTTTGAACAGTTCGGGTCTCTACTTTTTTATGAGCAGTGAAGCATAGGTTAAGCAACCAGTGATCATTATAATTGCTGTTGTTTGTTTTGGTCTATCGTGTGTCCTCATCAAATATCATTTTGTCTTTTTTTGGAACCTAGACAGACATTAGATGACTTTGAGGATCAAAAGTGTTCTCTGTGCTAAACTTCCTTTCCTAGCCTTAGGCTACACACGGACAGTGTGTGCTTCTGTGTGATTCTCTGTGTGTGTGTGTGTGCAACTGTGCATGCATGTTTGTGCGTGTGTATGCACAGTATATATAGGGTATCAAGGTCACTGCGTTCTTCATAATGTGCATGGTGATGTTGTCTTGGGGTGAAGTCCACTGAATGCCACGTGAGGCAGGGGGAGGGAGGGAGTCAAGGAGGCAAGTAGGCAGGCAGACAAGGAGGGAGGCAAAGATGGAGGGATGCAGGGATGGAGGAAAGCAGGGATGGAGGGGGCAGTGATGAATGGAGTCAGTGAGGCATGGAGGCAGGCAGGCAAGGAGGCAGGCAGCGAAGTGGCAGCCGCTTGATTCTCAGGCACTCACATGCAGCCACATAGCTGTCATCACAGATTTACAACCACTAAGTCATCAGAAACAGCGTGACGTGCACTAAACTTTAAGTTCAGTAAAGCATTGTTCTACACGTGATAAAGGTCATACAATTGGAATACCACAGTCCTATTGTCTTTTGATAAGTTATGTACTGTGTATTAATGCTCCGCCTCCCCCGCAACAACTCTCCCATGTGTATGAGTGTGTGTATGGAGAGAAACAATGTTCGTAATAAGGTATACTGTAGGAATTGCAGGAATGGTTCCAATCATTTTGGTTTCCCACCACCAAATGTCATGCATATCCAATTGTAAAAATTAAAACGTTTGATGAGAGGGTCCCTTTTCCCAGTGGCCATGTGGCCTAACTAGAAACATGCAAGCGGAGGCACGGGTTTAATTTCCATCGGAACACAGTGACGTCTCTTCAACAAAATATTTGTTAAATCTTTTCAAAAAATTCAAACTTCAAACTTCAAAACTCTCTCACTTGAAAATTTGTGAGGGTTCGGTAATGGGAACTGAAATAGCACATCAGCACAGCATTCCTACAGGGACAAGCGTGCCTGCTGAACACAACAAAGATTTGATTTGCTTTCCCTATATATCGACACTCAAGTGGATGTACTTCATTATGTGGAAAATTGGTTGCCGTTCACGGTATTAGTGGTTGGAAATATAGCTTTTCAAGAACAGCAATGCTGATAGAGCAACCTGTACTCAGGGGTAGATGTAACATAGTTAATGAAAATCCAGGACACTCAAATTAGTATAATATGTTACATTTCGTATGGTATGCATACATTTGTGGATGTCCATCATCCATTTCACATGATATGTTACAAATTACAACTTGTATGATATATTACAAATTATAATTTGTATGATATGTTACGAATTGCAATTTGTAAATGGTCCACCCACACAGACAGTGTTGTGAAGAAGGCACAGCAGGGCCTCTTCAACCTCAGGAGGCTAAAGAAATTTGGCTTGTCACCAAAAACCCTCACAAACTTTAACAGATGCACAATCGAGAGCATCCTGTCGGGCTGTATCACCGCCTGGTACGGCAACTGCTCCGCCCACAACCGTAAGTCTCTCCAGAGGGTAGTGAGGTCTGCACAACCTATTCCCGGGGGCAAACTACCTGCCCTCCAGGACACCTACACCACCCGATGTCACAGGAAGGCCAAAAATATCATAAAGGAAAACAACCACCCGAGCAACTGCCTGTTCACCCCGCTATCATCCAGAAGGCGAGCTCAGTACAGGTGCATCAAAGCGGGGACCGAGAGACTGAAAAACAGCTTCTATCTCAAGGCCATCAGACTGTTAAACAGCCATCACTAACATTGAGTGGCTGCTTCCAATATACTGACTCATCTCTAGCCACTTTAATAATGGAAAAATGTATATAATAAATGTTTCTCTAGCCACTTTAAACAATGCCACTTTATATAATGTTTATATACCCTACATTACTCATCTCACATGTACAGTGGGGCAAAAAAGTATTTAGTCAGCCACCAATTGTGCAAGTTCTCCCACTTAAAAAGATGAGAGAGGCCTGTAATTGTCATCATAGGTACACTTCAACTATGACAGACAAAATGAGAAAAGAAATCCAGAAAATCACATTGTAGGATTTTTTTATGAATTTATTTGCAAAGGGGTTAAAGTTATAAATAAGGTTAGGGTTAGGATGTGGGTTAAAGCAGCATTTCCCAAACTCGGTCCTGGGGACCCCAAGGGGTGAACTTTTTGTTTTTTTGCCTCAGTACTACACAGTTGATTCAAATAAGCTGAGTAGTGCTAAGGCAAAAAACTAAACTGAAGTCCCCAGGACTAAGTTTGGGAAATGCTGGGTTAAAGGGTTTAAGGTTAAGATTAGGGGAAGGGTTAAGTGGTAAGTAATTGCTAATCGGCTAAAATGCTAAATTTGCCCGTGATGAGATTCAAACACGCAACCTTTGGGTTGCTAGACGATTGCGTTATTTCCTACCCATCCACCTTGACCAATCACCCACCTTTTGTTTTTTCCTTTACTGACATTCTGTCTTATGTAACCATACCAAACATATCATACATATTTGAGTATCCCGGATTTTCATTTACTATGTTACGTCTAGTCTATGAGATCAAGCTGGACAGATGGTTCTTAACCCTATGGGCCACTCAACTAATACAAATTGCTTTGTTCATTAGAGTCTGTCATAATCAACTCGGAACTAGGATGGGAACTCAAATGGATTGTTTGTGACGCAATACGGTAGGAAGGAGCATCATACAATGAAGAGAGCCTATAGCAGTTAATTACTTTATTTCCAATCCGATAGATCCCCACAGCCATTCCATTGTTGATCAATTTCTTGTCTTCAGTAGTTGTCTGGCCTGCTTTTCTTTCCTCCATCAGTCAGTAAAAAATGAAATAACCTTTTGCATTTAACTTAATCTGCTTTACTCTTTGAGTTTCTCTCTCAGTAGGCTACAGTGTGTTTTTCTCATTTGTCTCACTTATTTTCACGAAGCTCATCACTAAGCCAAGGACCCTGGGACTTAACAACTCCCTCTGCAACTGGATCCTGGACTTCCTGTGGGGCTGCCACCAGCTGGTAAGAGTAGGCAACAACACGTCTGCCACGCTGATCCTTAACACGTGGGCCCCTCAGCCCACAGCTCAGGCTTAACATTGACAGGGATGTACTGGAGCGGTTCGAGAGTTTCAAGTTCCTTGTTGTCCACATCACCAATGAACTATCATGGTCCAAACATACCAAGACAGTTGTGAAGAGGGCACAACAAAACCTTTTCCCCCTCGGGAGACTGAAAAGATTTGGCATGGGCCCCCAGATCCTCAAAAGGTTCTACAGCTGCACCATCGAGAGCATGATGACCGGTTGCATCACCGCCTGGTATGGCAACTGCTCGGCATCTGACCGTAAAGAGCTACAGAGGGTAGTGCGAACGGCCCAGTACATCACTGGGGCCAAGCTTCCTGCCATCCAGGACTTACGTACTAGTCGTGTCAGAGAAAAGCCCATAACATTGTCAGAGACTCCAGTCACCCAAGTTATAGACTGTTCTCTTTGCTACCGCATGGCAAGCAGTACCGGAGCACCAAGTCTAAGACCACAAGGCTCCTCAACAGCTTTTACCTTCTACCCCAAGCCATTAGACTGCTGAACAATTCATAAAAATCACCACTGGACACTTTACATTGACCCCCCCGTACACTCCTGCTACTCGCTGTTTGTTTGTTACCTATGCATAGTCACTTAGCCCCCACCTACATGTACAGATTACCTTAACTAGCCTGTATCCCTGCACACTGACTCTGTACCGGTGCCCCCTGTATATAGCCTCGTTATTCTTATTGTTTTACTTTTTATTTTACCCTTCTTGGTAAATATTTTATTATTCTTCAACTGTGCTGTTGGTTAAGGGCTTGTAAGTAAGCATTTCACAGTAGTCTAGTAGTCTGCAGCGTGGTGGTTTGTGTTTGTGTGTAGGTGTTGTGTTCCCTTTGTGTGTATTTATGCGTGTGTGAGGGTGCGTGTTTGTGTATTTGTTTAGATGCTGTCTCCTTCAGATACTTCTCAGCATCTACCTCTAGGCCTGTGTGTTCCTGCTCCCCCCCCATGCACACCCTGAAACAAAACCGCCTCTGCTTTGACCCAGTCATGTAATCATAGCCTGAAGCTTTGGTGCTTTACTCTGCCCCGGTGAGGCTATAATTAGTGGGCAGCCTCGTCCTCTCCGTCCATACCAATGCCCTGATCGCTCGCTGCACTAAGGTTGCCCAATTACAAGGCAGAGAGCTGTGTTTATGCAAGATGTAACCAAAGCCATGACATAACTTTCTTCTCTTCTCTTTTGGGGGAAATCAAAGCAGAAAACAATGATAAATAAATCGAAAAGAATCACTCTTAAAAGGATCATTTTTATACAACTCTAAGTAACCATGCTATGCATTGGATAAGTACCAATAAGTGTTTATTATGAAGCTGTTGTTGAGTATTTACATGTTTTGTTGTGTAGACGTTTAGTGGCACAGTAAAGCCACTGAGAGTATTTTGCCAGTGAGCTGTGGCCGACTACAGTTAGGCCTACTGCATGTAGTGTCATAATCAACTCGGAACTAAAATGGGAATGGATTGTATACTCAAATGGATTGTATAAGTGGGGCTCTGCTGTGATGTACTGTAGATCCGTGTCCGTGAGCTATAAGTATCAGATCTCCCATCCTCTACTCTACTCTACTCTACTCTCTTTCCCTCTGATTCTCTCTGTTCTGGTTGAAAACAGATGACGTAGTTTTCCATCGGCTCCCTCAAACAACTACAGCAATGTGGATAATTTACCATACCATGTTTCCATTGGTTTCCACACATGACCATACAACCTGAACATGGCATGAAACAAAAATAAATCAGATCAAAGGTGTGTTCAGAACAATAGACTATATTTAGAGATCCCACACATCAGTTGCACAGTGCAACGTGCAGTGTAGCTCCAGCAACCAGTGTCCTTAGATCTCTTTGCCCCCCCCCCTTCTCTACCTCTCTCCCTCTATATCACTCACTCTATCTCTTCTCTCTCTCTCATCAGACACTGATTGGGACCAGGCAGATATTAGTACAGGTCCCAGAGAGGCACCGCTGATCATCCTCATCGTCCCTCTCTTTGACATCTCTACCTTTCTAATCTCATCTCTATCTTTAATTATGTCTGATTGTCCTCTCACATCTATTATTCATTTTGCCTTTAGCTATCTCCTTTGTGTCCCACTCCTGAGGGGCCCAGGTGAAATGAGAAGATGAAATATGCATTTTCATAGCAGACAGAATGGAGGGGTCCACTCCTGAATTAGAGGGGGTAGAGAATAATGACAGCCACTTCAATTGGCTCTTTAGTAAGCCATCTTTGACATTTGAATAGCAAGAAAAAGTATGAGGACTGTGTCACTGAGGTGTTACCTCTAACGACCTGTTGGTGGCAGTGTGTACACTTCTAAGTCCCCATTGAGCCATAGGCTCTGGTTTACTGTTCAGTTTTCACCATACAGTACATGCTATGTATATGACTAATAAACAGGGGGATGAAGATAGGAGAGTTGTTCATCATTTTGTATTTTGATCTCAGCCCCAACAGTATGGCTGACATCCAGAGTGAAGATTCAATAAAGGTCCCTGGCTCCCCACCCTAATAGACAGAGACAGTGTCTCCTTTGAATCGCCTGGAACTGTTTACCTGTATACTATATGAAGAGCACAACAGAAATAATAAAGTATCACCCAAGTAAGTGTCTGGCCGCTGGCTAAAACATTATGTGAACACTATTAGAATACGGGCTCTGTGCTCTGGTTCTCGTTCTAATCCAGGATAATTCCAATATTCCAACGACCTTGGTCGGCAGACACACTATTTTCCTTTTGGTATTCATTAGTGTACGAGATTACTATGCTGCGCATTTCCTTCTTCATTTTCATTGTTGTCATCATTCTTTAAATCTGTATTCTGTTTTGATGTATTTGACAGGCACCTGGGGGCAAGGCTTAACCATTGGAACTACAACAAAAATAAGTTAAAAACAAGTGGGCTCAGGCTTAGCCCATCACATAGCTTCTGCTTCTAGGCAGCACCTCCCTCCATCTCAGACAAATGGGGGAAGTCACGCACAATTTCACACACACACACACATACACACACACACAATCTGTGTCTAAATTCAACAATAATGTCAATTATTGTGTACTTTACACAAGACTAATTGCTTACTGTTTCAATTATAATCGTAATGAACTAATAAAATGTTTCAGGCCAAAACACTGTCTAATATAACTGTTTATTTGTTCATTTGACTTGTTTTTAATAGTCTATGAATATGTACAGTGCCTTCAGAAAGTATTCATACCCCTTGACTTATTCCACATTTTACTAGGTTACAGCCTACATTTAAAATGGATTAAAACATGTTTTTCTCACCCATCTACACACAATACCTCATAATGACAAAGTGAAAACTTGTTTTTGAAATGTTGGCAAATGTATTGAAAATGAAATGCAGAAATATTGAATTTACATAAGTATTCACACCCCTGGGTCAAAACATGTTAGAATCACTTTTGGTAGCGTTTACAGCCGAGTCTTTCCGGGTAAGTCTCTAAAATCATTGCATACGTAGATTGTACAATATTTGCACATTATTATTCCAAAATCATGTTAAACACTATTATCGCACACAGAGTGAGTCCATGCAGCGTATTATGTGACTTGTTAAGCACATTTTTACTCCTGAACTTATTGAGGCAAAGGGGTTGAAAACTTATTGACTCAACACATTTCAGCTTTTCATTTTTAATTAATTTAATTAATTAACATTTAAAAGACACAATTCCACTTTAACATTATGTAGGCCAGCAACAGAAAATCTCAATTTAATCCATTTTAAATTCAGGCTGTAACACATCAAAATGTGGAAGAAGTGGTTTGAACACTTTCTGAAGGCACTGTACATTATGGTTTATCATTTCCACACCATTTCAATGGTGTGCAGCGAGCCTTTAGGAAAATAATATTGCAGAAATGACAGTTGAATACCATACCTGCAGAGAGTTGTTGGGGAGTGCTGATAAAAAACACTAACAGCAACAAATATTCCAGAAAGCATCCAACCAGGAATGCCAAGTCCATTATAATGTGTCGGAACATCACAGTTACATTGGTACAACTACAGAATAGCAGCCTAAGCAGAGACACCAACACAAATTGCCCCATGTCGCATTCCCTTTACGAGATGCCAGCTTTGTCAAAAGCCATCGGAGTCTGCCGTGTGTATACGGTCCCTGCCAAAACTCCAATCTCTCTTTATGCTGAGTCCTCTCTGTTGTGTTTGTGACAGCCTGTTCATTGGACTTGACAGTGGGCCATGTTTGGGCTGTGCAATGGCTCTGGCTAGGACCTTTTCTCAGACGGGTTACAGTAACACAAGATGACAGGCGTCCGCCACTCACCACATTGCCTTTTGTTGTCAAATCATTGCCGTAGCAATTCAATTAGTCATTTATACTGTATGTGTCCCTGTAGTAAACTGTCTGGGGAGAGATTCCTTTGAAGGATGCTGTGAGGGCTGCTCTCAATTTCTCAACACTTTAGGGACTGAGTTGTGCTAGTACAAACTGAGTTTTTTTCAAGTTTATCTATGGTAACAGGGCATTCACAGGACTTATAGTAGATCAGCAGGCATCTGACGTCTGAGTATGAAAGAGAGTCTTTTCTAATTTAATGAAGTTAACAGTAAAAATGTCCTCTGGTCTGTTTTTACCTCAGGCAGTCTACCCAGGCAAATTACATTGATATTTCCACAGCCTTTCAGTCCCAGTCAGGGAAATGTCAGACTGAGGCGGTAATAACAGGTGTGCTTAAAGCCCTTTTTCTAGGTGTCCATTAAGGCTGTGAGAGAACAGAGGAGCCAGCACACTGTTCCATCACCAGTGAAAAAGGTGATTTATCCTTAGACTGGGAACAGATGGACACTTTACTTGGGGTTGGGGGGATCAATGTATTCACCCTGCTGTTATGCCTGGGATACAATCTAATGCCCTCTGGATGTGTTATTATATGCCCCTTTGCCCTTCCAGTCTCCAAAGTGCACTCTTTGGTGGTGGTATAATTTCCCCCAAAATGTTTTATTCTATGCTTCAGAACCAAAAAGTTGCATTTCGTGATTGTTGACCAATGAGAGGCGGTGTGCATATCTGGATTAATGAGCAGAAAGAACTTGTTTTATTTCCTGCAGTTTCACCTGGCAAAAATAAAGTTTGGCCTACGTTTAACATTGCCTAGTTAAATAAAGGTTAATTAAATAAATAATCTATATATTTATAATTGTATCATCCATATAAAATACAGTTTAAAATCTACTACTGACTCATCTTTGCCAGAACAATAGGCTACCTGGCGATTTGATTGATCAGTTTCATATTTCAGATAGGCTTAGTTTGGGTGGCTACTGGCTTTATGTCTAAAGATAAGCAGTTGTAACATTACACTGCCTTCAATATTATGGGATGAAGATGCAACATATTCTGGGGAATTTATTACAATGTTTGTGAGGAAGAACAGGGCTACCCAGCTGGCAACAAGCACTCTGCAGGCAGGCTGCTCTCCAAAGAAATGGTGCGGTACAGACAGAACATGCTTTCCATCCGATCTTACCTCCAGAGAAGTGACATGATATATCCCTAGTTGATATTGGGTGCCAACATTAATGAATTTCAGTTCCAAATGTAGGTGTAAAACGCATCACCATTTACGTCTGTATTAAATTTGCCTTGCTGCCCAAACTCCTTTTCTCGGCCAAACACTATTCCACGCCCATGGATGTTAGCCTCTTCAACACAATGAGTCTGTATCTGAGTACCTCCCTGACCCTTCACCAACAGTGGGGAGAACAAGTATTTGATACACTGCCGATTTTGCAGGTTTTCCTACTTACAAAGCATGTAGAGGTCTGTAATTTTTATCATAGGTACACTTCAACTGTGAGAGACGGAATCTAAAACAAAAATCCAGAAAATCACATTGTATGATCTTTAAGTAATTAGTTTGCAATAAAATGAAAGTATTTGAAAGTCATAATAAAAGTATTTGATCACCTATCAACCAGTAAGAATTCCGTCTCTCACAGACCTGTTAGCTTTTCTTTAAGAAGCCCTCCTGTTCTCCACTCATTACCTGTATTAACTGCACCTGTTTGAACTCGTTACCTGTATAAAATACACCTGTCCACACACTCAATCACACTCAATCAAACAGACTCCTACCTCTCCACAATGGCCAAGAATGTAAAGCCAATTATCTCAGAATCATATTTTTGCAGATAGAACCTTATAGTCCCAAGCTCTCACACAGTGATTGTGAGCGCATGGTCACGTGTGCACACCTTGATGGGCGGAATTCGCAAGTTTTATACCACTCCTTTTTGGTGGTTGCGAGTCAAAATGTTTGAAAACCAATGGGATGCATGATAGTGGCAACAAGTGGAGTTGGGTAGGATATAGTAATGGTAGGCTACAGTGCTTCTTACAATCTTCTATTCTGACTGGAATTGTGTTGGTTATTGTTAATAAGTGAAGCAATTATTATACTTCAAAAAGGTTTTGCTAAATACTTTACTCATCAGATTGTGCTGCTTTCCCCTCTTCTTGTAATAATTGCTCAACAAGTCTGATCGTGGTTGATAGATATTTTTTGGTTCTTGGGGTGCCCTTTTTTTATTCTCCTGCGCATGATTTCATGAAGTCAGTTACTTTGTACTGTGAAGATACCAGACTTAATTTTCAATGTATCATTGTGTGCTCTCACCCTCATTAGCAATGTGAAACCTCTCCATGGATTCTTGTTAATAACTTGACACAGTAGAAGGGTGTGTGTGTGTGTGTACTTGTTTGTGTGCCTGTACATGTTTTTCTTTGGGCGTGCATGTGGGCCCTGCCGTAGCTGACACACACACGCACGCACGCATACGCACACACACACACACACACACACACACACACACACACACACACACACACACACACACACACACACACACACACACACACACTTCTTGGTATCAGGCCTGTGTATTCTCTCGGGCCTCTCTTTATTCACAATGTTTCACCTCCCTCCATGTCATTAGCACCTTTCCCAGTGATTTTCCCTAAGCTGCTTCCATGACAAGTGTTCTGAAACTCCATAAAACGTAATCTAGCTACTGTACTCCCAGCATGGAATGAGTTCCATGGAAATGCACTGGATTGGATTTTGGGGGTAATGTGTTGGCGCAGAACAGTACATTTTTAGCGTCAATGGGTCACTGAGTTTTATCTGCAAAATGTGTTGGTTAAGTAGGAAGACAGGCGCTAAATGCCAAGGCTTGCATATCGAGTCGCCACACCTGCCATTCGTTGTCATGAGTCTTGCTGGAAAGCAGGCCTAGTTCCCCAGGCTTGGATTCCATGCCTCGTCTATGACATCATCACTGAGCTCCCTTTGGAAATGTTCTTCATGCTTCAGTCATCCGGATATGACGGAAACTGTATTTTCTTCACGCCAGCCTGCCTACTGCACTGGCTCCAGTGAATGTGTTTGTGTGGTAGGGGATACACCTCACAAACCCCCTCGCCTCTGCTGCCATACTGGCACAGTCCTTCCTCCTCCTTTTCCTCCACTTCCTTCTGTGGATGGAGCAACCTAGGATTCACATATTGAATGAACATGCAGAGACAGGGCCATTAAGCTAATATTTTGTTTCTAACAACAAGTTTTAAGCCGAGCAATGCATAATGTCCTAATTTGCTTGCACTGCCACTCAGTTTAGTATGTTATTGTCCTTCCCCCTTCCCACAATGACCTATAATTACCTGTGGTCATCTCCAAGACAGGTGCCTTTTCAGTGGGCTGTGATGTCCTGCAAGTGGTAGTGCTTCCAAGTCTTTTTGGGGAGTTGGCTCATTTGGCTTCCTTCACTTAAAGGAGCAGGCTCATTTGGTTCTCAAACGGCTATTCATTCAAAATGATTTTAAAAAATGACCTAGAACAATGATTTTTAGTAACACCTAGAAACTACATTGTAAAACCCCAAAAGTATTATTTTTACCACACTGATAGAAATGAGCGTAGACCAGAATGCACACGCTCCCCAAGCTCACCAAAAAAGATCTGTTCAAAAAGTACCGCTAAATGGTACGAAAAATTCTGGGCGGTCTCTCTATAAAAGTTGCTGGCCACACACCAATACATGGATTTGACAGTCAAGCAATCATTTAAATAGCAGCCAACCATTGTTACTGTTTATGTCCTATTCTGGGTCCTGATTCATTTCCAGTGTAAGTTAATAGGAAAAGTGGTCTGTTCCCTTTTGCTTGATGGTAGCCTCCCGAAATCAACATTCAACATTTCAATATATAGATACAGTTGAAGTCAGAATTTTACATACACCTTAGCCAAATACATTTAAACTCAGTTTTTCACAATTCCTGACATTTAATCCTAGTAAAAATTCCCTGTCATTGGTCAGTTAGGATCACCACTTTATTTTAAGAATGTGAAATGTCATTATAATGGTAGAGAGAGTGATTTATTTCAGCTTTTATTTCTTTCATCACATTCCTAGTGGGTCAGAAGTTTGCATACACTCAATTAGTATTTGGTAGGATTGCCTTTAAATTGTCAAACGTTTCAGGTAGCCTTCCACAAGCTTCCCACAATAAGGGTGAATTTTGGCCCAGTCAGATTTGTAAGGCCTCCTTGCTCGCACATGCTTTTTCAGTTCTGCACACAAATCTTCTATGGGATTGCTGTCAGGGCTTTGTGATGGCCACTCTAATACCTTGACTTTGCTGTCCTTAAGCCATTTTGCCACAACTTTGGAAGTATGCTTGGGGTCATTGTTCATTTGGAAGACCCATTTGCGACCAAGCTTTAACTTCCTGACTGATGTCTTGAGATGTTGCTTCAATATATCCACGTAATTTTCCTTTCTCATGAAGCCATCTATTTTGTGAAGTGCACCAGTCCTTCCTGCAGCAAAGCACCCCCACAACATGATGCTGCCACCCCCATGCTTCACGGTTGGGATGGTGTTCAGCTTGCAAGCCTCCCCCTTTTCCTCCAAACATAACGATGGTCATTATGGCCAAACAGTTCCATTTTTGTCTCATCAGACCAGAGGACATTTCTCCAAAAAGTACGATCTTTGTCCCCATGTGCAGTTGCAAACTGTAGTCTGGCTTTTTTTATGGCGGTTTTGGAGCAGTGGCTTCTTCCTTGCTGAGCGGCCTTTCAGGTTATGTCGAGATAGGACTCGTTTTACTGTGGATATAGATACTTTTGTACCTGTTTCCTCGAGCATCTTCACAAGGTCCTTTGATCTTGTTCTGTGATTGATTTGCACTTTTCGCACCAAAGTACATTCTAGGAGACAGACTCGTCTCCTTCCTGAGGGGTATGACGGCTGCATGGCCCCATGGTGTTTATACGTGCGTACTATTGTTTGTATAGATGAACGTGGTACCTTCAGGTGTTTGGAAATTGCTCCCAAAGATTAACCAGACTTGTGGAGGTCTACAGTTTTTCTGAGGTCTTGGCTGATTTCTCTTGATTTTCCCATGATGTCAAGCAGAGAGGCACTGAGTTTGAAGATAGGCCTTGAAATACATCCACAGGTACACCTCCAATTGACTCAAATGATGTCATTTAGCCTATCACAAGCTCCTAAAGCCATGACATTATTTTCTGGAATTTTCCAAGCTGTTTAAAGGCACAGTCAGCTTAGTGTATGTAAACTTCTGACCCACTGGAATTGTGATACAGTGAATTATAAGTGAAATGATCTGTCTGTAAACAATTATTGGAAAAATGACTTGTCATGCACAAAGTAGATGTCCTAACCGACTTGCCAAAACTATAGTTGGTTAACAAGAAATTTGTGGAGTGGTTGAAAAACGAGTTTTAATGACTCCAACCTAAGTGTATGTAAACTTCCGACTTCAACTGTATAAGCCAGTTCTCATCTAACCAACATAGTAGCAGCATTTGTATAGTGTTAGTAAACAGCACTACACCCCCTGTGCCATTGATTTCAGAGTGAAGTCGATGGAAGTGATGCTCCACTTTAAAAATCTAGCTGTCTTCTACAAATTGTCTTCTATCCTGTGATGTACACATTATTTTCAGGTTCCATGTAGTTTTTGAGCTGTCCTAGTTTTCACATGGTCCTCTCCAAAGCAGGGGCCTTTTCAGTGGTCTGTGATGTCCTGCATGTGGGTGTAGGCAAGGGGAAAACGATTTATCCCAACCCCTCTGAATCAGAGAGGTGCAAGGGGCTTTCTTAATCAACTTCATCAGTGCCCGGGGAGCAATTGTTGGGTGTTAACTGGCTTATTCAAGATCAGAAAGGCATATTTTTCTACTCTGCCTGCTCAGGGATTTGAATCATTTACCTTTCGGTTATTGGCACAATGCTCTTAACCGCTAGGCTACCTGCCACTAGTCCTCCATGTGTGTGTTATTGTTCTGATTGACGTGAGGCCTGAGTGTATGGTGTAGTGTGTGTGTTGTGTCCTCAGCTGCCCAGTGAAGTGGGCTCTACTCTGTCACATGGACAAGGTCAAGGACCCGAAACAAAGCAGCCATAATGATTAGTATTAATAAAGCAACCTAATTAAACAACTTAACCCCGACTAGGCTCTTCAGGAGAGACAGAAGCTCCATTGTTCTTGAAGAACAGGACTGTATCAATCACCTTCTCAAGCACGACTCACAAGGACCTACTGTATATTCATGTGCAGATGTCACCCAGGCACACAGCATGGATCCGTGGACAAAGCTTGAGCAGTAGGTCTGCATTGAGGCAGAAACTGTGCTTTCATTGAATTACCAAGATTTCAATTTGCATTCCACTAAGATCAACTGTGTATATCCAATGGTTAGCCCTTCTGTTGTAGCCTCAAAATAGCTCAGGGTTAAACAGAAACTAACATTTTTTACTGTAAGTGCTTTTATCATGTGGGTCCCCAGAGTTCAGTTTTCCAATGGAATTCAATATAGTACTGTATTTCTTCTATTATCTGGAGAATTCCATTGAAATGAAAGAATATCTATAACCGTGGTACGGGAATTCCTGCTGAGGAACAATATATGCATCTCTGAATAACAAGTATTTTTTGTGTTCCATTAGGAATAAAGTGGGAGAGCAAATAACATGTATGCTGTAAAATGGAACTGATTGTTTTTCCCTTTAGAGGAAAAACAATCAGTGATGTGGGACAGACACACTACACACACACACACACACACACACACATACACACACACACACACACTACACACACACTACACACACACACACACACACACACACATACACACACAGACAAAAAAGGAAGAGTAGAGACTGAGACACTGCCTGCTGAGTCCCATGGAGGGGAGAGGAGGAGCTCCACAACAGGAGGGCCATCTCTCACCACTCGCCACATACTGTTGAACATGACAGGCCTCCTTTCCTATCACTTTGACATGCCCGTCTGTCTGTCTCAGTTCGGTCTAGACGAGATGAGAGCATGCAGGCCAGTATTCTCCAGCTCTGCAGGTGCAGGAGAGAAAATAAGCAGTGATAGGCATGGAGTCGATGCCATTAGTTATTCTAGGGGTGCATAATCACAGTGTGAACTCCCTTCCATTTGTCTAGTCTCTTTCCATACATATGAGAGTGTGATGAAAAGAGAGGGATAAAGACGTAGTGGATCAGACAGATGGAAGCCATGGAAAGTACTTTTTTTGGAAGAGAGTGTGTGTGTCTGTGTGTGTCTGCGGCCGGCCGGGCATGCTTGCATGTGTTTGTGGGCATTTGCATGTTTGCCTGTGTGGAACAGGCTTGTCTGTGTGGCGCATGTGAGTGAGTTCCAAAGTTTGCCTCATCTAATGAATGTTGTAGTTGAATCCCAGTGAGAGGAGCAGCCTTGGTGCACCAGGCCAGACAGTCCTATCAGAGTGGAGCCCGGCTGGCAGCAACCAGGGGACGTAGCTAATCAGGTGTCAGAAGATCGGACACAACAAAACGGATGCTGTATCCCAGAGAACATTAGACGATTAATTTAGCCTGAGCCTGTTCAGAGCCTGTTCTGAGTAGAGACACTGTCTTGCCCATGCTGGTTCTGTGGCTCATTGAGAATGCAGACACACTAATCAGGATCTCAGGCGGTGAGGCAGACAGGCTAAAGCGGGCAGACAGGCTAAAGCGGGCAGACACATACCTGTTAGCTGTCTGATTGCAACAGCTGTTAGTTGGCCCCCCTCTCCCCCAACACACCCTTCAAGATGATGCACGGCAGAGCCTGAGAGTAGCGATCAGTGTGGGTATAGAGGCAGAGAGGGCCAGCTGTACCCCTCTCCTCACAGATGGCCCTGTGATCTGGCAACACTGATAGAGAGCAGGCTGCCATCCTCTGTTTGTTCTTCATCAGGAAGTAAAATGAAGGTCTCTTGCACCATTTTGTCCCCCCCGTCTTTGATGTTCAGATTCACTGGATCTGTCATGGTTGTAGTGGGTGCCATTTTACAGGGGTCTTGGGGCAGAAGTTGTCACACTCCGTCTCATTTTGTCAGTTCCACATGGTGTATTATTGTGTCATCACTTTATTCAGAAGGTGGTGATGATTAGGCCTTGTGGGGAATACTCTTTCCTTCGTTCCTTCTTTCCTCCTCCTCTTTCCGGCTCCATCCCTCTTTCCCCTCTTTACAAACTTTTGAACATATTTCGGCAATGCTCTTGTGACATGACACAACAAATCTGTACTCATAGTAGGACACAGAGAAGTGTATAACTGAGAGAGAGAACAAGAGAATGTGAGAGGAGAGAAAGGAAGGGAGAGAAAGAAAGAGAGCAGTGGGACTCACGTAACACCAAGTCTTAATTAAAGCCCCTAGCTCCAGAGCTGTGACGCTACGCGGCCCACAGGGTTATTATGTGTGGTGTGAAGAGCTCTCTAATGAGATAAACGCCATTATTATTAAAGACACAGAGGAGCAGCATTCTCCATGCTGCTCAGATGAGACTACATGGAGAATTTGGCACACTCGTGAAATAGGATGTTCTTGGTTACAGTAGAATGGGACCTGACACGTAAACCGACCTCTGTAAAAGATGATAACTTTGTCCTTGTGAGCTGTGATGCTCTGACTGCACCCTACAGTACTAAGGAGCAAGGCAATTTTATTTATTAATATAGACCAACATGGAGATGGAAGTGCTGTGATTGGGTCACATTATTCTAAAGTCAGGCAAATGAAAGATAATAACAGTGGTGGTAATGGTGGGGATGATGATAATGATGGTGGTGATAATGATGTAATGATCGTGGCTGTGATCAGGAGGGAGACGGTAAAATGATGCATCGTTACAGAACGATCATTAAGACTAAGATTGCTTCTCTGTTGTTTTAGCACCTGTGTCTGTGTTCCTTCTTTCTCTCCCCCTCTTTTCCCCTGTCCTTCTCTCTCAATCCCCCTCTCCTTATCTCCCCTCTCTTTATCTCTTTCTTACCTCTCACTTTATCCTATCTCTCTCTATGATGTGTGTGTGTCTGACAGATGAGAGGATAATGAGAGTCAGTACAGAAGGTGCTGTTCCCGGGTGAGACATGTCACCCTCTCTGTCGTTCTCTGGACGACTTAAACCAGAACCGGGGACATGTTCATTACCAGCCACCTCCACAGTAATGACTCAGAAAGCAACTAAAATACACCACACAACTGTTAATAGAATCTCACTCTCAACACGCCTAAAAAATAAATATGCAAGTGGTGTCGTTTGCAAGCGTAGTAGCAACTGTGTAGGATGGGGAGTGTGCATTTGAGAAACTGTCTCAATCTGAGTAGTCAGTAGCAGAACAACTCAAACTTCCTTACACCTCAAAAACTAGAAGCGCTAGTTGAATGGGTTTTGTATAGGTGACCTGAAATGAATTGTGTGACTTTTAAGAAATGTCCTTTTGGAGTCAGGGCTTTTGTTTTGGTTCAGAGTTTGTTCTATGAAGACTGTTTGTTTGTATCCATTTGTCTCTACTAGGCTCTGACTTACCAGTCTGTCAGTCTCTGTATATTTCTATCAGTCTTGTGTTTTGCGCCTGGGGGTGTGCTAATGTAATGGCTGCTGGTTGTTTCTGGCTCACTGCAGGTGTCAGGTGTCTATCTGTCTGTTTGTCCCTATGTCTGATTTGGTCATGTGGGCTTGCTAATGGAATGGCTGTTGGTTCTACCTAAGCCTTTGCAGGTGGTGTATGTGTGGTTTGTGTGGGGTGTATAGCGCTGTTCCTCCCTGTCACCGTCCTCTCAATCCTTTAGATCAGCACGCTAGGATCTCTGTGTATGATGGGCCGTTGGTCGCCCCACTGCTATAAGTCTTCCACTCACACACTCTGTCACACACACACACAGTAATTGTAAATGAGATTCAACAGACAAATCATTCACAAGCCCACTCTGCAACATCACATGGCTTTCTTCCCTGTAATCCGTGTCTGCCTAAGGAGCATTCCAGAGGCATCATATGCTCTGAAAGTCTCTGGTTCTTTTTTCTAATCTATTTCTATTTACAATAACACCCCCCTTTTCTTTTCCTCCTTCTCCCTCCACTCCCCAGGCCCCAGGGAACGCCATGGCATTTTTAATGCCCTGACTGACGGAGGTCGTCAACAAAACACACTATCAAAAACAATTGATGGTTGTGCTGAAAGGAGGCCTGCCTGCAGGGTACTACCATGTAAAGTGGTGAGCTATAGAAGTGTCTCATCCGCTCAATTGAAAAGAACATCTGCTCCATTCCAGTCGCAATAATCCATCCCTGAGTTGGATGGAGTGGGCCGCTCTCTGTCTTAGAAGCTTTCTGGTGGATTGGCCCAGTCTCTGACTGTACACACTGCCTGCTGTGTCGATGCAGCTGGGTTTTGCCTAAACACTGTTTTTGATTGTGTGTGTTTGTGTGTGTGTCTAATGGATGTGTTACACGGAGCGGAGCAGGTGAACCCAAGAGCAGACTCAGACGAGGAGACTGGGATATTGAAAAGCTGGTGAAAGATGGGGTGCAGGCCAGGAGAAGCTTGGGCGGGTTGCAGGAAGCCAGGTTCTGAGGCTGAGGCTGGAGCGAGAGGAGTTGGGGTTGGGTAAGTAGGTCTGGAGCGGAATCCAAGGAAGCAGTGGAGTGGGTGTTCTGGGCAGGGTGGCAGGACTAACGAGACGTGGGGCTGGAGGCAGGGATCAGAGTCAGAGCAGACAGAACTATAGCGGAGAGAAAACAGTGTCAGGCAAGGGAAAACAGGCACAACATGAAAACAGGATCTATGCATGAGCCAATGGCTAAAATGCAGACTGACTGAGCAGAGGCTACAATCTGGCAGCATGGAAGTGGCAGGGCTGAGTATTTGTAGAGGTCTATGTGGCAAATGCCTTATCAAACTCATCCTATCACACAGGCCAGTGGGTAGTTAGTAGAAATGATTCATTGTTGAGGTGCAACACTCATTTTATTAATGGTTGAGTGTCCATGTTGTTTTGACTTCTTAGACCGTTGATTTGATTGGGCATTCTTGGTGTGTGTCTCCTATTGATTGATTCAATAGGAGTCACTATTGATCCACACAGAAGTGCCTTCGGGCCTGCTGTTAGCCATGTCCGGTTAGGATGTTGTTAATCAACTGGCCATCAGAAACAAATACTATTTTATGAGCATGATAAGTCATTGTCAACAGTATGGCTTTGCTCCCGCATAGCTTATTATAGCCCTATACTCTTCCTGTCATGTAGTTGTGCATCCTTTCTGCAGATGTTTTAGTCCCTTTTCCTTAATCTAGACGTAGATCCACCTATTGCCCCGTAACACTCACTTCTGTCATCATGAAGTGCTTTGAGAGACTAGTCAAGGAGCATATCACCTCCACCTTACTTGCCACCCTAGAACCACTTCAGTTTGTATACAGCCCCAACAGGTCCACAGACGATGCAATCGCCATCACACTGCCCTATTTTTATTTGACCTTTATTTGACTAGGCAAGTCAGTTAAAGAACAAATTCTTATTTTCAATGACGGCCTAGGAACAGTGGGTTAACTGCCTGTTCAGGGACAGACCGACAGATTTGTACCTTGTCAGCTCAGGGGTTTGAACTTGCAACCTTCCAGTTACTAGTCCAACGCTCTAACCACTAGGCTACCCTGCCGCTACCCTTCCTCATCTGGACAAGAGGAATACCTATGTAAGAATGCTGTTCATTGACTACAGCTCAGCATTCAACACCATAGTACCCTCCAAGCTCATCATTAAGCTTGAGGCCCTGGTTTCAAACCCGCACTGCGCATTTGGGTCCTGGACTTTCTGACGGGCCACCCCAGGTGGCACTTCGCTGATCCTCAACACTGAGCCACACAAGAGTGCATGCTCAGCCCCCTCCTGTACTCCCTGTTCACCTATGACTGCGTGGCCATGAACACCTCCAACTCATTCATCAGGTTTCCAGACGACACAACAGTAGTGGGCTTGATTACCAACAGTGACGAGACAGCCTACAGGGAGGAGGGGAAGGCACTCGGAGTGTGGTGTCAGGAAAACAACATCTCACTCAACGTCAACAAAACAAAGGAGATGATGGTGGACTTCAGGAAACAGCAGAGGGAGCACGCTTCTATACACATCGACGGGACAGCAGTGGAGATCACGGACAAACTGAAATGGTCCACCCACACAGACAGTGTGGTGAAGAAGGCACAACAGCACCTCTTCAACCTCAGGAGGCGGAAAAAATGTGGATTGTCACCTAAAACCCTCAAACTTATACAGATCCCCAATTGAGAGCATCCTGTCGGGCTGTATCATTGCCTGGTACGGCAACTGCACCGCAAATGCAAGGTGCACCTCAAACACAAGGCTCTCCAGAGGGTGGTGCGGTCTGCACAACGCATCACCGGGGGCAAACTACCTGCCCTCCAGGACACCTACAGCATCCGATGTCACAGGAAGGCCAAAAAGATCATAAATGACAACAACCACCCGAACCCCTGGGTGTTCACCCTACTACCATCCAGAAGGCGAGGTCAGTACAGGTGCATCAAAGCTGGGACCGAGAGACTGTTAAAACAGCTTCTATCTCAAAGCTATCAGACTGTTAAACAGACATCATTAACACAGACTCGAGTCATTGGCGACTGTAATAAATGGATCACTCGTCACTTTAAATAATTCCACTTCAAATAATGTTTACACATCTTACATTACTCATCTCATATATACAGTAGGGAGAACAAGTATTTGATACACTGTCGATTTTGTAGGTTTTCCTACTTACAAAGCATGTAGAGGTCTGTAATGTTTTATCATAGGTGCACTTCAACTGTGAGAGACGGAATCTAAAACAAAAATCCAGAAAATCACATTGTATGATTTTTAAGTAATGTATTTACTCCCCACTATATATACTGTATGTTATACCATCTATTGCATCTTGCCTACGCTCATCCATATATTTATATGTACATATTCTTATTCCATTCCTTTAGATTTGTGTGTATTATGTAGTTGTTGTGGAATTATTAGATTACTTGTTAGATATTACTGCACAGAACTGGAAGCACAAGCATTTCTCTATACTCACATTAACATCTGCTAACCATGTGTATGTTACCAATAAAATTTGATTTGATACCTGTGGAGAAGCAGGCTTGCAGGCTTTAACCTCTCTGGGATATTCGGGACGGTAGCGTTCCACCCCGCCAACAGCCAGTGAAATTGCAAGGCTCCAAATACAAAACAACAAAAATCTCATAATTAAAATTCCTCAAGCATACAAGTATTTTACACCATTTTAAATATAAAATTCTCATTAATACAGCCAGTGTCTGATTTCAAAAAGGCTTTACAGTGAAAGCACCACAAATTATTATGTTAGGTTACCACCAAGTCGCAGAAAATCACAGCCGTTTTTTAGGCCAAAGCGAGGAGTCACAAAAAGAAGAAATATAGATCAAATTAATCACTAACCTTTGATGATCTTCGTCAGATGACACTCATAGGACTTCAAGTTACACAATACATGTATGTTTTGTTCGATAAAGTGCATATTTCTATCCAAAAATCTAATTTTACATTGGCGTGTTATGTTCAGTAGTTCCAAAACATGCAGTGAATTTGCAGAGAGCCACATCAATTTACAGAAATACTCATAATAAACATTGATAAAAAGATACAACTATTATACATGGAACTTTATCTAATCTTCTCCTCAATGCAATCGCTGTGTCAGATTTTTTAAAAACTTTACGGAAAAAGCATACCATGCAATAATCTGAGTACGGCGCTCAGAGACCAAAACAGCCAAAGAGATATTCGCCATTTTGTGGAGTCAACATTAGTCAGAAATAGCATTATAAATATTCACTTACCTTTGATGATCTTCATCAGAATGCACTCGCAGGAATCCCAGTTCCACAATAAATGTTTGATTTGTCCGATAAAGTTAATAATTTATGTCCAAATACCTCATTTTTTTAGGGTGTTTGGTAATCAAATCCAAACGCGCGTGCAAGTCCAACCGAACGGTCGGACGATAAGTCCAAAAAGTTATATTACAGGTCATAGAAACATGTCAAACGAAGTATACAATCAATCTTTAGGATGTTTTTATCATAAATCTTCAATAATGTTCCAAACGGAGGATTCCGTTGTCTGTAGAAAAGCAATGGAATGCAAGCTAACTTTCACATGACCACGCGTCACGAGCTTGTGGCAATCTGCCAGACACCTGGCTCAATCCCCTCTCATTCGGCCCCCCTTCACAGTAGAAGCATCAAACAAAGTTCGAAAGACTGAAGACATCTAGTGGAAGCCTTAGGAAGTGCAAAATAACCAATATCCCACTGTATCTTCGATAGGCTATGAGTTGACAACCTACAAACCTCAAATTTCCCACTTCCTGGTTGGATTTTTCTCAGGTTTTTGCCTGTCATATGAGTTCTGTTTTACTCACAGACATCATTCAAACAGTTTTAGAATCTTCAAAGTGTTTTCTATCCAAATGTTCTAATTATATGCATATTCTAGCTTTTATGGCTGAGTAGCAGACAGTTTACTCTGGGCACCTTATTCATCCAAGCTACTCAATACTGCCCCCCAGTAACCTAGAAGTTAACACTGTGCTATCTTTGGTATGGAACATGAATTCTGAACCTTTACTGGTGTGTAATGTACAGTACAAAACTATTCACTTGAGCTTTCTCTGACTACAATGGGATCACACCTTAGAACCTTGGGGCTTATACCATAAACTGTGACTGTATTGGAGGCAAGATTCTTGATTCACTTACTCTGTTATTGTACCCATCTCTCCTAAAACACATATTCTCCTCTCTTTAATTGAGACATAGAGGCTCTGGTCAAAAGTAGTGCACTATATAGGGAATAGGGTGCCATTTGGGACACAGGCACATTCTTTTCACTTCAGGCAGCCACCCACTCTATTATGTTTGCTCATCCAGTGGAGTATTGTTGTCAGAGTCCTACGGGGCCAGTAGCATGGTGTGTCTCAGTGTCTTTCAGAGTCCTACCGGGCCAGTAGCACGGTGTGTCTCAAGCAGTGCAGTATGTCTGTCCACAGGAGTTAATGTGACGGATCCTGTTTCATCTATTAATACTCAATCCAGTTACACTTTGCCTGAGAGAGAATCGTTTACGCAAGAGATATCAAATTATCCCTAATTGATAATGACCTTTTGCTAGTGGTCTTGACTTCTTTTCACTTTATCACTTGTACTATCCACTGCTCTCTACTCATCCTGGCTCATTTGGAAGAGATCAAAAGCAAGATATTTTCTCCCCTCCACAAAATGTATTTGAATTAACAATGTTGATATTCATATTGCTCTCCTCAGGCAAAGTACAGTATCTATAATGGTTAGTCACACAGCCCAATGAGGTCATGTATTTTCTCACAGGCCATGAACAGCAGTCTTTGTATTGACTGAACCCAACATGTTGAGTTAAATAGTTCAGGCTCTTTGTAAATAATCTCTCCTAGTGAATGGACCCTGAGCTGGACCCAGTAATGAGTGTCGTCACTCACCCTTTCCAAATCCCCTCCCGGCACCAGGCTTGACACCCCAGTTGTAAACAATGAAGCCACAGCTTCAGCAATGCCGGGTTCACTGGGCCGCTCAACTGTGAAATAGACCTTAAACTGTGAGCAATTACTGCATAATGATCCCAATGCCTATTCCCCTCAGACCCCTGCAATGATAATTAATAAAGAAAAGTTTTAATTACAAATCCCCATAGGTTTATTTGTATGCTAAATAAAAAGGATTCAAAACTTTTGATCCAGTGTGTTGTTGTAAGGTTTGTGCAATATTTACAAAGTGCCTGGGATGTTTTGGATGGACCAAAGATCCATAATTCTTCCATTACCTGCATCAGTATGCAGTGGCGATTTTAGGATGTAAATCTTGGTGGGGCAAAAAAAAAAGAAGTGAGGATGCAATCCAGATAAACCACTACACAACACGACACTAAACAATACCTTAACGGTGACAAACGGTGCCCACAAACAGTTAGGGCCTACATAAAGCTGTCTCAACAGCAGACCCAACATCTTGTCAGCAATGTCTGGCAGCGTAACAGTTAATTCAGCCTCATTTACTGCCTTTAAAAAAACATAGTTGACATGGCTGACTTGCTTAAAACAAATGTGGATTCTAATGACAATTGAGATGTACAAACTATGGCATAAGTGGACGACAAACGGATAAGAGGCCATCCGTAATTTCGATTAAGACATTATTGAGCGAGCTAGGACGTTGTAGTCCATATAACTATTTGTTTAGCACTTTTGAAATGTACCGCGACAGAATTCAGAACATGGGCCGTTCCTACAGTGTTCTCCCTGTACACCAAGTCAGAACCATAGGATAAATAAAAGGGGCATATAAGCAAACAATGAAAGCTCTTACAATATTCAATGATTATAATTCTCTAAACCAAGTCAGAACAGTAGGCGAAATTAAGAGGGGTAAATAGATCAAATTATTAGGGTGATGCGTAATGTTTATGTCCAATGGCCGATGAGCACCGATGCGTTTTATCAATAATTTTTCTTCATTGTTTCTCTTCGTATGACAAGGATTAAAAATTATTTGCTAGTAGATTGTCAACATTATTCATGAAGATGACTGTTAGCTAAGATTTTGAAAGTATGATGACATGATAAGTCCAATCAAAGCTACTGTACATATAACATGATTTGACATCATTTTACCTGTGGCCAATGACCTTGAGCCTTCTTGTACAGGCACTTCTAATGTAACTCTATGGCAGCACCCAAGGGGCTAGAATTTTCTAGCTCTACCCTTACACTTTGCGGTGACGTAGTGTCCCCATGAGTGACAGAACACTGAGTCAATCACCGCTAAACGCTCCGTATTTTCTGCTGGCTTGTCCCACCACCACAGAAAACACTGAGCTAGGCTGAAAGACCTACATTTTGGAGCTGCCTTACTCAAGAAAATAAAAAAGAGACCATGTTTGTGTGCCCTTTATTAACCCACCTGCCCTGAATGACGGGTTGCCACGCTCAGTATGTACTGCATAAGTCTAAGTTGTCATGAAAAACTTATGGGAAATATTGATCTGCAAACTGAAAGACCAAACCAAAATGAGTCAACTGTTCAAATAACATTTTATGCTCGAAACCCCAAAAGCGTTTCGAAGGCTGAACCCCTGTTCCAAGCTAACTTTTGATCATCAGGTTTAAAATACAGCGCACTAACCTCTAAGAGTCAAGTCATCTAACCACTAATCTTTACTTAAAGCAACCTCATTCCACTTTATTCAAGATTCCATTACTTAGATCATTACTCAACATATACTGTATAAGCTCATAACGTAGCCATAAGGAAATACGGCAGTTGTGTAGGTGGCTGTGATGGCCACGGGCCAGCTTCAAAATAATAATACTTTTTTAATAAAAATGTTTTTTTCAAGTCTGGAGGAAACATGGCACCATCCCTGCAGTGAAGCACGGTGGTGGCAGCATCATGCTGTGGGGATGTTTTTCAGCAGCAGGGACTGGGAGACGAGTTAGGATCAAGGCAAAGATGAACGGAGCAAAGTAGAGAGAGATCCTTGATGAAAACCTGCTCCAGAGCACTCAGGACCTCAGACTGGGTGGCGAAGGTTCACCTTCACACAGAACAACGACCCTAAGCACACAGCCAAGACAACGCAGGAGTGGCTTCGGGACAAATCTCTGAATGTCCTTGAGTAGCTTAGCCAGAGCCCGGACTTGAACCCGATCTCCATCCAACCTGACAGAGCTTGAGAAGATCTGCAGAGAAGAATGGGGGACATTTCCCAAATACAGGTGTGCCATGCTTGTAGTGTCATACCCATGAAGAATCAATGTTGTAATCGCTGCCAAATGTGCTTTAAAAATGGTACTGAGTAAAGGGACTGAATACGTATGTAAATGTCATATTTCAATTTTACATTTTTGATAAAATAGCAAAAATGTAAAAAAATGTGTTTTTCTTTGTCATTTTGGGGTATTATGTGTATTGATGAGGGCGGTAAAAAATGTAATCAATTTTGGATAAGGCTGTAACCTAACAACATGTGTAAAAATGCAAGGGGTCTGAATACTTTCCGATGGCACTGTAAGTCCTGGATGGCAGAAAGCTTGGCCCCAGTGATGTACTGGGCCGTATGCACTACCCTCTGTAGCGCCTTGTGGTTGGATGCCTGAGCAGTTGCCATACCAGGCGGTGATGCAACCGGTCAGGATGCTCTCGATGGTGCAGCTGTAGAACTGTTTGAGGCTCTGGGGACCCATGACAAATATTTTCAGTCTCCTGAGGAGAAACGGCATTGTGCCCTCTTCATTACTTTCTTGGTGTGTTGTACCATGCTAGTTTGTTAGTGATGTGGACACCAAGGAACTTGAAATCTCGATATGTTCCACTACAACCCTGTCGATGAAAATGAGGACCTGTTTGGCCCTCCTTTTCCTGCAGTTCACAATCTGCTCCTTTGTCTTTCTCACAATGAGGGAGAGGTTGTCTTGGCACCACACTGCTGGGTCTCTGAACTCCTCCCTATAGGCTGTCTCATCATTGTCGGTGATCAGGCCTATCGCTGTTGTGTCGTCAAGCAAACGTAATGGTGTTGGAGTCGTGCTTGGCCATGCAGTTGTGCGTGACCAGGGTGTACAGGAGGGGACTTAGCACGCACCCCTGAGGGACGCAGTGTTGAGGATCAGTGTGGCATATCTGGTGTTGCCTACCCTTAGCACCTGTGGGCGGTCTGTCAGGAAGTCCAGGATCCAGTTTCAGAGAGAGGTGTTTAGTTCCAGGGTTCTTAACTTGGTGATGAGCCTTATGGGCAGTATGGTGTTGAACATTGAGCTGTAGCCAATTAACAGAATTCTCACATAGGTGTTCCTTTTGTCCAGGTGGGATGAGGATAGTGTGAAGTGGACGGGTTGTGGTCACCCCCTCGTGGGGGGCGAATCTGACAGCTAGTGAGTAGGTGGTTACTCTCTCCACAATAGAGGCACAGGTTTTCACGTAACCTCCGTGGCCCAGTTGCATGTGTAACGGATGTGAAACAGCTAGCTAGTTAGCGGTGGTGCGCGCTAAATAGCGTTTCAATCGGTGACGTCACTTGCTTGACGTCACTTGCTCTGAGACATTGAGGTAGTGGTTCCCCTTGCTCTGCAAGGGCCGCGGCTTTTGTGGACCGATGGGTAACGATGCTTCGTGGGTGACTGTTGTTGATGTGTGCAGAGGGTCCCTGGTTCGCGCCCGGGTATGGGCGAGGGGACAGTCTAAAGTTATACTGTTACATTGGTGCCGTGACCCGGATTTCTGGTTGCTGCGGAAAAGGAGGAGGTCCAAAGGGGGGGTGAGTGTAACGGATGTGAAACGGCTAGCTAGATAGCGGTGGTGCGCGCTAAATAGCGTTTCAATCGGTGACGTCACTTGCTCTGAGACCTTGAAGTAGTGGTTCCCCTTGCTCTGCAAGGGCTGTGGCTTTTGTGGAGCGATGGGTAACGATCCTTCGTGGGTGACTGTTGTTGATGTGTGCAGAGGGTCTCTGATTTGGGCAAGGGTATGGGCAAGGGGACGGTCTAAAGTTATACTGTTACACATGGGTTCGGGGCCATTGGTCCATGGTGGACGAGAGAAGGGCGTGGAAGACTCGCAGGCAATGGGCGACTGTGTTGGGCTGCGGTCCACCAGTAGGTTGTCAATGGATATGGACATCTGGATGTATTGGTTTAGGTCCGTTAATCTCTCTAGCGCAGGCGTTCCGCTAGCGACCCACCTCGACTTCATCCGGTGAAATTGCAGAGCGCCAAATTCAAAATACAGAAATATTCATAATAAACATTCAAAAAAGATACAAGTGTTATATATCGGCTTAAAGATGAACGTCTTGTTACTTCAGCCGCTGTGTCAGATTTCAAAAAGGCTTTATGGCGAAAGCATACCATGCGATTATCTGAGGACAGTGCCCCGCTTACCAAAGCATACAAACATTTTCAAGCCAAGTAGAGTCAGAAATAGCGATAAAATTAATCACTTACCTTTGATGATCTTCATCTGGTTGCAGTCACAAGAGTCGCTGTTACACAATAAATGTTTGCTTTGTTCGATAAAGTCACTCTTTATTTCCCAATAACTCAGTTTTGTTGGCGCGTTTTATTCAGTAATCCACTGGCTCAATGGCGGTCACAACATGCAGACGAATCCATCCTAATAGTACCAGGAAAGTTCGTCGAAACTTGGCAAATGATGTTTATAATTAATCCTCAGGTGGTCTATTGTCTAAATAATTGATAATATTTAAACCGGACAATAGAGTATTCAAATGAAAGGAAAAACAACGAAGGGCGCGCAATCGGTCATGCACGCAAACCAGCTCTGCTTTATTCTACAGTCCACTTACAAAATTATCCCATTCTTCCTAATTTTTCAGAAAAAAAGCTTGAAACAATGTCTAAAGACTGTTGACATCTAGTGGAAGCCATAGGAACTGCAATCTAAGTCCTAACCCATTACATTCTGTATCGGCATTCAATTGATAACAACACACATCAAAAATATCCCACTTCCTGGATGGATTTTCCTCAGGTTTTCGCCTGCCATATCAGTTCTGTTATACATGCATATCCTAGCTTCTGGGCCTGAGTTACAGGCAGTTTACTTTGGGCACACTTCTCATCCAGATGTCAAAATACTGCTCCCAAGCCAGAACAAGTTTAAATCTTCTCTGCAGGCCAGTTCAGTCTGTAACTCCTGATTGAGACCCCTCCGGTAGACTGTAAGGAAAACTGGTTCACTCCATCCACTGCCGGCAGCCATGGTACGTAACCTCAAGGGCATACTCAGTGGTGGAGCGACTGCCCTGTCACAGCTCACATAACAGGTCCCCGGCATGAAGACGTGAAACTGAATGGTCGAACACCTCCTTGAAGAGGGCGTGGAAACATGATTCAGAGGACAGGTAGGAACTTTGAGCAGCCTACTGGGCTGTGACCCAATCCAGAGCTTTGCCTGCGAGTAGGGAGATGACGAAGTCCACCCTGTCTTTGTCAGAGTTGAAGTCAGTGGGGTGATGGTCTATGTACAGGTTACAATGCATGATGAATCCTTGACATTTCCCTGGGGAGTCGTCGTATTTATTAGGCATGGATATAGGGGAAAGTGAATGAGAGGAGGCTGTGGCACCTGATACTGGTGAGACAGGAATGGACTGGCGAAGGAGGTAGCAGTTCATCAATCCGTTCCTCCTGTCGGGCTAGACGTAGTTGCAGCTCCGCTGAATCCATCCGTCTTTTTTGGTTGAGGTATTCGATAATGAATATGGGGGAGACAGAGAGCTGGTATCAAGCGCAGAGTGGAGCAGGTGTTTAATGAAAGGGACCATAGGAGGAGGCAGGTAGCTGGGTCCAGGGGCAGGCAGAAGGTCATACACGGTAGGTCCAAAAATGTCAACAGAACAGGCAGGGAATAGACAAAAGGTGTTGTGAGTGAGGCAGGCAAGAACTGTCATACACTGGAGGAGAGAAGGACGGGAAAAAGCAGAGCTCCGAAAAGTGTGTCTCAAAACAAACAATACCTGACAGTGATGGGGTGCAAGGAACTGAACAAAATAGTGTGGGATGATGTCATGCAGGTGTGTGAACAAGTGATTCGAATTTCGATAATTGGGATCTGGAGAGTGAGCTGCAAAGTGGGCTGCGTTTCGGGGATCTAAGTGGTAGGGAATGTGAGTTGGACGCAGACGTTACAATAAGGCTGTAACGTAACAAAATGTCAAAAGGAAAGGGTCTGAATACTTTCTGAATGTTGAGTAATGAGTAATGATCTAATTAATGGAATAGAACAAGAGACATACAATTGTCTCTCAATGTAATCAAGATATTAAGTGATTGTTATTTTCAAATACGATCTCTTTTTGGGCATAGTTGTGGTCAATTTGCAACATACAAATTATAATATATAATTCTGTTCCGCCCGCTTGACCATCCACTCAGACAAAAATCGGCCTGTGGCTGAATCTGGTTTCCTACCCCTACTCTAGAAATAGCCACTGAATCCTCTTGGCCAGTAATTAAGATGAATCTAATTCCATATGCTGCTTCATGGAATCACTTCATCACTGTCAATGTTTCAGCTCTGTGAGGGCCAGGGCCGGCTCCAGATACCCATATCGGCACCCCAAGCCATCCGCCCACCCTCTCACAGAATAACCCTGAAAGCAAGTTCTCTATCAATTACTCAACACTCCAACAATGGCATGTAACCCAATGCAGCATGGGTAATGGATTCCATTACTTAGGACCTTGTTGTAGTTATATTTTTTTATTGTTATTTTCTTTCATTCTTTCTTTTCTTGTTCTGCTGGGTTTATCTGAACCTCTCTGTTCCCCGCCTCCTGCATTAGCGCCCCTTTTCTCTTATGTAACGGAGGGATTGTGAAATTGCTTCTTTTTTCTCTCCGAGCCATATTCACCGCCTTCTCAGCCATCGGCTAATACGCTTTTGATTTACTATGGTCGTTGCCATGGAGTCATGACACACAGCACAAAGCAGAGCAAAGTAGGACATGCAAATGACAGACACCCAGGCTATGTCCTTGAGTGAGGCCAATGCCCCTGCATCTTCTCTCAAGTGGAGCCTAATTCTGCTGCGGCTATCATCTCTGTCGCTTCTCCCTCACATATTTACTACATTAGATTTAATGTACACAACTGTTCAAATGTTTGGGGTCACTTCGAAAAGTCCTTGTTTATGAATGAAAAGCACATTTTTTGTCCATTAAAATAACATCAAATTGATCATAAATACAGTGTAGACATTGGTAATGTTGTAAATGACCATTAAGGCTGGAAAAGGCAGATTTTTAATTGAATATCTACATTGGCGTACAGAGGCCCATTATCAGCAACCATCACACCTGTGTTCCAATGGCACGTTGTATTAGCTAATCCAAGTTTAGCATTTTAAAAGGATAATTGATCATTAGAAAACCCTTTTTCAATGTTGTTAGCACAGCTGAAAACTGTTGTGCTGATTACAGAAGTAATACAGCTGGCCTTCTTTAGACTAGTTGAGTATCTGGAGAATCAGCATTTCTGGGTTCGATAACAGGCTCAAAATGGCCAGAAACAAAGACCTTTCTCCTGAAACTCCTCAGTCTATACTTGTTCTGAGAAATGAAGGCTATTCCATTTGAGAAATTGCCAAGAAACTGAAGATCTCGTACAACGCTGTGTACTACTCCCTTCACAGAACAGCGCAAACGGGCTATTACCAGAATAGAAAGAGGAGTGGAAGGCCCCGATGCACAACTGCGCAACCATATTAGTATATTCTAAGTATATTCTTATTCGTATATTAGAGTATCACGTTTGAGAAACAGACGCCTCACAAGTCCTCAACTGGTAGCTTCATTAAATAGTACCCACAAAACACCAGTCTCAACGTCAACAGTGAAAAGGCAAATCCGGGATGCTGGCCTTCTTAACGTACTTGCAAAAGGATTTTCTAATAATCATTCAGCCTTTTAGAATGATAAACTTCGATTAGCTAACGTAACGTGCCATTGGAACACAGGAGTGATGGTTGCTGATAATGGGCGTCTGTACGCCTATGTAGATATTCCATAAAAATCTGCCGTTTCCAGCTACAATAGTCATTTACAACATTAACAGTGTCTACACTGTATTTCTGATCAATTTCATGTTATTTTAAATGGACAAAAAATTTGCTTTTCTTTCAAAAACAAGGACATTTCGAAGTGACACCAAACGTTTGAACGGTAGTGTACGTCAATGGTGATTTGCTACAGGTATGATAAGAATTTCTGAAACTTAATAGTGCCAAAGAAATAGACCAAAACTATTCAGTAAGTGTTTCAGGAGTGAATAGTATAAACCTGTGGGTTTAATTGAGGATAATTACTCTATTTCATTTTGTATTTGAGATAAGAATGCATTATTATAGGATGAATACATTTTCCCTATCAAAGATTCTCCAACTACTTCTACTTTAGATTATTTTGCATCGTTAATATAATCATCAGGTCAATTACACTTCATAATCATGCTGCAAATGATATGAGCAACACTACAAAAACTATGAAAACACAAAGCGAAGGGAAAACAAGTAAACTCATTATCCAGGAACAAATGATTCCTCACATGTAGCTGCTAGTGGTTGTTTCCTTCCACCACACCTCAGCTTTCAGCAGGTTTATTCACAACCCGGTCTCATAGACTTGACGTAAATGTAAATCCAAGACACTCAAATTAATATAATATGTTAAGTTTGGTATGGTTACATAAGACAGTGGTTACATAAGACAGAAGGTTACTTGATGCAAAAACTAAAGTAAACTACTTGATTGATGGACCTTACATGACTGTATGTGTGGGGTACAGAGATGGGGAATTTAAAAAAAAATCATGTTAACCACTATTATTTAACACAGAATGAGTCAATGCAACTTGTTATGCAATTTGTTAAGCACAGTTTTACTCCTAAACGTATTTAGGCTTGCATTCTTAATGACTCTAAACGTTTAATCTTAAAACATTTTATTAATTTAAAAAATGTTCTACATCAATATTCCACTTTGACATTATGAGGTATTGTGTGTAGATCAGTGACACAAAATGTCAAATGAATATATTTTAAATTCAAGCTGTAACACAACAAAATGTTGAAAAAAATAAAGGTGTTTAAATACTTTCTGAAAGCTCTGTAGCTTACATTATCCACAGCAAATTGGATTTCAGAACATCATATATTTAGAAAATGCATAACATATTGTACGAATTGCAATTCAAAGCATATCATACAAAATGGATGATGACATGCACAAATGAATACGTACCACACAAAACGTAACACATCATACTAATTGGAGTGTACCAGATTTATATTTACTACGTTCTGTCTAACCCCTGAGTCAAGGTTGCTATTCAATGATCCTCTCCCCCCCTGCTCTGTTCTGTTCTGCATGTTGGCCACACAGTTGCCTTGAGATCTTTTCTTCATTGACTAATCAAACATAATGAATAACCTCTTCCCCTTTGCTCATCTGCAGGCTTTATTCGCTGCGTTTGATGGTTGTAAATGGTCTGTTGGTTGAGCGAAGCGCGCTAATGGCTAGGCTAATTAAGACAGGGTCATGTAGAGGGCAATCTTCAGAGGCTGCGTGGGCAAGCAGGAGAGACCCCTGTTCTTAGTCCGTTAAGAGGCCGGGTTAGAAATGCCTTATTTATTATGTTTAACCTATTAGCATTTACTCATTTACATTTGGCACGGTGAGCATATTGAGGAATACTGACAGTGTAGCTAGGCACTGTGTGGTTGGCGAAAACAGCAGAGAAATGGCTAGCATCACTCCAAAATCAAATCAAATTGTATTTCTCATATGCACTGAATACAATTGGTGCAGGCCTGGCAGTACAATGCTTACTTACAAACCCTTTACCAACAATGCTTTAAGAAGTTAAGAAAAAGTAAAAATTAGATAAGAATTTAAGAAAATATACAAAAAATACTAATTAAATAGCAGCAGTAAAATAACTATAGCGATGCTATATACAGGGAGTACCGGTACAGAGTCAATGTGCGAAGGCACCGGTTAGTGGGAGTAATTAAGGTAATATGTACATGTAGGTAGAGTTAAAGTGACTATACATAGATAATAAACAGAGAGTAGCATCAGCGTAAAAGAGAGTTCTGGGTAGCCATTTGATTAGCTGTTCACGAGTCTAATGGCTTGGGGGTAGAAGCTGTTAAGAAGTCTTTTGGACCTAGACTTGGCGCTACCGCTTGCCATGCGGTAGCAGAGAGAACAGTCTATGACTAGGGTGGCTGGAGTCTTTGACAATTTTTAGGGCCTTCCTCTGACATTGTATAGAGGTCCTGGATGGCAGGAAACTTGGCCCCAGTGATGTACTGGGCCGTACGCATTACCCTCTGTAGTGCCTTGCGGTCGGAGACCGAGCAGTTGCCGTACCAGGCATGGTGCAGCTGTATAAATCCTTTTGAGGATCTGAGGACCCATGCCAAAACTTTTGAGTCTCCTGAGGGGGAATAGGCTTTCTCGTGCCCTCTTCACAACTGTCTTAGTGTGTTTGGACCATGATAGTGTCATGACGTGCCCTGGGGGGAGGATCATAGTCCCCCCTCTCTCGCCACAGTTTTATGTCTTTACGACAGGTCATAAATACCTGGTAGAAACTGCCATGCAGTATTGAGAGAGTCTACCAAAACAAATAACTGATTTTGTTCAAAACTCCTAATCCCCAAAATGGGAGAACTAAACAATATTTATATTTTTGAGAATGTGGTAATGGTCCGTGGACACTTAAGGGGCAGTTATGACGAGTGTGTTTCATTTGGTGATCTCATGAAGGACAGGCAACACACATAACTGTATCTCTTAAAGTCTAAATTTCCCAGCTGTCAGGTTTACATTTAAATATAGTGACACGTATGTGATTAAACATGAAACTATTTGTGAAAATATGTAATGTGATATTGACCTTCAAATTAGACTATGGGTTTTCATACAAAATTAACCAAATCAATGGCCACGCCCAGGTGGGCACAAACATGATTAGACAGCCCCTTTTCTACCCATGTATAAGAGCCCCCGTGACGAAATTCATACCAGACCACGCAAACCACGGCGTAAGCTAAGGTTGCTAATGGTTGAATTTCTAAGAGCAAAACATGTTGAGTGACGCTGGTGTGTGAAGTGGTTTAAACTACAACTTGCCAAAGAGACCCACGGTAAGCCAGACGTCTCAAATAAGAAGTCAGAGACTAACTGTAATGTTTGTGTTGTGGAGAAATGACCAGGCAGGAGACGGGAGTACAGTTAGTTTTCGTTTAGTCAAATCCCCTCGTGCTCTACAGTTCACGGCACCCCAGTGCGCATGTGCATTTCCTATTAGGTGTAGTAACGTAACACTGCCGTAATGCATTACTGCTTAGTAACAGCACAGTAACTAATATAAACAGATGTAGATCCCAGATACTACACTCCTCCCCCATAGTGTTTAACTCCCAGAGAACAAGGTAAATATGTTAGGTAACTACTAATGCAATATCTGAACAATGCATTCTTAAACATTTTTCAACTACTGGGTTGAAGCAGACTTTTCAGAGCCCAGCACAAATCCAGGGGATTATTGTGCCCCGAAAATGGAGTTTGTGTCCTAATAACTAACCCAGGTAATGTCCTTTTCCTTTCCTTTTATCTAGGACATATTAAAGTGTTTGTTTTACTGTCCGTTACCTCCTTAACCAGCTCAACTCACAGGTCAAGCTTTTGAGGTGCCCTTCGCTGTCGAATAGGATATCTCCGCTCCTCCTGGGCTTCCTGTGGTGGGCCAGGTCCGGGTGGAAGGTCAGGCTCTGTCTCTCCCGTACGTCCACAGTCTGGAGAATAGTCCTGGGGGTCATTATTGTTCTTGTTCTCTCGGCGTGTCTCTGCTGGGGCGTTGGACCGTAGCAGATGATCCACATGAACGTTGACCTGGCGATGACCAATTTGGACTTGGTAAGTCAAAGGTCCTCTGCGTTGCAAGATCACACCTGAGTTCCACAGGCGCTTGGGGTGTCTGAAATCACGTACCATCACCCTCTCTTCCTCTTTGAATTCTCTGACAGTCTTTGAGTGTCTGTCATGAGCTTTCTTCTGCTGTAGCTGGTGCTTTGCCACAGTGCTGGACAAGTCTGGTTTCAACAATGTCAGGCGGGTACGTGGTTGGCGTTTCAGAAACAGTTCAGCTGGTGTACATTCCGTTACTGTGTGTGGTGTGTTACGGTAAGTAAACAGGAACCGCGGAATCCTTTGGTGGGTGGGCACAGACTGTTCTTGAGAAACATTTCAAAATCGTTTGACGTGAACGGAGGGCCATTGTCCGATACAAGCTCCTTGACAAGTCCAAAGGATGCAAACAGGTGTCTGAGAAGATTGATGGTCTTCTCAGCTGTGGTCAGCTGAGTAGGGAACACTTCCATCCACTTGCAATGGACATCAACGACAACAAGGAAATGTTGCTTCTCAATTTCGGCGTAATCCACATGGATGCGTTCCCAAGGTGTAGCAGCCCAGGACCGTGGATGAAGAGGCGCAGCAGCAGGCTTGTTGCGAATAGCTTCACAAGGTGAGCAGTGGCCTACATGCTGTTGATTGTCCTGATCCAGTCCAGGCCAACACAGATAACTGCGAGCGAGTGCTTTCATTCGAGTGATCCCTGGATGTCCCTCATGCAGGTCAGATAGCAGTCTCCTCTGGAATTTGTGAGGTACCACCACCCTTGATCCCCACAGAACACACCCTTGATCAGTGGACAACTGGTCTTTCTTGTCGATGAATGGACGAAGGTTATCGTCATTTACGAAGGTTGGCCAACCGCCTAATGTTAAGTCCAAGACTTTGGAAAGCACTGGGTCTTTCCTTGTTTCCTCTGCTATGTCAGAAGCAGATATGGGCAGTTCATCAATGAGAGATATCTGGAAGACTGCTCTATCATCTTCACTGTTGGAGTCACTATTGCATGGTAGTCTTGATAGTGCATCGGCATTTGCGTGATCACTGGATCGTCTGTACTCAATCTCGTAGTCGTAGGCTAACAATATCAGAGCCCAACATTGCATTCGAAGTGCAGCAAGGGTTGGTATAGCTGATTTTGATCCAAGGATGGCCAACAGAGGCTTGTGATCTGTCAGCAGTTGGAACTTCCTTCCGTAGAGGTATTTGTGAAACTTCTTCACTCCGAATATCATGCTCAGGGCTTCCTTCTCTATTTGAGCATAATTTTTCTCACTTGGTGACAGAGTCCTTGATGCAAATGCAATAGGGTGTTCTTCACCTGACGGTAGAACATGTGAGATGACGGCTCCTACTCCGTATGGAGATGCATCACACGCGAGTCTCAGCTTCATCTCTGTGTTATAGTGGGCAAGCCACTTGCTCTTTAGCAGACGCTGTTTGCAAGTCTTGAATGCTTCTTCGCATTGTGGGGACCAATTCCACTTTGTATCGGCCTGCAGCAGTTGGTGAAGTGGATGCAACAATGTGGACAAGTTTGCCACAAACTTTCCGTATTAGTTCAGGAGCCCCAAAAATGACCTCAGCTCTGAGATATTTGTGGGTGCTGGTGCGTTTACGATTGCTTCCACCTTGCTGTTGGTTGGGTGCAGACCTTGTGCATCAATCTTGTATCCGAGATACTCCACGGAGTCCTGGAGGAACTCACACTTGCTGCGTTTCATTCTCACTCCATATTTCTCCAGTCTTGACATCACTTTGTCCAGCACTACAAGGTGCTCTCCAATGGTTGGTGCTGACACGAGGATGTCGTCCATGAAGCACACAACATGGTCTATACCGTCCAAGATCTGATCCATTGTTTGTTGGAATATCGCTGGAGCTGTCGAGATTCCATAGGCCAAGCGATTGAATCTGAATAGCCCCTTGTGTGTATTGATGGTCAGATACTGTTCTGACTCCGGATCCAGCTTCAGTTGCTGATAAGCGAATGCCAGGTCCAGCTTACTGAAAACCTTCCCACGAGCTAGAGTGGCAAACAGATCTTCAGCGTTTGGTAGTGGATATTCCTCTGGTAGTATGCAGCGATTTACTGTGACCTTGTAGTCACCGCACATTCTGACGGTCTTGTCTTTCTTTGGGACTACAACAATCGGAGCGGCCCAGTCGCTCCTCGATACTTTTGTGATTATGTTATTCTTCTGTAGGCGTTCCAGTTCCTTCTCTACTGCTTCCTTAAGAGCATAGGGAACCGGACGTGGTTTGTGTCTGCGCCCCCAGGTGGTGAGGGTAGGCAACAACATCTCCTCCCCGCTGATCCTCAACACTGGGGCCCCACAAGGGTGCGTTCTGAGCCCTCTCCTGTACTCCCTGTTCACCCACGACTGCGTGGCCATGCACGCCTCCAACTCAATCAGCAAGTTTGCGGACGACACAACAGTGGTAGGCTTGATTACCAACAACGACGAGACGGCCTACAGGGAGGAGGTGAGGGCCCTCGGAGTGTGGTGTCAGGAAAATAACCTCACACTCAACGTCAACAAAACTAAGGAGATGATTGTGGACTTCAGGAAACAGCAGAGGGAACACCCCCATCCACATCGATGGAACAGTAGTGGAGAGGGTAGCAAGTTTTAAGTTCCTCGGCATACACATCACAGACAAACTGAATTGGTCCACTCACACAGACAGCATCGTGAGGAAGGCGCAGCAGCGCCTCTTCAACCTCAGGAGGCTGAAGAAATTTGGCTTGTCACCAAAAGCACTCACAAACTTCTACAGATGCACAATCGAGAGCATCCTGGCGGGCTGTATCACCGCCTGGTATGGCAACTGCACCGCCCTCAACCGTAAGGCTCTCCAGAGGGTAGTGAGGTCTGCACAACGCATCACCGGGGGCAAACTACCTGCCCTCCAGGACACCTACACCACCCGATGCTACAGGAAGGCCATAAAGATCATCAAGGACATCAACCACCCGAGCCACTGCCTGTTCACCCCGCTGTCATCCAGAAGGCGAGGTCAGTACAGGTGCATCAAAGCTGGGACCGAGAGACTGAAAAACAGCTTCTATCTCAAGGCCATCAGACTGTTAAACAGCCACCACTAACATTGAGTGGCTACTGCCAACACACTGTCAATGACACTGACTCTACTCCAGCCACTTTAATCATGGGAATTGATGGGAAATGATGTAAATATATCACTAGCCACTTTAAACAATGCTACCTTATATAATGTTACTTACCCTACATTATTCATCTCATATGCATACGTTGATATTGTACTCTATATCATCGACTGCATCCTTTTGTAATACATGTATCACTAGCCACTTTAACTATGGCACTTGGTGTATATACTGTACTCGATATCATCTACTGTATCTTGCCTATGCTGCTCTGTACCATCACTCATTCATATATCCTTATGTACATATTCTTTATCCCCTTACACTGTGTTATAAGACAGTAGTTTTTTTGGAATTGTTAGTTAGATTACTTGTTCGTTATTACTGCATTGTCGGAACTAGAAGCACAAGCATTTCGCTACACTCGCATTAACATCTGCTAACCATGTGTATGTGACAAATAAAATTTGATTTGATTTTTTGAAATATAGGCTTGGTTCCTTCTTGCACTCTGACTTTTGCTGTGAAGTCTTGTATTTCACCGTAGCCATCTTTGAAAAGTTCTTTGTGGGTCTCCAGCATGTTAGTGAGTGTAGCCTGACTCACTGGTTTGTCATTTCTGAGACTGAAGATTTCTCCCCAGTTCAACTTGATCTTTTGTAGCCAGTTTCTGCCTAACAAGGCTGATTTTTCTCCTTTAAAAATGACAAGCGGTAGCGTCCACTCACTCCTTCCCCTCATACCGGACTGGTACCTGGATCTGCCCTAACACAGGAATAGTGTCACCAGTGTATGAAGAAAGGCGGATGGACGCGGGCTGAAGAGGGCACTCTTTCAGTTTTTCTTTGTAGAGTCTCTCTGGAACCAGAGATACAGACGCTCCGGTGTCCAGCTGCATTTTTACTGGTTTTCCCGCAAACTCCATGCTGAGATAGATTCCATCTTTCAGTTGTTGAGCTGTGTACACTGTGAACAGTTCCACTACTGTTTCAGTTGTACCTTCCTCTTCTTGTGCTGCGTCTGACACTTTGTGTGCTCTTGCTGTGCGTTTCGAGGCTTTACACACTCTCTGTAAATGTCCAACCTTTCCACAATTGTGGCACTTTTCATTATGTAATCGACATTCACTGTGCTGATGATTATCTCCCCCACATCTGTAGCAACTTGGCTTAGACCTTTGAGATGTGGGCTGCTTTGTTCTTGTGTAACCTTGAGGACGGGACTGAAACAAGTGTGACCTTTGTGAGCTTTTTCCACCACATGCATCACTGACCTTGTGAACACCTTTCTGACGTTCTGCATGTCCCGATAGCTCAATAGTATCCCTGTGGGCAAGCTTGAGTCCAAGTGCTATATCACAGGCTTTCTTAAAGGTCAGGTCCTTCTCTGACAGGAGCCTTCTGTGATATGCTTCACCTGTGAGACCACATACAAACTTGTCTCGGAGAGCATCATCAAGAAATCGTGCACACTCACATGTACTTGCCAGCCTTTTCAAAGCAAGGATGTAGTCAGCCACGGTTTCCCCTTGACTCTGGTGACGTTGGTAAAAATCTGAAACGTTCTGCAATGAGAATTGGCTTAGGCTTGAAATACCTTGCAAGAGTTTCAGTCAGTTCTGCATAGTTCAACTCCACTGCTTTCATTGGTTCAATGAGACCTTTCAGCAATCCATACGCAGTTGGACCCAAAACACTGAGAAATACGTCTGCTTTCTTTCCATCTTTGATTTCATTTGCAGCCAGCCAACGCTCAAAACGCTCCAAATAGGAATCAAAATCCTCTTTTGTAGCCTCAAACTCTGGTACTCGACCAATGGTTGCCATTTTCACAGTTAATTGTTCAGTTTCCTTATATTCCTTAATTTTCTGAATATTCATCTACTACTTCATTCACTGCACTCATTTGTATTAATGTACACACCGTGTTACGTCCCTTCTTCCTTTTTTCTTGCCAATATTTCTCCACTGAGATCGCCTAATTTCAATGGGTTCAATGAGACAGTTTTTTTATTTTATTTAACCACCAGAGGGCAGTGTCGCTATTCTGGACTCCAATAGTCTTGCTACTTGGCAGCTCCTGAATACTGTACTAGAAGTGCTAGCAGTGGTTAGCCTTCTCTACTGGCGAAAGAAAATAAAAAATAACTGACGAATTATTTTGAGTTTCATTACTCACGCAACATTCTTCCCTTCAAGCAATGTCCGTTTATGTAGTTTAATCCCATCCTCGTCGCCACTGTAATGTTTGTGTTGTGGAGAAATGACCAGGCAGGAGACGGGAGTACAGTTAGTTTTCGTTTAGTCAAAACCCCTCGTGCTCTACAGTTCGCAGCACCCCAGTGCGCATGTGCATTTCCTATTAGGTGTAGTAACGTAACACTGCCGTAATGCATTACTGCTTAGTAACAGCACAGTAACTAATATAAACAGATGTAGATCCCAGATACTACACTAATGATCACTACAGAAGGAGCAAATTCTGGACAACACAAATTACTAGTCTGCAGCTAGAAATTACCTAAACCTAGAACGAGAATACCGACAACTGCCGAAGCCACTATTCTTGAGAACATTTCCGAATGGTACTCTGAAATATCCATTCTAACCACCTACAACCACGAAAGACATTGTGACTTCTGGGAAAGTTAACCAGAGACTCTGATGAACCCTACAGGACGATCGAAGATTCCGACAGAGAAGACAACAATGACACACAGGTCCCATTGCAATTATTCCCAAATGAGCGGCCATTCATGTGCAAAGGATTAGCATTTCAATGAATATAATTATAGACTGTGTGTAGTGAATCCCTTTTGTCTTTCCCAGTCCCCACCACTTTCCTTTGACTACCAAGCTGTCATATCGGCTTCGCCCACTGGTGTAACGGTTCTCTTTAGTTGAAGGAGAGGCGGACCAAAATGCGGCGTGATGATGATTCATGTTTGTTTAATAAAGGAAAAACTATACATGAATAAACTACAAAACAATGAAATGTGAGAACTCAAAACAGCCCTATCTGGTGCAAACAGAAAGACAGGAACAATCACCCACAAACACACAGTGAAACCCAGGCTACCTAAATATGGTTCCCAATCAGAGACAATGACTAACACCTGCCTCTGATTGAGAACCATATCAGGGCAGACATAGAAATAGACAAACTACACATGAAACATAGAATGCCCACTCAGCTCACACCCTGACCAACCAAACATAGAAACATACAAAGTAAACTATGGTCAGGGTGTGACAGTACCCCCCCCAAGGTGCGGACTCCGGCCGCAAAACCTGAACCTAGAGGGGAGGGTCTGAGTGGGCATCTGTCCACGGTGGCGGCTCTGGTGCTGGACGTGGCCCCCACTTCACCGTAGTCTTAGTCCCCCACCTTGTCCGCTTCCGTGACCTCCTAGCCACGGCAACCCTACTTAATAACACGGGACAGAGGGGCAGCTCGGGACAGAAGGGCACCTCGGGACAGAAGGGCAGCTCGGGACAGAGGGGCAGCTCGGGACAGAGGGGCTCTTCAGACTCCGGCAGCACAGGAGAGGAGGAAGGCTCTGGCAGATCCTGGCTGACTGGCGGATCTGGAAGAGTCTGGCAGACTGGCGGATCTGGAAGAGTCTGGCAGACTGGCGGATCTGGAAGAGTCTGGCAGACTGGCGGATCTGGAAGAGTCTGGCAGACTGGCGGATCTGGAAGAGTCTGGCAGAGTCTGGCAGACTGGCGGATCTGGAAGAGTCTGGCAGACTGGCGGATCTGGAAGAGTCTGGCAGACTGGCGGATCTGGAAGAGTCTGGCAGACTGGCGGATCTGGAAGAGTCTGGCAGACTGGCGGATCTGGAAGAGTCTGGCAGACTGGCGGATCTGGAAGAGTCTGGCTGACTGGCGGATCTGGAAGAGTCTTGCTGACTGGCGGATCCTGGCAGACTGGCGGCTCTGGCTGCTCCATGCCGACTGGTGGCTCTGGCTGCTCCATGCCGACTGGCGGCTCTGGCTGCTCCATGCTGACTGGCGGCTCTGGCTGCTCCATGCTGACTGGCGGCTCTGGCTGCTCCATGCTGACTGGCGGCTCTGGCGGCTCCATGCAGACTGGCAGCTCTGGCTGCTCCATGCAGACTGGCAGCTCTGGCAGCTCCTTGCAGACTGGCAGCTCTGGCAGCTCCTTGCAGACTGGCAGCTCCTTGCAGACTGGCAGCTCTGGCAGACTGGCATGCAGACTGGCAGCTCTGGCTGCTCCATGCAGACTGGCAACTCTGGCTGCTCCATGCAGACTGGCGGCTCTGGCTGCTCCATGCAGACTGGCGGCTCTGGCTGCTCCATGCAGACTGGCAGCTCTGGCTGCTCCATGCAGACTGGCAGCTCCATGCAGACTGGCAGCTCTGGCTGCTCCATGCAGACTGGCAGCTCTGGCTGCTCCATGCAGACTGGCAGCTCTGGCTGCTCCAAACAGGCAGGAGACTCTGGCAACGCTGTAGAGGCGGAAGGCTCTGGCAGCGCTAAACAGGCGGGAGACTCCAGCAGCGCAGGAGAGGAGGAAGGCTCTGGTAGCGCTGAACAGGCGGGAGACTCCGGCAGTGCAGGAGAGGAGGAAGGCTCTGGCAGCGCTGGAGAGGCGAGGCGCACTGTAGGCCTGATGCGTGGTGCTGGCACTGGTGGTACTGGGCCGAGGACACGCACAGGAAGCCTGGTGCGGGGAGCTGCTACCGGAGGGCTGGGGTGTGGAGGTGGTACTGGATAGACCGGACCGTGCAGGCGCACTGGAGCTCTTGAGCACCGAGCCTGCCCAACCTTACCCGGTTGAATGGTCCCGGTCGCCCTGCCAGTGCGGCAAGGTGGAATAGCCCTCACTGGGCTATGCAGGCGAACCGGGGACACCGTGCGCAAGGCTGGTGCCATGTAAGCCGGCCCAAGGAGACGCACTGGGGACCAGATGCGTAGAGCCGGCTTCATGGCATTTGGCTCGACGCTCAATCTAGCCCGGCCGATACGCGAAGCTGGAATATACCGCACCGGGCTATGCACCCGCACTGGGGACACCGTGCGCACCACTGCATAACACGGTGCCTGCCCGGTCTCTCTAGCCCCCCGGTAAGCACAGGGAGTTTGCACAGGTCTCCTACCTGGAATAGCCATACTCCCTGTGAGCCCCCCCCCCAATAAATTTTTGGGGCTGACTCTCAGGCTTCCATCCGCGTCGCCGTGCTGCCTCCTCATACCAGCGCCTCTCCGCTTTCGCCGCCTCCAGTTCTTCCTTGGGGCGGCGAAATTCTCCAGGCTGAGCCCAGGGTCCTTCACCGTCCAGTTCGTCCTCCAATGTCCATTCCTTCTCTTGCTGCACCTTGGGGCGGCTACACTCCCCTGGTTTAGCCCAGGGTCCTCTCCCGTTGAGGATTTCCTCCCAAGTCCAGAAATTCTTGTCACGCTGCTCCTGCTGCTGTTGTTGCCTTTTACCACCCCGCTTGGTCCTGTTGTGGTGGGTGATTCTGTAACGGTTCTCTTTAGTTGAAGGAGAGGCGGACCAAAATGCGGCGTGATGATGATTCATGTTTGTTTAATAAAGGAAAAACTACACATGAATAAACTACAAAACAATGAAATGTGAGAACTCAAAACAGCCCTATCTGGTGCAAACACAAAGACAGGAACAATCACCCACAAACACACAGTGAAACCCAGGCTACCTAAATATGGTTCCCAATCAGAGACAATGACTAACACCTGCCTCTGATTGAGAACCATATCAGGCCAGACATAGAAATAGACAAAATAGACATGAAACATAGAATGCCCACTCTGACCAACCAAAACATAGAAACATACAAAGTAAACTATGGTCAGGGTGTGACAACTGGGAACTTTTCTATCATTGTTAGTGACCAATATCTACTGTTTGTTTGTTGTGTAATTCTGTGTGATTATTTATTTAGTAAATAAATAATTAAGCCTATTTGTAAATTGGTGATTCAGTATGGAAACTTTACGACATTTGGAATGAGACTAATGAGATAACAATTCATAATTAATAAATAGAAGACTAATTGAAGAGTTACATTAGGAAAATTGTAACTTTATAATCAAATTTTTCCGTGATGCCCCGACTTCCCAGTTAAATAATGTTTACATGATTGGTTTAATCACATATTAATCAAACCTAGAAAACTGATTTGATATAAATAAGTCTTCACATTTAATGATAGTCACAGACACAACAAACGTTTGTTGATCTGGACACCAAGGAACATGAAGCTCTCTCTACCTGCTCCACTGCAGCCCCATAGATGAGAATGGGGGCGTGCTCGGCCCTCCTTTTCCTGTAGTCCACAATCATCTCATTTGTCTTGATCACGTTGAGGGAGAGGTTGTTGTCCTGGCACCACACGGCCAGATCTCTGACCTCCTCACTATAGACTGTCTCATCGTTGTTGGTGATAAGGCCTAGCACTGTTGTGTCATCGTCAAAATTGATGATGGAGTCGTACCTGGCCATGCAGAAATTAGTGAACAGGGAGTACAGGAAGGGACTGAGCACGCACCCTTGAGGGGCCCCCATGTTGAGGATGGCGGATGTGTTTTGACCTACGCTTACCACCTGGGGGTGGTACAGGTGGCTACGCTGAGCTGGAGTCAATGAATAGCATTCTCACATAGGTGTTCCTTTTTTCCAGGTGGGAAAGGGCAGTGTGGAATACAATAGAGATTGAATCATCTGTGGATCTGTTGGGGCAGTATGCAAACTGGAGTGGGCCTAGATTTTCTGGGATAATGGTGTTGATGTGAACCATGACCAACCTTTCAAAGCACTTCAAGGCTACAGATGTGAGTGCTACGGGTCGGTAGTCATTTAGGCAGGTTACCTTAGTTTTCTTGGGCACAGGGACTATGGTGGTCTTCTTGAAGCATGTAGGCATTACAGACTCAGTCAGGGACAGTTTGAAAATGTCAATGAAGGCACTTGCCAGTTGGTCAGCGCCTGCTCAGAGTAAACGTCCTGGTAATCCATCTGGCCCTGTGACCTTGTGAATGTTGACCTGTTCAAAGGTCTTGCTCACATCGGCTATGTAGAGCGTGATCACACAGTCAACCGGAACAGCTGATGCTCTCATGCTTGCTTCAGTATTACTAGCCTTGAAGCGAACATAGAAGTCATTTAGCTTGTCTGGTAGGCTTACACTTTCACTGGGCAGCTCTCGTCTTTGCTTCCCTTTGTAGTCTGTAATAGTCTGCAAGCCCTGTCACATCCGACGAGCATCAGAGCCAGTGTAGTAGGATTCAATCTTAATCCTGTATTGACGCTTTGCCTGTTTGATGGTTCGTCGAGAACATAGCGAAATGTCTTATAAGCTTCCAGGTTAGAGTCCTGCTCCTTGAAATGGCAGCTCTACCCTTTAGCTCAGTGTGGATGTTGCCTGTAATCCATGGCTTCTGGTTGGGGTATGTACGTACAGTCACTGTGGGGACAACGTTGCACTTACTGATGAAGCCAGTGACTGATGTGATGTACTCCTCAAGGCTATTGGAAGAATCCCAGAACATATTCCAGTCTGTGCTAGCAAAACAGTCCTGTAGCTTATGTAGGATCTGCTTCATCCGATCACTATCTTATTGTTCGAGTCACTGGTGCAAAAGCTAAAGCAGGAAGCTTGTAAGCAGGAATCACGAGTATATAATTATGGTCAAATTTGCCAAATGGAGGGTGAGGGAGTAAAGGTGGAGTTGTTTTCCCTCTGGTTGCACATTTAACATATGGGTATATATGAGGAAAAACGGATTTGAGTTTCCCTCCATTAAATTCCCCTGCCACTTGGAGCACCTTCTATGGATGAGCGTTTTCCTGTTTGCTTATGGCCGTATACAGCTCATTGAGTGAGGTCTTAGTGCCAGCATCAGTCTGTGGTGGTATATAGACAGCTATGAAAAATATAGATGAAAACTCTCCTGGTAAATAGTGTGGTCTACAGCTTATGGTGAGATACTCTACCTCAAATGAGAAAAACCTCAAGACTTCCTTAGATTTCGTGTACCAGCTGTTGTTTACAAATATACACTGCTCCAAAAAATGAAGGGAACACTAAAATAACACATCCTAATTCTGAATGAGTAAAATATTCTTAAATACTTTTTTCTTTACATAGTTGAATGTGCTGACAACAAAATCACACCAAAATTATCAATGGAAATCAAATTTATCAACCCATGGAGGTCTGGATTTGGAGTCACACTCAAAATTAATGTGGAAAACCACACTACAGGCGAGCTCAGTGTGAACCTGCTATCATCTGTGAAGAGCACAGGGTGCCAGTGGCGAATTTTCCAATCTTGGTGTTCTCTGGCAAATGCCAAACGTCCTGCACGGTGTTGGGCTGTAAGCCCAACCCCCACATGTGGATGTCGGGCCCTCATACCACCCTCATGGAGTCTGTTTCTGACCGTTTGAGCAGACACATGCACATTTGTGGCCTGCTGGAGGTCATTTTGCAGGGCTCTGGCAGTACTCCTCCTGCTCCTTCTTGCACAAAAGCGGAGGTAGCGGTCCGGCTGCTGGGTTGTTGTCCTCCTACGGTCTCCTCCACGTCTCCTGATGTACTGGCCTGTCTCCTGGTAGCGCCTCCATGCTCTGGACACTACGCTGACAGACACAGCAAACCTTCTTGCCACAGCTCGCATTAATCTGCCATCCTGGATGAGCTGCACTACCTGAGCCACTTGTGTGGGTTGTAGAATCCGTCTCATGCTACCACTAGAGTGAAAGTACGGCCAGCATTCAAAAGTGACCAAAACATCAGCCAGGAAGCATAGGAACTGAGAAGTGGTCTGTGGGCCCCACCTGCAGAACCACTCCTTTATTGGGGGTGTCTTGCTAATTGCCTATAATTTCCACCTGTTGTCTATTCCATTTGCACAACAGCATGTGAAATTTATTGTCAATCAGTGTTGCTTCCTAAGTGGACAGTTTGATTTCACAGAAGTTTGATTTCCCAGAAGTGTGATTGACTTGGAGTTACATTGTTTTGTTTGTGTTCCCTTTATTTTTTTGAGCAGTGTACATAGACCGTCACCCCTTGTCTTACAAGAGGCCACTGTTCTATGCTGCAGAATAAGCTTAAAACCTCTTTAGGGTACGTGGGACGCTAGTGTCCCATCTGGCCAACATCCAGTGAGACTGCAGAGCGCCAAATACAGAAATGCATATTATAAAAATTCAGAAAACAAAACATATTTTACATAGCTTTACAGATTAACTTCTTGTTAAACCAACCACAGTGTCATATTTATAAAATGCTTTTCGGCGAAAGCATACCTAGCCCAGAACATACCTAGCCCAGTTGACAAATTATTACAAACAGTAACCAGTCAAGCAGAAGCGTTACAAAACTCAGAAATAGAGATACAATTAATCCCTTACCTTTGATGATCTTCATATGGTGGCAATCAGAAGACATTCATTTACTCAATAAATGTTCCTTTTGTTCGATGAAGTCTCTTTATATCCAAAAACCTCCGTTTTGTTAGCGGGTTTTCTTCAGTAATCCACAGGCTCAAACGCAGTCAAAACAATCAGACAAAAAAAATCCAAATTGTATCCGTAAAGTTCATAGAAACATGTCAAACGATGTTTATATTCAAACCTCAGGTTGTTTTTTAGCCTAAATGATCTATAATATTTCAGCAGGACAATAAAGTTGTCAATATAAAAGGTAAACAAGAAATGCACTTGCTCGTGAGAATGCTCTGCGACACTGTAGGGTCCACTCGTTCAGACTGGTCTTACTCCCTCATTTATAAGAATACAAGCCTGAAACGATTTCTAAAGACGGTTGACATCTAGTGGAAGGCATAGGAACTGCAAATGGAGTCCTAAGTCAATGGATACTGTAATGGCATTGAATAGAAAACTACAAAAACAAAACTACTTCAGGTTTTCGCCTGCTAAATCAGTTCTGTTATACTCACAGACACTATGTTAACGGTTTGTTTTTTGTGTTTTCTATCCAAATCTACCAGTTATATGCATATCATATCTTCTGGGCCCGAGTAGCAGGCCGTTTAATTTGGGCATGCTTTTCATCCAAAATTCCGAATGCTGCCCCTACCCTAGAGAAGTTAAGACCCACCAGCTGTATTTTATTAATGTCATCGTTCAGCCACGACTCAGTAAAACATAAGATATTGCCATTTTAATGTCCCGTTGTTAGGATATACGTGATCGTAGTTTGCCTATTTTATTATCCATTGATTGTACATTGGCTATTGGGACCGATGGTAAAGTAGATCCCCCTCTCGGCGACGGATCCTTACACGGCACCCGGAGCTTCGTCCACGATACCTCTGTCTCTTTCTCCTGCGAATGAAGGGGAAGAGGGCCTTGTCGGGTGTCTGAAGTAAATCCTTGAAGAAAAAGTATTCCTCCAGTATGGGGTGAGTAATCGCTGTCCTAATATCTAGAAGCTCTTTTCGGTCAAAGTGTAAGACACGGTGGCAGAAATATTAGGTGTGAAAAAACATGCACAATTGGTTACAGGATCGTAAAACAGCAGCCATCTCCTTCGGCACCATTCTCAAGTCACCTCTCTCTTTGTCACTGATTCCCAATTAGGCCAATAGCTGCCAGTAGAAATCCATAGCTGCAAGCAGCAGGGGGAGACCTGCGTCCTGGCACGTAACTTGAGACAGGCCAATATGACACCCTCAATGATGAATTTGATGGATTTGAAATTATTTTTAATTTTTGAAATTATAGTAGCTACTGGCTTTCTGTGGCTTTACACTACACAGTACTACTTAATTCCTCATTTTATGATTGGATCACCTACGCCGCCAATTGTGCTTATGATTTGGCCCGGTCTTCAGAGGCTGTAGTTTGTTAAAGGAAAAAAAGGTTTGTAAGGAGAACGGACCAATAGCTCCTCTCTCTTTCCTCTATCTTCTTAATAAACCCTTATTTCCGTGAGTTCACTTCTAACAAATAAATAATTACAGCCACATTTAACATGATGATTCATAAGCACAAATAAGAATTCTTAAGTTTCTATTACAAAGTGTCTAGAAGCTCATCTCATGTGAGCGGTATTTTTCAAAACGAGTGATAATTGATAATGGTTACATTGGTCCAAAGACAACTTTGGTAGTATTATACTTTGAAACAACTGGTTTCTAGGAGGCTACAGAATTATTAGAGAAGGGTTGTTTTGCTGAACCTCAGGCAGTAGCTTAAGCAATCCTGTTTCTCTCCTCAGTCAGAGGCAGCATGCCTTTCTCAGAGACTCTGACCACCAGCAGCAACCTATCCTACTTATTTATGTTTAGAAAACAAATTTGAAAGCCAAATTTGGGGGGGGGTGAAAACACTTATGTTTACGCAATCTAATAATCACCAGAATTCTTCCACAGCCACCTTTATATCTTCATTGATAGAGATGCATGTAACATTGCACAGCAGTAAGCTAATGTATTTCTAGTTTATACTTTTTGATTTCAATATGGAGGGGAAACCAGGAACTGGTGTTTGTACAGTAAGGTAGGGGCTGATGTTCTGCCATGATGAAAAGAAAGGTTGGGAAGCACTGATCTATCTAATGACTAGCACAAATACTCTCGATTGTGCATCTGTAAACATTTGTCAGGATTTTGGGTGACAAGCCAAATTTATTCAACCTCCTGAGGTTGAAGAGGTCTGTTCAAGAACATTGAAGAATGTTTTGGGGAAATGTGTAGTTCAGTACATTCCATTATGCGATCTATCAAAAGTTCACCTCAGGCACCTCAGAACTGAGTTTCACATAGTCCTTCTACATAAAATAATCCTGGGGGGGCATGCCACTGGAGCCCCCTTAGAAGGGGATTTACCCTGGAACCTATTGATCCCAACCCCCCCCCAATATGCAGCAAAAATGTTTGCCCTTGATTGGGTTATCCTGTCTCTGCCTCCTATTCTTCCACAGGCTCAGCCCCCACTTTACTTGGAACCGGGATTCTGTTTCTGTGTGTCTTTGTGTGTGTGTGTGTGTGTGTGTGCGTGCACATCTTTGTATGTCTTTGATGCACTACTGCTTGTCGTGTCTTGCTTGGAGCCCATGTATTGATACGTACATCCTGCAGGCTGAAATCAAACGTGCACATTGTGTGCTGTCTCCTCTAAAGTTTCTAGTTGTCATGATAGACTCAAATTGCTGCTTAATGCTGCATGTCTACAGAATTCTGATGGATCGTTCAATAATAGAAGGTACACTTGGGATGGGCTATTTTCCATTGTTTGTATAACAACCATCCCAAAACTGGAGATATTGGACCCTTGTGATTTATCCTTCTGTATCTGAAATCAATTATTCTTGCTCCAGGTGAAATAAATTACGTGAGGGCAGACTGAAATTATTCACTCGAGTTTTTTTAAATGAGTTAGGTCCACACACAAAAAAAAGCTTTACATGTGGTTTGGAGTGTTTATTGAAGTCATAATGTCCTCCCATCGTGTGTGTGCACTGTGTTTGTGTACAAGTTTGGCTGAGTTTAACAGGCCTCTTAAACTGAACGTGTGTGACATTTGAAGGCTTTCTCTCCTAATGTAAAAATACCCTCGGTTAAAACGTGCCCGTTTTTTTTTTAAGCGCAATATTTTGTCACGAAAAGATGCTCGACTATGCATATCATTGGAAGATTGGCCATAAGAGACTACATTTACCAGGGGTCCGCCCGGTGTCCTTTGTCTAAATTGGTGTGTAATCTACAAGCTGCACGCAGTCATCCAGTGATTGAGAGGAGAGAGGAGGCTTCCACGAACGATACGACCATTTCATTTGCGACTTTCCTGAATAGTTAACGTTGCGTTATGGTAATGAGCTTGAGGCTGTATTCACGATCCCGGATCCGGGATGGCTAGAATCAAGAGGTTAATGGTTCCTCTGACTGTAAACATTAAAGACTTCTTCCTTGATTATGTCAACAAAAGGTAAAGAGCTACTTTTATAGTGCTCCAGCTGGAACTTCTCACTCTATGACCCAAAGATTATTTTATGTTCATTACATATTCCTTATGTGTACTTGAAACAGCAGTTTATGTTATTCATTGCCTCTGTGGTGCAGTGGCACTGAGTACAGTACAAAAAGTACACAGCCATGGTAAAAAGACACCATTTGTGGATAAAAAAAAAAGATTTTTAATTTTTTTGTGGTGCTCATCAGAGTTGACCTGTGATTAAACGCCTGTGGAACTGGAGAGGGAATGCAGCCCAGTAACAGCTGCTGAGACTCTTTGTTTCCAAACACTCTCTTAAATTAGATTGTGCGCGTGGTTGTGCTGGTGGTTGTGCTGCCAAATCCTCTTATTTATTTGTGTTTTAGCGTAGCATTAGGTTGGGGTGGAATGGATAACACTGAAAGGAGATCACTTGTTCAGCATGGGGCTCTTAATGAGTTCTAACAAGACTACATCCTCTGTATCAATTTCAATTACTCCATGTTTTGTCTTTTTTCTTTGAATAAAGGAGGAAATTTATGTCCAGGAGATGAGTCCATCTGCTTTGGCAGGTGCTGGGACAGATGGCTACTTCTCTTTATCCCTGAGTTAAATCCTCCTTGGACGGGCGCTGTATGTGAATGTGATGGCAGAGGGAGCTGGGAGTATCTCTCTCATCCTGTGTGTGTGTGTGTGTGTGTGTGTGTGTGTGTGTGTGTGTGTGTGTCCATTATAGCACAGTCCTGTTTATATCCCATGTAATGGAGGACAGATGCAGGCTCAGATGTCCCATCCCACTCCTAATACCAGAAACAATAACACTGTTCAGAAAAGGCAATTTGGTTTGTGTAATTTCATTTGGACTGCCAAAGGAAGGTCCATCCTGTTGCAGTGTTACAAATGTGTTATTTTTGGGGGGGACTTGATGTAATTACACATCTGAGTGTTACAGTCGCATCCCTCTATGGTGGCATTCCAATATCTCTCCTTTCTCCCAAAGTGTGCACTTGTTCACTTCCCTTCATTGATTTGAAAGGAAAATACTGGTAAATGGAAACCCTCTAGCCCATTCCAACACCAATCTAATGCTTTTAAATTTGTCGGGAATAATGAGTCCACACTTTAGGAAGGAGAGATTACTGGGATCCGCCCCTTGAGTGAGGCCTACACACAGAGTGACGCCTACACAAGTAGTTACATTCCATCAAAGGATATTTTTTTTGTAGCTTCCTTCGGAAATTTACTTAATAACAAAAACAGCTTTCAATAGCAGTCCAAAGTCAGAGAAGTCATGGACAGAGCATGCATTGATGTAATGGACAGAGCATGCATTTTACATTAGGCTCTCAAATAACCTAGTAACAGTATTGGACAGAGCATCTGCTTAACCACGTAACTTTCTAAAAGTTTAATGTGGACATCTGAACCTTTTGTCACTATGGAATGAAGGCTTTGAGAAACTCTTACATTGTAATCAAGCATCAGTATATTACCATTGATTTCAACTACTGATTTCAGTGCCTCAGTGTGGCCTTGGATAGATCTGGCTCGGCGTATGATACATTAACATTAACATTTAACAACGTTACCTTAGTGTTCCTGTTCCCAAGAAAACTAAGGTAACCAGCCTAAATTACTTCCAACCCGTAGCACTGATGTCTGTAGCCATGACGTGCTTTGAAAGGCTGATCATGGCTCACATCAACACCATTATCCCAGAAACCCTAGACCCACTCCAATTTGCATAACCGCCCAAACAGATCCACAGATGATGCAATCTTTATTGTACTCCACACTGCCCTTGCCCACTTGGACAAAAGGAACACCTATGTGAGAATGCTGTTCATTGACTACAGCTCAGCGTTCAACACCAATGCCCTCAAAGCTCAGCACTAAGGTAAGGGAATAAGACCCTGGGAATAAACACATCCCTCTGCAACTGGATCGTGGACTTCCTGATGGGCCGCCCCCAGGTGGAAAGGGCAGGTAACACATCTGCTACGCTGATCCTCATCACTGGGGCCCCTCAAGAGTGTGTGCTCAGTCCCCTCCTGTACTCCATGTTCACGCAATACTGCATGGCCAGGTATGACTTCAACACCATCATTATGTTTGCCGATGACACAACAGTGGTAGGCCTGATCACTGACAACGATGAGACAGCCTATAGGGTGGAGGTCAGAGACCTGGCCATGTGGTGCCAGGATAACAACATGTCCCTCCACGTGATCAAGACAAAGGAGATGATTATGGATTACAGAATAAGGAGGACGCCCCCATTCTCATCGATGGGGCTTCAGTGGAGCAGGTTGGGAGCTTCAAGTTCCTTGGTGGGCGCATCACCAACAAACTATCATTGTCCAAACACACCAAGACAGTCGTGAAGAGGGCATGACAAAGCATATTCCTCTCAGGAGATGGAAAAGATTTGGCATGTGTCCTCAGATTCTCAAAATGTTCTACAGAGGCACCATCGAGAGCATCTTGACTGGTTGCATCAATGCCTGATACGGCAACTGCTCGGCATCTGATCGATCGTAAGGTGCTACAAAGGGTAGTGGGTACGGCCCAGTACATCACTGGGGCCAAGCTTCCTGCCATCCAGGACATCTGTACCACTCGGTGTCAGAGGAAGGCCCTAACATACCTCTAACAATTGTCAATGACTCCAGCCACCCTACTCATAGACTGTTCTCTCTGCTATCGCAAGGCAAGCGGTACCTGAGAGCCAAGTCTAGGTACAAAAGGCTTCTTAACAGCTTCTACCCCGAAGCCATAAGACTCCTGAACAGCTAATCAAATGGCTATTTGCATTTCTCCCCCCCCCACCCCCCTGCTGCTGCTACACTCTGTTTATTATCTATGCACAGTCACTTCAACTCCACTGTACCTACATGTACATATTACCTCAATTACCTCGACTAACCGGTGCCCCCGCACATTGACTCTGTACCGGTAACCCCTGTATATAGCCTCGCTACTGTTATTTTACTGCTATTCAATATAGATAAGAAAAATACAATAATTTGTGTATTATTAGTTTAAGCACACTGTGTTTGTCTATTGTTGTGACTTAGATGAAGGTCAGATCAAATTGTATGACCAATTTATGCAGAAAACCATGTAAATACAAAGAGTTTACATACTTTTTCTTGCCACTGTAGTTTAACATTTTGTTACTTGATATGTATGACATGTATTTTGTATTTTTTTTCTTTTTTTCCCACATTTTTTTATTTTCAGATCTTTATTGTCCACCTATACAGTAAGTAGCGGAATGCACATATAATTGTTGCAAATGCCATTATAACAAAGAAGAAGAAGATTATCAGATTGATTTTCATGCTGAACTGATGGGGAATCAATTTTGACAACAGCTGAGAAGTGAGGCGACACCATAGATTTTTTTCCTTCGCAACGAAACGGAAGATTCTCAATTAGAGGTAACCTAACGTTAGCTAGCTTGCTAGCCTAGTTGGACTCGCTGGGTAATTTAGCTAGCTAATTTTACAGTCCTGTATAGAACCAAAAATATATTTGTTGCTGTAACTAACTCACTCTGTTTGTATGTTTTGTATGCTGGCAGCAATGATGAATGTGTATAAATCGTCTATGGTTGGTTAGTTGGTTCTCAGCCAGTCTCAGCTGGGTAGCAATCCTGCTGCCAATTTAGTGATGCTACTTTGCTATATTGAAATGTCCGTAATAGGTATGCCTAGCTTGCCAATCTAATGGAGATCAAATCAATTCATGTGGTGATTCAATTGTATATTGTTCTGTATGTTGTTGTAGGTGGTACAGAATCTGATTCCACCATCATGCGCTTCCAATCCCTAGCTCTGAACAAGGTGAAGGTAAGTTGGCCAAAATATTTACAAGCTGACGGCTAAGACAGCTCAATTTACAGTAAGCATGGTATAAACATGAATTGGGTAGTGTTTGTGTTATGGGGTTTCAGGTGGTTAGAGAGAGCCTGAGGACCACAGAGTACCTTCCAGACCATGTAATCAATTTAGTCTTCTGTTTTTAATCAATGCCCTGCTGAAAAATACCCCAAATGCGGGGGAATTAGTCTACCCCTCTTCTGTTTTTACCTTTTCTTTTTCACCAGTAAAACTCAAAGGTTACCTGGGCTAGTCATTGAAAGTCAGTGCCCATTGAGATGAGGAAAGGGGTTTGGGTTGTGCTGAAAAATACCCCAAATGAAACTGGGGAACTGTCTTCAATTTTGCACACCCTCCAGCCCATTCACTTTGTTGATTGACATTCCTCTCAAAAGCATGAGGGGTCCCATTCGGATGATACCTTTACCAACAAAGGTGTGTGGCCCTACGTCCCTTCCACAAAAGTGTAAAATGTTACCACTACAACCACGTGCAGTACCAACAAATGAGACAAATCTGATGTGATAAAGACCAATTAGTGGAAAATAATATAAGAATTGGGCTGTCACGTTCTGACCTTTATTTCCTTTGTTTTGTCTTTATTTAGTATGGTCAGGGTGTGAGTTGGGGTGGGCAGTCAGATGAAGAGGAGATCTGCCGTTACAGAAACACCCATCAACCAAGGACCAAGCAGCGTGGAAAAGTACACAGGACTCCTGGACATGGGAGGTGATTCTGGACGGCAAAGGACCCTGGACTCAGCCAGGGGAATATCGCCGTCCCAAGGCAGAGCTGGAGGCAGCAAAGGCAGAGAGGCGCTGGTATGAGGAGGCAGCAACGCAGTGCGGCTGGAAGCCCGATAGGCAGCCCCAAAAATTTCTTGGGGGGGGCACACGGGGAGTGTGGTGAAGCCAGGTAGGAGACCTGCGCCAACTTCCCGTGCTTACCGGAGAGAGAGAGGGACTGGGCAGGCACCGTGTTATGCGGTGGAGCGCAGAGTTTCCCCAGTGCGTGTGCATAGCCCGGTGCGGTACATTCCAGCTCCTCGTATCGGCCGGGCTAGAGTGGGCATCAAGCCAGGTGCCATGAAGCCGGCTCTATGCATCTGGTCTCCAGTGCGTCTCCTCGGGCCAGCGTACATGGCACCGGCCTTACACATGGTGTCCCCGGTTCTCCAGCACAGCCCAGTGCAGGCTATTCCACCTTCCACCTGGCCTGGCTACGGGGAGAATTCAACCAGGTAAGGTTGGGCAGGCTCGGTGCTCAAGAGCTCCAGTGCGCCTGCACGGTCCGGTCTATACAGTGACACCACCACGCACCAGCCCTCCGGTGGCAGCCCCCCCACACCAGGCTGTCTCTCCGTCTTCTGCCTACAGGTGTTCCCGCCTGTCCAGCGCTGCTAGAGTCTCTCCAGCGCCGCCAGAGTCTCCCGTCTGTCCTGAGCCGCCAGAGTCTCCCGTCTGTCCTGAGCCGCCAGAGTCTCCCGTCTGTCCTGAGCCGCCAGAGTCTCCCGTCTGTCCTGAGCCGCCAGAGTCTCCCGTCTGTCCTGAGCCGCCAGAGTCTCCCGTCTGTCCTGAGCCGCCAGAGTCTCCCGTCTGTCCTGAGCCGCCAGAGTCTCCCGTCTGTCCTGAGCCGCCAGAGTCTCCCGTCTGTCCTGAGCCGCCAGAGTCTCCCGTCTGTCCTGAGCCGCCAGAGTCTCCCGTCTGTCCTGAGCCGCCAGAGTCTCCCGTCTGTCCTGAGCCGCAAGAGTCTCCCGTCTGTCCTGAGCCGCAAGAGTCTCCCGTCTGTCCTGAGCCGCAAGAGTCTCCCGTCTGTCCTGAGCCGCCAGAGTCTCCCGTCTGTCCTGAGCCGCCAGAGTCTCCCGTCTGTCCTGAGCCGCCAGAGTCTCCCGTCTGTCCTGAGCCGCCAGAGTCTCCCGTCTGTCCTGAGCCGCCAGAGTCTCCCGTTTGTCCTGAGCCGCCAGAGTCTCCTGTCTGTCCTGAGCCGCCAGAGTCGTCAGCCAGCCAGGAGCCGCCAGAGCCGCCAGCCAGCCAGGAACCGCCAGAGCCGCCAGCCAGCCAGGAGCCGCCAGAGCCGCCAGCCAGCCAGGAGCCGCCAGAGCCGCCAGCCAGCCAGGAGCCGCCAGAGCCGCCAGCCAGCCAGGAGCCGCCAGAGCCGCCAGCCAGCCTTCACTCCGGAGCTGCCGGAGTCTCCCGCCTGTCAGTCCCGCCTGTCCGGCGCTGCCGGAGTCTCCCATCCATCCGGTCCATTTGGGAACAATGGCTAGGGTCCCCAGTCGGAGGTCGGCGGCAAGGGTCGCCGCTAATAAGAGGCCAAGGGGGCGGTTGAGGAGGCGGACAAAAACTGTGGTGAAGTGGGGTCCACGTCCCGCGACCAGAGCCACCACCGCTGACAGCCACCCACCCAGACCCTCCCCTATAGGTTCAGGTTTTGCGGCCATAGTCCGCTCCTTTGGGGATCCCCCCCAAACTGTCACGTTCTGACCTTTATTTCCTTTGTTTTGTCTTTATTTAGTATGGTCAGGGCGTGAGTTGGGGTGGGCAGTCTGTTTGTTTTTCTATGTTTGGTTTCTGTTTCGGCCTAGTATGGTTCTCAATCAGAGGCAGGTGTCGTTAGTTGTCTCTGATTGAGAATCATACTTAGGTAGCCTGGGTTTCACTGTTTGTTGGTGGGTGTTTGTGTTTGTTTCCGTGTGTGTGTTTGTCGCCACACAGTAATGTTTCGGTTTTTGTAGATTTCACGTTATCGTTTATTGTTTTTGTTCGAGTGTTCATGTCTTTATTAAAAACAATATGGACACTTACCACGCTGCATCTTGGTCCGATCCTTACTCCTCTTCAGACGAAGAGGAGATCTGCCGTTACATGGGCTGCCATTGTGCCTCAGCATAAGACCATGTAGAACACACAGGAGGTTGCTGATGAGAGGACGGCTCATAATAATGCCCAGAACGAATGGAATGGCATCAAACACATGGTTATTTGATACCATTCCACCTATTCTGATCCAGCCATTACCACGAGCTCGTCCTCCCCAATTAAAGTGCCACCAACCTCCTGTGGTAGAACACGGGGTCTCCAACCCTGTTCCTGGAGAGCTACCCTCTTGTAGGTTTTCGCTCCAACCCCAGTTGTCACAAACCTGGTTCAGCTTATCAACCAGCTAGTTATTATAATCAGGTGTGCTAGATTAGGGTTGGAGTGTGAACCTACAGGATGGTAGCTCTCCAGCAACTGGGTTGGAGAGCCCTGATTTAGAACCACCTTAAAATTAATATGGATATTTTCTGTCAGACTTTGAAATGTGTCTGCCCTCATGGACTCACAGAATATATTTATACAGTGAGCACCATAATTCATTGGACAGTGACCTTTTTTTGCTATTTTGGTTCTGTACACTAGCACTTTGAGTTTGAAAGGATACAATGACAATGAGGGTGAAGTATCAGCTTTAATGTGAGGGTATTTTCATACATATCGGATTAACCGTTTAGAAATTATATATATATTTTTTAAAATTTTACTCCGTTTTCTCCCCAATTTCGTGGTATCCAATTGTTTTTAGTAGCTACTATCTTGTCTCATCGCTACAGCTCCCGTAAGGGCTCGGGAGAGACGAAGGTTGAAAGTCATGCGTCCTACGATACACAACCCAACCAAGCCGCACTGCTTCTTAACACAACACGCATCCAACCCGGAAGCCAGTCACACCAATGTGTCGGAGGAAACACCGTGCACCTGGGAACCTTGGTTAGCGCGCCACAGGAGTCGCTGGTGCGCGATGAGACAAGAACATCCCTACCGGCCAACCCCTCACTAACCCGGGCGACGCTAGGCCAATTGTGCGTCGCCCCACGGACCCCCCCGTCACGGCCGGTTACGACAGAGCCTGGGCGCAAACACAGAGTCTCTGATGGCACAGCTGGCGCTGCAGTACAGCACCCTTAACCACTGCACCACCCGGTAGGCAGTTGCAATGACTGCTTGAAGTCTGCGATGCATTGACATCACCAGACACTGGGTATCTTCCCTGGTGATGCTCTGCCAGGCCTGTACTGCAGCCACCTTCAGTTCCTGCTTGTTTCGGGGACTTATTGCCTTCAGTCTCCTCTTCAGCATGTAAAATGCATGTTCAATTGGATTCAGATCTGGTGATTGACTCAGCCAGTCAAGGATTTTCCACTTTTTGACCATCAAAAACCCCTTTGTTGCTCTAGCAGTATGTTTAGGGTCATTGTCTTGTTGCATGATGAAGTGCCGTCCAATGAGTTTGGAGTCATTTCGTTTTATCTGAGCAGATAAATATTTCTGTAGACTTCAGAATGAATTGTTCTACTTCGGTCTGCAGTCAAATCATCAATGAAGACAAGTGAGCCTGTTCCACTGGCAGCCATACAGGCCCAAGCAATAACACCCCCTCCACCATGTTTCACAGATGAGGTGGATCATGGGCATGTCTTTTTTTCTCCACAATTTCTTCTTTCCATCACTCTGGTAGATCTTAATTTTTGTCTCATCTGTCCACAATACTTTTTTCCTGAACTCTTGGGGCTCTTTTAGGTGCTTTTTAGCAAATTGTAATCTCGCCTTTCTGTTCTTCAGGCTTATCAGTGGTTTGCATCTTGTAGTGTACCCTCTGTAGTCCTGCTGGTGTAGTCTTCTACGTATGGTAGACTTTGACACATCTACACCTGCATCCAGTAGAGTGTTTTTGATCTGTTGGACTGTTGTCAGGGGGGTTTTCTTCACCATGGTGAGTATTCTCCAGTCATCCACTACAGTGGTCTTCCTCAGTCTATCGGGTCTTTTGACATAATTGAGTTCACCGGTTGTTTTTTTCTTGTTAATGATGAACCAAACTGTTGACTTGGGCCCAGGGTTTTTGTAATGTTCCTGATTGATTGATTTTCATTTCTGAGCCTTATGACAGCCAGCTTCATTTGCATCGACACTGCTGTCTTCCCCATGTTGCCACACCCCAACAACAACCTCCAAAGGCAATAGCAAAGTCTAGAATCAATACTATTCATCAACAGCTCTCCTGCATTCACTAACGACACAAATGAATACACCTGCCTAACAACACACATCTGTGAAGCCAATTCAACAAATACTTGTAGTACCTTAAAATGGGGGGGACCATGTACAAAAGGTGCTATCATTTCTAAATGGTTCATCCAATATGTATGAAAATACCCTCAAATTAAAGCTGACAGTCTGCACTTCACCCTCATTGTCATTGTATCCTTTCAAACTCAAAGTGCTAGAGTACAGAACCAAAATAACAAAAAAAAATGTCATTGTCCAATGAATTATGGTGCTCACTATATAAGCTGCACAGGGCTCTGTAGCATCAAGCAGATGCTAGATGTTCTGATATCCAAATAATGTTAGTTAATTTGTCCAATTCTAAAATACAGGGGAGGGTGCACTAAATGCTAACTCAAGAAAACTGGGTATTCAACAAAAATGTTATATGGGAAAAGTAACATACAATAAAAAAGGTTTGAACAGTGTTGTTCAGGTCTAGAGACACACAAGTGCAGAGAACTGTAGCTGCAGATTGTTACCCCAGATAATGTGATTTACCCAAAGATTTGATCGAGACAGGGGGGTTTCCACCCCAAAGTGCTGTATGTCATGATGACATAGACCTATCTCGATTAATGAGTGAGAAGACTTGAAATAGACACGATGGCGGCGTACATATTGCTAGATGACTTTATTGCTGGATGAGCAAAAAAGTACTTATTTTAAATAGCCATCACTAGCCGGGCCTCCGCCCAGTTCCCTGACCTGAACCTCGGACACTGTCACTTGCCAGCTACCACCCAGGAACTATTTACCCTGCACCTTAGAGAATGCTGTCCTATTCGAACACTAGTCACTTTAATAATGTTTACATACTGTTTTAACCACTTTGTATATACTGTTTCTAGTCAAAGTTGATCCTATATAACTACTCCTGTACACACCTTTTCTATTCACATATCAGTGGAGGCTGCTGAGGGGAGGACGGCTCATAATAATGGCTGTAACGGAGCAAATGGAATGGCACCAAACACATAGAAACCATTCCACTCCAGCCATTACTTTGAGCCCGTCCTCCCCAACTAAGGTTCCACCAACAACCTATGCTATCTATACACACCATTCACAAATAAATACCTGCTCTTTCCACAATATACTGACCAGGTGAATCCAGGTGAAATCTATGATCCCTTACTGATGTCACTTGTTAAATCTACTTCAATCAGTGTAGATGAAGGGGAGAAGACTGGTTAAAGAAGGATTTTTAAGCCATGAGACGAGACATGGATGGTGTATGTGTATCATTCAGAGCGTGAATGGACAAGACAAAAGATTGAAGTGCCTTTGAACAGGTTATAGTTGTAGGAGCCAGGCACACCTGTTTGAGTGTGTCAAGAACTGCAATGCTGCTGGGTTTTTCATGCTCAACAGTTTCCCATGTGTATCAAGCCAACTTGACACAACTGGGAAGCATTGGATTCAACATAGGGCCAGCATCCCTGTGGAAAGTATCGACATGTTGTAGAGTCCATGCCTTGACGAATTGAGACTGTTCTGAAGATGGTGCAACTCAATATTTGTGTTCCTAATGTTTTGTACTCTCAGTGTAATATTATATTTCCTGCAATTCTATCCATTTCACTATGGGGTTTTGTACCGTGTATTTCTATACTGTATTATTGAGATAGCACATTCTAATATTTCTACTACTGTACATTGCATTTGAATTACACACTGCATATTTATTTATATATTGGATTCTTGATGGCTCATTCTATATATCTACTGCTGTACATATCATTCCTTGTATATCTTCTGTAAATTCATCTGCTGTAGATACAAACAGTTTGGATTACTGTAACAGTGGTATTTGGGCTGTTATTGATTTCTTGTTCATTGTTTTTATTTTTGTATGTTTGACATTTTACTCTACTGTTAGGAGCTAGTAACATGCACCTGCTATAACATCTGCTAAAACGTGTACATAACCAATAAAGTTTGATTTTACATTTGATATGCTGTTATCTGAATGTGGAAACACTCATTTCAATGTATCTAAAATGGGTTTAGTATTTGCTTTCTTCATCTCGAGAAACATTGCCATTAACTTATTGAAAACAGCATGATATAATCTTACTGTACGTAAGATGATACTGTGTTTACACCCGTTCCTTTAATTGTGGAGGCCCTAATCAAATGACAATTACTACTTGGATGAGACCAATCTTATCTCCCCCTCTAAATTAAACCATATGTAAAAACACTTTTGAATCCACTGAGATTCTTCCACTACTTCAAAAAGTTTCCTTTTCCCCTCCTCCGTAAATGCAATGCATTAATTAATTCTGCATATTAACAGAGGTGTTACTCCTCAGTGAGCTGATCATTAGAAAGCTACATTCGGACAACACAGATCTCGGCTGAGGGAACAAGGGGCTTTAGTGCTCTAGCGCCGCACTACAGTATACTACACTAACACTCCACCTCAAAGACACAATGGTGAAATAAAGAGTATATACAATTAGCACGCATGCAATTATTCCTGGGCCAGTTTCAGTTTCCTAATGCATTTCATTACATCTGTCTCTCAGACCTACTGTGTTGCTAATGAGTGTACAGGGAGTTAAATAAAAAATGTAGCGACCCAATGTAACGTATATGCTGGGAGTCAGAAAGCAAGTGGTGAGTTTAATAATAAACGACACATCAAACACGAGTAGCGTATAGACATGAAGCATAAACAATACTGACTGGGGAAAGAACCTAATGGTGTGCCAGATACAGGGGAGGTAATAAGTGAGGTAATTGAGTCCAGGTTTGTCTGATGATGACGTACAGGTGCTCGTAATGATTGATGCCAGGTGTGCGTAATGATGGATCCCAGGACCAATGGTGCGTATACCGGTGACGTCGAGCGCCAGGGGGGAGAGCGAGAGTAGACGTGACACCCAAGATTAGAGTTTCTCTTGAATTGCTGTTGAATCTTGAAAGCTTTAAAGGGGAATTTCACCCTGGGGGAATCTGGGCTTGTTTTCATCATACACACACACACACAACATGTAACTTTTTTAAAGTTTATGTCAAATGTAAAGTATTTTGTTTGTAATGTATTTTTCATAATATGTCGGATCCCCAGTAAGACTAGCTGTTCCATTGGTGTCGGCTAATGGGGATCCTAATAATTCAAAATCGTGTCTAGGACAGTGAGATGTGTTTCACACAATTTCCCAGGAGGAAGGCAGGTCAGGGGAGATCTAAAAATTAATGTAGTTCTGCTTTGTGGCATTTCGCGAAGGCTCTATGTTATACTGATTGCACTATATGTTTTTGTGGGAGTACATATATTTATATTACATATATATTTGTTCTTGTTCAATAGAGCTGTTGGACGTCTTTCAGCGATATTCCTATTGTCGGATTAGTTTTGCTCAGTTCCAGCCGTTATTGTGAGTTGTCCTCCACTGAAGCAGACACATTTTGTCCACTGTCTGAATGACTACAACTTGTGTTGGACAGTGCTTCATGCTCTGGCTCCCACCCCTCCCCCAAGACAGGCTTTTCAAAAAAGGAGGCGGACACTAACAACAATCTGTTGGGCAAAACTTTAAGAACTGACCAGACGCAATGGCTTCAAGTGAGTCCTCTCATCAACACAAACTCGAAGTTGGTGCGTCTATTACTTACATGGTGACATTCAACCATACATGTTTCAACTGGAATATAGCAGAGGATTTGAAAAAAATAGTTTAGAAGTTTAGACGTTAGAAGCTCAGCTACAGCCGATGCCAGCACCATGAGGGCAGATGACAAATACTGTGCCTAACTAACTTAAATAATTTTTCCTGCAAGCCACCTAGCTAACTTTAGTTTATTTACTGAAACTGAAACCCATATTGTGTACTTCTGACTAACATACTGCTGTATTGCAGTGTGGAGAAATCAAATAATTGTTCTATTTGCTATCTTAGCTAGCTAGCTAGCTAAACAACTACTGGTAGCCATATCTATGACTAAAAACTAGAAGAGATGGATGCATTTCAATCTCACAAAATTATAGGCATGATGCAAGATAGGATTCCAAACAGATGCAAATAACAAGTATTGTCATATCCAGTAAGCTAGCTAGCTATGTTGACTAGCAAATAGTGAGGAGAAACAATAATAAAATAATTTACTGTTGTAAATCTCTCAGACTGACACTGGTTTAACTATAAAACATATTTGCACAAGCATGCCTGATAGTATCTAGCTACAGCCATGTCTATCTGCCCAACTACCTAGGCTCAATAGTACGGTCTGGTCACTGTGAAAAGGTTGAGGGTTATGCCATATTTTTTTCTATTAGGCTAGATACTGTTGTAAATATAATCTCTGTGCCTGTGCACATGTTAAACTAGTCTACACTAGTGTTTATGTTATTTAATTTGGCCCAAATCTTACAGATAATACTGTGTGGTGCCTGGGCTTCTTCCTGGGGTGGATTCTACAGTAGATACAGAAACAGAATTCCTCTGCCTGTGTGTCATTGTAGCAGACCTATATTCATGATTTCAAGCAGATGACTCATGAGGAGCTGAATGGCAGTTTGATCATGATAACACTCCTCCCAGAGCTTTACAAGTATTCCCAGAACTTACTGTATGTTTCTTTGGAATGGCAATTTCATCATGACCACCTCATTCATCATCTGCTGATAACCAGTTATCTTAGCTACAGATTAGCTACAGATTGTTACACCAGATAATGTGATTTAACTATTTTTGGTATCCATTACTGGGAGTTACAGGATAGGTACTGTTTAGTGTGGCACCGAGTCTTCAACCAACCTTAGCGATGCGGTCTTAGCCATTGATTCGGGGAAACAGGAGTCTCATAAAATATTTTATCCCCATTGCAAGGGGTCAATTTAGAAAATGTTCCGTTATTAACTGTCTGATGGCCTGGATATAGAAGATGTTTATCAGTCTCTTGGTCCCTCTTTGATGCACCTGTACTGTCTCTCCTTCTAGCGGGGTGAACAGGCCGTGGCTCGGGTGACTGAGGTCTTTGATGATCTTCTTGGTCATTCTGTGATACCGGGTGCTGTAGATATCTTGAAGGGCAGGCAGTGTGCCCTGATTATGTGTTTCACAGACTGCACCACCCTCTGGAGAGCCCTGAGGTTGATACAGCCCAACAGGATGCTCTCAAAGGATTAAATAGGAGAGAGAAAAGCTTTGGCTCCACTCAACTGCTCTGAGTGAATCCATCTCTGAACACAGGTCTAGGCTTTGTTATTCAGTCTATCAAGCATCCTATTTTTGAAAGCTGTTTCTCTCCAATTCACACTAACTCTCACGCATGCCAGTCTGCCAGGCTATCATCATTGTGTATGGAGATGGACCAACCTCTGGCCAACCCCTCTTCATAACCATTTAGTCTGCCTTTACCAAAGATATCTCTAAAATACCCCATCACCTCCACCCCACTCTCTTTACCTAGACTTCTACAGAAACCGACCGTTCCCTCCCAATAACAAAACCACAACAACATGAATGCAGCCTGTCACCTTCAAGGCCTGGCTGTCACCTTTTAGATGCTTAGAAAATATGTGCTGGTGGATTTTTTCGGAAAAGTGTTTTCTTGGTGTTTGTTTTACCTCAATTTTATCAGTCAATAGAGGGGTCTGTCAAGAGTCTAGTGGTGGTGGATGGATGTGGGCAGATAAAAGCAATCATCTGGAATGGTTTGTTTCAAATGTTTTGTTTTGGTGATGTTCCTTCAGTTACATTTTCTGTGACAACTGGCTTTGTAAAAAGGGTTATATAAAACGTGTTTTACAATAAAATACCCTAGTATAAAACGTGGTTGCCTTAACTAACAATGTGTTTGATACGAACCACAATGGTGAGAACTCTTATTGTTGGAAAGATAAAGTAAAAGGAGGCATTAACTTTGAATTGAGAATTTTCTGGGTCCGCTGCTTTAGCAGTAGCTAATTGCGAACCCCAAAAAATACTAAATACTTGTGATGCAATTGTCTGTGACGTGTTTTTTGACACTGACTTTAGTATTCCTTCTATTGCCTTTGAAGAATTAAATGTATCCTTTATTTATTTCACTCAATGTGGCTGTTGTTTTTATGTCACATTGGACTGCTCGCAACCGCAGGGCTCTCCAGAGGGTGGTGCATTCTGCCCAACTGTCATGACTTCTGCTGAAGTCGATGCCTCTCCTTGTTCGGGCGGTGCCCGGCAGTTGACGTCACCAGTCTTCTAGCCATCATTGATCAATTTTTCATTTTCCTTTGGTTTTGTCTTGTCTTCCTACACACCTGGTTTCAATCCCATTCATTACCTGTTGTGTATTTAACCCTCTGTTTCCCCTCATGTCTTTGTCAGAGATGGTTTGTTGTTCAGTATTCGTGTTGTTTGTATTGGTGCGCGACGGGTCCTCGTACCCACTTTGCTTTATTGCATTCATGGTTTTGAAGTTGTTTTTTAAAATGATTAAACTATTCCATTCCACCAAGTTTGATTCTCCAGTGCCTGACTTCCCTGCCACCTATACACACAACTCTGACACCAATGCATCACCGGGGGCAAACTACCTGCCCTTCAGGACACCTAAAACACCCGATATCACAGTAAATACAAAAAGATCATCCAGGACATCAACCAAACCGAGCCACGGCATGTTCACCCCACTATCACGTAGACTTGGAATCACTAGCCACTGTCACGCCCTGACCTTAGATATCTCTGTTTTCTATATATTTTGGTGAGGTCAGGGTGTGACTAGGGTGGGTAGGTCTAGGGGTTTTCTATATCACTGTTGGCCTGATATGGTTCCCAATCAGAGACAGCTGTTTATCGTTGTCTCGGATTGGGGATCATATTTAGGCAGGCCGTTTTTCCAATTTCTGGTGTGGGATCTTGACTATGTGTAGTTGCCTGTAGCACTATATTATATATAGCTTCACATTTAGTTTGTTATTTTGTTCGGTGTTCATTCTTTTAACGCTGCGCCTTGGTCTCACTCATACAACAAACGTGACAGAAGATCCCACCAAAAATGGACCAAGCAGCATGTTCAGGAGGAATGGACCAGTGCATCCTGTGCCAGCGCCCCGCACGTATCGAGCTAAAGTGAGCATCCAGCCAGGACGCATTGCACCAGCTCTACACTCCAGGTCTCCAGTGCGCCTCCACAGTCCAGTACGTCCTGTGCCTCCTCTCTGCACTCGCCCTGAGGTGCGTGTCATCAGCCCGGTGCCACCTGTACCGGTCCCACGCATCAGGTCTCCAGTGTTCATCCACAGTCTAGTATGTCCTGTGCCTCTTCCCCGCACTCACCCTGAGGTGCGTGTCATCAGCCCGGTGCCACCTATACAGGTCCCACGCATCAGGTTTCCAGTGCGCCTCCACAGTCCAGTAAGTCCTGTGCCTCCTCTCTGCACTCGCCCTGAGGTGCGTGTCATCAGCCCGGTGCCACCTGTACCGGTCCCACGCATCAGGTCTCCAGTACGCATCCACAGTCCAAGGCTTCCGGCGACAGTTCCCAGTCCAGAGCTTCCGGCGACAGTTCTCAAGCCAGAGCTTCCGGCGATGTTTCACAGTCCGGAACCTCCAAAGACTGTCCACAGTCAGGAACCTCCAGCGACGGTCCTCAATCCGGGGTCTCCAGCGATGATCCACAGTCCGGGGCCCCCGGCGATGATCCACGGTCTGGTTTGACAGAAGAGGAGGGATCAGCGTAAGGAGGGGGGACTGCATCCAGAACCGGAGCCGCCACCGAGGGTAGATGCCCACCTGGACCTTCCCCTATAGGTTCAAGTTTGCGGCCGGGAGTCCGCACCTTTGGGGGGTACTGTCATGGCCTGACCTTAGATATCTCTGTTTTCTATATATTTTAGGTCAGGGTGTGACTAGGGTGGGCACTCTAGATTTTGTTGTATGTCTAGGGTTTTTTTAGGTCTAGGATTTTTGTATATCTATGTTGGCCTGATATGGTTCCCAATCAGAGACAGCTGTTTTATCGTTGTCTCTGATTGTGGATCATATTTAGGCAGGCCTTTTCCCCAGTTTCTGGTGTGGAATCTTGACTATGTGTAGTTGCCTGTCAGCACTATATTATATAGCTTCTCGTTTCGTTTGTTATTTTGTTATTTTGTTCAGTGTTCATTCTTTTAATAAAGAGAATGTACGCATACCACGCTGCGCCTTGGTCTCACTCATACGACAAACATGACAGCCACTTTAATGATGGAACACTAGTCACTTTAATAATGTTTAAATAATGTTTACATACTGCTTTGCTCTTCTCATGTGTATACTGTATTCTATTCTACTGTATTTTAGTCAATGCCACTCAACATTGCTCAATATACTATTTATATATTTCTTAATTCCATTCATTTACTTTTAGATTAGTGTGTATTGTTATTAACTACTGCACTGTTGGAGCTAGAAACACAATCATTTTGCTACACCCACAATAACAACTGCTAAATATGTTTATGTGACCAATAAAATTTGATTTGACATTGAGAGATGCTGTCATGGCTTTCTATTGGGTTTTGTTTCGTCTCCGCCTCACTGTATCTGTTATAAAGAAAATGCTGCTGAGAAGCACTGGAATATTCTCACGCTGCCGCTGTTGCATTTGAAATATAAGTCATAATGGCAATCCCTGAAAGAACATTATACATACTATTCTAATGGAAACACTCCATAAAGTTCAACTGTACTTGCGGCGCCGACAGAGATGGCCGCCTCGCTTCGCGTTCCTAGGAAACTATGCAGTTTTTTTTTTTTTTACGTGTTATTTCTTACATTAGTACCCCAGGTCATCTTAGGTTTCATTACATACAGTCGAGAAGAACTACTGAATATAAGAGCAGCGTCAACTCACCATCAGTACAACCAAGAATATGACTTTCGCGAAGCGGATCCTGTGTTCTGCCTTTCACCCAGGACAACGGAATGGATCCCAGCCGGCGACCCAAAAAAACGACTTCGTAAAAGAGGGAAACGAAGCGGTCTTCTGGTCAGACTCCGGAGATGGGCACATCGTGCACCACTCCCCAGTATACTTCTCGCCAATGTCCAGTCTCTTGACAACAAGGTTGATGAAATCCGAGCAAGGGTAGCATTCCAGAGGGACATCAAAGACTGTAACGTTCTTTGCTTCACGGAAACATGGCTCACTGGAGAGATGCTATCGGAGTCGGTGCAGCCAGCTGGTTTCTCCACGCATCGCACCGACAGAAACAAATATCTTTCTGGTAAGAAGAGGGGCGGGGGCGTATGCCTTATGGCTAACGAGACGTGGTGTGGTCACAAAAACATACAGGAACTCAAGTCCTTCTGTTCACCTGATTTAGAATTCCTCACAATAAAATGTCATCCGCATTATCTACAAAGGGAATTCTCTTCGATTATAATCACAGCCGTATATATTCCCCCCTAAGCAGACACGTCGATGGCTCTGAACGAACTTTATTTGACTCTTTGCAAACTGGAATCCATACATCCTGAGGCTGCATTCATTGTAGCTGGGGATTTTAACAAGGCTAATCTGAAAACAAGACTCCCTAAATTGTATCAGCATATCGATTGCGCAACCAGGGCTGGCAAAACCTTGGATCATTGCTATTCTAACTCCCGCGACGCATATAAGGCCCTGCCCCGCCCTCCTTTCGGAAAAGCTGACCACGACTCCATTTTGTTGATCCCTGCCTACAGACAGAAACTAAAACAAGAAGCTCCCACGCTGAGGTCTGTCCAACGCTGGTCCGACCAATCTGATTCCACACTCCAAGACTGCTTCCATCACTGGGAATATGGGATATGTTTCGTATTGCGTGAGACAACAACATTGACGAATATGCTGATTCGGTGTGCGAGTTCATTAGAACGTGCGTTGAAGATGTCGTTCCCATAGCAACGATTAAAACATTCCCAAACCAGAAACGGTGGATTGATGGCAGCATTCGCGTGAAACTGAAAGCGCGAACCATTGCTTTTAACCAGGGCAAGGTGACCGGAAACATGACCGAATACAAACAGTGTAGCTATTCCCACCGCAAGGCAATCAAACAAGCTAAGCGTCAGTATAGAGACAAAGTAGAATCTCAATTCCATGGCTCAGACACAAGAGGTATGTGGCAGGGTCTACAGTCAATCACGGATTAGAAAAAGAAAACCAGCCCCGTCACAGACCAGGATGTCTTGCTCCCAGGCAGACTAAATAACTTTTTTGCCCGCTTTGAGGACAATACAGTGCCACTGACATGGCCTGCAACAAAAACATGCATGTGGCCTCTCCTTCACTGCAGCCGAGGTGAGTAAAACATTTAAACGTGTTAACCCTCGCAAGGCTGCAGGCCCAGACGGCATCCCCAGCCGCGCCCTCAGAGCATGCGCAGACCAGCTGGCTGGTGTGTTTACGGACATATTCAATCAATCCCTATCCCAGTCTGCTGTTCCCACATGCTTCAAGAGGGCCACCATTGGTCCTGTTCCCAAGAAAGCTAAGGTAACTGAGCTAAATGACTACCGCCCCGTAGCACTCACTTCCGTCATCATGAAGTGCTTTGAGAGACTAGTCAAGGACCATATCACCTCCACCCTACCTGACACCCTAGACCCACTCCAATTTGCTTAACGCCAAAATAGGTCCACAGACGATGCAATCTCAACCACACTGCACACTGCCCTAACCCATCTGGACAAGAGGAATACCTATGTGAAAATGCTGTTCATCGACTACAGCTCGGCATTTAACACCATAGTACCCTCCAAGCTCGTCATCAAGCTCGAGACCCTGGGTCTCGACCCCGCCCTGTGCAACTGGGTACTGGACTTCCTGACGGGCCGCCCCCAGGTGGTGAGGGTAGGCAACAACATCTCCACCCCGCTGATCCTCAACACTGGGGCCCCACAAGGGTGCGTTCTGAGCACTCTCCTGTACTCCCTGTTCACCCACGACTGCGTGGCCACGCACGCCTCCAACTCAATCATCAAGTTTGCGGACGACACAACAGTGGAAGGCTTGATTACCAACAACGACGAGACGGCCTACAGGGAGGAGGTTAGGTCCCTCGGAGTGTGGTGTCAGGAAAATAACCTCACACTCAACGTCAACAAAACTAAGGAGATGATTGTGGACTTCAGGAAACAGCAGAGGGAACACCCCCCTATCCACATCGATGGAACAGTAGTGGAGAGGGTAGCAAGTTTTAAGTTCCTCGGCATACACATCACAGACAAACTGAATTGGTCCACCCACACGGACAGCATCGTGAAGAAGGCGCAGCAGCGCCTCTTCAACCTCAGGAGGCTGAAGAAATTCGGCTTGTCACCAAAAGCACTCACAAACTTCTACAGATGCACAATCGAGACCATCCTGGCAGGCTGTATCACCGCCTGGTACGGCAACTGCTCCGCCCACAACCGTAAGGCTCTCCAGAGGGTCGTGAGGTCTGCACAACGCATCACCGGGGGCAAACTACCTGCCCTCCAGGACACCTACACCACCCGATGTTACAGGAAGGCCATAAAGATCACCAAGGACAACAACCACCCGAGCCACTGCCTGTTCACCCCGCTATCATCCAGAAGGCGATTCTGTAGCGGTATTTATTAGAGAGGGTAAACAAAGATTTTGTTCGGGCGCCAGGCAGGTATTAACCATGCCGAAAGGAAAAGAGTAGAATAGAGAGAGTACCACTACCAGACACACACACATCAGCAGAAGAGACTGCCTAGAGGGTAGCCTGTTTACCAGATAGCCAGTGGAGAGAAAAGAGAATACACACCATATATAACCCACATCACAACACAGGGGTAACCCAAACAAGAATACCTCATACAATAATACTAATAATGGCAGAGCAATTCCACAGCAACTTCATACAAGAACGAACCCAGTCATCAACATAGGATTTGCAATAATCTGTATTATTTTCTAGTGGATGAGTGCAGAGGGTATGAATGTGGGGGGTGTTCATCGACACAACAAAGGCCTTAAAAATGTCCACAGTCTTCACGGCCACATGTCATTAGTACACCCCACCTCAATACAGTTCACATAATATACAACTTGCAAGCAACCTACTAAAATGTCCCTCCAAACACTTCTGGCAGGGAAATAATAGTCCAGCTCTAATGAACTTCAATGGGAAGTGCATTTGAAAAATAGAGAGTCTGTTGCAGGGTAAAGCACTGGAATGAGAGGGAAGAGAAAGAGAAAAAGATAAGAGAGATCTTAGCTGTGGTCTTCAGGCGTGCAGGTGTACTGTCTGACTGTCCGATGGTTTGTTGGTTTGTATGTTAAAGCTTCGCAACAATGTTGCTACTAATCCATGCGATCCATAACGGGCGCGGTCCCAAACGAAAACAACCACGACCTAGAGCTGAAAACAAACAAAACTTCTGCAGCACAGCACACACAATCAAACTGTCGCGCCACCCAAGAGCCCCTCCCCAAAGAGCTGAACGAGCTCTCTTTATCTCCTCCTTCCTTACTGCTCATGCGCTCTTAAAGTGGCAGCGCACGGTGAAGGCTCCGAGCAGATTTCGCCACAAGGTCAGTACAGGTGCATCAAAGCTGGGATCGAGAGACAGAAGCTGTTTTTCAGTCTCAAGGCCATCAGACTGTTAAACAGCCACCACTAACATTGAGTGGCTGCTGCCAACACACTGACTCAACTCCAGCCACTTTAATAATGGTAATTGATGCGAAATGATGTAAAATATATCACTAGCCACTTTAAACAATGCTACCTAATATGTTTACATACCCTACATTATTCATCTCATATGTATACGTATATACTGTACTCTATATCATCTACTGCATCTTTATGTAATACATGTATCACTAGCCACGTTAACTATGCCACTTTGTTTACATACTCATCTCATATGTATAGTACATATGTCGAGTACATATGTACTGTGCTCGATACCATCTACTCTATCTTGCCTATGCCGCTCTGTACCATCACTCATTCATATATCTTTATGTACATTTTCTTTATCCCCTTACACTTGTGTGTATAAGACAGTAGTTTTGGAATTGTTAGTTAGATTACTTGTTGGTTATTACTGCATTGTCGGAACTAGAAGCACAAGCATTTCGCTACACTCGCATTAACATCTGCTAACCATGTGTATGTGACAAATAAAATTTGATTTAATTTGATTTGATAAAGGATTAATGAGGGTGAGGCCACAGAACATCATTTTGTTGTTGATTATAACTGCACGTTTATTGACAACGACAGGGTCGATTCAGTATCAAGTTTCTTGGTTTGACTTCTTTACAAAAAGTTACTTAAAATGACTCAAACAGACATTCTTACTCAATAAAAGAAAAACATCAACAAGCCTTAAGCAATGTGATGTCCTTTTGCATCCAGTATAGTCTGAATCATGGAGTACTTTACTTTATAGTCAGTTATAGATTGTTCCTGGTTCTGTCTATATGCCAGCTGGAGAGCCCCTGATAGGGGATTTGCTGTCAACTGATGTCTGGTCAGATTCTACCTTTTGTTTCCCCAGTGAATAATACTTTCCTTAGGGATCATTTAGAATTCTGGCCTTTAATCCTTAAGAGTCTATTGACGCACACGTGTGTCAATCTAAGTAACAACTTTTAAAAAATCCCCATTAAATTCCGTCAGTTTAAGCTAGAGATCTTTAGTTTTTAATGTGTTGCTTCTTAATCCACTGCATCTGCCTATAGCAGCTTTCCACATCTGCGGTGGAAGGTGGCCGAGCTACAGCCGTGCTTGTCAGACCATGAGACATGCTGCTAGTAAAACGAAATGCATGCACTTCAACTGATCGCTGCCCGCACCCGCCCGTCCAACAAGCATGACTTCTCTGGACGGTTCTGACTTAGAATATGTGGACAACTATAAATACCTAGGTGTCTGGCTAGACTGTAAACTCTCCTTCCAGACTCACATTAAGCATCTCCAATCTAAAGTTAAATCTAGAATCGGCTTCCTATTTCACAACAAAGCCTCCTTCACTCATGCTGCCAAACATAGGGTTTAAAATAAATGAATGAAAGTATTGAGGTAGTTTTGTGCCCCCTGAAAAAGGGGTTAAATACAGCAGACACTTCAAAACCTTATTCCTTGTCATTTATTTTTGGTGTGATCATTTGTTACTGTGTTATCCAATGCATTTATATGGGCTATAATAGTGAAGGCTAAATGTAATATTCTAAGACTTTTAGAGGTGAAGGCAGGACAGTCTGTGTTTGTGGTCAGAGTGTAAGTTGTAGCTAGATGTGTTTCCGCTGTTCTGGCTGACCTTACACACCTTAATTAAAGAGATAGCAACTTCCAGGCCTTGTCAGAGAGGGAAGTTAAAATGTATTTAGCCAATCTGCTATATGCCCTCTGCATGGTCCAACCACACAGCACTCATTCACATCTCAGTTACGCCTGCTTTAGATTAAGAGATATCAAACCAAAAACAAAACAAATGCAATATACTATAGTAGGGTACAGATCTGTGTGTGTGTTTGTGCATGTGATCCTTCAGCCCGTCTTCTATGATCGCTACCTTTGTAGTTAGATAATTATCATGCTGCACAAATCAAATCAAATTTATATAGCCCTTTGTACATCCGCTGATATCTTAAAGTGTTGTACAGAAACCCAGCCTAAAACCCCAAACAGCAAGCAATGCAGGTGTAGAAGCACGGTGGCTAGGAAAAACTCCCTAGAAAGGGCAAAACCTAGGAAGAAACCTAGAGAGGAACCAGCCTATGAGGGGTGGCCAGTCCTCTTCTGGCTTTGCTGGGTGGAGATTATAACAGAACATGGCCAAGATGTTCAAATGTTCATAAATGACCAGCATGGTCAAATAATAATAATCACAGTAGTTGTCGAGGGTGCAGCAAGTCAGCACCTCAGGAGTAAATGTCAGTTTGCTTTTCATAGCCGATCATTAAGAGTATCTCTACCACTCCTGCTGTCTCTAGAGAGTTATAAACAGCAGGTCTGAGACAGGTAGCACGTCCGGTGAACAAGTCAGGATTCCATAGCCGCAGGCAGAACAGTTAAAACTGGAGCAGCAGCACGGCCAGGTGGACTGGGGACAGCAAGGAGTCATCATGCCAGGAAGTCCTGAGGCATGGTCATAGGGCTCAGGTCCTCGGAGAGAGAGAAAGAAAGAGAGGATTAGAGAGAGCCTAATTTAAATTCGCACAGGACACCGGATAAGACAGGAGAAGTACTCCAGATATAACAGACTGACCCTAGCCCCCCGACACATAAACTACTGCAGCATAAATACTGGAGGCTGAGACAGGAGGGGTCAGGAGACACTGTGGCCCCATCCAATGATACCCCCGGACAGGGCCAACAGGAAGGATATAACCCCACCCACTTTGCCAAAGCACAGCCCCTACACCACTAGAGGGATATCTTCAACCAGGTGGGTCTCAGATACAGCTTGACTGAGGTGAAATACTGTGTAATGGTCAAGTGTAATGGATACCTGTACTTCTTTTAGCCCTCACATGGTGTGTCAGGATAGCTTGATGAAACAGACAAGAAACTAGTTACGGTTGATATAAAAATAATCTAGCAAAACAGCCATCAGAAAGATATAAGCTAGACACTGTTCCATGTGATAGGTAACAAATTATACATGTTTGTTAAGCGGCCTGTATTGCTACACTAAACACACAGATATCTACCCCCCCCCCTTTCAACAAAAAGATTGGCCTAATTCCAGATCATGGTTTTCTGCCTGAAAAACTCTGCTACCAGTGGGAATTCAGTGTTTCCACACATCCCATCGACCTCCTGGTAAAGGAAAGTGATCATACATCTGAAAAAAACCTCTCGTTATCGAATTTGAAACAGAAGAAAAGGTGCAGCTCTATATAAAGGGAAAGTTTGAAATAGAAAAAAAGAAAGACAAAATCAAAGCATGATAGGCTGAGAGGCTCTGGTCAGAAAGAGTCCTGATGTTGGATCTCTTATCTCACACCTCAAATTTTGTTGTGTTATTTTCAGGAGTGTGTGTGTGTGTGTGTGTGTGTATCCTTTGAGAACAGGTGTGTGTATGTCTGTGTCACGCCCTGACCTTAGTTATCTTTGTTTTCTTTAATATTTAGGTTAGGTCAGGGTGTGACAAGGGTGGTTTGTTTAGTTTTTGTATTATCTCGGGGTTTTAGTATGTCTATAGGTATATGTAGGTCTAGGTCTATTGGTTCCCAATCAGAGACAGCTGTTTATCATTGTCTCTGATTGGGGATCCTATTTAGGTTGCCATTTTTCGTTTTGGTTTTGCAGGTTATTGTCTATGGTTAGTTGCATGTCAGCACTAGTTATATATAGCTTCATGTTTGTTTTGTTATTTTGTATAGTTTGTTCAGTGTTCTCTTTCATTAAAGAAGAATGTATTCATATCACGCTGCGCCTTGGTCTTCTCCATACAATGAACATGACAGAATAACCCACCAAACCAGGACCAAGCAGCGTGAAAAGAAGGAACAGCGCTTAATGGGGAAATGGACCTGGGAGGAGATATTAGATGGAGCAGGACAATGGACACAGCCGGGGGAGTATCGCCGTACAAAAGAGGAGATGGAGGTACACGATATGAAGGTACACGGCTAGCATGGAAGCCCGAGAGGCAGCCCCAATAATGTTTTGGGTGGGGGCACACGAGGAGATTGCATGAGTCAGGTAGGAGACCTGAGCCAACTCCTCGTGCTTACTGTGGGGAGCGTATTACTGGTCACGCACTGTGTTATGCGGTAGAGGAGGCACAGTGTTATGCGGGGAGGAGGCACAGGATACACTGGACCGTGGAGGCGCATTGGAGATCCAGAACATACAGCTGGCTCAATATGGCCTGGCTGGATGCCCATTCTAGCCCGGCAAATGTGAGGAGCTGGAGCGCACCGGGCTAAAATAGCGCACTGGAGACACCGTGCGCTCGCCCTGTTCGCCCCGCCCTGTTCCTGCTCCTCGCACTTGCCCTGAGGCGTGTGTGCCCAGCCCGGGACCACCAGTGCCGGCCCCACACACCAGGCCTACAGTGCGCCTCAGCAGTCCAGTACGCCTTGTTCCTCCTCGCCGCACTCGCCCTGAGGTGCGTGTCCCCAGCCCGGTAGCACCAGTGCCGGCACCACTTATCAGGCCTCCACTGCGCCTCCAGAGCCCAGTACGCCCTGTTCCTGCTCCTCGCACTCGCCCTGATGTGCGTGTCCCCAGCCCGGTACCACCAGTGCCGGCACCACGCATCAGGCCTACAGTTCGCCTCGGCAGTCCAGTACGCCCTTTTCCTGCTCCTCCCACTCGCCCTGAGGTGCGTGTCCCCAGCCCGGTACCACCAGTGCCGGCACCACGCACCAGGCCTACAGTGCGCCTCGGCAGTCAAGTACGCCCTGTTCCTCCTCCCCGCACTCGCCCTGAGGTGCATGTCCCCAGTCCGGTACCACCAGTGCCGGCACCACGCACCAGACCTACAGTGCGCCTCGGCAGTCCAGAACGTCCGGCGACAGTACCCAGTCCAGAGTGTCTGGCGACAGTTCACAGACCGGAACCTCCAACGACGGGCCACAGTCTGGGGCCTCCAACGACGGTCCGGGGTCTCCAGCAGCGGTTCCCGGTCCGGAGTCTCCAGCGGCGGTCCCGGGTCCAGGGTGTCCAGCGACGGTCCCCGGTCCAGAATATGCGGCGATGTTCCACACTGCGAGGGTCCCCTGTCCGGGGCCTACGGCGAGGATCCGCAGTCCAGAGCCTCCGACGATGATCCACGGATCAGTGATACAAGAGCGGACTCATTGTAAAGAAGGGGGGCGGCGTCCAGAACCAGAGCCGCCACCGAGGTTAGATGCCCACCCAGACCCTCCCATATAGGTTTAGGTTTGTGGCCGGGAGTCCGCACCTTTGGGGGGGGTACTGTCACGGCCTGACCTTAGGGGGGGTACTGTCACGGCCTGACCTCTTTGTTTTCTTTATTATTTTGGTTAGGTCAGGGTGTGACAAGGGTGGTTGGTTTAGTTGTGCATTGTTTAGGTGTTTTTGTCCTGTCTAGGGGTTTTGTATATCTATGGGGTTTTAGTATGTCTAAGTATATGTAGGTCTATGGTGGCCTGAATTCGTCCCCAATCAGAGACAGCTGTTTATTGTTGTCTCTGATTGGGGATCCTATTTAGGTTGCCATTTTGGTTTTGTGGGTTATTGTCTATGGTTAGTTGCATGTCAGCACTAGTTATATATAGCTTCATGTTCATTTTGTATAGTTTGTTCAGTGGTCTCTTTCATTAAAAGAAGAATGTATTTATATCACGCTGCGCCTTGGTCTCTTCCATGCAACGAACGTGACAGTCTGTAGTGGGATATTTGTAGGACCAGGACAAGGCCATGCTATAACAGATCAATATTGTGTGGAGAGGCTGCCCTGTCTAATTCCCTCACACACACACAAAAACATTAACCTCTCTGGGATTGTTCGGGACGCTAGCGTCCCACCACGCCAAAGGCCAGTGAAACTGCAGGGCGCCAAATTCAAAACAACAAATCTCATAATTAAAATTCCTCAACCATACAATTATTTGACACCATTTTAAAGATCCACTTCTCCTTAATCCAACCACAGTGTCCGATTTCAAAAAGGCTTTTCAGCGAAAGCAGAACATATCATTATGTTAGGTCAGCAACTAGTCACAGAAAGCATTCAGCCATTTTCCAACCAAAGAGAGGTGTCACAAAAAGCAGAAATATAGATAAAATGAATCACTAACCTTTGACGATCTTCATCAGATGACACTCCCAGGACTCAATGTTACACGATACATGCATGTTTTGTTCGCTCAAGTTCATATTTATATCCAAAAACCTCAGTTTACATTGGTGCCATGTTCAGAAATACCTCCAAAACATCCAGAGAAATTGCAGAGAGCCACATCATATAACATAAATACTCATCATAAACTTTGATGAAATATACATGTTTTACATAGAATTAAAGAAGGTTGTTCTTAATGCAACCGCTGTGTCAGATTTCAAAAAAGCTTTACAGCAAAAGCACAATATTCAATAATCTGAGAACAGCGTTCAGCCACAAAAGTAAACCATACAGTTACCCACCAAATTGTGGAGTCAACAAAAGTCATAAATAGCATTATAAATCTTCACTTTACGTTGCTGATCTTCGTCAGAATGCACTCTTAGGACTCCCACTCCCGCAAAATCCAGACGAAAAGTCAAAAGAGTTCCATTACAGTTTGTAGAAACATGTCAAATGATGTTTGCAATCAATCCTTAGGGTATTTTTATAATACATCTTAATAAATCAATAATATTCCAACCGTACAATAGAGTATTCATTACAGAGGAAAAAGAAGGAACTGCGCGCCCGCATGACCGCGCAGTAAACAACTGATTAGCCTCAGCCTAGTCCACTCAGCCTAGTCTACTTGTTGAAACAGTTCTTATTTAACAGCCTTCCACATCTGCTGGAAGCCTTGTGAAGTGCAATCTGGCCCCATAGACACAGCATATTGGATAGGCAATCACTTGGATAGGCAAGAAACTACAAACCTCAGATTTCCCACTTCCTGGTTGGATTTGTCTCAGGTTTTCGCCTGCCATATGAGTTCTGTTATATTCACAGACATCATTCAAACAGATTTAGAAACTTCAGAGTGTTTTCTATCCAATACTACTAATAATATGCATATATTAGCATCTGGGGCAGAGTAGCTGGCAGTTTACTCTGGGCACCTTATTCATCCAAGCTCCTCAATACTGCCCCCCTGTCACCAAGAAGGTAGTTGACGTCAGATGGCACTTCAAAAACATCTGATAAAAAAGTAGCCTTTACCCCTCATCTTTTCATCTGATGTAAGAATGATGATGAGGATGGTAATACGTGAGCTCTGGTCATTTTCTGTGCATCAGAATATGTCTGCCTGTCGATCTGTGAGAGAGAGAGAGAGAGAGAGAGAGAGAGAAAGAGAGAGAATGTGTATCAATGTCTCCTTCAAAGCAAAAATCTGCTTCATCCTAATATATGGAATTACCTGGATTTCTGCATAAATTGGTCGTAAAATTAGTCACAACAAGTCACAGCAATAGACAAGAAGCTAATAACAGACCAATTATTGTATTTTTCTTGTCTATATTGAATACATAATTTAAACATTCACAGTGTAGGTTGGAAAAAGTATGTGAACCCCTAGGCTAATAAAATCTAATTGAAGTCAGGATTCAGCTAACATGGAGTCCAATCAATGAGACGAGATTGGAGATGTTAGAGCTGTCTTGCACTATAAAAAACAATCACGAAATTTGAGTTTGCTATTTACAAGAAGTACTGCCTGATATGAACCATGCCTCGAACAAAAGAGATATCAGAAGACCTAAGATTAAGAAATGTTGACTTGCATAAAGCTGGAAAGGGTTACAAAAGTATCTCTAAAAGCCTTGATGTTCATCAGTCCAATGTAAGACAAATTGTCTATACATGGAGAAAGTTCGGCATTGTTGCTAATCTACCTAGGAGTGGCCATCCTGCAAAGATGACTGCAAAAGCACAGTGCAGAATGCTCAATGAGGCTAAGAAGAATCCTAGAGTGCCAGCTAAAGACTTACAGAAATCTCTGGAACATCCCTGTTGACGAGTCTACTATACGTAAAACACTAAACAAGAATGGTTTTCATGGAAGGACACCAAAGAAGAAGCCACTGCTGTGCAAAAAAACCATTGCTGCACTTCTGAAGTTCGCGAAAGTGCACCTGGTTGATCCACAGCGCTACTGGCAAAATATCCTGTGGACAGATGAAACTACAGTTGAGTTGTTTGGAAGGAAGACACAACACTATGTGTGGAGAAAAAAAAGGCACAGCACAACAACATCAAAACCTCATCCCAACTGTAAAGTATGGTGGATGGAGGATCATGGTTTGGGGCGGCTTTGCTGCCTCAGGGTCTGGACAGCTTGCTATCATTGACGGAAAAATGAATTCCCATTTTTCAGGTGAATTTGCAGGAGAATGTAAGAATATCTGTTCGCCAATTGAAGCTCAACAGAAGTTGGGCGATGCAACAGGACAAAGGCCCAAAACACAGAAGTAAATCAACAACAGAATGGCTCCAACAGAAGAAAATAGTCCTGACCTCAACCAGATTGAGATGCTGTGGCATGACCTCAAGAGAGCAGTTCACGCCAGACATCCCAAGAATATTGCTGAACTGAAACAATTTTGTAAAGAGCAATGGTCCAAAATTCCTCCTGACCATTGTGAAGGTCTGATCCGCAACTACAGAAAACGTTTGGTTGAGGTTATTGCTGCCAAAGGAGGATCAACCAGTTATTCAATTCAAGGGTTCACATACTTTTTCCACCCTGCACTGTGAATGTTTACACGGTGTGTTCAATAAAGACATAAAAACATATTGTTTGTGTGTTATTAGCTAAAGCAGACTGTTTGTCTATTGTTGTGACCTAGATGAAGATCAGATCAAATGTTATGACCAATTTATGCAGAAATCCAGGTATTTCCAAAGGGTTCACATATGTTTTCTTGCCACTGTACATCCTGTACACCTTTCCATTCTCTCCCTTCCGTCCTTATCTTTGACCAGCTCCCGAACCCTTCCTCAGCCTCCCCTCATCCCCCTCTACAATCACTGGCTGTTCAGTACTTTTTCCCTCTGTGAGATGCTTTTGCTTTGAGAGAGAATCCTAAACAGAGTTAGTTCAGGAACAGGGTTCCAAGGTTTCTATCCTCCAAGTTTCAATGGCCAGTAGATATCCCACTGCTCGCTTTGTTGCTCAGCAGTTTCCTCTTGAATAAATTTGACATTCTTCTCAGTCAACTACCAAACAAGCTGTGTGTGTAAATATTTAAACAGTTGTGGGGCACTTGCCTGAATATATATGGCTAAACAAAAACATTCAACTCAACTTTCAGTGCTCCTGTTTAATTATTTCACCCATCACAACCGGTTTTCTTATGTGTGTTTATCATTGACATCATAATTGTTATTTTAATCGTTAACGTCATTGTCATCGCATTGTTATCCACATAATCTTCATCATCACCAAAATGTTGTACAGGACCAGTAGGCTCATTGACTGTCCCTTTTAACAGGTTAATGGAGAATGAGTTGATTTCCATTCTGCTTATTAATAACAAGGCTACACTCAAAATGGCGGCGGAAGAATTGGCAGCAGTTTTACAGGCGCCCAACCAATTGCACTATTATGTGGGGTTTTTTCACGTTATTTGTAACTTATTTTGTACATAATGTTTCCTCAACCGTATCTTACGGCAAAAAAGAGCTTCTGGATATCAGGACAGCGATCACTCACCTCGGATTAGTCAAATATTTTTTCTACAACAAAGACGACGCACAAGACATTCTCCAAACACCCCACAGGACCGACATCCCCGTTATTTGCAAGAGGAAGCGACGCAGGTACAGAAGACAAAGAGCCAGATGCCTGGTCAGGACCCGGAGAAAGCTGCCGTTACTGTCAAAACTACTTGCCAACGTGCAATCATTGGACAATAAATTCGACGAGGTACGATCACGAATATCCTACCAACTGGACATCAAAAACTGTAATATCCTATGTTTCACGGAATCGTGGCTGAATGACGACATGGATATTCAGCTAGTGGGATATACGCTGCCCGGCAAGATAGAACAGCACACAGTAAGACGAAGGGGAGCGGTCTGTGCATATTTGTAAACAACAGCTGGTGCATGAAATCTAAGGAAGTCTCTAGATTTTGCTCACCTGAAGTAGAGTATAAATTGCTCACCTGAAGTAGAGTATAAATTGCAGGCCACACTACTTGCCGAGAGAGTTTTCAGCTACACTTTTCGTGGCTATTTATTTACCACCACAAAGAGATGCTGGCACTAAGACCACACTCAGTCAGCTGTATAAAGAAATAAGCAAACAGGAAACCTAGTGGCCGGAGACTTTAATGCAGGGATTCTTAAATCAGTTCTACCAAACATGTTAAATGTGCAACCAGAGGGAAAACAATTCTAGATCACCTGTACTCCACACACAGAGACGCGTACAAAGCTCTCACCCGCCCTCCATTTGGTAAATCCGACCACAACTCTATCCTCCTGATTCCTGTTTACAAGCAAACATTTAAACAGGAAGCACCAGTGACTCGGTCCATAAAAAAGTGGTCAGATGAAGCAGATACTAATCTACAGGACTGTTTTGCTATCACAGACTGGAACATGTTCCGAGATTCTTCTGATGGAATTGAGGAGTACACCACATCAGTCACTGGCTTAAGTGCATCGAGGACGTCAACCCCAATGACTGTACGTACATACACCAACCAGAAGCCATGGATTACAGGCAACATTCGCACTGAACTAAGGGGCAGAGCTGCCGCTTTCAAGGTGCGGGACTCTAACCCAGAAGCTTACAAGAAATCCTGCTATGCCCTGCGATGAACCATTAAACAGACAAAGCGTCAACACAGGGCTAAGATTGAATCATACGACACCAGCGCCGACGCTCGTCAGATGTGGCAGGGCTTGCAAACTATTACAGACTACAAAGGGAAGCACAGATGCCCAGTGACACGAGCCTACCAGACAAGCTAAATCACTTCTATGCTAGCTTCGAGGCAAGCAACACTGAGGCATGCATGAGAGCATCAGTGTTCTGGATGACTGTGTGATCACACTCTCCATAGCCGATGTGAGTAAGACCTTTAAACGGGTCAACATTCACAAGACCGCAGGCCCAGATGGATTACCAGGACATGTGCTCCGGGCATATGCTGACCAACTGGCAGGTGTCTTCACTGACATTTTCAACATATCCCTGATTGAGTCTGTAATACCAGCATGTTTCAAGCAGACCACCATAGTCCCTGTGCCCAAAAACACAAAAGCAACCTGCCTAAATTACTACAGACCCGTAGCACACACGTCCGTAGCCATGAAGTGTTGGAAAGGTTGGTCATGGTTCACATCAACATGATTATCCCAGAAACCAAAGACCCAATCCAATTTGCATACTGCCCAAACAGATCCACAGATGATGCAATCTCTATTGCACTCTACACTGCCCTTTCCCACTTGGACAAAAGGAACACTTATGCGAGAATGCTATTCACTGACTCAGCGTTCAACACCATAGTACCCTCAAAACTAAGCTAAGGATCCTGGGACTAAACACCTCCCTCTGCAACTGGACCCTGGACTTCCTGACGGGCCACCCCCATGTGGTGAGGGTAGGTAGCAACACATCTGCCAGAGTAGACTGTGTGATATTAAGTTGCTTCTTGTGTAAATATTTTCTGTCTGGATTTAAAATCGCTGATCCACAACACTGGAGCTCCACAGGGGTGCGTGTTCAGTCCCCTCCTGTACTCCCTGTTCACCAATGACTGCATGGCCAGGCATGACTCCAACACCATCATTAAGTTTGCAGAAAACACAACAGTGGTACAGAGGACAAAGGTCGCCTGATCACAGACAACGACGAGACAACCTATAGGGAGGAGGTCAGAGACCTGGCCGTGCGCCAGAATAACAATCTCTCCCTCAACGTAACCAAGACTAAGGAGATGATTGTGGACTGTAGGAAAAGGAGGACCGAACACTCCCCCATTCTCATCAATGGGGCTGTAGTGGAGCGGGTTGAGAGCTTCAAGTTCCTCGGTGTCCACATCAGCAACAAACTAGAATGGTCCAACATACCAAGACAGTCGTGAAGAGGGCACGACAAAGCCTATTCCCCCTCAGGAAACTAAAAAGATTTGGCATGGGTCCTGAGATCCTCAAAAGGTTCTACAGCTGCAACATTGAGAGCTTCCTGACTGGTTGCATCACTGCCTGGTACGGCAATTGCGCGGCCTCTGACCACAAGGCACTGCAGAGGGTGGTGCGTACGGCCCAGTACACCACTGGGGCTAAACTGCCTTCCATCCAGGACCTCTACACCAGGCGGTGTCAGAGGAAGGCCCTAAAAATTGTTAAAGACCCCAGCCACCCCGGTCATAGACTGTTTTCTCTACTACCGCATGGCAAGCGGTACCAGAGTGCCAAGTCTAGGACAAAAAGGCTTCTCAACAGTTTTTACCCCCAAGTCATAAGACTCCAGAACAGGTAATCAAAGAGCTACCTGGACAATTTGCATTGCCTCTTTTTACGCTACTGCTACTCTCTGTTTATCATATTGTATGCATAGTCACTTTAACTATACATTCATGTACATACTACCTCAATTGGGGCGACCAACCAGTGATCCCGCACATTGGTTAACTGGGCTATCTGCATTGTATCCCACCACCCACCACCCTCCGACCCCTCTTTTACACTACTGCAACTCTCTGTTCATCATATATGCATAGTCACTTTAACCGTATCTACATGTACATACTACCTCAATCAGCCTGACTAACCGGTGTCTGTATGTAGCCTCGCTACTTTTATAGCCTCGCTACTGTAAATAGCCAGTCTTTTTACTGTCGTTTTATTTCTTTACTGACCTATTGTTCACCCAACACCTTTTTTGTACTATTGGTTAGAGCCTGTAAGTAAGCATTTCACTGTAAGGTCTACACGTGACAAATACACTTTGATTTGATTTAGAAAAGATGTGCTGTTGAACAACACAATTTGTGTTATGTCTACTCTGACACATTTTGTGTCAGTTCCTGAAATGAATGTGTTAAAAGCTGAAAACCATACAACACACCCTAAATGTGTTATATTATTAACCAATCACATTGCGGCTCCGACCTCATTGTGCATGCCACGACCCCACACTGTGGCCCACATGTAGCACACTGAAGTTCAACTGACAGAGAACAAGATACCTCTTTATCAGACTGAGGTGAACATTTGATAAGGTTAACATTTTAGCCCTGTTTTATAAAAATATGAAGTGTCTCAGAAGAGTTTGAACCTGTCTTCCTCAATAATGCACTAGCAGCTAGGTTAGCTAGCTTGGTTGAACTGTTACCGATACTCTCATAAATGTGAGACTGACACAAAGCTTGGTTAATTCTCACAATAAGTTGCATGGCCGGAACTAGAAGCACAAGCATCTGCTAACCATGTGTATGTGACCAATAAAAGTTTATTTGATTTGATTTGATATTAACCTAAGTAAGTGAGTGGGAAAATTTTCAGTTTTCCTCGTGTCTTATTGTAAAGACATTTTGTTTGTTTGATTTTTAGCCTGGAACTAGCATCCCCTCTCTGTATGGTGTGCCTTGGCCTTCCATACAGAGCAGTCCGCCAGTATGTGAACATTGCGAGGAACAACAATGTCACCATTAACTTCTTGGTGACAGGGGGCAGTATGCATGCCCAAGTTCAACTGCCTGCAACTCATCCCCAGAAGATAAGATATTATTAGTAGATGTGGATAGAAAACACTCTGAAGTTTATAGAACTGTTTGAATCATGTCTGTTTGTATAACATAACTTATTTAACAGGCGAAACCCCAAGGACAAACCATTCAGATTTTTTTGAGGTCACTCTCTTTTCAATGGGTTTTCATTGGGAATCCAGATTTCTAAGGGACCTTTTTGCAGTTCCTATCGCTTCCACTGGATGTCAACAGTCGTTAGAAAGGTTTTTCCTTTGTGTAATGAAAAAGTACGGCCATCTTTAACGAGGGTCACTTGAAGTGTACTGTTAGATAGAGGCACGTGACCAGAAAGCTAGCTACAGTTTGTTTTACTCCTGTATTGAACACAGATCATCCCGTCTTCAATTTTATCGATTATTTACGTAAAAAAATACATAAAGTTGTACTACAAAAATAGTTTGAAATGTTTTGGCAAAGTTCACAGGTAACTTTTGAGATATTTTGTAGTCACGTTGCTCAAGTTGGAACCGGTGTTTTTCTGGATCAAACGCGCCACATAAATGGACATTTTGGATATATATCGACGGAATTAATCGAACAAAAGGACCATTTGTGATGTTCATGGGACATATTGGAGTGCCAATATATATATCGTCAAAGGAAAGGAATGAATTATATTTTTATTTCTGCTTTTTGTGTCGCGCCTGCAGGATTGAAATATGCTTTCTCTCTTTGTTTACAGAGGTGCTATCCTCAGATAATAGCATCGTTTGCTTTCGCCGAATAGCCTTTTTGAAATCTGACATGTTGGCTGGATTCACAACAAGTGTGGTTTTAATTTTCTATCTTGCATGTGTGATTTAATGAAAGTTTTATTTTTATAGTAATTTATTTTTATTTTGCGCTCTGCATTTTCCCTGGCTTTTGGCCAGGTGGGACGCTAGCATCCCCCACATATCCCAGAGAGGTTAACCTGGAGGATGAGGGCGTAAACTGGGCAATTGACAAACTCTTCAAGCTGTACAGTCATGGCCAAAAGTTTTGAGAATGACACAAATATTAATTTTCGTAAAGTCTGCTGCCTCAGTTTGTATGACGGCAATTTGCATACACTCCAGAATGTTATGAAGAGTGATCAGATGAATTGCAATTAATTTCAAAGTCCCTATTTGCCATGCAAATAAACTGAATCTCCAAAAAACATTTCCACTGCATTTCTGCTCTGCCACAAATGGACCAGCTGACATTGTGTCAGTGATTCTCTCGTTAACACGGGTGTGAGTGTTGATGAGGACAAGGCTGGAGATCACTCTGTCATGATGATTGAGTTCGAATAACAGACTGGAAGCTTCAGACTTGTTCTTCCTCTGTCAATCATGGTTACCTGCAAGGAAACACGTGCCGTCACCATTGCCTTGCACAAAAAGGGCTTCACAGGCAAGGATATTGCTGCCAGTAAGATTGCACCTGAACCATTTATCGGATCATCAAGAACTTTAAGGAGAGCGGTTCAATTGTTGTGAAGAAGGCTTCAGGGCACCCAAGAAAGTCCAGCAAGCGCCAGGATCATCTCCTAACGTTGATTCATCTGCAGGATCTGGGCACCACCAGTACAGAGCTTGCTCAGGAATGGCAGCAGGGAGGTGTGAGTGCATCTGTGAGGCGAAGAGGCAAAGACTTTTGGAGGATGGCCTGGTGTCAAGAAGGGCAGCAAAGAAGCCACTTCTCTCCAGGAAAAACATCAGGGACAGACTGATATTCTGCAAAAGGTACAGGGATTGGACTGCTGAGGACTGGGGTAAAGTCATTTTCTCTGATGAATCCCCTTTCCGATTGTTTGGGGCATCCGGAAAAAAGCTTGTCCAGAGAAGACAAGATGAGTGCTATCATCAGTCCTGTGTCAAGCCAACAGAAAAGCATCCTGAGACCATTCATGTGTGGGGTTGCTTCTCAGCCAAGGGAGTGGGCTCACTCACAATTTTGCCTAAGAATACAGCCATGAATAAAGAATGGTACCAACACATCCTCCGAGAGCAACGTCTCCCAACCATCCAGGAACAGTTTGGTGACGAACAATGCCTTTTACAGCCTGATGGAGCACCTTGCCATAAGGCAAAAGTGATAACTAAGTGGTTCGGGGAACAAAGCATCGATATTTAGGGTCCATGGCCAGGAAACTCCCCAGACCTTAATCCCATTGAGAACTTGTGGTCAATCATCAAGATTGATGGACAAACAAAAACCCACAAATTCTGACAAACTCCAAGCATTGATTATGCAAGAATGGGCTGCCATCAGTCAGGATGTGGCCCAGAAGCTAATTGACAGCATGCCAGGGCAGATTGCAGAGGTCTTGAAAAAGAAGGGTCAACCCTGCAAATATTGACTCTTTGCATCAACTTCATGGAATTGTCAATAAAAGCCTTTGATACTTATGAAATGCTTGTAATTATACTTCAGTATTCCATAGTAACATCTGACAAAAAATATCTAAAGACACTGAAGCAGCAGACTTTGTGAAAATGTATATTTGTGTCATTCTCAAAACCTTTGCCCCGACTCTACTGGGTTAAAGCAGATTCATGCTCAATCCGCATCGTCCGCATTCATACCTCTTGCTCTTCGAGCAGTAGTTCTACACATCCAATACATTGGTCTGCACCACTTAAAACACACCACTCGTGGTGACTCAGGGCTAATCTTCTGTAGCCATCCAGCTAATTACGAGCAAATGGCTGTACGAAAAGAGATGTTGGAGTCCGTTTCCCGGAGCTTGGCCAAGATAGCATTTACTAAAATGGTGGCACCAGTTTCCCACCTGCATCTCCACTTCAACCCTTCATTTAGCTTTACGATTTTGTCCAGCAACTACATCCACTTCTTGTCACAAGCTTCCCATTCAATGGATGTGGTAAAGAGGTCAATGGAACTCAACCAAAACAATGGAAATGCCATGGAAACACGATTGGGGAATGATCCCAAATCTCCTCATTGTCCCCCAGCAAAATTAGGCTATTGTTTATATGTGGATTTCATTCTGAGACAAAAAATAGAGTGTAATGCTTGTATAGATGTCAACCGCAATACATGTTCATGTCCTTTTCATTGTCATCAATCAACTGCATTATAGTTAAATTTGTCTGCCACCACGATTTCTGTATGCTAGCTATGCTACCAGCTTATACGAAAGTGAGTTAGCATTTAGCAGTGACTTCTTCTAAACCTGAAAAGGGACAGCTTCTTCCTGCTATGGAGGAAAAACAACCAAATATATCCAAATCGGACTTTGGTAGCCACAATGTAGCCATGATACAATACATCCATCATGACAGATTTGACGAATGTCCACTTTGTTAGATTAGATTTGTTGAATGTGCGCCAATCCAGCATCCTATCCACCACAGTCTGCATTCCACTGACTTCTTTATCACATCTAAAGATGTTTATATTTATGAACTTGTTCTGATAGCCTTTTTGTCAAAGTTCTGCATGTTTGTTGTAAAGGAAGTTGTCAAGGAAGTAAGTTTGTGTATGAACAGGATGTGCAGCCCCCACCGACTGTCAGGCAATCATGTCAATGCGGAGCTATACGGAGGTCTTCGCATTGTTACAAAATTGTGAGATGCACTGCATCAACGTATGGAGCGTGTTTTGGAGCCTCCGGGCCGCATTCTGGATCCTGCATAAATCAGCTTTTAGCAACTTATCATACCCTATCCAACTTCAGTCCCTTCTCCTGTGTCCCTGGTACAAAATTGTCTGAGTTAGTGATTAAAAATGTTTCATGTCAATTTGTTTAATGTAAGATTTTTTATAAGGAGCACTGTATGAAATGTATAAATGACTATTGTTTTCTAGACATGTATTTCCCAGTCATTTACAGAATTGTAAAATGGGTTTAAGTGGAATATAACACAACATGTAAACAACTATTTATTTTGAAACTGTGCCAGCACAGTAACTGTTTTAAAAGTAATACAAGGTATCGTCCCTAACTAGACACACGGATGTGTGTAATAAGGGAAAACGTAGGGGAAAGTGATAGTGGAAAGCACACAGTCCAACCAACACAAACAGACTGCTGTTGTGTGCATTCAGCCACACTGCTCTCTGACCCTACTGTAGATTTAGCATTCAGCCCATAGCTACAGTCACACCCTGCCTCTGCCCCTCACCCACACACATACACACACACAGGCTGGAATGGCACAGGTACCCTTTCTCCACGTGACAAACTGTTTACTGAGATCACAGAGAAGGCTAACACTGTAACAGTACAGAAAGAGGAGTGTGCGTGCATACAAGTGTGTGCACAACTGCATCTCTGTGTGTGTCATGTGAGTGTTTATTTTCCTCCATCTGTTGTTTTATTTATTGTCCTTTGAAACAGAGGCATGGCATCCGCGTAGCTGGCTGCTGATTTCTCTCACAGCGCTGTCTGTCTGCCGGCTAACCCTGGGCAACGCACCTTATAACTGTCACCTAAGAGCACCTCTGGGACCCACACAAAACACAGCTGAGAGGAGCGTTAGAGCTCCATGCTCACTTGCTACCAATCACTAGAGTGGAAGGACTCTGACCAATCTTCACACTCTCTACTTGTTCCGAGGCACCTCCAGGACCGTAGGGAGCATCAAAGTTCACAATGTGGGTGAACATGATGGAGTGAGGTGAGACAGGAGGGAGAGATTAATAAAGAGGTGAGATCCTGTGAGCAGTGTAGGAGGCTGGTAGTGAGGGCAGAAGTGACTCTCAATCAATAGACAGCTATGAGCCTCAGACTATGGCTCTCTGCCAACAGTGATTATTAAGTCCTATAGTGGTAAAGGGAACAAGACATGTGGTCATGTAACTTCACTAATGCATAGATTAGGTCATTAGTGAACTCAATGGGAGTAATCAGGGAAATGTATCTCTATTAGCTTTGTCACATGTTATTACCTCATCCCTTTGACTGAGTTGGAAATGGCCGATCTGTAGGTCAATGAAAAGGCACCTTTTAAGATGATCTGAAAGGAAGTAGTTAAGGTAGCTCATTCTATACACCCCTCGTTATGTTTGCAGGGATTCTTAAGTGTGTCATGCAATTCAAATACATTTTTGGTTAAGTTATTTTCTAATCTAAACTTAATTTCCACTTATTAGAGGAATTGTAGAGAGACGATGAGCCTGTGTGCATGCGTGCATGCGTAGGTATCGGCATTTAGAAATGAATGTGTTGACAGGCGGGTGTCTTCCTTTAATGTTTAGAAGGAGAAAGAAAATACGTCTTGGTTAAGTTCAGGAAGAGAATTGGAGGGAGGGAGGGAAATGCATTTTAGACATTTGTTTTTTCTGAATGCTTAAACACAAACAGTGATTCTTGAAGCACTATCTCTGAAACCATTAACACTTGTAGCCAATGCATTTACCAAGTGTGCCAAACTGAATGCACATTCTCTGCTTTATGCTCAGTTTGTAATTTTATAACACACTTTTTGCAAAACTGTAAACGCAACTCACTGTTTTACACTGTTTGCAATTTAATAACACAGCAAAACTGTAAACATTAGTCTCCACAGCACATTGCTACACTATTTCGTCAATTGCCGTTCCACAGTGGCACATGCTAAAACACTTTTAGATAATGAGTTCACTTACAAATCAGAGCTTGAGCACATTTATTTGCATTGTTTGTAACCTTTTTCTTTACTTATTTTGGACATAATGTTGCCGCTACTTATGACCAAAAATAACTTCTGGACATCAGGACTGCAATTCCTCACCACAGACTGGCAGAATCCTTTTTTTCTTTTAACTTTTTATGGCTGCAGGGGCAGTATTGTGTAGCTTGGATGAAAAGGTGCCCATTGTAAACAGCCAGCTCCTCAGTCTCAGTTGCTAATATATGCATATTATTATTAGTATTGGATAGACAACACTCTGAAGTTTCTAAAACTGTTTGAATTATGCCTGTGAGTATAACAGAACTCATATTGTAGGCAAAACCCTGAGAAATTCCACTTCCTGTTTGTATTTTTTCTGTGGGTGGCAGATTTTCAACCAAGCTCTCATTGAAATTACAGCAAGATATGGACGAGTTTTCACTTCCTACGACTTCCACTAGATGTCAACAGTCAATAGAACTTTGTCTGATGACTCTAATGTGAAGGGGGGTTGAATGAGACAGGAAATATTCACCACTTCCACGAGTTGACCATGCTTTCACCATGCACGTTCACAGGGGAAGGACCTGCGTTCCACCGGTCATCTGAAGTCATTCTAATTCTCCGGTTGGAATGTTATTCAAGATATATGTAAACAACATTCTAAAGATTGATTCAGTACATCGTTTGACATGATTCTACTGACTGTTATGGAACTTTTGGACATTACGTCACGTTATAGTGGACGCGCTTTGTGACTTTGGAATTGTTTACCAAACGCGTTACCAAAGTAGCTAATTGGACATAAATAACGGACATTTTCGAACAAATCAAGCATTTATTGTGGACCTGGGATTCCTAGGACTACATTTTGATGAAGTTAATCAAAGATAAGGAAACATTTATCATGTATTTTCTGGTTTCTGTTGACTCCGACATGGAGGCTAATTTGGCTACTGTTCTGAGCTCCATCTCAGATTATTGCATGGGTTGCTTTTTTCGTAAACTTTTTTTGAAATCTGACACAGCAGTTGAATTAACCTCTCTAGGGTAGGGGGCAGCATTCGGAATTTTGGATGAAAAGCATGCCCAAATTAAACGGCCTGCTACTCGGGCCCGGAAGATATGATATGCATATAACTGGTAGATTTGGATAGAAACCACTCTAAAGTTTCCAAAACTGTTAAAATATTGTCTGTGAGTATAACAGAACTGATTTAGCAGGCGAAAACCTGAGAAAAATCCATTCAGGAAGTAGTTTTTTTTGGGTTTTGTAGTTTTCTATTCAATGCCATTACAGTATCCATTGACTTAGGACTCCATTTGCAGTTCCTATGCCTTCTACTAGATGTCAGTCTTAAGAAATCGTTTCAGGCTTGTATTCTTATAAATGAGGGAGTAAGACCAGTCTGAACGAGTGGACCTTAACGTGACGCAGAGTTTTTTCAGGCGTATGTGCATTTCTTGTTTACCTTTTATATTGACCATGTTATTGTCCAGTTGAAATATTATAGATCATTTAGGCTAAAAAACAACCTGGGGATTGAACTGAGATGTAAATATGTGCAGATAAGCTATACTATCCTATCAATGGTACTGGAAGTGTATGGTGCTACATCATATTGACTGATCCCTGTCTTTTCGTACTGTGCTATATTGTTTTGTCTTGTTTCTTTCAGAGTCATGAAATATCGGCAGACACCATGCCATCATCAACTTCCGTGACAACGTGGTGGCAACATAACAATGTGTGCGGCTATTAGTCAAAACGGCGTCCTTCACCATCATGCAATCCTAGACCCATTCAACACTGCACACATTATCACATTTCTGGGCACCCTCCACAACAGACTAATCCCTAATGACCAGTGGCCAGAGCAGCCCAGGTACGTTATCGTCCGGAACAATGTTAGTTTCCACCGGGCTGCTATGGTCCGCAATTGGTTCACAGGTCACCCTCTGTTCATTGCATTCAATCTCCCCATATACTGTTCGTTCTTGAATCCTATTGAATAATTCTTCTCTGCATGGCGTTGGAAGATGTATGATCGCCTGCCCCACCAACGCATACCCCTTCTACAGGCAATGGAGGAGGCTTGTGGAGACACGGATCAGGGGTCATGCCAGGCCTGGATACGGCACTCCAGGCGATACTTTCCACGCTGCCTAGCTCAAGACAACATCGCATGTGATGTGGATGAAGTCTTATAACCATTCCCACAAAGAAGACAGGATGTAACCAACATTTCTTCTGTTCGTTTTTGTTTTCTCCTACTGTGCTTTTTTTTGTTTGAGGAGTGTTAGAACATTTTGAGAAAAAAAAATGTTTCCCCTTATTTGTATTTATAGTTTTGTTCTGAATACACATCCATACTTTACACATTTGGATACCTGGGTATATGTGTGTTTACTACATGTATGATAAAACTTTATTGCAAACTGCTATGCCCTGCACACAGAGCAAAAGTGTTTTCATTCATACGATCAGTGCGTAGTTGGTGCTTTGTGTGCTTATTCAAATTATGGTTTGTGTGTACTGTATTGACACAAAAACATATATTTTTTAAAGAGTATGAAGAGTTTGGCAAGAACGGTTTGCTTTTGCAAGAGATGTAACATGTTTTTCTGGTTTGGTGTAAGTTTTTCTGGTTAGTGTGTAGAGTTTTGCAAAAATAACCTATAGTTTCAAAGATAGTGCCTAAGCAATCAGAAAGAAACTGTAATAACAGTAATTAGTGTGTGATTGAAATGGACTAAAGGTTGCTCAAGGCAATCACTATGATTTAATAATCCACTGCAATTTACAAACTGCAGATATATTGGTGGGTCTGCTACACTGTGTATGAGTACACTGTTTTGACAGGTGATTTTGGTTTGTCATGAATGAAGCTTAGTCATGCACGATGTTGTGAATTATGCATCTATGAAATATATAATTGTCATTATTTACAAGTTAATCAAATAAGTAAGCTAATGAATCTTCTGTCTAAGAGATTGGTGTAGTTTAAGTGGTTCTTGAATATTGACTGGGTAATATCGTAGACAGAGTGGATGGGAGACAGAACCCCGTTAGGTAGAAGTAACCATTCACACGACCACCTCAGTCTCTTACTTTCTCTTTCAATCAAACTTGTTAGACATAGGTAAAGCTCTGTCCTTTGAGAATACAGATCATAACAAAGTTGGGTAACACTGGTCCTTCATGTTTCAGCACTGGCTACCAGCCTCTTCTCTTGGAGGCAGTAGAAAGAAACGACCACATTAAGAAATAAAAATCTCATCTCATTCTTTTTTAATTTAGACTGAGGTATATCTCTTCCTGAATCCAAAAATCCATCCTTTTGAATATGCGATATTGAGATAAGGCCATTTAAAATAATCTAATCATTGGGGTAGTAAGAAGTCAATCTCAGTGAAGCAGGAAGATGGCCGTGTCACTGTGGCCTTATTAAACCACACAGCCCTGCATTAATGGAGTTAGGACCGATAGTAAACCCAGCTTTTACTGTTCGGCTTGACTTTTATGTCTCCTGTGGGTGTCACCCTTTATTCTTTTTTTAAATGTTTTTTTTACTAGGCAAGTCAGTTAAGAACAAATTCTTATTTAAAATGCCAGCCTACCCCCGCCAAACCCTAACGATGCTGGGCCAATTGTGTGTCGCCCTATGGGACTCCCAATCACGGGCCAGTTGTGATACAGCCTGGAATCGAACCAGGGTCTGTAGTGATGCCTCTAGCACTGAGATGCAGTGCCTTAGACCACTGCACCATGCAGGAGCCCTTAAAACACCTTCCCCCCAGAAACACCGGTGAGGAAGTGATGTCACATTGATAAAAGCTAGTCTGATTGTTTATCTGAATGTTTAACCACTATTAGACAATACCATGCATTATTAATGTTCTGTGACGGGAAAAATGCTGCTTTTAGTGCCCTCAAAGTGGAAAACGGAAATCACACGAGTCTTTTCTGACTGAGAATCACATGGGCTCAGATCAGATCAGCCTCTTATGAGCATTTTAATATATAACTAATATAAGGCCCACCTAGCAACAGTGGCAGCACTGCCTGCCTGAACCGAGAATGTAATTAAACTCAGTTACTGCATACTCAACCATGCAGGAACTACCCCTCTATCCCTCCCTCTTCCACATCTCTCTCCTCTCTCACTCTTTCACTCTCAAAGTTTTGCCAGAAACTTTGTCACCATCAGAAGTGGTCTCCCCACTAATTCCACAGCATAGTTTGGAACATCCACCAAAACACTTTGGATACATTTTAAAAGTTTAAAGAAGTGAGATTTTCTTCACCCAAAGGATATTAAAGCTGGAATCCTTATTTTAAACAATAACAAAGCGGACACCCCGCCTGTGTTTTGGTCAAAGCTGAGGGATGGGCCTGGAGAAATGGAACCACTCTCAAATTCAAATCAATACCTATAAGGACTGACCGTCCATTAAATCAAAATTATAGTTTTAACCATGTTTTGTGGCTATACAGTGTCTGTTTACATTTAATTTGTTTACAAACATTGGAGTATGACAAGCTTATGTTTTGGTTTCTGATGACAGTTACGACAGTTATGACTAAGCTCAACTGAGCTCATGAGGCATTTCCTTCAAGAATCAATGGACATACATCATGCATTTATAAGTCCAAAAATGGATGTATCAATTAAGGATTCTAGCTTTAATGTACGGTTTATGGTGCACGTAGTGAGACATTACATTTTTGCCTATTGATGAAAAGATTAGTAATGGAAAATTCAAGTATTACTGTAGAATATATACATCAGACTATATTCCCCTTTATTCAGTATGCACGGTACCATGGTCACGGCCTGAATATTTATTTTGATTATTCCAACCACTTCAGCGTGGTTTGCCTGTTTACATTGAGCCTTGCTCGTGCTTGGTGTTTCATGCTGGCTCTCATGTCTGGCTGTTAGTTGCAGGTGTTAGGGTTGCTACTGTAGTGTGAGTGTACGTGTGAGGCGGATGCTCTCTGATCTTTGGTCCCTGCATACTTTCCCAGCATGTATCCATGCCTGTGTTCCCGGGGGGCTTGTCAACATTACATCTCTGTTTAACCTGTCACTCTATCCTCACACTGAAATTAATTATTTACCAGGGCCAATCAACACAGGTCTGCTCAGGCTTCCCACAATACAGCAGCGCTGGCTGCTTTTAGCCAATCCCTATTTATTATTTACATCCCAGGTTGACTTCCTCAGGCACACAGAGAAAGACCACTGGCGGATTGAAATACAAACAAGTTCAAACTCCCAGCTGTCACTCAACACTGTGTGGACATGCTCTGAAGTTGAAGATGTATGGGTTTTTTATTCACTCACTTTACTTTTTCTCTTCTTTTACTTTCCTAGGATGTGTTTGATGACAAGGCTACCATTTGCCACAAGATACAGTATGTCCCTCTATATACACAGAAAAATTGTTTCCCACCTGGACACACATAACATTAACAATTTACTATACAATGTAAAGATCTTTACTTCTGGCATGACAGGAAACCTTGACACAATTTGTCTGTAGCAGAAGAAGCATCTCTCACAGCTAGGATCTTCTGTGGTGAAGTATGAGTCAGTGTCAGCAGCATGGTGGAGTGGGACTGAGGTCATAATACCTCCGGACAGCACCTCAAAAAGACAAGTAAAGGACATAGTGAATTTATGAAATGGCCAAGCTCAGTCACAGTAGTGTCCCACTCGGAACCCCACAGACAGCACTCTGCTTTGCTCTGATTACAGTCATTAGCACTAATCACCCCAACAGCAGTGTGTTGGTGAAGTCGCAATAGCCTTCACAATGGGGATCATCATGATCATAGTGTTCATTGTGGACAGGGGGTTCAATTGTACAGTACTTATTTGATTCTCTGTGAGCTAAGTGATCCAACTGTCTTTTTCTTCTTCTTTTCGTGTGTGCTTATCTAAGTGAAAATGGTTATATTAGTGTATATGCAGGGACTGGGCCCCAAAGTTGTTCATTTTGTCGACCCAAAAAATTACAGGCAGTGATATTAGTATTAGACAGTGATAGTGTCATGTATCTTTTAATTTTAAATTAAGACAGCTTCTTCTCTCAGTAAAGAGTTGCTATGCCTCTAAAATTACAGGTACATCTCCATAGACCATCCTACTTGGTTTACTGTCACAGCTGGTACCTGCCTCGCACATAGCAATTTGAGGCCCTCCTTTACAATGGAAAAATAAATACATATCAGGTTTTATGGGCAAACTCAGTCTTAAAATGTTTATCATAACCGGTGGCATTCACTCAGAGAGCCGCTTATCACAGCGAGTAATTAAAATGTTCCTTTTCATCAATGCTCATTTTCTGTCCTCCTCTGACACCAAACGCCGTCAGAGTGCCTTCCCAGGAGCGCCCCATAGCAGCCGACCGAACACCTGGATATTGGATGTGGGATTGATATCTCTGGGAAAGAGGGAAATCCTCCACTCTCCTCGCCATTCACAATCTCTTGTTCTCAAACTCCCCGAATTGACAATAAATTAAATATCTTCATGAGCTTTGCCGGGGGAATGGAGATCAGACAGACAGGATTCTTGAAAATAAGTTATTCATGTAATTGCCCACGGAGACAGCATTTCACAGCGTCCCCGGTAAGTAGTTAGGTATCCTTCTGATGGATTGGCATATTTACAGTGGTCTCTGTATAATGATTGATGCAGGTGACTCAATGAGCTTTTGCCTATACATAATCTATATCTGTGATATGAGACAAATGTTTAATCTTGTTTCCTTTTAAAATCTGTGTACTTTTACTACTTTATTTTCCAACAATATGTAGCAGTTGACTGAGGAAACTATTTTGAGGCAAAGGCAATCTTTGTACTGTACTCACGAGCTGTTATTTAATTCCTTGCGCTCTTGCTGAGGCCTGTAAAGCTGCCTGACGGGTTATTAGAACGAGAGAGCCTGTCGAGTCCGTTTGAAACTCTAGCTCTTTGATTGAGCGCAGTGTTTTGACAGAGAACCTCTGTAAAACTTTTCCTCCTGTAGGCTATTGGGTCTGGTAATGTACACTGAACAAAAATAAACACAACGTGCAAAAATGTCAAAGATTTTACTGAGTTACAGTTCACATAAGGAAATCAGTCAATTTTAATAAATGAATTAGCCCCTAATATATGGATTTCACATGACTGGGAATGCAGATATATTTTCAGAATCCAGGAGTTGCGTACAGATCCTTGCGACATGGGGCTGTGCATTCTCATGCTGAAACATGAGGTGATGACGGTGGATGAATGGCACATCAATGGGCCTCAGGATCTCGTCACGGTATCTCTGTGTTCATTGTCTGTAGCTTATGCCTGCCCATACCATAGCCCAACTGACACCATGAGGCACTCTGTTCACAACGTTGAAATCAACAAACCGCTTGCCAATACAACTCCATACACGCTGTCTGCCATCTGTTCGGTACAGTTGAAACCGGGATTAATCTGTGAAGAGTACATTTCTCGAGCATGCCAGTCGCCATCGAAGGTGAGCATTTGCCCACTGAAGTTGGTTACGACGCTAAACTGCAGTCAGGTCAAGACTCTGGTGAAGATGACGAGCAAGCAGATGAGTGTCCCTGAGATGGTTTATGACAGTTTGTGCAAAGATTATTTTGTTGTGAAAACCCATAGTTTCATCATCTGTCTGGGTGGCTGATCTCAGAGGATCCCACAGGTGAAGAAGCTGGATGTGGAGGTATTGGGCTAGCGTGGTTACACGTGGTCTGCAGTTGTGAAACCAGTTGAATGTACTGCCAAATTCTCTAAAACAATGTTGGAGACGGCTTATAGTAGAGAAATGAACATTATATTATCTAGAAACATCTCTGTTGGACATTCCTGCAGCCAGCATGCCAATTGCATGCTCCCTCAAAACTTGAGACATCTGTGGCAGTTATGTTGTGTGACTGCACATTTTAGAATGGCCTTTTGTCCCCAGCACAAGGTGCACCGGTCTAATGATCCTGCTGTTTAATCAGCTTCTTTATATACCCCACCTGTCAGGTGAGTGGATTATCTTAGAAAAGGAGAAATACTCACTTAAAGGGATGTAAACAAATTAGAGAGAAATAAGCTTGTTGTGCATATGGAACATTTCTGTGATATTTTATTTCAGCTCATGAAAGATCAACACTTTACCTGTGCAGTTATATTTTTGTTCAGTATAATTACTTGTGATGACTCAAATCAATTTGTACGTCTGGACTCTAGCTGTAGAGATGAAGGACAACGCAATGTTGCTATTGACGAGGAGTGCAGTATGCACTGCATGTGGTATCCCATAAGAGCTTCATCAAACCTCCTCTAGACCGCTTCAAATGATTCACAGTAGTCTGGATTGCACTCTCTCTATTTGTCAGTTTGTATCTGAAGTTGGATTCATGGTGTAGTGTATTTTTATCTATATTTTTCATTGTGTGGTTTTACTTTATTACAAAGCAAATGAGGCAATGTTCAGCTAGGTCACTGGAAATATCTTCCAAAACGAACAAAATATAGTCATTCCCTTTGTTATCAAAGGGGTGTGTCACTTGCATTTCAATGTTTCCCTTTAGACCATCTGCAGACCTGCTGCATTGTCTTCTGTTTCGTAAAGACACCACTTTCCTTTGTTGATTCAGTTAACCCCAGGGACACATGATCTCCTGACATAATGCCAGCATGTCCTCCTAACTAACCAGCAGCAGCCTGACTATATAAACCAAATTATATTATGGCTATATGACTGTAGTGGAACAGAGGGCAGCTGTGGGTCCTCTCAGTGTAACTGACTAGCTGTTATATTTCCTGGCCAGGCCAGCGTGTTTACCAGAAGCTGAAGTGACGGCCAGCTGCAGTTCTGGCGTGTTTCCTGTTAGAGAGAGCACCGAGGCGGGAAGTTGCACCAGATCGCAGACATAAGAGACGTCAGTCATGATGATGCGCTTATTAAATATATAATCGTTTGATCCGTGGAAATCTCAGTCGTAATTACTTTGGTGGATTGCAGCTAGGTGGTCGTATGCCGAGTTTAGATCTATCCAATATATATTTATTTATATTAATGCGATGGAAATCTGTTGAGTGTTTCATGAGAAAAAGAAAAAGAAGTTATCAATGTTGTTTGAGGTAATTAATTGTTAGACTGTTTCATAACAATGGTCATTAATTAACTTATGAAATCAATCACAAATTCACACCCTTACTAATAAGCTTGGTTTAGAATAATTGTTGTTATTTCCCGTGCTTGACTTTAAGATGATGAAAGCACTAGTCACCAAACATTGAGGGTAGACAGGTCCATGATGCTCCCTGTGCTGTGTTAAGTTGACAACCCATTCCATTCCACTGAGGGCCTCATAAAAGTTATTCATGTTTTGTAGTCCCTAAGCTACTGGCCTGGTTAACATGGTTCAAAAGCAGAAGAGAAAGTAGAGAGTGAAGAGAAAGTAGAAAATGACTAAGTTGTTGCAGCGAAATACATATTTCAGAGGGCAACATTTTCTTGAGCATCAGAAAGCAGCAAGTGAGGTCCCTTCCATGTATAGACATGAGCTGGAACACATGGTACCAATTGTAATGAATAAAGTGTATGGTGCTATCCTTAACACAGTAGTACCTAGAGTTGCATATAATCTAATTCCTACTGTGGTAATATTTGCCTTCCTACATGTTTTGTTCTTACTGTCACGACTTCTGCCGAAGTCGATGCCTCTCCTTGTTCGGGCGGTGCTCGGCGGTCGACTTCACCGGTCTTCTAGCCATCATTGATCCATTTTTCATTTTCCATTGGTTTTGTCCTGTCTTCCCATTCATTACCTGTTGTGTATTTAACCCTCTGTTTCCCCTCATATCAGAGTCAGATATCATGTCAGAGATTGTTTGTTGTTCATTTATCGTGTTGTTTGTGTTGGTGCGTGACGGGTCCTCGTACCCACTTTGTTTTGATTATTGTCATGCTTTTGGAGCTATGTTTTTAAGGTATTAAACTACTCCATTTTACCAAGTTCGATTCTCCTGCGCCTGACTTCCCTGCCACTTATACACACGTTTATAACAGAATCTCTGACCCCGGCCATGGAGGTGGAGGAGCGCGTCCAGGAACATACGGAGAAGATTTACCACCTGAGCGCCGCCATGGATCGCGTTGTCCAGAATATGGACTGCTGGGAGAAACAGAGTTTTTCCAGCGCCTCCACCATCACAACCGGGGTCTATCCTGAGCGCCCCTTTCCCGCCTGAACACAGTGGGATCCGTCTATCCATGCCACAGGGGTACGACGGAGGTGCTGCCAACTGCCAGGGTTTCCTCCTCCAACTAAGCCTTTACCTGGCCACGGTCCACTCAGCTCCATCAGACCGAGAGAAGAGTTTCCCCCTTCTACTCGTGCCTCACCGGGAAAGCCCTGGAGTGGGCCAGCGCTGTGTATGGAGAGGGAGATGCGGCGTTCAGCGCCTCTACCATCTGAGGCAGGAGACGAGGAGCGCCCAGGAGTTTGCGCTGGAATTTAGGACCCTGGCTGCCGGCGCTGGATGGAGCAACAGGGCCCTGATCGACCATTACTGCTGTACTCTACATGAGGACGTCCGTCGGGAGCTGGCCTGCAGAGACACCACCCTCACCTTCGACCAGCTGGTGGACCTGTCCATCCGGCTGGACAACCTGCGGTCTACTCGCGGACGTCCAGATCGGGGTCTGGTTGTTTCATCCTCCCGCACCCCCTCTCCGATACCCATGGAGCTGGGATGGACAGTGCGCAGGGAGACCGGAAGGGGTTCCCGCTCGTGCACCATATGTGGTCGCAGAGGTCACACTGCTGGTCGGTGCCGGGTTGGTTCCTCTGGGAAACGAGGCAGCAGGCAGGGCACTCTGGCGTCACCCCAGGTGAGTAGGCACCATTCTCACCCAGAGCCCTCTGTTGCACATATGTTTGTTTCTGTCACTTTTCCTGATTCCCCCCCCAGCATAAGGCGCTAGTAGATTCAGGCGCGGCGGGGAATTTCATTAATAAAGTGTTAGCTCATAGTTTAGGGATTCCCATTGTTCCCGTGGATGTGCCTTTCCCCGTTCATGCCTTAGATAGTCGACCGTTAGGGTCAGGGCTTATCAGGGAGGCCACCGCTCCTTTGAGTATGGTGACGCAGGGGGGTCACACGGAAAAGATGAGACTTTTTCTTATTGACTCTCCTGCATATCCCGTGGTGCTGGGCCTCCCCAGGTTAACTTGTCATAACCCCACTGCGTCTTGGCCACAGAGGACTCTCACGGGGTGGTCGTGAAAGTGCTCAGGTAGGTGTTTAGGGGTTTCCGTTAGTGCTACTACGGTGGAAAGTCCAGACCAGATCTCCACCGTGCGCATTCCCCCAGAATATGCCGATTTGGCTCTCGTTTTCTGTAAAAAGAAGGCGACTCAATTTTCACTTCATCGACGGGGGGGATTGTGCGATAGATCTCCTGGTAGACGCTGAACTTCCCAGGAGTCACGTGTATCACCTGTTGCAAGCGGAGATGGTGGCTATGGAGACATATGTCTCTGAATCACTGCGTCAGGGGTACATCTGGTCCTCCACCTCACCAGTCTCCTCTGGTTTCTTTTTTGTGAAGAAGAAGGATGGAGGTTTGTGCCCGTGCATTGATTATCGAGGTCTCAATCAAATCACGGTGAGGTACAGTTACCATTTTCAGAGACCTGCAGGGCGTAGTGATGTATATCGATGACATTCTGATATACTACGCTACACGTGCCGAGCATTTGTCCCTGGTGCACAAAGTACTTGGTCGCCTGTTGGAGCATGACCTGTACATCAAGGCTGAGAAATGCCTATTCTTCCAACAGTCCGTCTCCTTCCTAGGGCATCGTATTTCCACATCAGGAGTGGAGAGTGACCACATTGCAGCCGTGTGTAAATTGGTCGACACCCACCAAGGTGAAGGAGGTGCAGGGATTCTTAGGGTTTGCCAACTACTTCCAGAGGTTTATCCGAGGTTTTGGTCAGGTAGCTGCTCCCATTACCTCACTGCTAAAGGGGGGCCCGGTGCGCTTGCAGTGGTCAGCTGAGGCGAACAGGGCTTTTAGGCACCTGAAGGCTCTGTTTACCTCGGCTCCTGTGTTGGCTCATCCGGATCCCTCTTTGCCGTTCATAGTGGAGGTGGACCCATCCAAGGCTGGGATAGGAGCTGTGCTCTCTCAGCGCTCGGGTCTGCCACTGAAGCTCCGCCCCTGTGCCTTCTTTTCGAAGAAGCTCAGCCCGGCGGAGCGAATCTATGATGTGGGGTACCGGGAGCTGTTGGCTGTCGTCAAGGCTTTGAAGGTGTGGAGACATTGGCTTGAGGGGGCTAAACACCCTTTTCTCATCTGGACTGACCATCACAATCTGGAGTACATCCAGGAGGCGAGGAGACTGAATCCTCGCCAGGCAAGGTGGGCCATGTTTTTCACCCGTTTTGTGTTTACCCTCTTACAGACTAGGCTCCCAGAACATTAAGGCAGATGCACTGTCATGGCTCTATGACACAGAGGAGCGGCCCATTGATCCCACTCCCATACTCCCAACCTCTAGTTTGGTGGCGCCAGGTAGGGTGGGAGCTGGACGCGGACATTGAGCGGGCATCACGTGCAGAGCCCGCTCCCCCTCAGTGTCCACCTGGGAGTCTGTACGTTCCGTCTGCTGTCCGCGACCGACTGATCTATTGGGCCCACACGTCACCCTCCTCTGGTCATCCTGGGATCGGTCGGACGGTGCGCTGTCTTGATGGGAGGAACTGGTACCCACTTTAGCTAAGGACATGAGGGTTTGTTTCCTCCTACTTAACTCCTAGTTTCCTTTCTACTTTTCCTCCTAGTTACAACCCTTACCTGTTCCACCTGTCGGTGGATTTCCTAACCGATCTTCCACCTTCACAGGGTAACACCATGATCCTGGTCGTTGTGGATCGTTTTTCTAAGTCCTGTCGTCTCCTCCCTTTGCCCGGTCTCCCTACGGCCCTACAAACTGTGGAGGCTCTGTTTACACACTTCTTCCGGCAACATGGGGTGCCTGAGGATAGTGTCTGATCGGGGTCACCAGTTCACGTCAATGGTCTGGAGGCGTTCATGGAATGTCTCTGGGGGTCTCGGTCAGCCTTACCTCAGGTTTTCACCCCGAGAGTAATGGGCAGGTGGAGAGAGTTAACCAGGATGTGGGTAGGTTTCTGAGGTCTTATTGCCAGGACTGGCCCGGGGAGTGGACGGCATTCGTGCCCTGGGCAGAGATGGCCCAGAACTCGCTCCGCCACTCCTCCACTAACCTTTCTCCCTTTCAATGTGTATTAGGGTATCAGCCGGTTCTGGCTCCTTGGCATCAGAGTCAGACCGAGGCTCCTGCGGTGGACAATTGGTTCCGACGCGCGGAGGAAACCTGGGAAGCCGCCCACGTCCACGTCCACCTTCAGCGCGCCGTACTGCGGCAGAAAGTTGGTGCAGACCGTCACCGCAGTGAGGCCCTGGTGTTCACAGTTCTGGCTCTTGACCCGAAACCTGCCCCTCCACCTGCCCTGCCGGAAGCTGGGTCCGCGGTTTGTGGGGCCGTTTTGTGGGGCTCTCTGAGGAGAGTGAACGAGGTATGTTAAAGGTTACAGCTGCCCCTCCAATTACCGCATTAACCCCTCGTTCCATGTGTCTCTCCTCAGGCCGGTGGTGGCTGGCCCGCTCCAGGAGGCTGAGGTGCGGGAGGTTCCTCCAGGGGGCCCCGGCGTACTCCGTTCGATCCTTCCTGGATTCGAGACGTTGGGCGAGGGGCCTTCAGTGCCTCATGGACTTGGAGGGGTACGGTCCGGGGGAGATGCTGGGATCCGGTGGAGGACGTGTTAGATCCTTCACTGCTGCGAGAATTCCACCATCTCCATCCGGATCGCCCTGCACCTCGTCCTCCGGGTCGTCCCCGAGGCCAGTGTCGACACGCTGCTGGAGCTGCGTGTGGGGGGGGTGGTACTGGCACGGCATCCGCCAAAGTCAATGCCTCTCCTTGTTCGGGCTGTGCTTGGTGGTTGACGCCACCGGTCTTCTAGCCATCATTGATCCATCTTTCATTTTCCATTGGTTTTGTCTTGTCTTCCTACACACCTGGTCCCATTCATTCCCTGTTGTGTATTTAATCCTCTGTTTCACCTCATGTCCTTGTCAGAGATTGTTGTTCATTTATCGTGTTAGTTATTGGTGCGCGACGGGTCCTCGTACGAACTTTGTTTTGATTATTGTCATGGTTTTGGAGCTATGTTTTTAAGTTATTAAACTACTCCTATACACACGTTTATGACACTTACTTGCGGGCAGCCTACTGTTTTAAAAATAATTGACAGGAACGGTTTCACTGAGAGCACAGTATATGATAGGAAATGAAACAATACCAGTCATATTAATAACAAAAGGAGGCACTTAATTTAGCATCTGAAGATCACACATGTAGGTTGCAGTCAATGGAAAATCTATTTGTTGTTTTGATGGGTATTTGAGCATATGTAATGAAGTCTTAAGTCCAATTTGTTTCATGTTCACAGAGTGGTTCTGGGGGTTTTGTTCCTTTTTGTGTTGCAACAATCTTTCAAAAATACTTCTATATGATTTCCACACTAATATGCAAATGTATATTTACTTCCATAACATTTCAGCGCAGTAGCTCCCAGGTAGTGTGTGTGCAAATGCATGTGTATTTGTATATAGCAGTGTTCATCCTTTTGTTGATTATAGTGACAGGCAAATAACCAAAGATTATGTATGGATTTAACACCTTTTTGATTCCCAGGAACAGGAGGATTATGTATCCAAATGATGCTACTCTTCCTGTTTGAAAAGCATGCTTCAAGAAGAAAGAGCCCATCTTGAAAGTCATGTATCTGGGGTGAGATCCCTTTTTGAAGTCAAATGGAAATATCTAATTCAGATGCGAAGAGATGAATCTGGTGTCTGTGCATTTGAAGTGTATAGGAGAGGAAAGTGAACAGCACCGATTTGTCTTTCATCCGTCACCACACACTGCCGTGCCAAAAGCTCTCACCAACTCCATATCAAAGCTTTTGTGAATCAGTCCATCTCAGCTACACACACACTGTTGGTTCGCAAAGTAATTATTGAATTCAGAATAAGTCATCAAGTCATTTTGTCACCATTTTCCATTGACCAAGGTATTATGTGTCAGATCTCTGTATCCGACTGTTATTTTACATCTTAATTGCACTTCAGTGTTGAGACTTGAGAGCCTCAGTCAAGTCTTAATCAATTATCATGGGACTATGATTCTGATGAGACCAACAGAGGGATCATTATTAATGTGCGGGTGAATGTATGTAATGTACATCTATTTAAAGGCTTTAATTTTGAACTGATCGTTATTGGGCTAAATCTGAATGATCCTGCCTCATTAGACTAACTCCATATTTAGGGATCAGACATGGCTTTAATAAGGGAGTGTATAAAAAAACATCTCTTCAGTCCTGCTCTCTCCGTTTTTTTAGTTGAGAAGTGGTAGGCTCTCGGTTATTTCCACTTCTATGAGCATTGACATTTATTGAAAGTATGTAAGCCTGTTCAAGAAGACGGAGAGAGAGTAGCCTCTTAAGTTTGACACATCATTTTATCCCCATCTCACAGCATTTTCCACCAGGTGGTTACATGGGGAAACTGTGTGTGTGTGCTCATGCATGTGTAGCATAGATCTCTCCACTGGCCAGTTCTCTGATGGTTACCTGCCTGTCTTCCTGTCAATGTCTCTTCCTTCATGATGAGGTAAGATGCTAGAATCAATTGCATATCCTCACACACTTTTCCAGGTCCATGCCTGATTGATCGAAACACAAGGATTACTTTTTACATCCTCATCCGTCCTCATAGACTGAGACACTAGAATCCGTAACACATTTTCACTTCCCACCAGACAGGGTTGGTCCCTGCCTCTTTCCGTCTCTGAGGTTAATAGGCTCACTGCACTGGTGCACCAACAGAGAATGAACAACTGTTGGTATTTTTACCACTACTTGAGAGATACAGGAAAGGTTTGTTGTGACTAAAGGCAGCCTCATACTTATTTATTACTGGTATAATTTGTTATTTTGCTCTGTAGCAGCATCACATGTTTGTCACTGGTAGACAGGGCTTATCTTTATTTTCCAAGGATCCCTTGGCAACTCGTGGTAATATGAAGGAGATGAGAAGCAAGAGGCAGCACTCTAGTTTGGGACTCCAATGAATATCATAATGCAGGAGAGGTACAGCCGACAATGGAGCTGGAGCAAATAATTATAGCTGAATGTTACAGTACCCAGAAAATAAACCCCCACCACTCACCATAATCACCCAAAGGTGAATAGGGTCTGTCTGTCTATGTATTCATATTTCCTATATTACCTCTTCTCTGTCCCCGTCTAGCCAACACTGCTACACGGTAACAATACTCCTCTCCTGCTGCTTTCGTAAATGGGCGTTAAGTGACACTTCTCCCAACAAGGACTCCAACGTAGCTGAGGCCATTCCACAGGCTGAATTACAATATGAATTAGTAAGCAAACACAGCAGGAAAACAACAAAAGAATCAGCTGCTAGTTTTAGCGGCGGTTCACAAAGGAATTGTGGAATACAACTTAAAATGAGTTAAAGAGCTATAGTGAAATGCAATCAAAACACTGCAGAGAGGTTTTCTACATGGCCTCCTCTGAGGCTGATCTTATTCTGTGTATACAACCACTCTGGGTAGGCCTCAGTGGGTCACATTAAAGAGCAGTAAGCATGATGTGTATTGCCATGGAAACAATAGAAGAACTGGAAGTTTTGTAACTGTTCACTCCAGGACAACAGGACTCCAACTGATTATAAGGGAAAGTGGGGGAAGTTGAGCCACCCTTATTTCTATGAAACCATACAAATGTACAGTTGAAGTCGGAAGTTTACGTACACTTAGGTTGGAGTCATTAAAACTTGTTTTTCAACCACAATAGTTTTGGCAAGTCGGTTAGGACATCTACTTTGTGCATGACATAAAGTAATTTGTCCAACAATTATTTACAGACAGATTATTTCACTTATAATTCACTGTGTCATAATTCCAGTGGGTCAGAGGTTTACGTACACTAAGTTGACTGTGCCTTTAAACAGCTTGGAAAATTCCAGAAATTATGTTTGGGTCTCCATATTATGTCATGGCTTTAGAAGCTTCTGATACACTAGTTGACATAATTTGAGTCAATTGGAGGTGAACCTGTGGATGTATTTCAAGGCCTACCTTCAAACTCAGTGCCTCTTGCTTGACATCATGGGAAAATCAAAAGAAATCAGCCATGACCCCAGAAAACAACTGTAGACCTCCACAAGTCTGGTTCATCCTTGGGAGCAATTTCCAAATGCCTGAAGGTACCATATTCATCTGTACTAACAATAGGACGCAAGTATAAACACCATGGGACCACACAGCCATCATACCGCTCAGGAAGGAGACGCATTCTGTCTCCTAGAGATTAACGTACTGCGGTGCGAAAAGTGAAAATCAATCCCAGAACAACAGCAATTGACCTTGTGGAGATGCTGGAGGAAACAGGTACAAAAGTATCTATATCCACAGTAAAACGAGACCTCTCGACATAACCTGAAAAGGTCGCTCAGCAAGGAAGAGGCCACTGCTCCAAAACCTCCATAAAAAAAGCCACACTACGGTTTGCAACTGCACATGGGGACGAAGATTGTACTTTTTGGAGAAATGTCCTCTAGTCTGATGAAACAAAAATAGAACTGTTTGGCCATAATGACCATCGTTATGTTTAGAGGAAAAAGGGGGATGCTTGCAAGCCGAAGAACATCATCCCAACCGTGAAGCACGGGGTAGCAGCATCATGTTGTGGGGGTGCTTTGCTGCAGGAGGGACTGGTGCACTTCACAAAATAGATGGCATCATGAGGCATAAATTGAAGCAACATCTCAAGACATCAGTCAGGAAGTTACAGCTTGGTCACAAATGGGTCTTCCTAATGGACAATGACCCGAAGCATACTTCCAAAGTTGTGGCAAAATGGCGGCTAGGGGTTCCGCTAGCGGAACATTTTGAGAACATCCGGTAAAATTGCAGGGCGCGAAATTAAAAATAAATTATTAGAAATATTTAACTTTCATACAATCACAAGTGCAATACACCAAAATACAGTTTAACTTCTTGTTAATCCAGATTTCAAAAAGGCTTTACAGCAAAAGAAAACCTTGCGAATATCTGAGGATAGCACCCCATCAAACAAACACATGAAAATTATATTTCAACACGCCTGACACAAAACACATAACGATACAATTCATGCCTTACCTTTGAAGATCTTCTTCTGTTGACATTCCAATATGTCCCATAAAAATCACAAATGGTCCTTTTGTTCGATTAATTCTGTCGTTATATCCCCAAAATGTCAATTTATTTGGCGCGTTTGATTCAGACAAACACCGGTTCCAACTCGCCCGACATGACTACACATTATCTAATAAGTTACCTGTAATCTTGGTCCAAACATTTCAAACAACTTTCCTAATCCAACTTTAGGTATTTTAAAACATAAATAATCAGTCAAATTTCAGACGGAATAAACTGTATTCAATAGCAGATAAAATTAAAGTGGAGCGAGTGCCAGGTCGCGCGCGCCAAACACAACAGTACACTAGACTCGACACTCAATCTGAACAGCTATACTTCTTCATTACTCAAAAGAAAAACATCAACCAATTTCTAAAGACTGTTGACATCTAGTGGAAGCCCTAGGAACTGCAACCAGATCCCTCAGAAATCTAGATTCCCATAGAAAACCAGTTGAAAACACAGTCACCTCAACAAAAATAGAATCCTGGATGGTTTGCCCTCGGGGTTTTGCCTGCCAAATAAGTTATGTTATACTCACAGACATAATTTTAACAGTTTTAGAAACTTTAGAGTGTTTTCAATCCTAATCTACAAATTATATGCATATCCTACTCATGACCTGAGTAGCAGGGAGTTTACTTTGGGCACGCTTTTCATCCGGAGGTGAAAATACCGCCCCCTATCCCAAACAGGTTAAGGACAACAAAGTCAACGTATTGGAGTGGCCATCACAAAGCCCTGATCTCAATCCCATTTGTGGGCAGAACTGAAAAAGCGTGTGCGAGCAAGGAGGCCTAAACTTCTGACCCACTGGGAATGTCATGAAAGAAATAAAAGCTGAAATAAATCATTCTCTTGACTATTATTCTGACATTTCACATTCTTAAAATAAAGTAGTGATCCCAACTGACCTATGACAGGGAATTTTTTGCTAGGATTAAATCTCAGCAATTGTGAAAAACTTGTGAAAAGTGTAAATGTACTTGGCTAAGTTGTATGTAAACTTCCGGCTTCAACTGTATATTTTTTTTAACCAAATAATTAGGAACAGATCATAATTTCATGGAGCCATGGAAAAAGTGGAAGGCAAGTTAGGTCCAAAAAACAGATTCTCACCAAGTCAAATTTCCTTTGTCTTAGATGTTTCGTCATGTTTGTATCTAAACCAAAGTAGATAATGTTAAGATCGTTCTCTACATCAGTTGGGGTCTCTGTAAACTTCAGTATGAGGTCCTAAACCTAATATGAAAGTGCATCCTTGTAGCTGTTTGGGCTAATATAGTCAAAATGTTTCCCTTTGGTTAAGTTGAGTCAATGGCCATGGAGTAAGTTGAGTCAATGTTTGAGCCAATGGCAAGTTGAGAAAAGTGTTTTCTTCCCAGGTGTAATGCAAGGCATTATAGCTGGGATATTTGTTTATTTGGATCCCCATTAGCTTTTTCAGAAGCAGCATCTACTCTTGAGGTAACAACATTATCACACCCTGGTCTGTTTCACCTTTCTTGTGCTTGTCTCCACGCCCCACCAGGTGTCCCCCATTTGTCCCCATTATCCCAGTGTATTTATACCAGTGTTTTATGTCTGTCTTTTGCCAGTTTGTCTTGTCCCGTCAAGTCTTACCAGCGTGTTTTCCCGTTTTCGAGTCTTTCTAGTTACTGTTTTCTAGTCTTCCTGGTTCTGACAATTCTGCCTGCCCTGAGCCAGCCTGGCGTTCTGTACCTCATTGACTCTGCTCTGGATTACTGACCTCTGCCTGCCCTAGCCTGTCCCCTTGTATAATAAATATTATGAGAACTGTACTTGCGTCTGAATCTAGGTCATATCCTGAGTTGTGGTAAACAGGGCCAGTAATATGTTAACAGTGTTTGTTGAGCTTGCGTTATAAGCTACTTAAATGACTAAAATACAAAAAAAGGTGATTGTGATTGTTGAATTGTGTTCAGGTAATATTTAATTCAGTACAGAAATTAACTTAATTTACCCTGTCCCGCAGCTCAACTTTCCCCATTCCAGGGATAAGTTGTGCAGAGGGACCACCTTTTTTTGTGGTTTTCAACACAGTAATGTTTACATGAATTCTGATTATTTCCAGGGATACACAACATCCTAAAATATATGTAGATATCTTTGTGAGAAAAAATACTATCTTTCTCTTGATGAAGATCCTGAATGTAAAACATTTTACCCCACTCTCCCCTACAATTGCATCCCATGGTTGTAAAGAGACTCCTTTTTTTTGGAACACAGCAAAACAGTGGCAGACAGTGTTAGGAGCCCTATCTACAGTTTAACTGTGTTTCAGACACATTTGTTTAAGCAATTGCCTGTGTGAGGGACATATGGTAAAACTATCGCCTTTTAATGGAGACAATTTTAGTCCTGGCTCAAGCATGTGCTCTTTCTTATTTCCTCTACTGCTACCAAGCTCTCTATAAACGCTACCAAGTGCTCTACAAATTCTGCTCGACTTGATTGATGTCAGTGTCATCATAACTGTATTGATCATAATAACCATCGTCATCGTAGGGATTAATTTGCGTTCATTATAAAGATTGGACGCCGTCTTTTCTCAGGATATGATGCCATATCCAGATGACTCATCTCAATCTGGTTGATTGAGCTGCGGTGAGATACTAATAACATGCTCCAGGTCACATCCATCCATCTCAGCCTTTGTCTGGCATATTAACCTCGGCCAGGACAGGGTGAACCATCACTCACCACTGAAGGCTGGTCTCCCAGACCTGGGTCTGTCTCTGGCCAGGCTGACTCATCAGTCTTATTAGCCTGTATTAACATGTGAATGTCCATGACGATGGATGCCTCTATCTCTATAACTCACATACTGGCAGTGGAAAAAGGAAATGAATGGATCTCCCTCTGTGTGTGTCTGGCGTTACTGCAGTACAGTTGTACTAATGACCTATACTACAGCATACTGTAGGACCCTGGCGTGGGGATGAGGAGGGGGGAGTCAGAGCAGGCTCTGCTGTACTGCACTGTACTGTACTGGGCCTTGTCACTGTTAATGAAAAGGTCAATGTAGTATTAACCTAGAGTAGCACTGACTTAGAGTATAGGACCCTGTGGGGGAGCATGCTCTACTGTACTGCACTGTAGGCAGTGTTGAAGGAGAAATTAAAACAGGGAGCAAGAATATAGAACTTGGAATGGAATTTGAACAATTAGGTAAGTACAGTATGTGCTTACAGGTCATTATTTTTTTGTCTTCACTTCTTCTTATATATTTTTCTCGTAATCTCAAGCCCTACACACTGAGACATGCAAATAGCCCAAATAGACTGATTCACCTTGGGCCCAGACAGAAGAAGAAAAACATTGAGAATAATTCCTCATTGATGTGTAACATGGCAAAATGAGTCTGTCAGGATGCAGAAGGACTGGGGATGATATAAAGGCAAATAGTCTTTCAAGCATGTCATATTGAGTCATACATGTATGAAACCCCGCTGGACCCCAGAACTTGGCCTCAAAGGCCTGCTGAATATGTCTCTCTATGAAGATATAGCGAGATCAGTGACTGCTTTGCCATTCCATCCCAGGGCTAATACACAGCTCTGTTTTAGTGTGGAGTCTGAACAGTTGTTTAGAACAGGTCACAAGTATTAAAATATGTATTTATTTTAGTGTGAGAAAAACGGCTATCAGGTTGGTTACAGATCAGAGGGCCGCCAGACAGGATTTGGCTGGAATAGATATTGCGTGGCCTCCAGCTTCCCAGTCTTATTAAAACTGTTACAAAGTATGCTTTCAGTCTCGCTCTTAATGTTATTCTATTCCATCTGTGAGGTTCTCCATTTTCCAAACTGGAGAGGATCACAGTCGGGATTCTTCCCTAAAGGAGAATAAATGGAAAGAAAATAAACAAAGAAAATTATTCAGATTTGCCTGCCTAACAAGAAGGCAAGCAGTTGTTTAATATCAATTTGCCATCAGTTGTTTATACTGACAGGAATCTAGACACATTCAGTAAACTCTTCTGAAACATATTCTCTCTGCTTGGACAAAATTATTAGATATGAGATTACAGTGATTCAATTTCATTTTGTGAAGACAACTAAAGACAGGGTAGACCTTGATCTGACTGCACACCGAATGTGCTGAGAAGACGATTCAATGTGCAACTCGTAAGACTGCAACAAGGGCATCCTTGACAAAAATGGATATAAAGTTACTGAGTGTTTGCAATGATAAGAAAGAGATAGAATGGAGTATATAAAGCCGCAGTCAATATGGCATAACATTTTCACCATGACAGAGTTGATCAACTTTAACAATTCATTTGCTTTCTTGATATAAATAGGATTCACTTTATTTTCTGAATGTCAGAGTTCTAGACTTTATAGTGTACTATGGGGGTAAACAAATTCTTAAACTTTATTAAAAGTTTATGAAAAATGTTTTTAAAAAGTTTTATTAAAATGTATTTATTATTGTACTTTTACCATCTTTTTCCAATAATGAACATTTCATAAAAATATGTTTTCACATTGTCCAGTAAGTCCCACTAAATGTTATAGATAGTACCTCTCAATAGGCATGGGGGCCATTTATGCCCTATTTAAACTGAATAATGGTGAGGAATGGACCTTACAATGTGTCTACATTATAAGTCACAGGATGAGTGTTCCAGCTTTTGTTCAGAGCAAAACCCTTTTAATCGAGGTCAACAATTAATTTTGTGCTCAAATAATCACAAAATAACTTCACCTAAACTTCTATTATAAGTATACTGAACAAAAATATAAATGCAACATGCAAGAATTTCAAAGACTTTACTGAGTTACAGTTCATATAAGGAAATCAATTGGCTTCTGCACCACTCTGATCCGGGTAACCCGCTCTTACGTCATTTCCGGTCACAACTTGTAGACTTGTTAATGTGCTGCTGTGCGTTTTGTTGCTAACCTTACTTTGCTACCTGCCAACTTTGGTGGTTCGTCAGGACCTCCACCAGCCGAAGCTAAGCAGTAACATTAACATGATGCCTTGTAATTGCAGTCACTGTACTCATAATATACAGGAGAACGATCACCTTACGGCGAGGATAGATGTGCTGCAAGCCCAGCTTCAGACGCAATCGTTAGGCAAGAGTAATTTAAGTATAGGAAAGAATGAAACAGCGTCTGAGCAACCATTAAGTACAGATAGTAGTATAAATCCCCTCGCACAGTCCCCGCAGCCTGTCATTTTTCTCATGGCTACTGGAAGGAAATGCTGTACGAATGTTCAACCGATGTCGCTCATTCAGCCGACAGAAACTTTCAACCGGTTCTCCCCAATTAGCAGCGAGTCGGAGTCAGAGGCCGAGCCTTCTCTGGTCTCTACTTCTCCCGTTACGGGGTCTGAGACGCCGAAGCTTCCCACCATTAGCTCTGACAAATTGAAAACCCTAGTCATTGGCGACTCCCTTACCCACAGTATTAGACTTAAAATGAATCATCTAGCGATCATACACTGTTTACCAGGGGGCAGGGCTACCAACGTTAAGGCTAATCTAAAGATGGTGCTGGCTAAAGCTAAAATTGGTGAGTGTAGAGAGTATAGGGATATTATTATCGGCACCAACGATGTCGGCACCAAGGATGTTAGGATGAAACAGTCAGAGGTCACCAAGCGCAATATAGCTTCAGTGTGTAAATCAGCTAGACAGATGTGTCGGCGTCGAGTAATTGTCTTTGGCCCCCTCCCAGTTAGGGGGAGTGATGAGCTCCACAGCAGAGTCTCACAACTCAATCGCTGGTTGAAAACTGTTTTCTGCCCCTACCAAATGCTAGAATTTGTAATTGGCCCTCTTCTGGGACTCACCCACAAACAGGACCAAGCCTGGCCTGTTGAGGAGTGATGGACTCCATCCTAGCTGGACGGGTGCTCTCATCTTATCTACAAACATAGACAGGGCTCTAACTCCCCTAGCTCCACAATGAGATAGGTTGCAGGCCAGGCAGCAGGCTGTAAGCCAACCTGCCAGCTTAGTGGAGTCTGCCACTAGCACAGTCAGTGTAGTCAGTTCAGCTATCCTCATTGAGATCATGTCTGTGCCTCGACCTGGGTTGGGGAAAACTAAACATGGTGGTGTTCGCCTTAGCAATCTCACTGGAATAAAAACCTCCTCCATTCCTGACATTATTGAAAGAGATTGTGACACCTCACATCTCAAAATAAGGCTACTTAATGTTAGATCGTTCATGTCCAATGCAGTTATAGTAAATCAACTAATCACTGATCATAATCTTGATGTGATTGGCCTGACTGAAACATGGCTTAAGCCTGTTGAATTTACTGTGTTAAATGAGGCCTCACCTCCTGGTTCCACTAGTGACCATATCCCCTGCGCATCCCGCAAAGGTGGAGGTTTTGCTTACATTTCCATTAGTAAATTTAAATTTACACAAAAAAAACAATGTTTTTGTCTTTTGAGCATCTAGTCATGAAATCTATGTAGCCTACTCAATCACTTTTATAGCTACTGTTTACAGGCCTCCTAGGCCATATACAGTGTTCCTCACTGAGTTTCGTGAATTCCTATCGGACTTTGTATTCATGGCAGATAATATCAAATAGAAAATTCCACAGACCCACTCAAAAAGGCTTTTGGAGCCATCATCAACTCATCGTGGGTTTTGTCCGACATGTCTCCGGACCTACGTACTCACTGCCACAGTCATACTCTGGACCTTGTTTTGTCCCATGGAATAAATGTTGTGGATCTTGTTTTTCCTCCTAATCTTGCACTATCCGACCACCATTTTATTACGTTTGCAAAACTTCAACAAATAATTTGCTTAGACCCCAACCAAGGATCATCAAACGTTCAAAAGTGCTATAAATTCTCAGACAACCCAAAGATTCCTAGAAGCCCTTCCAGATGCCCTCCACCTACCCAAGGGCATCAGAGTACAAAAATCAGTTAACCACCTAACTGAGTTACTTAATTTAACCTTGCACAATACCCTAGATGCAGTCGCACCCCTAAAAAAACAAACACATTTGTCATAAGAAAATAGCTCCCTGGCATACAGAAAATACCCAATTTCTGAAGCAAGCTTTTCAGAAAATTGGAGCTTAAATGGCGCTATACCAAACTGGAAGTCTTCCGACTAGCTTGGAAAGACAGTACCATGCAGTATCGAAGAGCCCTCACTACTGCTCAATCATCCTATTTTTCCAACATAATTGAGGAAAATAAGAACAATCCAAAATGTATTTTTGTTACTGTCGCAAAACTAACTAAAAAGCAGCATTTCCTAAGAGAGGATGGCTTTCACTTCAACAGTGATAAACTCATGAACTTATTTGAGGAAAAGATCATGATCATTAGAAAGCAAATTACGGACTCCTCTTTAAATCTGCGTATTCCTCCAAAGCTCAGTTGTCCTGAGTCTGCACAACTCTGCCGGGAACTAGGATCAAGGGAGACACTCAAGTTTTTTAGTACTCTCTTGACACATTGATGAAAATAATCATGGCCTCTAAACCTTCATGCTACATACTGGACCTTATTCCAACTAACTGAAAGAGCTGCTTCCTCTGCTTGGCCCTCCTATGTTGAACATAATAAACGGCTCTCTATCCACCGGATGTGTACCAAACTCACTAAAAGTGGCAGTAATAAGGCCTCTCTTGAAAAAGCCAAACCTTGACCCAGAAAATATGAAAAACTATCAGAATCTCGTCACGGTATCTCTGTGCATTGAAATTGACCCCGATAAAATTAAACATTTGTCTGTAGCTTATGCCTGCCCATACAATAACCCAACCGGCACTCTCTTCACAACGTTGACATCCACTCACCCTCAAATGACGCCATACTTGCTGCCTGCCTTCTGCCCGGTACAGTTCAAACCGAGATTCATCCTTGAAGAGCACACTTCTCCAGAATTCCAGTGGCCATTGAAGGTGAGCATTTTCTCACTGAAGTCTGGTGAGGACAATGAGCATGCAGATGAGCTTCCATGAGACAGTTTTTGACAGTTTGCACAGAAATTCTTTGGTTGTGCAAACCCACAGTTTCATCAGCTGTCCAGGTGGCTGGTGAAGAAGCCGGATGTGGAGGTCTTGCTCTGGCGTGGTTACACATGGTCTGCGGTTGTGAGGCCGGTTGGGCATACTGCCAAATTGACGTTGGAGGCGGCTTATAGTAGAGGGATAACATTACATTCTCTGGCAACAGTTGTGGCTGCTTCGCGTGATGTATTGTTGTCTTTTGTGCTGTTGTCTGTTCCTGATAACGTTTGTACCATGTTTTGTGCTGCTACTATGTTGTGCTGCTGTCATGTTGTGTTGCTGCCATGCTGTTCAATCAGCTTCTTGATATGCCACACTTGTCAAGTGGATGGATTATCTTGGCAAAGGCTCCCCAACAGGAATGTAAACAAATGTGCCAAATATTAGAGAAAAAAAATGTTTTTTGTGCATCTGCAATCTTTTATTTTATCAATCTCAGATTATCCTTAGATGTGGCATAATAATGTCGATCAACCTTGTGGTGCTTGGGTTATTGTTTCCTGCCAATCTTCTCTATTTGGAATGGCAGTTTAGGGTAGACAAAGAAGGCAAAATATTTTAGAGCGATTAAGAGACCGCAATACAATCTCCTGCACTTGGAGGACCACTAACCCACCAGTGCTTGAAAAAAAACAGTATGAAGATGTAAGGGCTTTCTTCCGTCGAAGGAGAAGCGGACCAATATGCAGCGTGGTGGTTACTCATGTTCTTTAAAGGAAAATGAATGATACATGAAATAACTTAAATCTACAAAACAACAACGTGAAAACCTATACAGCCTATCTTGTGACAACAAACACAGAGACATGAACAAACACACAGTGAAACCCAGGCTACCTAAATATGGTTCCCAATCAGAGACAACGATAATCACCTGACTCTGATTGAGAACCGCCTCAGGCAGCCATAGACTTTCCTAGACAACCCTACTCAGCCACAATCCCAATACCTACTAAAACCCCAATACAAAAACACACCACAAAATAAACCCATGTCACACCCTGGCCTGACCAAATAAATATAGAAAACACAAAATACTAAGACCAGGGCGTGACAGAAGAACTGTCCGCCTGAAACTTTCCAACAAGCCCTAACATACCTTAAGGGAACATTTTGACAAGTCCAATACAGCAAATGAAAGATAAACATCTTGTTAATCTACCCATCGTGTCCGATTACAAAAAAAAAGCACAACACACAGAAAGTACAACATATGATTATGTTAGGTCATAGCCAAGTCAAAAAAACACAGCCATTTTCCAGTCAAAGATATGTTTTGTTTGATAATGTGCATATTCATATCCAAAAATCTCAGTTTACATTGGCGCCTTACGTGCAGTAATGTTTTGATTCCAAAACATCCAGTGATTTTGCAGAAATACTCATAATAAACATTGATAAAAGATACAAGTGTTATTCACAGAATTAAAGATAGACTTCTCCTTAATGCAACCACTGTGTCAGATTTCAAAAAAACTTTATGGAAAAAGCATAATCTGAGAACGGCGCTCAGAGCCCAAAACAGCCAGAGAAATATCCGCCATTTTGGAGTCAACAGAAGTTAGAAATAACACCATAAATATTCACTTACCTTTGATGATCTTCATCAGAAGGCACTCCCAGGAATCCCAGTTCGACAATAAATGACTGATTTGTTCCATAAAGTCCATCATTTATGTCCAAATAGCCACTTGTTGTTACCGTGTTCAGCCCACTAATTCATCTCCATGAGGCGCAAGCACTTCGTCCAGACAAAAACTCAAGTTCCGTTACAGTCCTTTAAAAACATGTCAAACGATGTATGGAATCAATCGTTAGGATGTTTTTAACATAAAACATCAATAATGTCCCAACCGGAGAATTCCTATGTCTAAAGAAAAGCACTGGAATGAGAGGTAACTGTCGGGAGCGCGTCATGAGACCAGAGCACTCTGCCAGACCACTGACTCAAAGAGGTCTCATGAGCCCCTCCTTTATAGTAGAATCCTCATTCAAGTTTCTAAAGACGGTTGATTTCTAGTGGAAGCTGTAGGAAGTGCAACTTGACTCCATAGACACTGTGTATTCTGTAGGCCAAGCTTTGAAAAACTACAAACCTCTTCCTGGTTGGATTTTTCTCAGGTTTTCGCCTGCCATATGAGTTCTGTTATACTCAGACATCATTCAAACAGGTTTAGAAACTTCGGAGTGTTTTCTATCCAATACTAATAATGATATGCATATATTAGCATCTGGGACAGAGTACGAGGCAGTTCACTCTGGGCATGCTACTCATCCAAAAGTGCAAATGCTGCCCCCTATCCCAAACAGGTTAATGGGTGCATGCTTATTGGTAACTGGAATAAGACATTTCATAAATATGTCAAGTGCAGTGTCTGGTTGCTCCTCATTACACCACAGACCAGCAAATATTCTTTACATCATCAACATAGGAATCAATACAAAACTTATTGTATGACCTCTTATACACTACATTAGGTCCAGCCTTTGGAACTTGGTTTGAAGCTTTTTCTTGAGTGGGCAGCTTGATGATAGCCAGTCAATATTGAAATCACCCAGAAAAAATATACCTCTCTGTTGATATCACATACATTATCAAGCATTTCAAACATATTATCCAGATACTGACTATTAGAACTTGGTGGTCTGTAGACGTTTCCCACAAGAATGGGCTTTCGGTGAGGCTGATGAACCTATAGCCATATTACTTAAACGGTATTTAACATGGGATCCTCTCTAAGTTTGACAGGAATGTGGTTCTGAATATAGACCGCAACATTGGTATTTCTGTCTCTTCTGTGGATGTTATAACCATGTATTGCTACCACTGTATCATCAAATGTATTATCTAAGTGAGTTTGAGATGTCATCTGTTACTAGCAAGTTATTGATTCTTTCTTAGTCTACATATGTTAATGTGGGCTATTTTAAGCACTTTTCTGGGATGCTGATTGTTTTTATTGTTTTACTGGGAAGCTTATCAGAAGTAGGCATGGTCATGTTATTTATGTTTGAGCTGATAGTGCAGGGTGAGTTGATAGTGCAGGGTGAGCTGCACACAGTGGACTTCCTACTAGGGCACACCGCCTCAGTGCTAACAGTAAAACTATGGTTCATAGGCACGTGATTACTGCATGCAATAGCTGTAGGGTCAACAGAGGCATTCAGGGCAGCTAGAGGGACATCAATTGAGTTACTTACATTGTGTCTGCCAACACCCCTGGGATAATGTTAATTTTCAGCAGCACTAAGACAACTCAACACAATGGTAGGGATTATCTGAGCTGGATCATTGATAAATCATTGTCTAAATCATTGTCTCAACGCAGCCTTGAAATGCATAGAGTCCAAGAGCCAAGATGATTTCGATGGACTCCGTCATTCCTGTTAGTTGACAACTCAATCAAATATAAATCAAAACTAGGTGTTGAACTGACACCTGTGCCCAGTGGGATTAATCATTTTATTACTTGTCATGACAAATTTAGGTTAAATCCTGTGGTCAGCAGGGTCTTCATCTATATGGCTCTGGAGACCTACAAATGCATCTATGAATACGTGCTGTTTAGCGCTGCTTGGGAAGAAATAAGGAGATCACTGAATATTTCATGATGTTTGTGTCTCTGCACATAAATGAAATATTAGAATTATAAGAGAAAGAGGGGAAAAAAACTCTCCCTATTTATCTCTCCTCAATAATCCAGTCTGTACAATATTGGTTCAAGGTAAACCAGCACAGCCAACTTCATGAGAGTGAAAGACTTAACACGTTTTAAAACAGACACGCATTTCATTCCTCCACAATCAAAGAGCCGTTGATGAAGACAGCAGGTGATTAGAAGTTACATGCATGATTCACCTTCTGGTATCCTTTTCCAATTAAGATGGGCTCGTCCCAGGAGGGGCCTGTTTATTATTTCAGGACTTGTGACACATCACTCAGACTCTGCATGATAATCGGGATAGAGTTTATCTGGAATTAATCCGGCAGGGCTGTTTTTTGCCCTTCCAGCAACAGCAGAGACACTCACAGGTTGGGTACTAATTTGGTTTCTGTGGCTTGTGGCATCTTTAACTAACACCTCGTAAGTACACAGAGATTTATTACAAATCCCCATCCATTCTCTCTGCTACTCAGGGACCAACGCGTTGCCAGGCAATGGGAACAGTAAAGTACAATCGCCAAGCACTAGTAGCTTTAAGACACCTGCTCAGCGCCCACGGGAGGATGCCTTGAGTGGTGTTTTTAATTAGCATTTTCTTTCAAACACATTGCTAATGAAGTTGCTGTGTGTGCCTGTGTGTGTGTCTGCATGTGGGTGTGTCTGTGCTTGTATGAGTAGTAAAATATCAACTAATTACTGCAGTTTATTTAAGTGCCATTTTGATTTCCGTACTGGGTAAATAGCGTACAATTTCATAAATGCATTGTGGGCACCGTTGATAATTAGCTCTTTTGATATTAATATGTTGTCCTACTCCAATACGCTGCTAGTCATGGAGCATTCTGACAGCAGATACATTTGGTTGTGTGAGAAAATAATACGCTTTTGAAATGTCAATGGGATCTGGTATCAGCATCAGAATCTCACTTGGCAGATTGAATTCAGCATTACCCAATGGATTGTGATCCAATTTACCTCTGTAGTAGATGTTTCCAGCAGCCTTTTTGTTTCTATTGAGCAATGGATTTCTATCAATACTCCAAATACTCTTTCTCTTCACTTCCTGTCCTCCCTTCTCAATGAGGGTTCAGTATATATCGTATCACATTACATTAATTGCCGTGCAGACGCCTATAGGCTGGATGACTGTTCAATCACCTTCAACCATTTTCATGCTACACAGGTGTAGGAAACAAACAAATATCACTTTCATCTCACCTAAATAGACATCCTCTGACTCCCAGAATCTTCAAACTCGCTGTCATGACTTCCACGGAAGGTGGTTCCTCTCCTTTTTCGGGCGGTGCTCAGAGGTCGGCGTTGCCGGCCTACTATCCATCACCGATCCATTTTTATTTTTCCGTTTGTTTTGTCTTTGGTTCATTCACACCTGGTTTTCATTTGCTTTCATTTCTGTGTGTATATTTACCCCTGTTTCCTTTCAGGTTTGTGCAGGATTATTTTCATGTTGCTCGTTGAGGTTTTCCTCAGTTTATTCACGTGTGTACAGTGTTGTAGGAAAAGTAAGAAGCATTGTTTTTCTCCTTCCGTTAGTGACTGCGTGTTCCTATGTCTTGGGCATTTATTGGTATTGTACCTGACCCATTTTTGGACTTGCCTATTAAAGACGCTACTTTGACATCTCTGCTCTCCTGTGCTTGACGACCTTAACTACCTCAAGTACAAAGTCGCAACACTCGCCCTCATTTTGCTCGCCGAGCTGCTTTGCATAATTCTCCATACAAAAGCAATTAAAGTATAGAACTCTCAGACTGGGACCATGTTTCGCCATGCCGAATAATTCTTCTCCTCCTCCTCTGCCTCCTCTGGAGGTTTTTGGAGTTTGAGTGTTTGGTGTGGAGGGCACCCAGTTAGGGTGGAAGAGGACAGAGTTAGTTCCCTGTGTTTTGGAAGGTGTGGTGTACCAAAATTGGTGTGTGAGCGATGGCTTCTCAGCCTAGCGCGGAGGAGACGCTGTCAATACGGCATGGATTCAGGTGTGTTCCTGAGATTGAAGTTAAAGTGGAGGAGGTTCTGCTCGCAGTCGGTAAACAGGTAGGGGCTGAATTTATACATTCTGCTTCCAGAATGAACAAAGCTGTGGTTGTGTTCATGAAAAGAGCATATTCGGATTTTCAAATCAGGAAAGAGACATTTTGGTAAGTTTGTTAGCGGTTTTTGTGTACTGTCGGCAGGTTCTCTGGCAGATGCCATTAAGCATGTTGTTTCGTTCCGGAGGCAAGTGTTCATGTTTCTAAATAACACTGAGCAACAGCTAAATGTGTATTTTAAAGAGAGGAAAGGGGAGGGGCTCTACGAAGGGTTTGGCAGCACAGATTGTCTACGGTGTTTTGAGTGTGGTGTTTTGGGGCATAAGAGCTTTGCGTGCCCACATAAAGGCCGCAGACAAAGTGAGGGTACAAGCGCCAGTGGTGAAATCGAGGTCAGTGTGCAGGGGGCAATGAGACACAGACAGCAGAGGCTGGGCCTAGTAATGCCAGAGATGGTGGGGTAGCTACGGCTGGGCCTAGTCAGGCTAGAGATGGTGGGGTAGCTGAGGCTGGGCCTAGTCAGACCAGAGATGGTTCGGGTAGCTGAGGCTGGGCCTAGTCAGGTTATGGATGGTGGTGTAGCTGAGGCTGGGCCTAGTCAGGCCAGAGATGGTTCGGGTAGCTGAGGCTGGGCCTAGTCAGGTTATGCTAGTGAATGACGAGAGTATAGTGGGGGAAGTCTAAGACACTAGGGGGGTGTCAAGTGGAAAAGGAAAAAGGGGGAGAAGAACGGAGGTGGGAGGGGAGAGGCTGGTGTGGTCAAAGGCACCAAGGAACCTTTGCCAAGTGCTGGGGGGAGGCCCTGACCAGAGAAGAAGGGCAGGTGGTCAGGATGGGAGATGAGGAGGAAAGTGAGTCTGAAGAAGAGGATGATGAGGAGGCCTTTTGTCAGACTCCTCTTCAATGGGTCCGGAGCTGACAGCCAGTCAAGCAGAGGGGTCAAAGTACACGTTGAGGGAACTGACAAGGTTCCTGAATGAGACCAAGGGGAAAAAAGTTAATATTGAAGCTTTTTTTTCCGATCCGAGAAATGCTATGAAAATGGTGCCCTCTCACCCAGGAAACGGTTTAGGTTGAGGAAGTATGCATGTATGGGGTGGTGAGTTTTTAATGAAATGAGACTGTTTCATAAGACAAAGTCCGTCCCCCCCCGTGAGGGTGTTTTATGTAAATGCACAATAAACACTTCAACTGTTTGTTCCTATCTCTACAGAACTATTTGAGAGAAATGTAAAGGGCTGAGAACCTAAGTTATTCTTAAGATGAGTGAGTGCAAGTGAACTGGGTGTGTGTAGAGGGTGGGTCTCTACAGTATGTTTAAAACTCTATGGGTACCTAGAGTTTTAATCAATCAGCATCCAAGATTAGACCCACACGCTGTATAAAACTCTGACCTTTGAATACCAATAAAATGTTTCCTGTAAGTCTATGATTTGAATTAATTCATATTGGCCTATATTTTATGCATCAACATTCATTCTTGACATTAAACCTCTTCCCATTACTATAATTGATCATTATATCCACTATTACAGTACCATTGATAGTCTCGGTTGTCATTGTCAAAATTGTTTGTTATTTTATATTAATGGTTACAGATGTAATGCCATATAGTGGTGACAAATGCAATGTCACATAGTTACAGGTACAGATGGTGATAGATTTGGACTTGGTCTGACATTTCTTGTAATTGACAGCAGTCTGAGCAGCTCAGGGCAGTTTGTACTGCTGGCCAGTCCACAGAGACAGGTTGGACTTGGAGAGGTGAGTTTTAATCACACCCCAGCGTGTCCGTTCTCTCTCTATCGCTCTCTCTCTCTCTCTCTCTGCTGGTTAATAACCTTTTCTTTTAGTTTTTTTTCGTTGGCCTTTAAACTGGGTGGAGGGCGGCGGCTCTGCGTTCACAGTTTTAGCACGGCTCTGACGAATGCCCTTTTCTTCAGGACAGATTAATTTATTGGCATGCTACGCTTGACTGCCATCTACTACAATCTCCTCACACACCTCCGCTGCTCCACTCACACCGCTCACTGTTGTCAGATAGCAAGTGAAAAATGACCACTGACGCATTCCTCCTCCCTACCAGCCAGCGCGGTCGAACACAGAACAAGTGTAGAAACTCAACATTCAAACGCCCAAAGCAATAACATTCACTTTCTGAGATTGAGGAAATCGATAGTGCAGCCCTGATGATGCATCATCAGGCTGTTCTGGCCACAGCAACCCAATCACTCAAACTCTGTTAAGGCCAGTACAATACTACCATGTCTATGGGCTCCTCCTGTTAGGTTTGTGTACATTTGTTTCATCACGCTGTGATTTGACACATCCAACATGTATTAGACACCCTCCTTGAAGTCACACTATGTGTGCTGTGGCTGATTCAGCATTACTCCTGGGATTTGGCTTGATTGTTTTGTACCATCAACTCTGTCTTACTAATTGACCTGGAGTGAACTCTGGACATAAATAGCCAAGCGGTTCACCTTCCACCCAACCCTCAGGCGCACAACAACAATAGCTATGACCTAGATAAGGTCCAGTAATGTGTTTTGTAAATCGATCTGCGGTCAGTGAACAGACAAGGCCACATTAGGATGTCTGCCTGTCTGTTATTCCTGATCCTGCCAAAAAGAGGAAACTGCACAACCAGGCTTCTGAGAAACAGACACAAACTGTCCTGTAAAACTGCCTGTACGAAACGCCTGCGAAACGCCACTCTAATCACTGCTATCAGACTGTATAATAACTCTAGCTCTTAAATGGTTCTCCCAAAATATAAAAACATTTAAATCATATTTTAACATTAAAATGTCTTTCCATCATGAAAAATGTCCTGTAATGTTTACAACTGCTCAATATTCTATTTATGTCACGTATTGTGTTATGTATTTTAAATGTGCTTTGCAATTATTAGTCATGTAAATTCTGCATTTCTTCACTTTCATCTGTGAGCAAGAATAAATCAATTAAAACTCATAATTCACTGGAATCGATTACAGCAGTCAGTGCATCTCTGTTGAGGGTCGTATGCAGCAGTGGTCTCTTCCTGTTATGCCAGTAATTACTTCCTGTCTGACTTGTGGTGAGCTGCACCGACCCAGGCTCATGAGGGGTGTAAGGAGGGGAGTTAGAGGAGGCCACAGACTAGGTTTGTCTTTATCGTTATGTTTACAGTGCCCGTTTAATTGTGAAAGAGAAATAAATCAAAAGTAGAGGCCAACCAACAGCAGCCTAACAGTCTCCCGATGCCTCTGGTAGGTTACTGGCTTCCACACTGCTGTTAAGCTGTGATTGGACCAAACGACTCAAAAAGGCGATTGACGTTTACCAGCTCCCCTTCTCCTCAAAGGAAAGGCCTGATCTGGCTTCACCATTACTATTAGCCTACCATTATTTTGAACCTTGAGTGTGCACACATGCACCTGCCCATGCAAGACCCTTTATTCCTCCACCTGCTATTGCACTCAGCTACTTTTCCTCCCATGAGAAACTGTGCTCTGGGTACGACACAAGGCAATTCAATTCTAATGCCGTGTACAATTATACAATTTATGTCATTAAACTTTGTGCTTTACAGCAACTGATTTTCATTATCAATGTGTTCCTGGCTATTGTCCTTTTTAAAAGAGGACAGGAATTTCAAGACGTTTGTGAGAAAGTGTACTGTGGGCAGGGAGCATGTATTGGTTGATGAATACAGTGCCTTCGGAAAGTATTCACACAATTTTTGAATAACTACCCCATCTCTGTATCCCACACATACAATTATCTGTAAGGTAGAGTAGTGCATTTCAAGCTCAGATCCAACCACAAACACTAGGGAGGTTTTTCAATGCCTCGCAAAGGGCCTCGATTTCAGACGCTGAATATCCCTTTGAGCATGGTGAAGTTATCAATTAGGCTTTAGATGGTGTATCAATACACCCAGTCACTACAAAGATACAGGCATCTTTCCTAATTCAGTTGTCGGAGAGGAAAAAAACTTCAAGGATTTCACCATGAGGCCAATGGTGATTTTATAGGTTGTAATATGAGAAAACTGAGGATGGATCAACAACCTTGTAGTTTCTCCACAATACTAACCTAGATGACAGAGTGAAAAGAATACAAATATTCCAAAACATGCATCCTGTTTGCAACAAGTACTACTCTTCATATTTTCAAGCATGGTGGTGGCTGCATCATGTTACGGGTATGCTCGTCATCAGCAAGGACTACAGAGTTTTTTTTTTTGATCAAAAGAAACATAATACAACTATAAGCCCAGGCAAAATCCTAGAGGAAAACCTGGTTCCAGTCTGCTTTCCAACAGACACTGGGAGACGATTTCACCTTTCAGCAGGACAATAACCTAAAACACAAGGCCAAATCTACACTAACGTTGCTTACCAAGATGTCATTGAATGTTCCCGAGTGGCATGGTTACAGCTGACTTGAATCAGCTTAAAAATCTATGGCAAGACTTGAAAATGGCTCTCTAATAATGATAATAATAAATGTTTAAAAATAATAATGGGCAAATATTGTACAAAGCTCTTAGAGACTTACCCAAAAAGACTCACGGATGTAATCTCTGCCTAAAGTGCTTCTACAAAGTATTGACTCAGGAGTGTGAACACTTATGTAAATTCGATATTTCTGTATTTAATTTTCAATACATTTGCACCAAAATCTAAAAACATGTTTTCACTTCGTGATTAAGTGGTATCATGTGTAGATGGGTGAGAATCAAATTAAAGGCTGTGACAACAAAATGTGGAATAAGTCAATAGGCATGAATACTTTCTGAAGGCACTGTATGTAAGGGTCGTCACTAGTTACCAAAGCCACAACTTAACCAATCAAATGAGGGAGTGTGATGATGGGCATGCCGACCGGCTTGCAGGGGCAAGTGAGAGACATTCTTCTTTCTAGTGATCCATCAATTATTTATTTTTTATTAGCTATAATAAACCCAACCATTCTAAATGCAAAGTGGTAATCGGATGTCTTATTCAAACTCAGCTTGCAAGCTTATCACAATGTTTGCCCTTACTCATAGTTACTTGTCTTAACCAAAATAGGTTTACTTCAATATCTGCATTGTTTTTAAAATGGCATATAGACAAACAAATTGACACATCTTTATTTAATATTATTTTTTTTTATCCACAAGTAATCCACTAGTAAAAAACAATACTTGAAATTGGCAGATTTAAGATGAAAACTTCAACCCTGTTACTTTATTTGTGTAATGTTCGTCGTCTTCCTCTGATGAGGAGTAAGAGAGATCGGACCAATTTGCAGTGTGGTAAGTGCCCATTTTAATAAGACAAACAGAACACTACAAAAATACAAAATAACAAAGTGAAACAAACAAAACAGTCCCGTGTTAACAAACACTATTACGGAAAATAATCAAAAGTGAAACCAGGCTACCTAAATATGGTTCTCAATCAGGGACAATGATAAACAGCTGCCTCTGATTCAGAACCATACCAGGCCAAACACAGAAATCACAAAACATAGAAAAAGGAACATAGACAACCCACCCAACTCACGCCCTGACCATACTAAAACAAAGACATAATAAAAGAACGAAGGACAGAATGTGACAATTTGGTACCTAGGCACTTACTATATAGTAATTTATATAGTAATTTATTTAACTTAACATAGCCCTGCAGTCCACCTTTTTGGTATTTTGTACCAGTTTCCATCTCTGCACAGAGGCATTGTCTTAAAGCTAATGAAAAGAAAACATTTAATCATAATAATTGATTGAGCTTACATGGCACTTACTAGACACCAAAAGCTGTTAATAGTGTAAGTGGACACTCACCACCCTAACCCCACTTACACGTATTACACTGTTAGTTAGTACTCACTAAAAAACATTACAAAAAAGTATATGGTATAAATTACGGTGTTCCACCTTTAAACTTACTGCCTTCTTTTTTGTCTGTCTTTCCCTGGTGGCATTCATATGTCTTTGTGCCCACAACTTGAAATGGAACACCAGTGAATGGAAGATTTTTACTTTCCCAAAAGAGTTTGTTTCCTACCAAAGGCTGTGAATCTGTTGAAGGTCAACAATATAAAATACAGTCCCTCCGGGAAAGTATTCAGACCCCATGACTTTTTACACATTTGTCTATGTAAATGTTTTTAAAAAATGTATACATTTTTATTTACAAAAATTATCATTGCTTTGTTATTATGGGATATTGTGTTTAGGTTGAGGAGGGGAAAAAACGTTTAATCAATTTTAGAATAGGGCTGTAACATTACAAAATGTGGAAAAGGTCAAAGGGTGTTAAGGTTCTCTTCTTCCTCCTCTTCTGAAGAGGAGGTGTAGCAGGGATCGGACCAAAATGCAGCGTGGTTATCTTCATACATCTTTAATAAAGATAATGACGAACAATACAAAAAACACTAAACGTAACACGAAAAACCGAAACAGCCCTATCTGATGCAAACAAACACAGAGACAGGAACAATCACCCACGAAACACTCAAAGAATATGGCTGCCTAAATATGGTTCCCAATTAGAGACAACGATAAACGCCTGCCTCTGATTGAGAACCACTCCAGGCAACTATAGACTTTTCTAGACAACCCCACTAACCACAATCCCATAACCTACAAAAAAAACTAGACAAAACACACCACATAAATAACCCATGTCACACCCTGGCCTGACCAAAATAATAAAGAAAACACAAAATACTAAGACCAGGGCGTGACAAAGGGTCTGAATACTTTCCGAATGCACTGTATTACCAAAGATTTGTGTAACTAACCCAAGATAGATCACAGCCTGTCGTTTCTAATGGGAACAAATGAATCATAGTGGGCAGAACAAGCATGGAGGTGGGCAGAGTCAATCATGAGATAGCAAGAACCTATTGGCATGCTTTAGCATGCATTTGAATAATTGCGTTTAGCCTACTTTGTGAAATGCGTGTGTGCAAAAACTCAAATCGCCAAGTGGATGCTTCACATTGAAACATCTGGTGAAATATCTGCTTTACCTATCTATATCACTATAAGAATGAAAGGCTTGTAGGGAAACAATGTGCAGACATCGCTAAAAATGAATCCCATTAAATTTTATTTTAAGCAGAAAAGAGACGAGGAGAAGGAGTAATCAGGTAAGGGGCATTCACAAGGTTCAACTAATGAAGCCTCTTCACAAGGTTTACCTGAGACGGCTAACGTTGACATGGCGGCTAACGTTAGCGAAGCTACCGTGACCCCCGCTGTCACTTCAAAGTCCACTGTAGCCGGCAGAGGGAGAACATATAGATTCAATGCGAATTGGCTCAAAACGTTCCCATGGCTAGAGTTAGAAAACAATGTCATGTTCTGCAAATATTGTAGAGGGCAAAAACAGTTGGGCAACTCATCCTTCCTGTCAGGAAACCCGCATCTGAAAAGAGATATAGCGTAGTGAAACATAACATCTCGTGGTGGCTTATCCAGTGCAGAGATCTGTACCAGTTGAGACAGAAGACACCATCAGGCACGGTGTCAGCAGCCTTGAGGAGGCAAGTGCTGCTGTCTGAGGAGAAGAGGAGGCAGCTGAGAATAAAGATAAACATAACATACTAAATTGTGAAAGAAGAACCTTCGTCAAATTTGGTCGGACAACAGACCTTGAACACTCCCATGCCATTGGTAAATTGTTTCTCTTTATAGGCTTTATTTTTGTGTGAAGTTTAATCATTATTCGTAATGGAGATGGAATTTAGTTGGTAAGAAATACTTTTGTATAATTGTGTTGTGTTGTCCTATTCGAGATGTTCTGGATGCCACCAAGGCCGTATTTCATGCTGTTTGCCCAGAGGATGGAGGGTCATGGATGAACAAGTGCATCTCTTTCAGTGCAGATGGTGCCTCTGTGAACATGGGCCACTGTGGGGGAGTGATTGCCCACCTGCAGGGGAGGCAGGGGGGCATATAATCCCAATCCACTGTAGGTTTGTAACTAATAAATTCTCTGATTTAGTTTTATTTGCTAGCCGAGAATGTTAAACAATACTATGTGTTTCTGTGTGCGTGAGCTAAGTGCTGGAATGGTAAATTCCACAGAATTATTATTTTCTGTTGGCACAAGACATGGGGGTGGGGGGAGATTGTGAATTGTTTGGAAGATTCTTAGCTGGCTTTCACAGGCCAGAGCTGGCAATACTGACCATTCAGAAGAAAGAGCCAAAGGTGTTGCTTGTGTACGATCTTCTGAATCTGATATGGAAGATGTATAACTTCAGTGGAAAATCCAAACGAGAGGTCTATGTTCTCGGGCAAGAGCTCAGTGTGGATATTTGCCCACTGTCTAGCGTCAAGGGAATTCCCTGGATCCCCCATGTCCATAGAGCCCTCTAAGTCTTCCTGCAGCATTGACCTTGCCACTGACGAAGGTCAGTACTCCGTTGTTCTACAACACATGGAGCACCTGGCCGTACCATCAACAACCACGGAAATTCAAGGGGGGCAAAGAAGGTCAGATTTACAGAGGAAATTTAACCTCATTGGACTAGGGGGCAGTATTTTGATTTCCGGATGAAAAGCATGCCCAAAGTAAACTTCCTGTTACTCAGGCCCAGAAGCTAGAATATGCATATAGTTCTAGTAACAGAGTTTATTAACTTGTTGAGTGTAGGGGGCAGTATTTTCGTTGTTGGCTAAAAAAGTACCAATTTGAAACTGGCCATTTCTCAGGCCCAGAAACTAGAATATGCATATAATTGTCAGATTGGGATGGAAAACACTCTAAAGTTTCCAAAACTGTCAAAATATTGTCTGTTAGTATAACAGAACTGATATTGCAGGCGAAAACCTGAGGAAAATCCAACAAGGAAGTGTTGTTTTTCCTGAAAGCTCTCTGTTCCATGGGATGCCTTGCCTCCATTTAAAGGGATATCAACCAGATTCCTTTTCCAATCGCTCCCTCAAGGTGTGAACAGTCTTTAGACATAGTTTCAGGCTTTTATTTTGAAAAAATGATCGAGAAAGATCCCATCGCGTCAGTGGATGGCAGAGTTTTTCATGCGCAACAGCCATTTTCTCTCTCTCTCCTATGGAAGTAACTATATTCCGTTTGACAATTATATATCAATTATATGTCAATTATCAATTATATATTGTAAAAACAACCTGAGGATTGATTATAAAAAACGTTTGACATGTTTCTACGAACTTTACGGATGCTATTTTGAATTTTTGTCTGCCCCGTCGTGACTGCTCGAGCCTGTGGATTTCTGAACATAACGTTTTAGGGTATCTAAAAAGGCAGGAGGCATGCTGGAGAAGATCCAGACCATGCTTGCTCAGCAGCAGGGTGATGAGAGGAGATTCCAGGTGTGTTAGGATGAGAGCTTGTTAGGATGTAAGAGAAATCGATTATTAAAATCGATTATTAAGACAGATTCTCAGTGTGAGAATCAATGTATTCGTTGCCCAATAGAACGATTTGAGGATAGGGAGGGAAATGCAGTGGAGAAGTCTTTACATTATTTTTTATGGGAGACAGACAAACGGCCAGACATTTCATTGTGTGTGTGTGTGTTATTTCTGTTAAAGGGATAACACTGAAGGGGAATCTGAAAGGCTTCACAGACCTCACCAATCCCTAGCTGAAGCAGCACATGGAGGCGGCCATCAACATCGGCGTGGATGATCTCAAAGCCAGGTTTGGTGGTTTGCTGAAGGATGAGGGTGTCCAGACTCCAGTGGAGTATTTCAGAGTGCTAAACCCTGACACATGGCCAAATGACCAGGCCAGCCTTCTCCCCTTTGGCGCCGATGGTGTGGCAGACCTGATGAGACATTTCAAGGAGCCTCTAGAAAGGTAAGAATTTATTTGACACTGCATTGCCATATGAGACAATGTTATGTTTGCATATTTGCAAACTCACTTGCTCTGTTCAATCCAGCAGATTGGGGTGCAATATAGCTGCAATCCAGGATGAGTGGCAGGGGCTGAAAATCCTGGTCAGCCACAATTTCAAGGACAAGTCTTAGTGGCCTGTGGGAGACCGTGTTGACAAAGGACCCCTACAGGCACGATTACAAGGTAGGCTAACAGTCCTGAGTGGTTATGTATGGTATCCTTCTAAGGTTGGTTTTGATATGTTAATGGTAAGAGTTTAAATGGAATTGAAAGATATCATCTTTTCCATAGAACATACTGGAGTTGGTACAGCTTATGCTGGTGCTGCCCATTTCAGCCGCCCAGTGTGAGCGAGGCTTCTCTGCGCACAACCGGATTAAGAATTCGACAAGAAGCTGCCTTGGGGTCTCCACCACCGAAGGCCTGATGAGGATCAGCCTGGAGGGGCCTTCTGTTGAGTTCGATCCCACTCCTGCCGTGGACCGCTGGCTGTGCTCTAAGCGTGCAAGAAGGCCAACATACAAAAGCAGTTGGACAACTGCTATCCTTTGCGTCTAGTAGGCTTGGGTCAATGTGTGATTTTGGTGGTATGTGCTGTTGCACAGATGTGTGTCCCTTAATACACGCACACACATGCAGTATAAATATGTATGTAATAAATTGTTTATTAATAAACTCTGTCACTAGAACAGTTTTCAATGTGTTCCTAAATTTCTTAGTGTGCTCCTACATTTTTTTATTTAGAAGCACATGTACTCCTCGGGAGAAAAGTTAGTGTAGAGCCCAGATCTAATTAGTAGAGTAGGCGGGCCTTCTTTGTGGCTGTGTTAACTAGTGACGAACATATGTTAGATTCTGAAGAGAGGCCCATGGGTGATTATTTGATGCTGTGTATCTCAGCATGGGTTTGTATGGGCTTCAGTCTCATATTTATACCTTTAAGCTAACAGCTCTATAATTCTATATTTGTCAGCCTATCCAAACCCGCAGGTCACAGCCAGAGAAGACCACACCACATCTAATACACATACACATGCACTGAATAACTGACCAGCTACAGTGTACGAGTTAACATGGTCATTTTTATCTAAAAACATGATTATTGATAGAAGGGAAAAGGTCGCTCTGGGCTAGGGAAGGTGATGGATTTGACATGTTTAACTCATTTAATTGTGTTCCAAATTAACAAAAAGGTTCCATGCCAGAAAGGTCGCCTCACGGTAGTTCAATTCCATCAAGGCTGACTCTGTCCACCATGTTGGTGAGGATACATTTCTTTATTAATCTAACATGCCAGCACTAAAGGACACAATTAACTGTGGAATGGTGTTCTCTCTTTATTCATTAGCATCAAACACCTCTCTAATGGTTCGTAATAAATGAATCAGCAAACCAGTATGTTCCATTAGCCCGGCTATGCATGCATCAAAACATCAATAAAAATGTTTAAAATAGAGCAGAAGAATTAGTTGAAATTATTAAAACAAAGAAAATGTATTATATTCTGAAAACAGCTCAGAGTTCTTTTCCAGGCCGTAAAGGGACTCAAAAATGCGATCCATTGTGTAACTCCGCTTGACCCCTTTGTCTCCTTGCGTTTGTTTGTTTACTTGTTCCACTGCCATCCAGGTGAATTTTGGAGGCCTTTCATTTGCAGAGGCATTGATGGGACCAGTCTCAGCAGGAGCTACCAGATGTCAACAGAAGCAGCAGTCAAAGGGACAACACTTGGTGGAGCAGATAAATTAAATTAAATAAAAATGTCAAATAAATTGTTATTTAGAGCCCTTGCCATTGATGCAGTTTAAAAAATAAAATACAAGAGGAATAAGACAAAAGGAATAAAATAAAATACACAAGAATTTAGTTACATTTTCAGGGAGTACCCGTACCAGATCAATGTGCAGAAGTACAAGGTATTTAAGGTACCAGTGTACATGAAGGTAGGGTAAAGTGACAAGGCACCAGGATAGATAATAATAAGAGTAAAATAATGAACAGAGTAGCAGTAGCAAATGCACGTGTGTGTGTGTGTGTGTGTGTGTGTGTGTGTGTGTGTGTGTGTGTGTGTGTGTGTGTGTGTGTGTGTGTGTGTGTGTGTGTGTGTGTGTGTGTGTGTGTGTGTGTGTGTGTGTGTGTGTGCACTTGCATAATTTTGTGTTGTATGCTCATGTGTGTTATGTTTGTGTTGTGTTGTATTTGTGTGTTTGTCGTGTGTGTGCATATGTAGTGAATGTGTGTGGGTTTTGTGTGGGAGTGTCAATTTAGTGTGTGTGAGTGAGTGTGCATATGTTGTGTATATATAGTCCAGTGAGTGTGCATAGGGTCCGTGCAAGATAAAGTCAGTGCAGATAGATTGGGTACTATTACTTGACTATTTAGACATTTAGCTATTTAGCAGTCTTATGGCTTGGGGGTAGAAGCCTTCTCAGACCCTGTTGGTCCGAGAGCCGATGCTCTGGTGCCGTTTGCCGGCTGGTAACAGAGTGAACAGTCTATGGCTTGGGTGGCTGGAGTCTTTGGTCATTTTTCGGGGCTTCCTCTGACACCGTTTGATATAGAGGACCAGGATGGCAGGGAGCTTGGCCCCAGTAATGTACTGGGCTGTCCACACCACCCTCCGTAGCACGTTTTGATGTCAAGGGGGGTGCATTTGCCATACCAAGTGGTGACGCAGCCAGTCAAGATGCTCTCGATGGTGCAGCTGTAGAACCTTTTGAGGATCCAAGGGGCCATGACAAATCTTTTCACCCTCCTGAGCGGGAAGTTGCACTGCAGTGCCCTCTTTACGACTGTACAGGTGTTTGTGGACCATGTTGAGGCCTTAGTGATCTGGACGTAATGGGGGTGTGATCTCCCCTCTTTCTCCTATAGTCCACGATTAGCTCCTTGGTCTTACTGAAGTTGAGGGAGAGGTTGTTGTCCTGGCATCACACTACTAAGTCTCTGACCTCCTCCTGTAGGCTGATTCATTGCTGTTGGTGATCAAGCCTACCACCGTCGTGTTGTCAGCAAACTTGATGATGGTGTTGTACTCGTGCGTGGCCACACAGTCATGGGTGCACAGGGAGTACAGGAGGGGGCTATGCACACACCGCTGAGGGGCCCTGGTGTTGAGCATCAGCATAGCGTAGGTGTTGTTGCCTACCCTCACCATCTGGGTCTGGGATGATGGTGTTGATGTGTGTCATAACCAGCCTTTCAATGCACTTCATAATTACAGATGTGAGTGCTCCAGGGCAATAGCCATTTAAGCAGGTTACTTTGGAGTTTTTGGCAACAGGGACAATGGTGGTCAGCTTGAAACATGTTGGTGTTACAGACTGCGAACTCACTTACCAGCTGGTCTGCGCATAACTTGAGAACCAGTTCTGATATTCCGTCTGCAATTGTTAACCTGTATAAGCATTTTGCTCAAATTGGCCACAGAGAGCGAAATCACAAAGTCATCTGGAAAAACAAAGGCTTTCACGAAAGGCACAGTGTTATATTTCACGAAGCGCGCATAGAAGGCATTTTGCTCATTTGAGAGTTCTGCATCGCTGGGCAACTCACAGCTGGATTTCCCTTTGTAATCAGTTATCATCTGTAAGCCCTGACACATACGATGAGCGTCAGAGCCAGTGCAATAGGATTCTACCTTCCTCCTATATTGTCCTTTTGCATGTTTGACGTCTCATCAGAGGTCATAGTGGGCTTTCTTGTATGCGTCCATGTCCATGTCCTGTTCCTTGTAAGAAGTAGCTCTAGCCTTTAGTCCAGCATGGATATTTCCTGTAATCCATGGTTTTTGGTTTGGACACGTTCTTATAGTCCCTGTGGGGACGACATCGTCGATGCACTTATTGATGAAGCCTGTGACTGTTGTGTTGAACTCCTCAATGTTATCGGATGAATCCCTGAATATATCCCCGTCTGTACTAGCAAAATAGTCTTGTAGCCTTGCGTCTGCTTCATGCGACGACTTCTGTATTGAGCGCATCACTGTTATTTCCTGTTTGAGCTTTTATTTGTAAACAGGAAGCAGGAGAATGGACTCATATTGAGATTTGCCCAAAGAGAGGACAAAGGAGGGCCTTGTAAGCGTTTCTTTGGGTAGAATACAAGTGGTCTGGAGTCTTTTGCGCACCTAGTGGCACAGGAGATGTTTTGGTAGATGTGAGGTAGGACGGTTTTAAATCTCCCAGAGTTAAAGTTTCCACCCACCAGAAACACTGCCCCTGGGTGAGCTGTTTCTTGTTTGTCCATGGACCCATACATTTTGTTGAGTGCCAAAGAGTGTGTTGAGTTGTGGAGGGATGTATACATCCGTGATAATTATGGATGAGAACTCTCTGTAGATAAAAGGGTCTGCAGCTTACTACGAGGTATTCTATATCAGGTGAGCAAAAGCTAGAGATTTCTTGCACACTTGAAGCAGAACAACAGTTTTTATTTATGAAAAAAGACACTTAATCTCCTATCGACTTCCCCGAAGCCGCCTTCCGATCCTACCGCTGCATTGAGAACCACCGAGTACTAGTCGCATAGCGTCATCATCCAGCCACGTTTCAGTAAGACATATAATATTTCAACTATTCAAGTCTCTCTGATAGGAAACTCTCAAACGAAGCTCATCCATCTTATTCTGTTATTGTCTACACCTGCATTGTTTTGGTAGCCCATGGAACAAAGGAATAGGGTCATGTATTATCAGTGGATAAAGCTGAGTCATAGTTGAAGTTGTATTTGAAGTCAAAATCAAGGTTAGTAACTGTCGATCTAATGTCCAGAAGTGCTTGTCGGTCATATGTGATAAAGTATGAACTTTATGTGAAGATAAATACGATAAAAGTCACTATATAGAAAAGTTGGGTTGGAACTCATAAGATTTCACCCTGCTCAATCGGCACCATCTTGATAGAGACAGAGTGTATACCTGAGAGGCAATAGTCAAACTCTCAAAGTTTCAAAATGTATGTCAGCTTCCAAAATCCTCATAACCTATGTAGGCTAACAGACATGCACATACAGAAATCATCTGCAGATTCTAACACACTAACATTTAACACTTGCTTATTTCAAACACTATAAGACTATATCAAATAGGCTAGATAAGACTGCAGTCTGCACATATGTTTTTCCCATAGTGCTGAAGCAACACGATATACAAGACGCTAGCAGGATATGCATGTATTTCTGTGAGCTTTGGAGATGGTCCAGAATGAGGCGTTTTCCAAACAAGTAGATAATCCTTTCATATCATGCTGATGCTCTGGCATAATGTTCAATAATAAAGCCCCATCTGCTTTCTTTCCTCTTGACAAACCTGTCAATGGGGTCTTTTATACTGTATTTTCTTTGTGATGATCTATGACATTTAAATCCTTAGATTTGTGAAGGAATACAGCCATTAACACTCGTAGTTACATAGCGTTAAGGAAGCCAATAATGCATCATATTTTGCTGTACCATCTCTGCACAACCCATTAGTACAGACAATATAGAGAGATGGAAAAACTGTAAAAAAAACGGAGAGAGACGGGAAAACGGAAGGAGAGAGAGATGAAAAACAGGGAGAAACGGAGAGAGAGAGATAGAAACAGAGAGAGCGAGACAGAGAGAGAGAGAGACGGAGAGAAAAAACGGAGAGAGAGATGGAAAAACTGAAAAAAATGGAGACTGAAAAAAAACAGACAGAAAAATTGAAAAAAAACGTAGAGAGACGGAAAAATGGAGAGAAACGGAGAGAGACAGAAAAACTGAAAAAAATAATTAAATGGAGAGAGAGTAAACTTCTTTACAGCAGGGGTCCAAATATGGGTGAAAGGTTACATTTGGTTCAATGTGCCTCACTGCCTATCCAAGTCCTGCTAACATCCCAATATCCTCACCACAAGTCATCAATAAAGTACCCTTGTAAAATACTCTATAATCTCCTCAACGAATATCCTCATATTATTTGGAGGGACTTTTGAACACTTATATGCAGTTCCTAACATCAGTGATATGAGTTTTTTGACTAAGGTCAGTTCTTTATGAAATTGCATGACTTGTCTTTTCCCTTTTACAATATTATTGGAGCAGTTTCTTATTTCTGTCCCTACGTCAGGTCTCACTTGGGGATTCAGCAGAAACTCAAGTAGAGTTTCTATTGTACTGTACATAAAATAATCAAAATCATCTTACATTACATGCTAATATTTGATATGTCACGACAATAATATCTAAAAAACTCAAATATCTATGCAATACTATCATCTGAAAGACTCTATTCTTGTGTCACAGCACTTGATTTCTTTAATTAAAAAGTCCTTTGCAGCAGCTCTCTTGTCATTCTGAAATAGCTCTCTCCTCATCATGCATAATAGAATATCTGATAGTGGAATGAAATGTGTAGTGTAAAACCGTGAAAAATAATATATCTTGTTTTTGCTCGTTTCTGTATTTCCTGCATTATTAAATATGTTTCCGCTCATGCTTGGTGGCGATGAGACAAATAGGAGTAAAATTAAAGGGAATGGAGCGTGGTGCGGAGGTCACAGAGAACAAATGAAGAGGAGTGCTGGTAGCAAAGCATAATGAAGTGCTCGCTGAGACGGGACGAGTGGATGGGGAGGCGAGGGGAGGGGGTGGAGAGACATGATGCCAGACCTTGGCAAGGTGCGAAATGGATGTAATCAACATTCTGCAACCTGTGAAGAGCAAGAGTAACAATGGCAACAAAAGGCTTCATAGTGACAGAGACAGACCTGTGCGGTGTGTTTGTGATCAGAATGTACTGTACTGTCCTGTTCTATTCTAGGATGTGGGGTCCAGGGGTCACTCTGACATACCTGTCTTCTTCCCGACCGATGGATTTCTTTGAAGAGAGCTGCCTTAGGGATGATAATAACCTGGGCTATCACTGGAAGGAACACAAAGAGAGATTGCATGGGTTTTAACCCCCCCCAAAAAAAAATATATATATATATATATATACTGGACAAAAATATAAACATTTAAAGTGTGGGTTCCATGTTTCAAGAGCTGAAATAAAACATCCCAGAAATTGTCCAAATGCCCAAAAATTTATGTTTTTATCCCTGTTAGTGAGCATTTCTCCTTTGCCAAGAGAATCCATCCACCTGACAAGTGTGGCATATCAAGAAGCTGATTAAACAGCATGATCATTACACAGGTGCACTTTGTGGAGGGGGACAATAAAAGGCCACTCTAAAATGTGCAGTTTTATCACATAATACAATGCCACAGATATCTCAAGTTTTGAGGGAGCGTGCAATTGGCATGCTGACTGCAGGAATGTCCACCAGAGCTGTTGCCAGGAAATTGAATGTTTATTTCTCTACCATGAGCTGCCTCCAAAGTCGTCTTAGAGAATATGGCAGTATGTCCAACCGGCCTCACAACCGCAGACCACATGTAACTACGCCAGCCCAGGACCTCAACATCCGGCTTATTCACCTGCGCGATGGTCTAAGAACAGATACCCAAACAGCTGGTGAAATTGTGAGATTGCACAACTGAAGAAGTTCTGCACAAACTGTCAGAAACCCTCAGGGAAGCTCACCTGCTTTTGCGTTGTCCTCACCAGGCTCTTGACCTGACTGCAGTTCTGCGTAACCGACTTCACTGAGCAAATGCTCACCTTTGATGGCCACTGGCATGCTGGAGAAGTGTGCTCTTCACGGATGAATCCCGGTTTTAACTGTACCGGACAGATGCCAGTTTTCTGATGTTAATGGCGGCAGGGTAGCCTAGTGGTTAGAGCGTTGGACTAGTAACCGGAAGGTTGCAAGTTCAAACCCCTGAGCTGACAAGGTACAAATCTGACGTTCTGCCCCTGAACAGGCAGTTAACCCACTGTTCCTAGGCTGTCATTGAAAATAAGAATTTGTTCTGATTTGCCTAGTTAAATAAAGGTGTAAAAACACAACAACAACAAAAAACATTGTGAACAGAGTGCCCTGTGGTGGTGGGGTTATGGTATGGGCAGGCATAAGCTATGAACACTGTTGTATTTTATCGATGTCAATTTGAATGCACAGTGATACCGTAAAGAGATCCTGAGGTCCATTGTCATGCCATTAATCCACCGCCAAGACACACTTTTGTTTTTATCCCAAACTGAAAGACTATAATCTCACTTAGCCATAAACACTGGCCATTGTGCTAGTAGGCGGTTGAATTCTGATTGTGTTTTTTCTCCCTGTTCACAGTGACATTTGTGAGTCAGTCTACTTGCATGTTACTTCCCCCTGCTGCGTGCAACAACCCATTCAACCATCACTTTCCTCTCTCCCACTGAGAAGAACCTTTACGAAAGCATCTACCAAAAATGTCCTCATTGCTTAGTGCTCCCTCTGGGGCTGGATGGGGACAGAAGAGATAATGGACTCTAAATTCTTGAAAACTGAATGTATTGATTACTTTGGGATGTAAAAACACAGGCTTCTGTTGGAGTTGAATCAAATCCAAATCAAATCAAAGTTTATTGGTCGCTTACACAGATCTGCAGATGTTATAGCATGTGCAGCAAAATTATTCTGTTTCTAGCTCAAACAGTGCAGTAATATCTAGAAACAATACAATAAACCACATAAAAAAAACAAGGAATTAAGAAATTCTAAACAATTCACCAACAGTGTCACCAGCAAAGCACCCCCACGCTATCACAACTCCTCCTCCATGGTTCACGGTGGGAAACGCACATTTTCACTCTCTCGGTCCCAGCTTTGATGCACCTGTATTGACCTCGCCTTTTGGATGATAGCAGGGTGAACAGGCCGTGGCTCGGCTGTTTGATGTCTGTGATTATCCTTTTGGCCTTCCTGTGACATTGGGTGCTGTAGGTGTCCTGCAGGGCAGGCAGTGTGCCCCCGGTGATCCATTTGGCCGAACGCTCCACCCTCTGGAGAGCCCTGCGGTTGTGGGCGGTGCAGTTGCAGTACCAGCGGTGATACTCTCGATTGTGCATCTGTAAAAGTTTTTGAGGTTGTCAGGGGCCAAGAACAATTTATTCAGCCTCCTGAGGTTGAAGAGGCTCTGTTGCGCCTTCTTCACCACACTTTCTGTGTGGGTGGACCATTTCAGATTGCCAGTGATGTGTATGCAGAGGAACTTGAAGCTTTCCACCTTCTCCATTGCGCCTCGTCAATGTGGATAGGGGTGTGCTAACTCTGTTTTTTCCCTGAAGTCCACGATCAGCTCCTTTGTTTTGTTGACTTTGAGGGAGAAGGTTATTTTCCTGGCACCACTCCGCCTGAGTCCTCACCCTGTAGGCTGTCTCGTCATTGTTGGTAATCAGACCTACTGCTGTTGTGTTGTCTGCAAACTTGATGATTGAGTTAGAGATGTGTGTGGCCATGCAGTCATGGGTGAACAGGGAGTACAGGAGGGGGCTGAGCATGCACCCTTGTGGGGCCCCTATGTTGAGGATCAGTGAAGTGGAGGTGTTATTTCCTGCCGTCACCACCAGGGGGTGGCCCGTCGGGAAGTCCAGGACCCAGTTGCACAGGGCAGGGTTCAGACCCAGGGACCCGAGCATGATGATGAGCTTGGAGGGTGCTATGGTGTTGAAGGCTGAGCTGAAAAGCATTCCTACATAGGTATTCCTCTTGGCCAGATGGGATAGGGCAGTGTGCAGAGCAATGGCAATTGCATCATCTGTGGATCTATAGAGCGGTAAGCAACTTGAAGTACGTCTAGGGTGTCAGGTAAGGTAGAGATCCAAACTTCTTCAGGCTCATGTCCTTTTTTCAGAATTTCCGCCTGACTGACGTGCCCAAAGTAAACTGCCTCTTACTCTGGCCCAGAAGCCAGGATATGCCTATAAATGGTATCATTGGATAGAAAACACTTTGAAGTTTGTTGAAATGTTAAAATAATGTATGAGACTATAATATAATTGATATGGTAGGAGTAATTCTGAAGAAAAACCAACCAGACTTTCTTTTGAGATCACACGCTCTTACAATGGAAAGCTATGGGTCCTATGCAATTCTAGCTCCCAGATTGCAATTCCTATGGCTTCCACTAAATGTAAACAGTCTTTGTTCAAGGTTTCAGGCTTGTTTCTTCCAAAACGAGGAAGAATTTTGAGTTTTGGTACAAAGAGTCACAGTGGAAAATCAGTCTGTGGGCGCACGAGGAAGAGGACGCGCACTTGCTAATTTTACTTTCTATTGAACATACAGTACTTCTATCCCTATGAAATATTATAGTTTATTTACATTTTAGGGTTCCTGAGGATTAAATAGAAATGTAGTTTGACTTGTTTGAACAAAGTTTAGCAGTAGTTTTTTGGATTCCTTTGTCTTCATGTTGAACGAGTGGATTACTGAAATCGATGGCCCCAACTAAACTGACTTTTTGGGATATAAAGAAGGATTTTATCTAACAAAACAACAATTCATGTTGTAGCTGGGACTCTTGGGATTGCAAACAGAGGAAGATTTTCAAAAAGTAAGTGATTATTTAAATTCTATTTGTGATTTTATGAAGCCTGTACTGGTTGAAAAATATGTTGATGTGGGGCGCCGTCCTCAAACAATTGCATGGTATACTTTCGCTGTAAAGCCTATTGTAAATCAGACAATGCAGGTAGATTAAACAAGCTTTTAACTGATATAAGATACTTGTATGTTCATAAATGTTTAATATTACAATTATTTATTTGAATTGCGCACCCTCCAATTTTACCGGATGATGTTGACAGGAGCCTTAAACTAGCCTCTCAAAGCACTTGATGATAGAAGTAAGTGCTAAAGGAAAAAGGGGAATATTTCAGTAGCTGGGAAACATGGGCCTTCTTTGCCAACTTGCCAAACAGTAATGCAAAATTCATCTCCCTATGAAACACTGCTACGGCTCACTAACTTGCTTGAGTTTCTGTCATTATATGGACACACAGTAGAGTCCAGGCCAAAAGGGAAGGTGTTCCTAATGTTTTGTAAACTCAGTGTATATCGTCCTGCCTTTCTGTGTCCCTCTATCTGTTCCTCTCTCTCTCTTTTATATTTGTCTCTCTCGCTCTCTCCCCGTCTCACTTTCTCTCTCCGTTTCCTTTCTCTGCCCCCTCTCTCATTTCCTTTCCCATCTCAGGCTGTCTCTCTCTCCTCATTCCCTTATGGATAGCCCTTTGTCTCCTCTCTCCTCAATTCACCTGTCTGTCCAGTGTGAGGAATCAAAAGGACCTGTCGGATGCCTGTTATGGCCCCATGAGCCCTGTCAGTCTCCTGTATGCAGGCTAAGAAGCTCCATGGAGTGCCTAGGATTAAACTGACCCATCCACCTGTGAGAGATGGACAAGCTGACTGACATGTATGCCAGTTCACTAGGAGCAGAATGAAGGTCAGGGAGGATACAGTTCAGTCCACCATAGATGTTATTACCGGTACAATGTGTTATGTTCTAAGCTAGAAATCTAGTTGATTGACTGTAACCTCTGTGGTGAGTGGGTGGCAGTGACACCAATGGAGTTAGCAGACTAATGGGTGTGGACCATCTGTTGTCTTTAAGTGGCAAATTATACAGGCATACCGTGTGCATACCTATGGATATTTCCCCCATGTGAGTGTGTGATAGACATTATTATAAAGAAAGAGGTTATCCTTTTCTTATGTCAGATATGTCCAGTATGTTACATGGTGGAATTTATTGGGCTTTTGTTGTGTGATTCACAGTGACTCCAACCAGGCCATCTTGGAGAACATGTGCCAGGGAGTAACAGGGTGGCCATTTTGTGTCTCTGCCTCGCCATCTTTGTACCTGGCAGGCTTGGAAAATATCCGCTGTTCACTGTGGAAGCCAGAGCATTTGGACAGATGTGTCCTTGACTGAGCACGGTAATCCAGCACATATGGTGCAGGCGGAAATACATTAATGGAGACCATTGATGGCTGAAGAAGGATTCCTCCTTAGGTCTGGATTCATCGCTTGGCAACCATCAAAGGAGGAGGATGATGTGTGCACCAATCAGATGATGCATGAACAAGAACTGGACTCATCAGTTGGCTAGCACATATACAGAGAGGTCGAGGGACATGAGAGAAGCTTTTCAATCTCCATTGTCCCATCCCCTCCCTCCCTCCCTTCTCTCAATTTCTGTTTCTCTCTCTATGTGTCACATCTGCTCCTGCCATGCCCTCTAGTGCTCATCCGGTGTCTCCTTGACCTCCTGCCACTCCCCCAGTGCTCTCCCCCTCTCCCTCTGTGTGTGTGATTGTGTTGGCGGAGACAGGTGTGCTTGAGTCAGAGCAGATCCCCACCAGCTGCAACCTGTTCTATAATCAAGACCTCTCACATAATCAGTCATGCCACTTCCACAATGTCAGACTGTAATCTTTGCCCAGTCAGTCCATGTTTCTAGCCGTTTGTTTATGTTTTCCCTTGCCTGATGCTGTATTCCTCTCCATTACAGTTCTGCCTGCTCTGACTCTGGTCCCTGTCTCCAGTGCAATTTCTTGTCAGTCCTGCTACTCTGTCCTGGATTCCCCACTCTACGCTCCCTCAGATTCCCCTCTGGACCTGCTTACCCTGTCCCTACACCTCTCGCTCCAGCCTCAGCCTCCGCACCTGGTTTCCAGCAACCCGAATGAGCTTTCCCTGGCCTGCACTCAATCTTCCCCAGTGTTTTAATAAATAACTTGGTTACCTCATCCCAGTCTCCTCGTCTGAGCCTGCTCTTGGGTTCATTTGTTCAGCTCCGCGTAACGCGATGTTCCTCGCTCTCTCCTCCACTCTCCTTTTACCTCTCCTTTTAAAGCAAATGCATTAACCTCTAGTGACACCCCATCCTGTAAACGGGACCGTTATCATCATCTGACACTAATTAGCATACCGCAACGGACATAAATCTTCCTAGAAAATATTCCTATTCATGAAAATCACAAGTGAAATATATTGGAACACAGCTTAGCCTTTTGTTAATCACCCTGTCATCTCAGATTTTCAAAATATGCTTTACAGCCAACGCTAGACAAGCATTTGTGTAAGTTTAACATAGCCTAGCATAGCATTATGCCTTGCTAGCAGCAGGTCAACTTGTCACGGAAATCAGAAAAGCAATCAAATTAAATTGTTTACCTTTGATGAACTTCGGATGTTTTCACTCACGAGACTCCCAGGTAGACAGCCAAAGTTCATTTTTTCCCAAAAGATTATTTTTGTAGGCAAAATTGCTCCGTTTGTTCTTCACATTTGGCTGAGAAATCACCCGGAAATTGCGGTCACCACAACGGCGAAAAGTATTCCAAATTAGCTCCATAATATCGACAGAAACATGGCAAACGTTGTTTAGAATCCATCCTCAAGGTGTTTTTCTAATATCTATTCGATAATATATCAGTCGGGACAATTCGTTTTTCACTCTGACCGATTGGAGTAATGGCTACCTCTGTACTTTACTCGAGAATCTCTCTCGGAGCCACCTTGTGACCACTTACGCAATGTGGCTGCCTTCGGCTATTCTTCAACAGAAATGCGTAAAACAATGCTGTAGACACCTTGGGGAATACGTAGAAAGCGTAAGCTCGTTGATGGTACATTCACAGCTGAATAGGGAGTCATTGGAACGCAGCGCTTTCAAAACCTGGGGCACTTCCGGATTGGATTTTTCCCAGGTTTTCGCCTGCAACATCAGTTCTGTGATACTCACAGACAATATCTTTACAGTTTTGGAAACGTTAGTGTTTTCTATCCAAAGCTGTCAATTATATGCATATTCTAGCATCTTTTCCTGACAAAATATCCCGTTTAAAACGGGAACGTTTTTTTTCCAAAAATGAAAATACTGCCCCCTAACACCAAGAGGTTAAACTATAATATTTCATAGGGAAAGAAGTGTGTTCAATAGAACATTAAAATTAGCAAGTGCGCGTCTTCCTCGCGGGCCCACAGACTGATTTCCACTGTGACTCCCAGTACAAAAACTCAAAATTATTTTGGAAGAAACAAGCCTGAAACCTTGAACAAAGACTGTTTACATCTAGTGGAAGCCATATAAATTGCAATATGGGAGCTGGAATTGCATAGGACCCATAGCTTTCCATTGTAAGAGCAGGTGATCACAAACAAAAAATCTGGTTGGTTTTTCTTCTGATTTTCTCCTAACATAACAATTGTGTTATAGTCTCATACATTATTTTAACATTTATACAAACTTAAAAGTGTTTTCTATCCAATGGTACCAATTAAATGCATATCCTGGCTTCTGGGCCTAAGTAACAGGCAGTTTACTTTGGGCTCATCAGTCATGCAGAAATTCTGAAAAAAGGACTGTAGCCCCTTTTAACCTGTTTGGGGTAGGGGGCAGCATTTTCACTTTTGGATAAATAGCGTGCCCAAACTGAACTGCCTCCTACTCTGTCCCAGATCCTAATATATGCATATTATTAGTAGTATTGGATAGAAAATACCCTGAAGTTTCTAAAACTATTTGAATCATGTCTGTGAGTATAACAGAACTAATTTAGCAGGCGAAACCCAGAGGACAAACCATTCAGATTATCTTTTTTATGTCACTGTCTTTTCAATAAGTTTTTATGGGGAATCCGACTTTCCTGCAGTTCCGACCGCTTCCACTGGATGTCACCAGTTTGTAGAAATTTGTTGAGGTTTTCCTTTGTGTAATGAAGAAGTACCATAGCTCAGAACGAACCGCACTTCATGTGTACCTTTTGATAGAGGCGCGTAACCAGAAAAGTAGCGTCAGTTTGTTTTGCTCCCGTATTGAACACAGATCATCCCTTCTTCAAATTGATCAATTTATATATGTTTAGAAATACCTAAAGTTGTATTACAAAAGTAGTTTGAAATGTTTTGGAAAAGTTTACAGGTATCTTGTGAGAATTTGCTATCTTGCATGTGTAATTTAATGAAAGTTTTATTTTTATAGAAATGTATTTGAATTTGGCGCTCTGCATTATCCCTGGCTATTGGCCATGTGGGACGCAAGCGTCCCGCCTAACCCAGAGAGGTAGAGCTCCCCCCCTACTTTGTGCAATTTCCACCTGAAGACATACCCAAATCTAACAGCCTGTAGCTCAGGCACAGAACCAAGGATATGCATATTCTTGGTACCATTTGAACGAAAACACTCTGAAATTTGTGTAAATGTGAATTGAATGTAGGAGAATATAACACAATAGATCTGGTTTAGATAAAACAATGAAAAAAAACATGTGTTTTTTATTTTTATTTTTGTATCATCTTTTAAAATGAACAAGATAAAACAAACATTTAGATAGGATGATGGGGACAATTTCAGTGAAAAATATAAGAGGACAACAGTACTTGTGCAACGTTTCAGAATGATAACTTCCAAAATGAGTGTGCTACATTACATTTATCATGAAGTCACCCAGGTGTCCCACACAAGTAGCCCAAATGTACCCAAGTGGCCAAATTGGTGAAGGTATAAATTTTGAAACAAATAACTATATACAAAATACCAAAATGGTATTCTAACACACCGCTCCAAAGAATTGAGAAAAAAATATGGGAAAAAATATGAAAACAAATAACTATATACAAAATACCAAAATGGTATTCTAACACACCCCTCCAAAAAATTTAGAAAAAATTATGGGAAAAAAAAATATGAAGAAAAAAATATATACATTTACAAAATAACATGGGTAACTATTTACACACTTTCAATATTTGGAAGACCCTCAGTCCTCTATCAAATCAAATGTATTTATATAGCCCTTCGTACATCCGCTAATATCTCAAAGTGCTGTACAGAAACCCAGCCTAAAACCGCAAACAGCAAGCAATGCAGGTGTAGAAGCACGGTGGCTATGAAAAACTCCCTAGAAAGGCCAAAACCTAGGAAGAAACCTAGAGGAACCAGGCTATGAAGGGTGGCCAGTCCTCTTCTGGCTGTGCCGGGTGGAGATTATAACAGAACATGTCCGAGATTTTCAAACGTTCATAGATGACCAGCAGGGTCAAATAATAATAATCACAGTAGTTGTAGAGGATGCAACAGGACAGCACCTCAAGAGTAAATATGAACAGTTTAGGTTCCATAGCCGCAGGCAGAACAGTTGCAACTGGAACAGCAGCAAGGCGAGGTGGACTGGGGACAGCAAGGAGTCATCATGCTAGGTAGTCCTGACGCATGGTCCTAGGGCTCAGGTCCTCCTCCTCCGAGAGAGAATTAGATAGAGCATACTTAAATTCACACAGGACACCGGATAAGACAGAATAAGTACTACAGATATAACAAACTGTTATAGCCCCCTAGCCCCCGACACATAAACTACTGCAGCATAAATACTGGAGACTGAGACAGGAGGGGTCAGGAGACATTGTGGCCCCATCCGATGAGAGCCCCGGACAGGGCCAAACAGGAAGGATATAACCCCACCCACTTTGCCAAAGCTCTACACAATATTGTGCTGCTGATGCCAGGTGCCATAGCAGTCTCTTTCTGCTGTAAAGCAGAGAGTCACCAAGCATGTGGCGCAGGTGATGGGGGATTTAATTTTGAAAATAACACAGCGTCGCCTCCATGCTGTGCCCTTTTGGCCCTGAGGCACATCCATTTCTGCAGAAATAAATTTGGGCAGTGGAACACCACTTGTGGCAGGAGCTGGATGAAACAGCTTCAGTGGGGTATGGACACCTTGGCCCTGGGGGCTGCCATTCAGAGTCAGTGTCACTGTGAAAGAAAATGTTCAGTTAGAATAGTTTCACATATGAGCCCTGTACCAACAGGTATAATAAACAGATATATATAGAGAGAGTACAGGGTACATAAGGTTGAATATATTATTATGACCTGCTTGATCTACTGTCTTTTATATTATGACATTTCAGCTAGATTTACTGTCTCCATTATATTATGACAGACCAGCTAGATCTACTGTCTTTATTATATTACAACAGACCAGCTGTATCTACTGTCTCCATTTCACTTTGGCCATTGTTGTGGGCTTGCCCTCCCCTCAACAGCCTCAAATAGGCAAATAGGCATCTCACATTTCATGACATTACATGTTTATATATTGCTTCTAAAATTTAAAAAAATCACAAATAATATTTTATATTATTAATTTCAAACAAGGGCATTAGCATGATAAGAACTTACCAGTCCAAAACGATGTCGTCTCCCGTTCAAAAAATATTCCTCCACAATCGCTAAATGAATCGTCCTTCAAAAATCTCTGTCTCACTTTCCCAATCAATTTATTCTAAAATTGTGTGTACATCTCTATATCTAGACTTAAATTTAACTTTCCCTGACTTAGTCGCCATAATGATTGATATATAAACAGCTTAATCCGTGCTGCTACACCTGCATTGCTTGCTGTTTGGGGTTTAAGGCTGGGTTTCTGTACAGCACTTTGAGATATCAGCTGATGTATGAAGGGCTATATAAATACATTTGATTTGAGTTTACCAAACAATGCAGTGCGTAATATGTGTTTCTCCTTCCGGTATGAAACTTCAACAGCGAATTACTCTCGTTACGCTGGAGCTTACTACATGGGTTGGTCTTGCAACACATAAACATGAATTACTGCCGTTTACCTCAGCTCATTGGCTATCTACCCAGCTAGATTTCAAGAGGATCAGTGGTCATTGGGTTAAAAGACAGTCAATCAGCGAAACAGCGGGCAAATCATTTGCGCACAATGATGTCATGACTTGTTGTCTTCAAATTGGTTTCTTTCAGTCAATACGTCCGCGAAATGACCCATCAGGTTTGATTGTGTTACAAACAAACCAGTTGATTGCAGTGAAACCAAACATGACTGGAAAAGTCACGTTCTGTGTGGGTTATTTACCTGGAATGTGTCGTCGAAAATGGAATGAGACGGAATTCATGACCCAAGCGATTCACAAAATGTTGAGTGTTAGGCTATAAAAACTGATTTGATCAAACAAAAGATCATTCATTGTGTAACAATGAGCATTGGAATTGCAAACAGACGAAGATCGTCAAAGGTAAACAATTTAATTTAATGCAGTTTGTGATTATGTTACGCCTGTGCTGGTTAAAATGGTTGTTTTTTATGGGGCTCTATGCTCAGATAATCGCATCGTATTCTTTCGCAGTAAATCCTTTTTTAAATCTGACAACGCAGGTGGATTAGCAAGATTCTAGGCTTTCGATACATGTGAGACACTTTGTGACACACACAATTTTCATGAATGTTTAATTTGACTATTTATGTAGCGATCACTGTATGTTGTGGAATTTCAGCCCGCTAGCGGGTTCCGTTTGCAGAGAGGTTAACAAAGTTTAGTGGTAGCTTTTTGGATTCCTTTGTCTTCATGTTGAACGAGTGGATTACTGAATCGATGGTGCCAACTAAACTGACTTTTTTGGATATAAAGAATGATCTTTATCTAACAAAACGACCATGCATGTTGTAGCTGGGACCCTTTTGATTGCAAACAGAGGAAGATTTTCAAAAAGTAAGTAAATATTTAATCTCTATTTGTGATTTTATGAAACCTGTGCTGGTTGAACAATATGTTGATGTGGGGCGCTGTCCTCAAACAATTGCATGGTATGCTTTCTCTGTAAAGCCTATTGTAAATCAGACAATGCAGTTAGATTAACAAGAATTTAAGCTTTTAATCGATTTAAGATACTTGTATGTTCATAAATGTTTATTACGATTATATATTTGAATTGCGCGCTCTCCAATTTCACCCAATGTTGTCCCACTGACAGGACGCCTAGCCCTATTAACAAACACACCACAGATACTTCCAATTCATCAAACATGGATGATGTGTGTAAAGCTGTTAGCCTTGACTAGGCAGGTTCAGGGTCCCTTCTTTGCAATTCAGAGTGGGCCTTGATTCTCAATTACCTTAATTACATTATACGCCACAGCAATATTTCCAGATTGCTCAAATACAATGGCACTGTTGTGAGGATGTGACAGGAGGTGGTTGACTTACTGACATTAGCAATAACAGACATAACACCAACATTGAACCCATTCCTTTTCTCATTGACTGCTATCCCTTTGATTCTTAACCCCTACACTTGAAGATATTGATGTGGTTGGTTTCTATGGGCCACACATCTCTTATTTCACGCTTCTCTCTCAGTGAGTCTGTAAGGTTAGGATAGCACTGTAGGGCTGGGGGCATTGCAGTGTTACAGTGCCTTCATGTCAAGCTGCTTTTTCCTTCTTCTCTGGGTCACTCTGTCTCTGTCATGGTCTGTGGGAGCATGTACAGCTGTGTGAACCCATTGTCTGGGGACATCTGACACAGCACACCTCTCTCTCAGTGAGCCTGTCATTCAACTGAAAGACGGTCACATGATTGGTCTAAAAGCAAGGATCAGAAGTTTTGTAGGTTGTCCCCTTCTTCCACCAAATGCAGAACTTCTCAAGAGGAAAATTTTGAATGGACATGAATGTCAAACATTGTCAGAGATTCGGATTGCATTTATAACTTACATGAAGCCCATTGATAGTGGCCTTTAAAGTTAGGGATCCTCAAAGTTAGGGCCCCATTTTGTTATCTCCCCAGTTCTGTTGCAAATACCACGGAAGCCTGGGAAGGTGGGGGGTGGCAAAGGGCACCTATGGTGAGTCTCGGAAAACTGACAGAATATAAGTGTCTCCTCTCCATTCTTATCTGTTCACCTGCAATGCCTCCATCTCCTGTTTATTTTCCCTCACACTTTTTTCTCTCTCTGCTTTCTGCTTTATTCTGAGACCTTGTTCTTATACTTCCATTTTCCTTTTAAATACTGCCTCGCTCTGTCTCCACACATCTCACTCGTGGCTAATTTCAGGTACATATGTATTTGAGTGAAACCGGAAAGTGTATTTCAAAACCTCAAACTCAGCACTCTTTTCCACAATCTTACTTTATATTTCTTTGTGTAATGGCTTGCTCATTTAAAAAAGGAATATATATATATATATATATACAGTTGAGTCGGAGGTTTACATACACCAAATACATTTAAACTCAGTTTTTTCACAATTTCTGACCTTTAAACCTAGTAAAAATTCCTTGTCTTAGGTCAGATAGGATCACCACCTTACTTTAAGAATGTGAAAAGTCAGAATAATAGTAGAGAGAATAATTTATTTCAGATTTTATTTATTTCATCACATTCCCAGTGGGTCAGAAGTTTACATACACTCAATTAGTATTTGGTAGCGTTGCCTTTAAATTGTTTAACTTGGGTCAAATGTTTTGGGTAGCCTTCCACAAGCTTTCCACAATAAGTTGGGTGAATTTCGGCCCATTCCTCCTGACAGAGCTGGTGTAACTGAGTCAGGTTTGTAGGCCTCCTTGATAGCATATGCTTCTTCAGTTCTGCCCACATATTTCTATAGGATTGAGGTCAGGGCTTTGTAATAACCACTCCAATACCTTGACTTTTCTGTCCTTAAGCCATTTTGCCACAACTTTAGAAGGATGCTTGGTGTCATTGTCCATATGGAAGAGACATTTTTGACCAAGCTTTAACTTCCTGACCGATGTCTTTAGATGTTGCTTCAATATATTCACATAATGTTCCTTCCTCATGATGTCATCTATTTGGTGAAGTATACCAGTCCGTCCTGCAGCAAAGCCCCCCCCACAACATGATGTGGCCAACCCCATGCTTCACAGTTGGGATGGTGTTCTTCGGCTTGCAAGCCTCCCCCTTTTCCCTCCAAACATAATGATGGTCATTATGGCCAAACAGATCTATTTTTGTTTCATCAGACCAGAGGACATTTCTCCATAAAGTACAATATTTGTCCCCATGTGCAGTTGCAAACTGTCTGGCTTTTTTATGGCGGTTTTGGAGCAGTGGCTTCTTCCTTGCTGAGTGGCCTTTCAGGTTATGTCGATATAGGACTCGTTTTACTGTGGATATAGATACTTTTGTACCTGTTTCCTCCAGCATCTTCACAAGGTCCTTTGCTGTTGTTCTGGGATTGATTTGCACTTTTCGCACCGCAGTATGTTCATCTCTAGGAGACAGAACGCATCTCCTTCCTGAGCTCTATGATGGCTGCGTGGCCCCAAGGTGTTTATACTTGCTTACTATTGTTTGTACAGATGAACGTGGTACATGCAGGCGTTTGGAAATAGCTCCCTAGGATGAACCAGAATTGTGGAGGTCTACCATTTTATTTCTGAGGTCTTGGCTGATTTTATTTTGATTTTCCCATAATGTCAAACAAAGAGGCACTGAGTTTGAAGGTAAGCCTTGAAATACATCCACAGGTACACCTCCAATTGACTCAAATTATGTAAATTAGTCTATCAGAAGATTCTAAAGCCATGACATAATTTTCTGGACATTTCCAAGCTGTTTAAAGGCACAGTCAACTTAGTGTACGTAAACTTCTGACCCAATTCTGACCCACTGGAATTGTGATACATTGAATTTTAAGTGTAATAATCTGTCTGTTAACAATTGTTGGAAAGATTACTTGTGTCATGCACAAAGTAGATGTCCTAACCGACTTGCCAAAACTATAGTTTGTTTAAGAAACCTTTTGGGGATAGGGGGCAGCATTTTCACTTTTGGATGAATAGCGTGCCCAAAGTGAACTGCCTCCTACTCTGTCCCAGATGCTAATATATCAGTATTATTATTAGTATTGGATATAAAACACTATGGATTTTTGTAAACTGTTTGAATGATGTCTGTGAGTATAACAGAACTCATATGGCAGTCGAAAACCTGAGAAAAATCCAACCAGGAAGTGGGACATCTGAGGTTTGTAGTTTTTTAAAGCTTGGCCTACTGAGTACACATTGAGATATGGACGAGGTTGCACTTCCTAGGGCTTCCACTAGATGTCAACCGTCTTTTGAAACTTGAATGAGGATTCTACTATAAAGGAGGGGCTGATGAGACCTGTTTGAGTCAGTGGTCTGGCATAGTGCCTCGGTCTCATGACGCGCACTCCCGACAGATACCTCTCGTTCCAGTGCTTTTCTGAAGGCAAAGGAATTCTCCGGTTGGAACATTATTGATGTTTTATGTTAACATCCTAACGATTAATTCCATACATCGTTTGACATGTTTCCTAAGGACAGTAACGGAACTTTTTGCGTTTTTTGTCTGGATGAAATGCTAACATAATCATATGTTGTGCTTTAGCTGTAAAGCATTTTTGAAATCGGACACAATGGGTAGATTAACAAGATGTTTATCTTTCATTTGCTGCACTGGACTTGTTAATGTGTGAAAGTTACATATTTAAAAAAAATATTTTTGAATTTCGCGCGCTGCCTTTTCAGCGGAATGATGCCAAGGCGTCTTCAAGACAACTGCATAAAAAAGTTTTGGTAAACGATGAATCACACATCTTCCCCCCCACTCACGCAGCTGCCAAACTGAGCTGAGATACTACTGCTAAACAGTGAGCGCAGTTGCACTTGCCCAAATCAATTCCAGTAATTAATGAAATAATGATACATTTACTCTAACACGTCGCAACCCACCATTAACAGGTCCGCGACCCATACTTTAAGACAGGCTGCTCTATAGACTGCCATTGACACAGGGAGTGTGTGTGTGGAGAAATTGAGATTGCAAAGAGCCCATTTCCGATCTATCACACACCAAACAGAGGGGGATCTGAAAGCCACATTGACACAGATTCACATTGAGTTATTTTATGTCTCTGGGCAATTTATAAAGAATACCCATAAGACTGCGGCTGAGAAATGTCAGCAATTTTGATGCTGTATTGAAAAATGAATCTGAAGCTTCTCCATCATAAAAATCTGATGTTTCTTTTGATAATGGTTGGCATGAGGCTCAACACATTAATACCCCTAAAAATTGATGCATTTTCAATGTCTCACCCTGCTGTGTTTCCTGAATTCTTTTTGACTAGTATCATATTTTAGCAACAGATGACATAACGTACTCTGTTATGTGTCATTGAAAAACCAAATATAGCATGAACTTTAGCTCACTGACACAATATCCTCTCTTTGAAAATCTCTCTCCTGTCTGGAACAGCTCGACGTCCTTCACGCCCTTTGTGGATTGTAGACATTTCATCAATGATTGAACATCTAAATGGTCTTTTTTCACTTTTTAGCCCACATCCTTAAAACTTTTTAAGTTCAATAAAGATGACTAATAGGTAGCAATTTATCTTTCAAACATTGGGTGGTACCTTGATGTGAAGACAACTTTTACTGAGGTACCTTTTCTGTGACAGAAAAAAAAGATGTCACAACCATTCCCCTTAACGCAGGTCTCCATCCATGCCAATCAGTGTGAGACCTCAGGCTGGTTGTGTGTGAGTTAGTCCTCAGGCTACTGCCCTCTGCCACCGGGATGACCCTGAGGACGATCGTGCTGGGGTGGATGGGAGTTCACAGATGTTTGCTCAGACTTTTACTTATTCACATTCACCCATAAGGCCCGCACCACTAGGAGAATACTAAACCTGTTTCATATGCTGTTTCATATGCATGCTAAGATATCCAGGACAGCTGTCTGATAATGAGCATCCACTATTGATCTCAGACCAGTTCCCCTGAAGGGTTGCTGAAGTGGTAGAGTATTTGTTTGCCCCTTAATTTCCTGTCATCCAGGACCAATTCAAACTGTCAGTGGGACAGGTTGTAGAGAAACATGGGTTTTATACAGAGTTGAGGAAAGTGGATAAACTAATTTGAGTAATTAAAGGTTGTAGAGAAACATGGGTTTTATACAGAGTTGAGGAAAGTGGATAAACTAATTTGAGTAATTAAAGGTTGTAGAGAAACATGGGTTTTATACAGAGTTGAGGAAAGTGGATAAACTAATTTGAGTAATTAAGGTAATTTCATTTAGCTTCACAAAGGCTAGGGTTTAATAGCACTGCCTTGCAGGCCATTTTTGCCATGCAGTATCACTCCATGATTTGTTGTAATTTGCAGAGCAGATCAAAAGACGGTTGATAATGATTCTGTAACCCAATTGTGTGTGGCCCCAGGGACACAGCAACCCTCTGTCTCTGATCAAATATTCAGTCAATTATGAGGGGAAATTATTATTTGAAAATGGTATATCAAACTGAGGGGAAACAGCTCAAAATGAAAACTAACTTTGACCACTGGAGTTGTAATCAATGACATCTTGCAATATAGTTTTTTCTGCAATGGCATCATGACATGTTATGATATGTACCTCTATTTGCACAAACACACCATAGAGACAAACAATCGTTGACCTCATAACAAAGAAGTACAAAGTAGTAACTTAGCAGATCTGGGACACGTTGTTTTTGATGTTCTCTAAACTCACTAATAAGAGAAAAACAAGAGAGAATCAAGTAACCTAACTTCCTTTACTAATGATCAAGACTTCTTTGTGAGTCAACACAGTCACTGAGAGGTTGCTCCTGAAACATTTATGAGGAAACAGCTGAGAAACAACAAAAGACTAAATGGATTTCTTTTGATTATGTGTCTGATCTAAATACTATCCCTACAAATGAGGTGGATAGGTAATCATTTCAAAATTTTACACAGCAATATAATCCTGCAGCAACGGAATACTTATGTGGATGATAATAAACAAAAAAATGTGTAGTGGTTGATGCATTTTTTGTAATTGTATATCATGTCGAAAATTTCGAAGTGGAAATGACAAACTTCAGAATCCTTTATAAATTCCAAATACAATACAAGTTTTACATTTCCTGAATTGCAGGGATGCAGTGGTGGAAAGGACTTGCGTAATACTTTAAAGAACTACATAGATTTTTGGGGTACTGTATCTGTACTTTGCTTTACTATTCATATTTTTGACAACTTTTACTTCACTACATTCCTAAAGAAAATAATGTATGTTTTACTCCACACATTTTCCCTGACACCCAAAATAACTCCTTACACTTTGAATGCTTAGAAGGACAGGAAAGGGGTCCAATTCACACACTTACAGTTGAGGTCAGAAATGTACATACACCTTAGCCAAATACATTTAAACTCAGTTTTTCACAATTCCTGATATTTAATCCTAGTAAAAATTCCCTGTCTTAGGTCAGTTAGGGTCACCGCTTTATTTTAAGAATGTAAAATGTCAGAATAATTGTAGAGAGAATGATTTATTTCAGGTTTTATTTTTTGATCACATTCCCAATGAGTCAGAAGTTTACATGCACTTAATTAGTATTTGGTAGCATTGCCTTTAAATTGTTTAACTTGGGTCAAACATTTCAGGTAGCCTCCACAACCTTCCCAAAATAAGTTGGGTGAATTTTGTTCCATTGCTCCTGACAGAGCTGGTGTAACTGAGGCAGGTTTGTAGGCTTCCTTGCTCGCACATGCTTTTTTTAGTTCTGTCCACAAATTTTCTATAGGTTTGAGGTTAGGACTTTGTGATGGCAACTCCAATACCTTGACTTTGTTGTCCTTACACCATTTTGCGACAACTTTGGAAGTATGCTTGGGGTCATTTGCGACCAAGCTTTTACTTCCTAACTGATGTCTTGAGATGTTGCTTCAATATATCCACATAATTTTCCATCCTCATGATGCCACCTACTTTGTGAAGTACACCAGTCCCTCCTGGCACCCTGACAACATGATGCTGCCAACCCCGTGCTTCACGGTTTTTCCTCCAAACATAACGATGGTCATTATGGCAAAAGCAATTATATTTTTGTTTCATCAGACCAGAGGACATTTCTCCAAAAAGTACGATCTTTGTCCCCATGTGCAGTCATGTGAAAGCCGTAGTCTGGCTTTCATTATGGAGGTTTTGGAGCAGTGGCTTCTTCCTTGCTGACTAACCGACTTGCCAAAACTAACTAGCTGGGGTGCTTGACTGCTATTTTTTTCATTATTATGAACAAAACAAATACAAAAACACAAATATACAAACAAAAATCTAACAGACGGGTATTACACATCGAGATACATTTTCAATTTGTTTTATGGTACGTATTGCGTTTTTGTTTTTACACTTGTTTCTCACTTTATACAGTAATTTCAAAATGGTTTTTAACTATTCCCTCCGCAAGGCAATCAAACAAGCTTAGCGTCATTATAGATTCAACAATTCAACGGCTCAGACACGAGAGGTATGTGACAGGGCCTACAGTCAATCATGGACTACAAAAAGAAAACCAGCCCCGTCGCGGACCCTGATGTCTTGCTCCCAGACAAACTAAACAACTTCTTTGCTCACTTTGAGGACAATACAGTGCCACCGACACGGCCCGCTACCAAAACCTGCCGACTCTCCTTCACCGCAGCCAATGTGAGTAAAACATTTGAATGTGTTAACCCTCTCAAGGCTGCCGGCCAGACGGCATCCCAAGCCGCGTCCTCAGAGCATGCACAGACCAGCTGGCTGGTGTGTTTTCAGACATATTCAATCAATCCCTAACCCAGTCTGCTGTTCCCACATGTTAGCCATCACTAACATTCAGTGGCTGCTGCCAACATACTGAATCAAGCCACTTTAATATTTAAAAATTGGATGAAATAAATGTATCACTAGTCACTTTAAACAATACCACTTTATATAATGTTTACATACTCTACATTACTCATCTCATATGTATATTTTTTATTTATTTTTATTTCCCCTTTATTTAACAAGGTAGGCTAGTTGAGAACAAGTTCTCATTTGCAACTGTGACCTGGCCAAGATAAAGCAAAGCAGTGTGAACAGACAACAACACAGAGTTACACATGGAGTAAACAATAAACAAGTCAATAACATAGTAGAAAAAAATAATTTATATACATTGTGTGCAAAAGGCATGAGGAGGTAGGCAATAAATAGGCCATAGGAGTGAATAATTACAATTTAGCAGATTAACACTGGAGTGATAAATGATCAGATGAACATGTGCAGGTAGAGATACTGGTGTGCAAAAGAGCAGAAAAGTAAATAAAATAAAAACAGTATGGGGATGAGGTAGGTAAATTGGGTGGGCTATATACCGATGGACTATGTACAGTCAGGCTGCAGCGATCGGTTAGCTGCTCAGATAGCAGATGTTTAAAGTTGGTGAGGGAGATAAAAGTCTCCAACTTCAGAGATTTTTGCAATTCGTTCCAGTTGCAGGCAGCAGAGAACTGGAAGGAAAGGCGGCCAAATAAGGTTTTGGCTTTAGGGATGATCAGTGAGATACACCTGCTAGAGCATGTGCTACGGGTGGGTGTTGCCATCGTGACCAGTGAACTGAGATAAGGCGGGGCTTTACCTAGCATAGACTTGTAGATGACCTGGAGCCAGTGGGTCTGGCGTCTAACATGTAGCGAGGGCCAGCCGACTAGAGCATACAGGTCGCAGTGGTGGGTGGTATAAGGTGCTTTAATAACAAAACGGATGGCACTGTGATAAACTGCATCCAGTTTGCTGAGTAGAGTATTGGAAGCTATTTTGTAGATGACGTTGCCGAAGTCGAGGATCGGTAGGATAGTCAGTTTTACTAGGGTAAGTTTGGCGGCGTGAGTGAAGGAGGCTTTTGTCACGCCCTGGCCTTAGTATTCTGTGTTTTCTTTATTATGTTGGTTAGGCCAGGGTGTGACATGGGTGATTTATGTGTCTTGTTTTGTCTAGGGGTTTTGTAGTCTATGGGGTTGTGTTCAGTTGAGTGTTCTAGGTAAGTCTATGGTTGCCTGGAGTGGTTCTCAATCAGAGGCAGGTGTTTATCGTTGTCTCTGATTGGGAACCATATTTAGGCAGCCATATTCTTTAGGTATCTTGTGGGTGATTGTTCCTGTCTCTGTGTTTTGCACCAGTTAGGACTTTTTAGTTTTTTCCACGTTTTCTTATTTTGTATAGTCTTCACGTTTTCATCTTTCATTTAAGATGTTTACAAATAACCACGCTGCATTTTGGTCCTCCTCTCCTTCCCAGGAAGAAAACCGTTACAGCTTTGTTGCGAAAGAAAGCTGACTAGATTTGATTTTGGATTGGAGATGTTTGATATGAGTCTGGAAGGAGAGTTTGCAGTCTAGCCAGACACCTAGGTACTTATAGAAGTCCACATATTCTAGGTCGGAACCATCCAGGGTGGTGATGCTAGTCGGGCGTGCGGGTGCAGGCAGCGAACGGTTGAAAAGCATGCATTTGGTTTTACTAGCGTTTAATGAACATGAGAACATAATTCTCTTAACACTTCTGCAATGCATATAAGGCCCTCCCCTGCCCTCCTTTTGGAAAAGTTGACCACGACTCCATTTTGTTGCTCCTAGCCTATAGACAGAGACTAAAACAGGAAGCTCCCGTACTCAGGTCTGTTGAACGCTGGTCCGACCAATCTGATTCCACGCTTCAAGATTGCTTCGATCACGTGGATTGGGATATGTTCCACACTGCGTCAAACAACACAATTGACGAATACGCTGATTTGGTGAGCGAGTTTATTAGCAAGTGCATTAGCGATGTCGTACCCACAGCAACTATTAAAACATTCCCAAACCAGAAACCGTGGATTGATAGCAGCATTTGCGCGAAACTGAAAGCGCGAACCACTGCTTTTAACCAGGGCAAGGTGACCGGAAACATGACCGAATACAAACAGTGTAGCTATTCCCTCCGCAAGGCAATCAAACAAGCTAAGCGTCAGTATAGAGACAAAGTAGAGTCGCAATTCAATGGCTCAGACACAAGAGGTATGAGGCAGGGTCTACAGTCAATCACGGATTATAAAAACAAAACCAGCCCCGTCGCGAACCAGGATGTCTTGCTCCCAGACAGACTAAATAACTTTTTTTCTCGCTTTGAGGACAATACAGTGGCACTGACATTGCACACTGCCCTAACCCATCTGGACAAGAGGAATACCTATGTGAGAATGCTGTTCATCGGCTACAACTCAGCATTTAACACCATAGTACCCAGCAAACTCATCATCAAGCTCGAGACCCTGGGTCTCGACACTGCCCTGTGCAACTGGGTACTGGACTTCTTGATGGGCCTCCCCCAGGTGGTGAGGGTAGATAAGAAAATCTCCACCCTGCTGATCCTCAACACTGGGACCCCACATGGGTGCGTTCTGAGCCCCCATGCACGCCTCCAACTCAATCATCAAGTTTGCAGACGACACTACAGTGGTAGGCTTGATTACCAACAATGACTAGACGGCCTACAGGGAGGAGGTGAGGGCCCTCAGAGTGTGGTGTCTGGAAAATAACCTCACACTCAACGTCAACAAAAAAAAACAGCAGAGGGAGCACCCCCCTATTCACATCGACGGAACAGTAGTGGAGAGGGTAGTAAAGTTTTAAGTTCCTCGGCGTACACATCACGGACAAACTGAATTGGTCCACCCATACAGACAGCGTCGTGAAGAAGGCACAGCAGCGCCTCTTCAACCTCAGGAGGCTGAAGAAATTTGGCTTGTCACCAAAAGCACTCACAAACTTTTACAGATGCACAATCAAGAGCATCCTGTCGGGCTGTATCACCGCCTGGTACGGCAACTGCTCCACCCACAACCGTAAGGCTCTCCAGAGGGTAGTGAGGTCTGCTCAACGCATCACTGGGGGCAAACTACCTGCCCTCCAGGACACCTACACCACCTGATGTCACAGGAAGGCCATAAAGTTCATCAAGGACAACAACCACCCGAGCCACTGCCTGTTCACCCCGCCTATCATCCGGAAGGCGAGGTCAGTACAGGTGCATCAAAGCAGGGACCGAGAGACTGATAAACAGCTTTTATCTCAAGGCCATCAGACTGTTAAACAGCTACCACTAACATTGAGTGGCTGCTGCCAACAAACTGACTCAACTCCAGCCACTTTAATAATGGAAAAATGTATGGAAAAATTTATCACTAGCCACTTTAAACAATGCCACTTAATATAATGTTTACATACCCTACATTACTCATCTTATATGTGCTGTATATACTCTACCCTATACCATCTACTGCATCTTGCCATCTTTATGTGATACATGCATCACTAGCCACTTTAAACAATGCCACTTTTATGTTTACATACCCTACATTACTCATGTCATATGTATATACTGTACTCTATACCATCTACTGCATCTTGCCTATGCCGTTCTTTACCATCACTCATTCATATATTTTTACGTACATATTCTTCATCCCTTTACACTTGTGTGTATAAGGTAGTTGTTGTGGAATTGTTAGGTTAGATTACTCGTTGGTTATTACTGCATTGTCGGAACTAGAAGCACAAGCATTTCGCTACCCTCGCATTCACATCTGCTAACCATGTGTATGTGACAAATAAAACGTGATTTGATTTGATGCGTTGTGCATAAGAACAGCCCTTGGTCGTGGTATATTGGCCATATACCACACTCCCATGTGCCTTGTTTAATTATACTATAACACAGAGTTGTTATGAATCCCTCTCTGTAGCCCATGAAAGTGTTAGAGAACATATCATTTTGGGGGGGAAATGGCTTTCCCGGCCAAGTCTCTCATCAAAGTCATTGAGCTCCTCCAATGTAAGTATTGGCAGTATGGGTTCCCTGTCCTCCTCATCCCTATAGGGTTCTTGGTCCAGCGGAGCTCTTGCAGTTGCAGTTATTGTGTATACAAGTTTAGTCAGATTCTCCACCTTGAGGTGAAGCTCCCCCAGCTGTTCGAAGGTGATCCTTTCAACTGCTGTTACATGAAAACAGTTACATTAGTACTAATCCTAAAACACAGCAGTTTTCTGATTTCAATAGAAAGTCGAGGCCAAATATACCAGTGCAATTTGATGGGATAAGCCATTGAGTGTTGGCAAGGCGAGATCTTGGACCTAGGGAAAGTTGAGAGCCAGGTGTGAGTACCATTGTGAGAAAGGGAGTACAGAGTGTCATTGTTCTCTGCATTTTATTCATTAAACAGCTTACATTCAAGAGAGGCCTCCTCATGACGTTTGGTTATAGGGGCCTCCATCCATGGTCTCCTCCAAATGGGCGTTGTGGCTTGAAGAGAAATCATTAATTCATGTTTTTGGAAATCAGTTAAAAATAATTTTCTTTAACTTAATAAACAGAGAGTAGCAGCAGCATAAAAGAGGGAGGGTGTGGACGATGCAAATAGTCTGGGTAGCCATTTGATTAGATGTTCAGGATGTCTTATGGCTTGGGGTAGAAGCTGTTAAGAAGCCTTTTGGACCTAGACTTGGTGCTCCGGTACTGCTTGCATTGCGGTAGCAGAGAGAACAGTCTATGACTAGGGTGGAGTCTTTGACATTTTTTAGGGCCTTCCTCTGACACCACCTGTTATAAAGGTCCTGGGTGGCAGGAGCTTGGCCCCAGTGATATACTGTGCCGTACGCACTACCCTTTGTAGAGCCTTGCGGTCGGAGGCTGGGCAGTTGCCATACCAGAAATTGATGCACAGTCAGGATGCTCTCGATGGTGCAGCTGTTGAAACTTTTGAGGATCTGAGGACCCATGCCAAATCTTTTCAGTCTCCTGAGGGGGAATAGGCTTTGTCGTGCCCTCTTCACGACTTTCTTGGTGTGTTTGAACCATGATATTTTGTTGGTTATGTGGACAACAAGGAACTCGAAGCTCTCAACCTGCTTGGGCACAGGGACTATGGTTGTCTGCTTGAAACATGTTGGTATTACAGACTCAGTAAGGTCGGCAGGTAGCCTAGGGGTTAGAGCATTGGACTAGTAAGCAAAAGGTTGAAAGATCGATGCTATGTGTACTTATTGTTTTGTCGAGCGATCGATAAACTTACACAAACACTGGTATTGCTTTCGCTGTAAAGCATAATTTCAAAATCTGAGACGACAGTTGGATTAACAAAAGGCTAAGCTGTGTTTTGCAATATTGCACTTGTGATTTCATGAATATTAATAATTTCTAGTAATATTATTTGACTGTGACGCTATGCTATTCAGCGTTGACAATTATACCGGATCTGGCATGGGTGGTTCAGAGAGGTTAAAGGCCTACCTTCAAACGCAGTGCCTCTTTGCTTGACATGATGGGAAAATCTAAGGAAATCAGCCAAGACCTCAGAAAAAAAATTGTAGACCTCCAAAAGTCTGGTTCATCCTTGAGAGCAATTTCCAAACACCTGAAGTTACCACGCTCATCTGTACAAACAATAGTATGCTAGCATAAACACCATTGGACCACGCATTCATCATACCGCTCATGAAGGAGACCTGTTCTGTCTCCTAGAGATTAACGTACTGCTGTGAGAAAGTGCAAATCAATCACAGAACAACAGCAAAGGACCTTGTGAAGATGCTGAAGGAAACAGGTACAAAAGTATCTATATCCACAGTAAAACGAGTCCTATATCGACATAACCTGAAAGGCCACTCAGCAAGGAAGAAGCCACTGCTACAAAACCACCATAAAAAAATCCAGACTGCGGATTCCAACTGCACATGAGGACAAAGATCGTACTTTTTGGAGAAATATCCTCTGGTCTGATGAAACAAAAATAGAACTGTTTGGCCACAATGAACATCGTTATGTTGGGAGGAAAAAGGGGGAGACTTGCAAGCTGAAGAACACCATCCCAAACGTGAATCACAGGGGTGGCAGCATCATGTTGTGCGGGTGCTTTGCTGCAGGAGGGACTGGTGCACTTCACAAAATAGATGGCTCATGAGGATGGAAAATTATGTGGATATATTGAAGCATCTCAAGACATCAGTCAGGAAGTTAAAGCTTGGTCGCAAATGGATCTTCCAAATGGACAATGGCCCCAAGCATACTTCCAAAGTTGTTGCAAAATGGCTTAAGGACAACAAAGTCCAGGTATTGGAGTGGCCATCACAAAGCCCTGACCTCAACCCTAAAGAAAATTTGTGAGCAGAACTGAAAAAGTGTGTGAAAGCAAGGAGGCCTACAAACTTGACTCAGTTACACCAGCTCTGTCAGGAAGAATGGGCCAAAATTCACCCAACTTATTGTGGAAAGCTTGTGGAAGGCTACCCGAAACATTTGACCCAAGTTAAACAATTTAAAGGCAATGCTACCAAATACTAATTGTGTGTATGCAAACGTTTGACCCACTGGGAATGTGATGAAAGAAATAAAAGCTGAAAGAAATCATTCTCTCTATTATTATTCTGACATTTCACATTCTTAAAATAAAGGGGTGATCCTAACTGACCTAAAACAGGGAATTGTTACTAGGATTAAATGTCAGGAATTGTGAAAAACTGAGTTTTAATGTTTTTGACTAAGGTGTATTTTTATCTTCTGACTTCAACTGTAGCTCCCGAATGCTTGTACTCTTACCACATTAATTTAACTTGTGAATGGGAATGCTTGATATTATCAGGAAGATGTATAAGTGGGCTTCCCATTCATTAAAATATAACTGCACATTCAAAAATCACTTGACCCTGAGTTTCGTCATGGATACAGAATCTGCTAGAAATGGCTGCTGTCACTAGTGATGAATTCACATGGTCTTCAATGCAACTCCCTGCAGTGATTTTATCCTATGCCATTACACCCACAAAGACAATACTACATATTACACAATATTAAAGCAATGTAAAGTGTTTATATACATTATTTAATTCAGACGAACATTCCAGCCTCTTAAACGTCTGAAAGTAAACTTAGACAGGGCCTATTTAAACTTACTTGAATACAGATTTACAGTATAGAGAACCCAAAAGTACTCTAATGGGGGAAATGGGCCAACTGTAAACTGTCACATGAATGCTTCTCTCTCACACCAATTACAGACAAGAGATGCAAATTGGGATGATTGAAAAAAAGATGCAAAGAGGACGTTGCAACTCTGAAGATAAGCCCTATGCTGCGCTCTTTCTGTGCATCTCAAAGGGAATGGGGATGCATAATACCTTAACACCATGAAAAGGGACCATTCCTTAGGAAGTGCGCACACACACACACACACACACAAGAAAGACAAAGTTGAAAGCCACCGAATGTAAGTAGCTCCCTCCCCCTTTCCTTCCCACTTGTTTGTATTTGTCAGGGTCACAGGGAAATGTAAATTGTGTGCCTGAGAAAAAAGCTCTAAGTTAACCTTGAAGGAGATAAACAGATTTGAATTCAGTCAAGTCTCCTTTCCCTGTTGGCATGCACACACATCTCAATGAGCCCCAGCAGTCCCAGACAAATGGGCAGAGTTCAGGAAGAGTGTCAGAGAAAATGAGGTCTGTGGAGCGAGAGAGAGCAATGACGTGGTGCACATATCTGCACATATGGGATGTAGTATGCAATTTTCGGGCACCACTTTTGGTTCATGAGTGGTACTTTCAGAACTACTGGCTAAAAAGTATACAAAAGTACTGTAGTGGAAAATTAGAGAGAGTGAAGAAATGTGAACGATGATGAAGGCCAGTGATAAAGATGCGTATAGCGACTCAGGCACAGAGGCCCAGCATGAGAACTCAATCACAATTTGTGGTATTGTCTGTATGGCTGACCATATGATGGCTATCACAAAAGTCAAACACACCTTATCGGTGACTTTGTCCAGAGCGGGACATTCCCATAGAACCCTGGGAGCACGGACACCGTCAGGGGTCTGAAGACAGATGAAAACTTGAATCAACTAAATAAATGTTACTGTGTGAACAAAATTTCCGTGTTTGTATTGTTTCAAGACTTCATAAAGAGCTGCAAATTTTGATATGTTTAATAGTATTGTAAGTGCAATGGATTTATTTTCACAGAGTTACTGTGTTATTCTGTCTGCCGGATGGCAGTCAGTTCAAGGAAGGAGAGACACAGATGAGTGCTCCTGTCATTTAGATAAGAGCTGAGATGATTAGATCTTAGAATGCGTGTGGTGTTTTTATGCCTTTTTGTTTATTGTTTTTTGCCAAATAAAGTGATGTCAATTAGATGATGGGCGATACAGAGATTTGGCGCTCTAGGAAGAATAAAAGATGTGTTGAAACTTTGTTCATGGAGTCATTGTAAACCAATCTTCTGTTGTAGCATTCTGTAGTTACAGTATAGTGTGTCTTTTCAATGTTAGACTTTGAGATATTTTGTATTTTTTGACATTGAAGACTTCTGATACAGTGGGGAGAACAAGTATTTGATACACTGCCGATTTTGCAGGTTTTCCAACTTACAAAGCATGTAGAGGTTTGTCATTTTTATCATACGTACACTTCAACTGTGAGAGATAGAATCTAAAACAATAAAATGCAAATGAATTACTTAAAAATCATACAATGTGAATTTCTGGATTTTTGTTTTAGATTCCGTCTCTCATAGTTGAAGTGTACCTATGATAAAAATTACAGACCTCTACATGCTTTGTAAGTAGGAAAACCTGCAAAATCGGCAGTGTATCAAAGACTTGTTCTCCCCACTGTATGTACCATTTGATAATTATATTATTATTGCATAAATCTAGTCCTAATATTTCTGAGTAATATTCCTTTAATTATTATTTGAGATATGGTGTAATGGTAAATGTTATTCACACTACGCTTGGCATCTAACTGTGCAGCTCTAAGCTAAGGTTAACTCAATAATTTAATGCTAGACATTGATCAAAATACATTAGCTCTTTGTCTCTTAATAATTGCGTAACAGTTATCTTGGACACATGTAACTTATAGTATTCAAAGTGGTGATGCAAGGCTTGCTACCTTGCCTAGATCCATCGGATACGCTTATGGGCCTATATCAGTCACACGATAATGGAGTCAGATTGAATATTATATTATGGTCGTATTACTCCTGCACTAACTCCGGTTATTCTCAGATGGAGTGGATTTCCACTAGTTTACAGTACTCTCTTAGAAAAAAACGGTTCCAAAAGGGTTCTTCAGCTGTCCCCATAGGAGAACCCTTTTTGGTTCCAGGCAGAACTCCTTTTGGTTCCAGGAGAACTATTTTGGGTCCTGTGTAGAACCCTCTGGGTAAAGGGTTCTACCTGGAACCAAAAAAGGGTTATTTAACGGGTTCTCCTATGGGGACAGCTGAAGGCCGTCATTGAAAATAATAATTTGTTCTTAACTGACTTGCCTAGTTAAATAAAGGTAAAATATAAAAAAGGTTCTGGATTGCACTTTTTTTTCTAAAAAAATTATCTTTAATGTGTTTGCTTGCTGCCTCTGATATCCCTCCATCATGACCTCCTCTTTTCCTAAGACAGAGCTCTGAGAATGCTACCCAGATCTGGTCTGATCTGAAGATTGGAACTGGCACTCTCTCGCTCTCTCAAAATGTCACCCGAATGATTGATGAATGAGTGTATTCATTCATTAAATGTATGGTGTTCACTTTCCAACTCGAGTGTGAAGTTTGGAATTTTTACTTCAGAACAAGTGAGAGTGATTAGACCATAACGTTATTTATGACAAGCATCTGCTGAGGAATTAAGACGTTGAGAGATGATTGTCAAAATGATTGATCGGACAGGTAAAGAAAATAAATGGGCCCTTCATTTATGAAACTGTAACCATGTTTCCATCCAGTTTTTACACAAATGATTTCATATCATATAAGAATATATCAAGGCAACTGTGATAGAAACAGGAAGTTTTGGTGTAATTGTATAAATGGAAATAGATCATTTGTTCATCCGACATGGTGGGATCTTATTGTTTCTGTAAAAAATGGCAGTGGAAACCCCATAATGCGCAAAAATTGATATAATAACCATCATATGGAAGTAAATTTAGAGTCACTTGATAATTTGGTGTTTGTCCCACTACAAGTCAAGAAACCATACAGTTTATTAGGCTACAGACAACATAGATTATGATGAACATCACAGGGTGGTGAAAGTGCACGTGATGAGCTTGATGTCGCTTTCCAATAGATATTGAGGGTCTTATTCTGGTGACATGATGATCTATGCTTGACTGCTTTTTGACAAATACAACTATTCTCCGTCTTATCCATAATAATCTCGTCATGTAAACTAGTCTACCAACACAGCCTACCCGTACTGTATCTGTGAGCTGTTGGCTAGAGGGCAGGTGCCAGGACCAGAGTATTTAACGCAACAGTTATTGTGACAAAACTATCAGTAGAGTTGAAAATGCAATGGAAATACAATTTTTATTCGGTACATGAAAACTTCAGCAAAGGTGTTGTCATACCTCCTCATTTTTCACAACATAGAATTTTCAATTGCCAAATCACTTTTAAAAATGGTGGCGTCCTTCCTCCATCGTCTATCTCTCATCTTGAGGCCTCCTCCTCCTCCTCTTCAATCACAATGGTGGTGGAACGCATGGAGCTTGTTTAACTCACACACACCTTCTGTGAAACCGATCAAAATGCTGAGTGAAACTTTTTTCCCCAGCTCTCTGATTCCTGATCATCTTTTCCCTGTAGCACTCTCTTGTCGCTGTGTATGAGACACTTGTGATAATAAAAGGGGGAACTGAGAGAGATGCCTCTTCAAAGCTTCTGGATCAAATAGACCCCTGTTCGTTCATCTCAGATGGCGCATAGTGATACGTTTTGAGGAACAGTCACCAGGTGTTGTGTTCACTTGTTTTAGTTCATATTGTTGGCTGCAGGGGAAGATGTTTGGTTCGAAACATTTAGCATCATTCACACAAAGCACTTTCTTTGAAAGTGAAATTAACTTTAACAACTCTTCTTACATTGTTGACTACTTTTGAATGCCTCTTTTGGTTTTATTACAGTAACAATAAGCAACTAAACTGTCTTTCAAAGATAATTCCTAAAAATCCAAATGACTTCACAGATCTTCATTGTAAAGGGTTCAAACACTGTTTCCCATGCTTGTTCAGTGAACCATAAACAATTAATGAACATGTACCTGTGGAACGGTCGTTAAGACACTAACAGGCAATTAAGGTCCCAGTTATGAAAACTTAGGACACTAAAGAGGCCTTTCTACTGACTCTGAAAAACACCAAAAGAAAGGTCCCCAGGGTCCCTGCTCATCTGCGTGAATCTGCCTTAGGCATGCTGCAAGGAGGCATGAGGACTGCAGATGTGGCCAGGGCAATAAATTGCAATGTCCGTACTGTGAGACACCTAAGATAGCGCTACAGAGAGACAGGACAGACAGCTGATCATCCTCGCAGTGGCAGACCACATATAACAACACCTGCACAGGATTGTTACATCTGAACATCACACCTGTGGGACAGGTACAGGATGGCAACAATAACTGCCCGAGTTACACCAGGACCGAACAATCCCTCCATCAGTGTTCACACTGTCCGCAATAGGCTGAGAGAGGCTGGACTGAGGGATTGTAGGCCTGTTATAAGGCAGGTCCTCACCAGACATCCCCAGCAACGATGTCACCTATGGGCACAAACCCACCTTCGCTGGACCAGACAGAACTGGGAAAAAGTTCTCTTCACTGACGATTTGCGGTTTTGTCTCACCAGGGGTATTGGTCGGATTTGCGTTTATCCTCGAAGAAATGAGCGTTACATCGAGGCCTGTACTCTGGAGCGGGATTGATTTGGAGGTGGAGGGTCCGTCATGGTCTGCGGCGGTGTGTCACAGCATCATCGGACTGTGATTGTTGTCATTGCAGGCAATCTCAATACTGTGCGTTACAGAGAAGACCTCCCTCATGTGGTACCCTTCCTGCAGGCTCATCCTGACATGGCCCTACAGCATGACAATGCCACCAGCCATACTGCTAGTTATGTGTGTTATTTCCTGCAAGACAAGAATGTCAGTGTTCTACCATGGCCAGCGAAGTTCCCGGATCTCAATCCCATTGAGCACGTCTGGGACCTGTTGGATCGGAGTGTGTGGACTTGGGCCATTCCCCCCTGAAATATCTGGGAACTTGCAGGTGCCTTGGTGGAAGAGTGGGGTAACATCTCACAGCAAGAACTGGCAAATCTGGTGCAGCCCACGAGGAGATGCACTGCAGTACTTAATGCAGCTGATGGCCACACCAGATATTGACTGTTACTTTAGATTTTGAAACTCCTTTGTTCAGGGACACATTATTAAATTTCTGTTAGTCACAGAAATGTGAACTTGTTCAGTTTATGTCTCAGTTGTTGAATCTTGTTATGTTCATACATACAAATATTTACACGTTAAGTTGCTGAAAATAAACGCTGTTGACAGTGAGAGGACATTTCTTTTTTTGCTTAACATTTCTTTTTTAGTTGTAGGACACAGTTTCCTGTGATGGTTTACTGTGAGTACTCTAAAAGGCCTGCATGTGCTTTACTTAGAAATATTGATTTTTTTGTGAAATATCAGAGGCTGACTTCTGTGTATGGCATCAAAATATAATGTATGAGCCATACATCAGGCTATATTCACAGGACACTTGTAAAACCATTTATATCCCCACTCCAAAGGTTTATTTAAATCAGAGTTGAGCTATGAGGTAAGCAGTATTTTGTGGGCGAGTAGGTAGATTTCTTTGTAAATCAAATATACCCTCTATCCATTGGAGAAAGACCACTAACAAGTACATGTGAAAGGTTTGTTCTAATAAGAATGGTTATTATTGATTCTTGTTATAATCCAGTTTAATCCATTTGAAATCAGTTGGAATGCAATCATTCACTTTATAAAACAAAATATAACTTTGATAGTTTTGATATAGTCCGAAGGACTCAAATAATAAAGAATGTTAAGAGTTCATGGGCAAGTTCCTTGCGGGTGTTGTGTGTTTTGTGGACAGCAAACTGGGCCTTAATAATCTGTAGACATCTGTGGGGCCAGAGAGGTGACAATGCTTAATGATTAAATCACAAATGAGACGCCTTGTTTATCTTGATGACAAGGAGCACTGAAGAAGTACTCTCTGACTGCTCCTGCACTGCCCTGGACATTTTAATGAGGGCTGAAGCTGCTGATGATCATACTAACAAGGCTAATAATAATAATGTACTGAAATACCAGTGTTTGTGTTTGCTTCAAACATACACAGACCAGGGGCAATGTTGTAGTATGTGGTTTGGAATATAATGTGGTGCTTTGGGTGTTTGTGTAGATTGTGAGTGTGTAGACTCTACAAAACATTCCATCATATTTAGTCTCACAGTCTCACCTGCAGAGTTAAACAGAAAACCAGACTGAATGCTTTGATGTTGGTCTATTATGTATTTACTCTGGTTCTTTCAGTTTCATTTGAAATAAAGCATATTACAGTGACCTATGGGCTTGAGTTCCATCACCTAATCAGAGAGAGAGAGACAGAGAGAGAATGAGAGAGAATGAAAGACAGCATTGAGAGAAAGAATGAAAAGGAGAAAGAGACATAGAAAGAAAGAAAAAAGAGGAGAGGGAGAGAGTGCCAGAATGAGCTTGAGAAATCAGAGGTGGAGAAAATGAATGGCGCATTACCCTGAACCGTCCCCCTTATCAAAGCCTCCATCCCTACAGTGTCAATTGAGAGGGAGTGAGCATATCAGATCCATTTGTTAATAGACCTCTTTCATGTCTGCTTTTTCCGACTTCAATTCCTGATAACAGAATTTTTGTTCTGATTCCTCCAGACGGACAGGATTCTCCAGGGGGGTGATGGCTGCCTTGGTGCCCCGCTGTTCAGTCCTCCCTGGCCAAATTATAGACTAAGGGACAGGCCTGAGCGACAGAGAGGTGGAGCATGCACAGTATGAGGCTATTACTTATAGAGGAAATGTAATGGAAGTAGCTCCCTCCGGCTCTGTGTTGGGAGGGAGCTACTTCCATTACATTTCCTCTATAAGTAATGCTACTGCTACTGTGCATGCTCCACCTCGCATGTGCCTATTACCCTGACTCAATCCCCCCTCCGTCAACTCTCAGAAACACAAACACAAAAACACACCTTGAGCCATCCCTGCCACTGACCTCCTACCATTAGTGACATTAGAAACACTCCTGTCTTCCTGAACTCCTCATAAACATAACATTAGTAACTTTTTTCGGGAAGCTATGCGTATGTCACACGTCACTACTTCCCAGGAGAGGCATTTGAACTTATTTTTTATACAAAATGCGTTTTTTGTCAGAAATGCCTTCTGGAACATGTGCCTTAATAACAAACTTCTATTTCATCTGTAAATATGAATAAAATGTTAAATTACGAGCCTAGCTGGTTTAGCCACAGAAAAAACAGGAACCTTCCTGCTAGCCAAGATTTGAACGCGGAACGAGGTTTGTTGTTTTGGAAAGTTTGTTATTTTGGAAAGTTTTCAAAGTCTTTTGTATACCATTGAAGTGGGAAGTTTACATACACTTAGGTGGGAGCCATTAATACTCGTTTTTCAACCACTCCACAAATTTCTTGTTAGCAAACTATAGTTTTGGCAAGTCTGTTAGGACATCTACTTTGTGCATGACACAAGTCATTTTTCCAACAATTGTTTACAGACAGATTATTTCACTTAAAATTCACTGTATCACAATTCCAGTGGGTCAGAAGTTTACATACACTAAGTTGACTGTGCCTTTAAACAGCTTGGAACATTCCAGAAAATTATGTAATGGCTTTAGAAGCTAGTCTTAGGCTAATTGACACCATTTGAGTCAATTGGAGGTGTACCTTTGGATGCATTTCAAGGCCTACCTTCAAACTCAGTGCCTCTTTGCTTGACATCATGGGAAAATCAAAAGAAATCAGCCAAGACCCAGAAAAAAATTGTACACCTCCAAAAATCTGGTTCATCCTTGGGAGCAATTTCCAAATGCCTGAAGGTACCACGTTCATCTGTACAAACAATAATATGCAAGTACAAACACCATGGGACCACGCAGCCGTCATACCGCTCAGGAAGGAGACGCGTTCTGTCTCTTAGAGATGAACGCACTTTGGTGCGAAAAGTGCAAATCAATCCCAGAACAACAGCAACGGACCTTGAGAAGATGCTGGAGGAAATGGGTACAAAAGTATCTACAGTATATCCACAGTAAACAGTCCTACATCGACATATCCTGAAAGGCCGCTCAGCAAGGAAGATGCTACTGCTCCAAAACCGCCATAATGAAAGCCAGACTACGGTTAACAACATGGGGACAAAGATCATACTTTTTGGAAAAACATCCTCTGGTCTGATGAAACAAAAATATAACTATTTGTCCATAATGACCATCATTATGTTTGGAGGCTTGCAAGCCGAAGAACACCATCCCAACTGTGAAGCATGTGTAAAGTATTTCCTCCTCTTCGTCTGAGGAGGAGTAAGGATCGGACCAAAACGCAGCATGGTAAGTGTCCATATTGATTTATTCAAAAACACAACTGAACACTGGAACAAAATAATAAACGTAGAATCAATAAACAGTTCTGTAAGGTGACAACACACACTCGACAGAAAATAAACACCCACAAAACCCAGGTGTAAAAAATGCTACCTAAGTATGATTCTCAATCAGGGACAACGATTGACAGCTGCCTCTGATTGAGAACCATACTAGGCCGAAGACAGAAATCCCAAATGATAGAAAAACAAACACAGACAACCCACCCAACTCACGCCCTGACCATACTAAAACAAAGATATAATAACAGAACTAAGGTCAGAACGTGACAGCCCGTGGGTGGCAGCATCATGTTGTGGGGGTGCTTTGCTGCAGGAGGGACTGGTGCACTTCACAAAATAGATGGCATACTGAGGAAGGAAAATTATGTGGATAAAGTCAGGAAGTAAAAGATTGGTCGTAAAGTAGGTCTTCCAAATGGACAATGACCCCAAGCATACTTCCAAAGTTGTGGCAAAATCGCTCAAAGGCAACAGGTCCAGGTATTGGAGTGGCCATCACAAAGCCCTGACCTCCATCCTATAGAAAATGTGTGGGCAGAACTGAAAAAGTGTGTGTGAGCAAGGAGGCCTACAAACCTGACTCAGTTACACCAGCTCTGTCAGGAGGAATGGTCCAGAATTCACCCAACCTATTGTGGGAAGCTTGTAGAAGGCTATCTGAAACGTTTGACGCAAGTTAAACAATTTAAAAGCAATGCTAGCAACTACTAATTGAGTGTATGTATTCTTCTGACCCACTGGAAATGTGATGAAAGAAATAAAAGCTGAAAGAAATCATTCTCTCTGTCACGACTTCTGCCGAAGTCGGTCCCTCTCCTTGTTCGGGCGGCGTTCGGCGGTCGACGTCACCGGTATTCTAACCATCGCCGCTCCACCTTTCATTTTCCATTTGTTTTGTCTTGTTTTCCTGCACACCTGGTTCACATTCCCTCATCAGACTAAATTTATATTACCCTCTGTTTCCCCCATGTCTGTGTGTGGAATTGTTCTTTGTGTAGGGTGTTACGCTACAGGCTGGCTTGCGCTAGGTTTGTTTCAAACCTAGGTTTATTTGTTTTGTTTAATCCGGTTCATGTTACCGTGGTTGTGCTTTGTGCTGCCTTGCCTGTGCCTTTGGCTTATATTGAAGTTCTCCTGTTATCACCCATCTCTGCTCTCCTGCGCCTGACTTCCCGGCAACCAGTCACTCACCCCGTTACACTCTCATGTGACATTTCACATTCTTAAAATAAAGTGGTGATCCTAACTGACCTAAGAGAGTGAATTTTTACCAGAACTAAATGTCAGGAATTGTGTAAAACTGAGTTGAAATGTATTTGATAAGGGGTATGTAAACTTCCGACTTCAATTGTATACAGTGGGGCAAAAAAGTATTTAGTCAGCCACCAATTGTGCAAGTTCTCCCACTTAAAAAGATGAGAGAGGCCTGTAATTTATCATAGGTACACTTCAACTAAAATCCAGAAAATCACATTGTAGGATTTTTAATACATTTATTTGAAAATTATGGTGGAAAATAAGTATTTGGTCAAGAACAAAAGTTTGGCTAGGCCACTCCAGGACCTTGAAATGCTTCTTGCGAAGCCACTCCTTCATTGCCCGGGCGGTGTGTTTGAGATCATTGTCATGCTGAAAGACCCAGCCATGTTTCATCTTCAATGCCCTTGCTGATGGAAGGAGGTTTTCACTCAAAATCTCACGATACATGGCCCCATTCATTCTTTCCCTTACACGGATCAGTCGTCCTGGTCCCTTTGCAGAAAAACAGCCCCAAAGCATGGATGTTTCCACCCCCATGCTTCACAGTAGGTATGGTGTTCTTTGGATGCAACTCAGCATTCTTTGTCCTCCAAACACGACGAGTTGAGTTTTTACCAAAAAGTTATATTTTGGTTTCATCTGACCATATCACATTCTCCCAATCTTCTTCTGGATCATCCAAATGCTCTCTAGCAAACTTCAGATAGGCCTGGACATGTACTGGCTTAAGCAGGGGGACACATCTGGCACTGCAGGATTTGAGTCCCTGGCGGTGTAGTGTGTTACTGATGGTAGGCTTTGTTACTTTGGTCCCAGCTCTCTGCAGGTCATTCACTAGGTCCCCCCGTGTGGTTCTGGGATTTTTGCTCACTGTTCTTGTGATCATTTTGACCCCACGGGGTGAGATCTTGCGTGGAGCCCCAGATCGAGGGAGATTATCAGTCGTCTTGTATGTCTTCCATTTCCTAATAATTGCTCCCACAGTTGATTTCTTCAAACCAAGCTGCTTACCTATTGCAGATTCAGTCATCCCAGCCTAGTGCAGGTCTACAATTTTGTTTCTGGTGTCCTTTGACAGCTCCTTGGTCTTGGCCATAGTGGAGTTTGGAGTGTGACTGTTTGAGGTTGTGGACAGGTATCTTTTATACTGATAACAAGTTCAAACAGGTGTCATTAATACAGGTAACGAGTGGAGGACAGAGGAGCCTCTTAAATAAGAAGTTACAGGTCTGTGAGAGCCAGAAATCTTGCTTGTTTGTAGGTGACCAAATACTTATTTTCCACCATAATTTGCAAATAAATTCATAAAAAATCCTACAATGTGATTTTCTGGATTTTTTTTCTCTCATTTTGTCTGTCATAGTTGAAGTGTACCTATGATGAACATTACAGGCCTCTCTCATCTTTTTAAGTGGGAGAACTTGCACAATTGTTGGCTGACTAAATACTTTTGTGCCCCACTGTATACAATTGAAGTAGGCGAGGGCACTAGAACAGTCTGCAGGACCCGGCCTCACCCTTTTGGACTCGGAAATCAAATATCTACTGTTTGCAGATTGTCTGGTGTGCTATGAGCTTGGGGTCAGGGTAGTTAGATGTAATTTCTGCCAACACAGAGTCTAGGAGTACCCGTCGTTGGCCTTGAATTAGATGTTCTCCCCTCAGCATTCACTCTAGGGTGACCCAATAAGAGACCAGGCTGTATTGTCCAGGGAGACAGAAAATAAATACATGACAATGTTATATATGCAACAATCAATAAATCAAATAAGCCTAGGCCTAAACAACATAATATAGAAGAGGCTCAGGGTTCATTAAGCATATTCATTTATAAGCCGTATTGATGATGGCACATACATTTACATTTAAGTAATTTAGCAAAGGCTATTATCCAGAGCGACTAACAGGAGCAGTTAGGATTAATTGCCTTGCTCATGTGCACGTTGACTGATTTTTCACCTTGTCGGCTCAGGGATTTAAATCTTCAACCTTTCGGTTACTGGCCCAAATATCTAAACAAAAGGCTACCTGCCGCAATACTGTTGATGGCTCTCATTGTTCAAATTATGTTAGTGGTTTGAGGCTGTTTTTCTTCCTTGTGTGTGTTTAAAGGCAAATTAGGATATAATTGGTATAAAAGCTAGACTGGCAATTGCAAGCAACATGTTCTTCTCTACTACAACTACCGACTTTATACTTCACACTGTTTGGTAATATATATTCTTGTTTATATTCTTGTTTATTTACACCCAGATTGTGAAGTGCACAATTAGCCAAAACACTTCCGAGAGCTTTCATTTCAACCATAAGCTGTGGCACATTGTTTCCAGTTGATCCTGGGCATTCTGAAGATCTCCAACACACCAGGATTGACGAGAGACAAGAAATCGGAGTGTTTAGTTACACAAATGCCATCTTCTTCAATTTGATGTTCTACCTCCATTATCGGAATATGCTGGTTCCATTCTCGGCAGTGTCTGCAGAGAAAGTCATTACAAGGACTATTATGGTCATGTGAGGGAAGAGCATTGTGTTTGGGAGGTATTTATGATGGACTTTGACGTTGCATGGGGTTTCTATGAGGAAGGCGGGGGTAGAATCATGCTTATTACCTACATCTAAATACTCAAGAAATGGACCTAAAACTGTCTGGGGTACTGATAAACGACCAGACAAGTGTTATTAAGGGCCCAGAGGTGTTTTGGGGTTCGTTTCCCCATCATGGTGATTCTATTGGGGAATATAGGAGGACAATTGTCTCTGTTGAGATAATTTCCTTTTGAATGTCTAGCCAAATATTCCTGTTTTGATTAACTTAATGGAGTGGGTTAAGTCAGATCCATACCAAATCAGCATACGCCCGAGTCTCTTCCCTGTGTAACACCTGGCAGTTCGGTGGATGGGACTATCAATGACAATATGTGACCGACTGCCTCGTTAAGAAGCAACATTTTAAATTGTGTTTTTTTACATTGGATAAAAGTAGAGGAAAAATGGGAAAGTAATTCTGCTTTGAAAGTTGATCAACTTGTAACCCCACTTTTGAGAAAATGTCCCTTGAATGTAATGGTACACCTACTGGAGAGCTCTTCTTTCCCTCTTAAGCCTTAGCCCCACCCATCTCTTTAACTTCTTATGGTATAGGGGACGCTTGCGTCCCACTTGGCCAAAAACCAGGGAAAATGCAGCGCAGCAAATTCAAATAAATTGATATAAAAATCTAACTTTCATTAAATAACACATGTAAGATACTCAATTAAAGCTACACTCGTTGTGAATCCAGCCAACACGTCAGATTTTTAAAAGGCTTTTCGGCGAAAGCATAAGAAGCTATTATCTGATGATAGCACAACAGTAAACAAAGAGGGTACCATATTTCAACCCTGCAGGTGCTACACAAAACGCAGAAGTAGAATATAAAACATACCTTAACTTTGACGAGCTCCTTTTGTTGGCACTCCAATATGTCCCATAAACATCACAATTGGTCCTTTTGTTCGATTAATTCCATCCATATATATCCAAAATATCCATTTATTTGGCGCGTTTGATCCAGAAAAAAAACAGCTTCCAAAATGCGCAAAGTCACAACAAAATATTTCAAAAGTTGCCTATAAACTTTGCCAAAATATTTCAAACTACTTTTGTCATACAACTTTAGGTATTTTTAAACGTTAATAATCGATCAAATTGAAGACGGGTCAATACAGGAAGACAACAAACCAAGCCGTGACGTGTGCAACAAGTAGCCCATCACTTTTTCCAACTGATCTGTTGATAGCGCCTGCTAAATTCAGGGTATCAATGTTGTTTAGAAAAGTAGCAAAACTTTAGTAGTTCTTGATGGCTAATGTTATAACTTTCAAAAACGGCACAGGTAGAAAGAACTGTAAACACATACTGAACAGCTCAGGATACATGGCAGACCAATCCAAACTCATGTCCAGCCCATCCAAGGTTCCTGTATTTTTCCGTGGATAAACTTACTAGGCTCGCAATTTAACAATTGTATTCGTATTTATGGATGTAATTCAAGTTTGTTATTAAGGCGTATGAAAGATCACGTTTCAGAAGGCATTTCAGGCAAAAAAAAACATTTTGATCAAAAATAAATGTTTACGTTCAAAGGCCGTTCCTGTGAACTAGTGACATCCTGAAACGAGTCACATATCTGTATTTCTGAAGCAGCTGACCACATACCTTGTATATTCTATGGTAAGACAGTAAAAGCCCTGTGTCCCATAGTGTCCAGTGTTGTTATTTGTGTGATTTAGGCTTGGACCAAAAGTCAGTCTCTCTCTCTCTCTCACTCTCCCAGCAGCAGATTGGGGAGATGAGCAGGGGTTGTGGAGTAATGGCCTATTATTGTGTCTTTCTTCTACACGGTCACATCTTCTCCTACGTTTTGGATGATTTTTGTGGTCACTCAAGTTATTCTGTCAATTCCTTGCAAAACTTCTCATTATATTACTGTGCAAATCTAAATGTGTTTTCGAGAAGAAAATACACAGTCATCAGCTCCATCTCATTTTACACAGAGACAAAGAAACACTATCTCTGCCTTTTTTATTTAATGATTTCGGCAACAATGCAAGGCAATTTAGGCTCTAATCTTATATGACACATTAAAGAGAGGGGAAACAGGCACCAAAAGCCCCCTAACAATATGTTTGCTCATTAATTGTTCAACGTCTTCAATTAAATGAACACAGATGCAATGGCAACATACATTACAGCTTTATTTACAACCACTGCCTCTATATGTTTACAACCACTGATATAACTACACTGAACAAAAATAAACGCAACATATAAAGTGTTGGTCCCATGTTTCATAATCCATCTACCTGACAGGTGTGATATTTCAAGAAGCTGATTAAACAGCATGATCATTGCACAGGTGCACCTTGTACTGGGGACAATTAAAGGCCACTCTTAAATGTGCAGTTTTATCACACAACACAATGTCACAGATTTCTCACTGCAGGAATGTCCATGAGAGCTGCAGCCAGAGAAGTGAATGTTAATTTCTCTACCATAAGCCGCCTCCAACATTGTTTTAGAGAATTTGGCAGTACATCCAACCAGCCTCACAAGCAAACCACATGTAACCACTCCAGCCCAGGACCTTCACATTCGGCTTCTTCACCTGCAGGATCGTCAGAGACCAGCCACCCGGACAGCTGATGAAACTATGTGTTTGCACAACCAAAGAATTTCTGCACAAACTGTCAGAAAACGTCTCAGGGTAGCTCATCTGCATGCTCGTCATCCTCACCAGGGTCTTGACCTGACTGCAATTTGGCGTCGTAACCGACTTCAGAGGGCAAATTCTCACCTTCGATGATCACTGGCACACTGGAGAAGTATGCTCTTTATGGATGAAAATATACTGTACCGGGCAGAAGGCAGACAGCGTATATAGCATTGTGTGAGCGAGCGGTTTGCCGATGTCAATGTTGTGAACAGAGTGCACCATTGTGTCAGTGGGGTTATGGTATGGGCAGGAGTAAGCTATGGACAACAAAAACAATTGCATTTTATCAATGTCAATTTGAATGCAGAGATACCGTGATGAGATCCTGAGGTTCATTGTTGTGCCATTCATCCGCTGCCCTCACCTCATGTTTCAGCATGGTGCACGACCCCATATCACAAGGATCTGTACACAATTCCTGGAAGCTGAAAATGTCCCAGTTCTTCAATTGCCTGCATACTCACCAGACATGTCACCCATTGAGCATGTGTGGGATGCTCTGTATCGATGCGTACGACAGAGTGTTCCAGTTCCCGCCAATATCCAGCAACTTTGCACAGCCATTGAAGAGGAGTGGGACAACATTCCTCAGGCCACAATCAACAGCCTGATCAAAGATGTGTCGCGCTGAATGAGGCAAATGGTGGTCACACAAGATACTGACTGGTTTTCTGATCCATACCCCTACCTTTTTTATGCATCTGTGACCAACATATGCATATCTGTATTCCCAGTCAGGTGAAATACATACATTTGGGCCAAATATATTTATTTCAAATGACTTATTTCATTATACAGTGCATTTGGAAAGTATTCAGACCTCTTCACTTTTTCCACATTTTGTTACGTTACAGGGTTATTCTAAAATTGATTAAAACAAAAACAGGTTTTTAAGAAATGTTAGCATATTTAGTAAAACATAAGTTTCAAAGGCTTTTATTGGCAATTACATGAAGTTGATGCAAAGAGTCAATATTTGCAGTGTTGACCCTTCTTTTTCAAGACCTCTGCAATCCGCCCTGGCATGCAGTCAATTAACTTCTGGGCCACATCCTGACTTATGGCAGCCCATTATTGCATAATCAATGCTTGGAGTTTATCAGAATTTGTGGGTTTTGTTTGTCCACCCGCCTCTTGAGGATTGACTACAAGTTCTCAATGGGATTAAGGTCTGGGGAGTTTCCTGGCCATTGCTCTCGGAGGATGTGTTGGTACCATTCTTTATTCATGGCTGTGTTCTTAGGCAAAATTGTGAGTGAGCCCACTCCCTTGGCTGAGAAGCAACCCCACACATGAATGGTCTCATGATGCTTTACTGTTGGCATGATACAGGACTGATGGTAGCGCTCACCTTGTATTCTCCGGACAAGCTTTTTTCCGGATGCCCCAAACAATCGGAAAGGGGATTCATCAGAGAAAATGAATTTACCCTCAGCCGTCCAATCCCTGTACCTTTTGCAGAATATCGGTCTGTCCCTGATGTTTTTCCTGGAGAGAAGTGGCTTCTGCTTTGTTGCCCTTCTTGACAACAGGCCATCCTCCAAAAGTCTTCGCCTCCCTGTGCATGCAGATGCACTCACACCTGCCTGCTGTCATTCCTGAGCAAGCTCTGTACTGCTGGTGCCCCGATCCCGCAGCTGAATCTGAATCAACTTGGGCAACCTGAAGCCTTCTTCACAACAATTGAAACACTCTCCTTGAAGTTCTTGATGATCCGATAAATGGTTGATTTAGGTGCAATCTTACTGGCAGCAATATCCTTGCCTGTGAAGCCCTTTTTGTGCAAAGCAATGATGACAGCACGTGTTTCCTTGCAGGTAACCATGATTGACAGAGGAAGAACAATGATTCCAAGCACCACCCTCCTTTTGAAGCTTCCAGTCTGTTATTCGATCTCAATCAGCGTGACAGGGTGATCTCCAGCCATGTCCTCATCAACACTCACACCTGTGTTAATGAGAGAATCACTGACATGATGTCAGCTGATCCTTTTGTGGAAGGGCTGAAATGCAGTGGAATTATTTTTAGGGGATTCAGTTCATTTGCATGGTAAAGAGGGACTTTGCAATTAATTCCAATTCATCTGATCACTCTTCATAACATTCTGGAGTATATGCAAATTGCCATCATACAAACTGAGGCAGCAGATTTTGTGAAAATGTATATTTGTGTCATTCTCAAAACATTTGGCATGACTGTACATACGGTCTCGCAGTTGACAGTGCATGTCAGAGCAAAAACCAAGCCATGAGGTTGAAGGAATTGTCCGTGGAGCTCCAAAACAGGATTGTGTTGAGGCACAGATCTGGGGAAGAGTACCACATTTCTGCAGCATTGAAGGTCCCCTAGAACACAGTGGCCTCTATCATTCTTAAATGGAAGAAGTTTGGAACCACCAAGACTTTTCCTAGAGTTTGCCACCTGGTCAAAATGAGCAATTGGGGGAAAAGGGCCTTGGTCAGGGAGGTGACCAAGAACCCGATGGTCACTCTGACAGAGCTCTAGAGTTCCTCAGAGAAGATGGGAGAACCTTCCAGAAGGACAACCATCTCTGTAGCACTCCACCAATCAGGCCTTTATGGTAGAGTGGCCAGAAGGAAGCCACTCCTCAGTAAAAGGCACACGATAACCCACTTGCAGTTTGCCAAAAGGCACATAAGTACTCTCAGACCATGAGAAACAAGATTCTCTGGTCTGATGAAACCAAGATTGAACTCTTTGGCCTGAATGCCAAGCATCACGTTTGGAGGAAACCTGCCACCATCCCTACCGTGAAGCATGGTGGTGGCAGAACCATGCTGTGGGGATATGTTTCAGCGGCAGGGACTGGGAGACTAATCAGTTTTGAGGCAAAGATGAACGGAGCGATCCTTGATGAAAACCTGCTCCAGAGCGCTCAGGACCTCAGACTGGGGCAAAGGTTCACCTTCCAACAGGACAACAACCCTAAGTATACAGCCAAGACAAAGCAGGAGTGGCTTCGGCACAAGTCTCTGAATGTCCTTGAGTGGTCCAGCCAGAACTCGGACTTGAACCCGATCGAACATCTCTGGAGAAACCTGAAAATAGCTGCGCAGAAACACTCTCCATCCAACCTGACAGAGCTTAAGAGGATCTGCAGAGAAGAATGGGAGAAACTCCTCAAATACTCGTGTGCCAAGCTTGTAGTGTCATACCCATGAAAAGTTGAGGCTTTAAAAAACGATGTGAATACTTATGTACATGTAATATTTCAATGTTTTTATTTTTAATAAAATGCACAAATATTTTTAAAAAGCTGTTTTTGCTTTGTCATTATAAGGTATTGTGTGTAGATTGATGAAAGAAATATTGTGAAAGACACAATAATAGGCCATCAATTTTAGAATAACGCTGTAACGTAACGAAATGTCGAAAAAGTTAAAAGGTCTGAATACTTTCCGAATACCCTGAATGAACTCCAACTCAGTACAATCTTTGTTGCATGTTGCGTTTATATTTTCTTTCAATTTATTTCCCTCTCCTACTCTATTTCCCCCACATAACCAATATATACACTTAACATAATTCTCAGCACATGTCTCTGTCTATTTATTAGTGGCTTGACTTCTTCTTTCGTTTCAGTTTTACATATCTGCTGTCTCATTTCATGGGGGTTATTGAGGAAAACAAACAAACAGGGTTGTATTTACCATATGTCGTTATCTTCATAATAAAGCAGGCCTCTTAATAATGTAGTGCTTTTTGGCTGCAGGCCAACACAAAAACATACAAACAGCCCTGTCATCTTTATTTATTTATTTCACCTTTATTTAACCAGGTAGGCTAGTTGAGAACAAGTTCTCATTTGCAACTGCGACCTGGCCAAGATAAAGCAAAGCAGTGTGACACAGACAACAACACAGAGTTACACATGGAGTAAACAATAAACAAGCCAATAACACAAACAAGTCAATGACACAGTAGAGAAAAGAAAGTCTACATACAGTGTGTGCAAAGGCATGAGGAGGTAGGCAATAAATAGCCCATAGGAGCAAATAATTACAATTTAGCAGATTAACACTGGAGTGATAAATGAGCAGATAATGATGTGCAATTAGAGATACTGGTGTGCAAAAGAGCAGAAAAGTAAATAAAATAAAAACAGTATGGGGATGAGGTAGGTAGATTGGGTGGGCAATTTACAGATGGACTATGTACAGCTGCAGTGATCGGTTAGCTGCTCAGATAGTTGATGTTTAAAGTTGGTGAGGGAAATAAAAGTCTCCAACTTCAGTGATTTTTGCAATTCGTTCCAGTCACTGGCAGCAGAGAACTGGAAGGAAAGGCGGCCAAATGGGGTGTTGGCTTTGGGGATGATCAGTGAGATATACCTGCTGGAACGTGTGCTACGGGTGGGTGTTGTTATCGTGACCAGTGAACTGAGATAAGGGAGAGCTTTACCTAGCAGAGGCTTGTAGATAACCTGGAGCCAGTGGGTCTGGCGACGAATATGTAGCGAGGGCCAGCCAACTAGAGCATACAGGTCGCAGTGGAGGGTGGTATAAGGTGATTTGGTAACAAAACGGATGGCACTGTGATAGATTACTCAGCAAACTGGATGCAGAGTATTGGAAGCTATTTGGTAGATGACATCACCGAAGCAGAGGATCAGTAGGATAGCCAGTTTTATGAGGGTAATTTTGGCGGTGTGAGTGAAGGAGGCTTGGTTGTGAAATAGAAAGCCGATTCTAGATTTGATTTTGGATTGGAGATGTTTAATATGAGTCTGGAAGGAGAGTTTACAGTCTAGCCAGACACCTAGGTATTTATAGTTGTCCGCATATTCTAGGTCGGAACCGTCCAGGGTGATGATGCTAGTCGGGCGGGCGGGTGCGGGCAGCAAACGGTTGAAAAGCATGCATTTGGTTTTACTAGCGTTTAAGATCAGTTGGAGGTCACGGAATGAGTGTTGTATGGCATTGAAGCTTGTTTGGAGGATAGTTAGCACAGTGTCCAAGGAAGGGCCAGAAGAATATAGAAGGGTGTCGTCTGCGTAGAGGTGGATCGCCCGCAGCAAGAGCGACATCATTGATATATACAGAGAAAATAGTCGGCCCGAGAATTGAACCCTGTGGTACCCCCATAGAGACTGCCAGAGGACCGGAAAACATGCCCTCCGATTTGACACACTGAACTCTGTCTGCAAAGTAGTTGGTGAACCAGGCGAGGCAGTCGTCAGAAAAACCAAGGATTTTGAGTCTGCCGATAAGAATATGGTGATTGACAGAGTCGAAAGCCTTGGCCCGGTCGATGAAGACGGCTACACAGTACTGTCTTTTATCGATGGCGGTTATGATATCTTTTAGTACCTTGAGCGTGGCTGAGGTGCACCCGTGACCGGTTTGGAAGCCGGATTGCACAGCGGAGAAGGTACGGTGGGATTCGAAATGGTCAGTGATCTGTTTATTAACTTGGCTTTCGAAGACTTTAGATAGGCAGGGCAGGATGGATATAGGTCTGTAACAGTTTGGGTCTAGGGTGTCACCCACTTCGAAGAGGGGGATGACCGCAGCAGCTTTCCAATCTTTAGGGATCTCGGACGATATGAAACAGAGGTTGAACCGGCTCGTAATAGGGGTTGCAACAATGGCGGCGGATAGTTTTAGAAAGAGAGGGTCCAGATTGTCTAGCCCAGCTGATTTGTACTAGTCCAGGTTTTGCAGCTCTTTCAGAACATCTGCTGTCTGGGTATGGGTGAAGCTGGGGAGGATTGGGTGAGTAGCTGCGGGGGGGAGCTGTTGGCCGGGGTTGGAGTAGATAGGAGGAAGGCATGGCCAGCCGTTGAGAAATGCTTATTGAAATTTTCGATGAACATGGATTCATCAGTGGTGACCGTGTTGCCTAGCCTCATTGCAGTGGGCAGCTGGGAGGAGGTGCTCTTGTTCTCCATGGACTTTACAGTTTCCCAAAACGTTTTGGAGTTAGAGCTACAGGATGCGAATTTCTGCTTGAAAATGCTAGCCTTTGCTTTCCTGACTGACTGCGTGTATTGGTTCCTGACTTACCTGAACAGTTGCATATCGTGAGGACTATTCAATGCTTTGGCAGTCCGCCACAGGATGTTTTTGTGCTGGTCAAGGGCAGTCAGGTCTGGAGTGAACCAAGGGCTATACTGTATCTGTTCTTAGTTCTGCATTTTTTGAACGGGGCATGCTTATCTAAGATGGTGAGGAAATTACTTTTAAAGAATGACCAGGCATCCTCGACTGACGGGATGAGGTCAATATCCTTCCAGGATACCCGAGCCAGGTCGATTAGAAAGGCCTGCTCTCAGAAGTGTTTTAGGAAGCGTTTGACAGTGATGAGGGGTGGTCGTTTGACTGCGGACCCATAGCGGATACAGGCAATGAGGCAGTGATCGCTGAGATCCTGATTGAAAACAGCGGAGGTGTATTTGGAGGGCAAGTTGGTCAGTTGGTGCCCATGTTTACGGATTTAGGGTTGTACTTGGTGGGTTCCCTGATGATTTGTGTGAGATTGAAGGCATCTAGCTTAGATTTTAGGACTGCCGGGGTGTTAAGCATATCCCAGTTTAGGTCAACTAACAGAACGAACTCTGAAGCTAGATGGAGGGGGGCGATCAATTCACAAATGGTGTCCAGGGCACAGCTGGGAGCAGAGTGGGGTCGATAGCAGGCGGCAACAGAGAGAGACTTATTTCTGGGGAGGTTAATAAAAAAAATAGAAGTTCAAACTGTTTGGGTATAGACCTGGAAAGTATGACAGCCTGCAAAGTTCTGTCAAAGTCCTATCTCGGCAGTAGTTTGCAACTCCTCCCCCTGAGGCAGTTCTATCTTGACTGAAAATGTTGTAGCTGGGTATGGAAATCTCAGAATTGTTGGTGGCCTTCCTAAGCCAGGATTCAGACACGGCAAGGGTTGGCGAAGTGTGCTAAATCAGTGAGTAAAACAAACTTAGGGAGGAGGCTTCTGATGTTGACATGCATGAAACCAAGGTTTTTTTGAATGAGAGTGCCTGGGGACACCCGGGGCCTGAGTTTACCTCCACATCACCCGAGGAACAGAGGAGGAGTAGGATGAGGGTACGACTAAAGGCTATTAAAACTGGTCGCCTAGAGCGTTGGGGACAAAGAATAAAAGGAGCAGATTTCTAGGCGTGGTAGAATAGATTCAGTGCATAATGTGCAGACAGGGGTATGGTGGGGTGTGGGTACAGTGGGGGTCAGCCCAGGCACTGAGTGATGATAAGAGAGGTTGTATTTCTGGATAAGCTGGTTATAATGGGTGAGGTCACCGCATGTGTGGGAGGTGAGACAAAGGAGGTATCAGAGGTATAATGAGTGGAACTAGGGGCTCCATTGTAAACTAAAACAATGATAACTAACCTAAACAACAGTGTACAAGGCATATTGGCATATGAGCGAGACATACAGCGAGGCATAAAGTAATCACAGGTGTTGATTTGGAGAGCTAGCTAAGACAACAACAACAGCTAATAAAACAACATCAGGTAAAATGGAGATGAATGGGCAGAGGGTCAGTTAACTACACACAGAGCCTGAGTTTGCGGCTGGGGCCAGCATATTAAAAATAAAAAATAATAATAATAATAAATAAATAAACAGAATGGAGTACCGTGATTAATGGACAGTCCAGCGGGCATCAGCTATGTAGCCAAGTGATCATGGCCCTGTGTGGAATAATACTTAGCTGTGAAGAGGAGGGTGTGTGCATGCATGCGTGTCTGTACATTTGTATGTGTGCATTTCACAGTGTAAAATGGCATATTTCCAAATGTACAGTGCCTTCAGAAAGTACTCATACCCCTCGACTTTTACCACATTTTGTTGTGTTACAAAGAGGGACAAAAATGGATTTAAGCCCCTATAACTTATGATGTGACTTGTTAAGCAAATGTTTACTCCTGGATGTATTTAGGCCATAACAAAAGGGTTGAATACTTTTTGACTCAATATATTGACATTTTTCGTTGTTAATTCATTTGTAAAAAAAATTATTATGGGATAATATGTGTACGCCAGTGACAAATAAAAAATTGCAATTGAATCAATTTTCAATTCAGGCTGTAACAAAGAAAAATGTGGGAAAAAATAAAAGGGATGTGAATACTTTCTGAAGACATTTCGTGAAGGCACTTATGGTGAAGAAGTGAATTTCATACAATCTGTCACGACAATCTCCTCTCCTTGTTCGTTCGTTTGACGTCACCGGCCTTCTAGCCATCCACACTCCATTTTTCATTGTTCCATTTGTTTTGTCTTGTTCCCCACACACCTGGTTTACATTCCTAATCATATTGTGTATATATATATATATATATATATACTGTATATTCAGTATATATATATATATAAATATATATTCCTCTGTTCCCCCCATCTCCTTGTGTGGAATTGTTTTTGTGTTGCGTGTTTTATGTGACTTGCCAGGCTGATTTTCCATGTTCCGTGTTTATTTCACGAAGCATGCTTACTTGGTAACTATAGCTTTTGTGACTGTTTTCGCGCTTGGTACTTTTTACATTTTTGCTGCAGGTTTTGACGCAGTTGCGTCCGTCTGCTGTTTGCTCCTGCCTAAATAAAGTGTGCACCTGTTCACAACTCTCTGCTCTCTTGCACCTGACTTCGCTACCACACACCCATGACACAATCCTAATCATGTCTAAAATGTCTAAAATGAAGTATGGATGTCACAGGATGAATTAACCAAAGCAACATCCCCTAATGAATTGAACTCACTCCCTTCTAATTTCTACATTATCATTTGCTCTCCTGGGAAAAGAGATGGACAAAATGACACACAATCAAACCAATTTTCAAATCAACACGACCCATACATTGAATTCTGGATACTGGCATTGTGTTTCTCCCCTGCTGGACTCTCCTGCTCCATCGTCCACACAGTCAGCCCAATGTCGGATGCCTTCGTTTTGCAGTAATCCCTTGATGTGTGTCACAATGCGAAATACCCCATCATTAATCACCACAATACCCCATCAGTAACATAATACAATAACCCCATCATTAACACAACACCCCATAATTAACAAAACACAATTCCCCATCATTAAAAAAAACAACACAATAGCCCATAATTAAAACAAAAACACCCCATCGTTAACACAACACCCCATCATTCAAACACTACAATGCCTCATTATTAAAACACAATACCTCATCATTAGCACAACACAATGCCTCATCATTAACACAGCACCTCATCATTATTAGCTCTGTTATTGTAGGTGCTTCTATCTGAGCTCTAGTGTTTACCTCTGACAGTGATGATACCTGATTAAGCTTTCAGACTTCCTCCCGCTCTGCCTGATTCTTAATAAAAATTGAAAAACCACTCTAGTGGAATCCCAATAAATTTGGACAAAGGCACATTTTACTCTTGAACTTATTTAGGCTTGCCTTAACAAAAGGGTTGAATACTATTGACTCAAGACAGTGCTTTTAATTGTTAATTTGTTTATAAAACTCTTCAAAAACATATATCCACGTTGACGTTATGGGGTATTGTGTGTAGGCCAGTGTCAACAACAACAACAAAAATCACTAATGAATCCATTTTAAGTTCAGGCTGTAACAAAGTGAAATGTGGGATAAGTCAAAGGAATACTCTCTGAAGACATTTAATGAAGGCACTTAACGTGAAGAAGTGAATTTCAGACAATCCTAATCGTGTCTAAAATGAAGTATGGATGCCACAGGATGGATGAACCAAAAGACTAACACAATACAATACCCCATCATTAACATGGCACAACACCCCATCATTAACACAATACCCCATCATTAACATGGCACAACACCCCATCATTAACACAATACCCCATCATTAAAACAACACATTATCCCATCATTAACACAACACAATACCTCATCATTAAAACAACACAACACCCCATCGTTAACACAATACCCCACCATTAAAACAACACAATACCTCATCATTAACACAACACAATACCTCATCATTAACACAACACAATACCCCATCATTAAGACAACACTGTACCCCATCATTAACACAACACCCCATCATTAACACGACAAAACACCCCATCATTAAAACAACACCCCATCATTAAAAAATACAATACCCCATCATTGTACAGTACTTCCGGCGCCGACAGAGATGGCCGCCTCGCTTCGCGTTCCTAGGAAACTATGCAGTTTTTTGTTTTTTTTACGTGTTATTTCTTACATTAGTACCCCAGGTCATCTTAGGTTTCATTACATACAGCCGAGAAGAACTACTGAATATAAGATCAGCGTCAACTCACCATCAGTACGACCAAGAATATGTTTTTCGCGATGCGGATCCTGTGTTCTGCCTTACAACCAGTGTAACGGAGTGGATCACATGCAGCGACCAAAAAAAAAAAAACGACTCAGAAAAAGAGGGAAACGAAGCGGTCTTCTGGTCAGACTCCGGAGACGGGCACATCGTGCACCACTCCCTAGCATTCTTCTTGCCAATGTCCAGTCTCTTGACAACAAGGTTGATGAAATCCGAGCAAGGGTAGCATTCCAGAGGGACATCAGAGACTGTAACGTTCTCTGCTTCACGGAAACATGGCTCACTGGAGAGACGCAATCCGAAGCGGTGCAGCCAGCGGGTTTCTCCACGCATTGCGCCGACAGAAACAAACATCTTTCTGGTAAGAAGACGGGCGGGGGCGTATGCCTTATGGCCAACGTGACATGGTGTGATGAAAGAAACATACAGGAACTCAAATCCTTCTGTTCACCTGATTTAGAATTCCTCACAATCAAATGTAGACCGCATTATCTACCAAGAGAATTCTCTTCGATTATAATCACAGCCGTATATATCCCCCAAGCAGACACATCGATGGCTCTGAACGAACTTTATTTAACTCTCTGCAAACTGGAAACGATTTATCCGGAGGCTGCATTCATTGTAGCTGGGGATTTTAACAAGGCTAATCTGAAAACAAGACTCCCTAAATTTTATCAGCATATCGATTGCGCAACCAGGGGTGGAAAGACCCTGGATCATTGTTACTCTAACTTCCGCGACGCATATAAGGCCCTGCCCCGCCCCCTTTCGGAAAAGCTGACCACGACTCCATTTTGTTGATCCCTGCCTACAGACAGAAACTAAAACAAGAAGCTCCCACGCTGAGGTCTGTCCAACGCTGGTCCGACCAAGCTGACTCCACACTCCAAGACTGCTTCCATCACGTGGACTGGGAGATGTTTCGTATTGCGTCAGACAACAACATTGACGAATACGCTGATATGGTGTGCGAGTTCATTAGAACGTGCGTTGAAGATGTCGTTCCCATAGCAACGATTAAAACATTCCCTAACCAGAAACCGTGGATTGATGGCAGCATTCGTGTGAAACTGAAGGCACGAACCACTGCTTTTAATCAGGGCAAGGTGTCTGGTAACATGACTGAATACAAACAGTGCAGCTATTCCCTCCGCAAGGCTATCAAACAAGCTAAGCGCCAGTACAGAGACAAAGTAGAATCTCAATTCAACGGCTCAGACACAAGAGGCATGTGGCAGGGTCTACAGTCAATCACGGACTACAGGAAGAAACCCAGCCCAGTCACGGACCAGGATGTCTTGCTCCCAGGCAGACTAAATAACTTTTTTGCCCGCTTTGAGGACAATACAGTGCCACTGACACGGCCTGCAACGGAAACATGCGGTCTCTCCTTCACTGCAGCCGAAGTGAGTAAGACATTTAAACGTGTTAACCCTCGCAAGGCTGCAGGCCCAGACGGCATCCCCAGCTGCGCCCTCAGAGCATGCGCAGACCAGCTGGCCGGTGTGTTTACGGACATATTCAATCAATCCCTATACCAGTCTGCTGTTCCCACATGCTTCAAGAGGGCCACCATTGTTCCTGTTCCCAAGAAAGCTAAGGTAACTGAGCTAAACGACTACCGCCCCGTAGCACTCACATCCGTCATCATGAAGTGCTTTGAGAGACTAGTCAAGGACCATATCACCTCCACCCTACCTGACACCCTTGACCCACTCCAATTTGCTTACCGCCCAAATAGGTCCACAGACGATGCAATCTCAACCACACTGCACACTGCCCTAACCCATCTGGACAAGAGGAATACCTATGTGAGAATGCTGTTCATCGACTACAGCTCGGCATTCAACACCATAGTACCCTCCAAGCTCGTCATCAAGCTCGAGAGCCTGGGTCTCGACCCCGCCCTGTGCAACTGGGTTCTGGACTTCCTGACGGGCCGCCCCCAGGTGGTGAGGGTAGGCAACAACATCTCCTCCCCGCTGATCCTCAACACTGGGGCCCCACAAGGGTGCGTTCTGAGCCCTCTCCTGTACTCCCTGTTCACCCACGACTGGGTGGCCATGCACGCCTCCAACTCAATCATCAAGTTTGCGGACGACACAACAGTGGTAGGCTTGATTACCAACAACGACGAGACGGCCTACAGGGAGGAGGTGAGGGCCCTCGGAGTGTGGTGTCAGGAAAATAACCTCACACTCAACGTCAACAAAACTAAGGAGATGATTGTGGACTTCAGGAAACAGCAGAGGGAACACCCCCATCCACATCGATGGAACAGTAGTGGAGAGGGTAGCAAGTTTTAAGTTCCTCGGCATACACATCACAGACAAACTGAATTGGTCCACTCACACAGACAGCATCGTGAGGAAGGCGCGGCAGCGCCTCTTCAACCTCAGGAGGCTGAAGAAATTCGGCTTGTCACCAAAAGCACTCACAAACTTCTACAGATGCACAATCGAGAGCATCCTGGCGGGCTGTATCACCGCCTGGTATGGCAACTGCACCGCCCTCAACCGTAAGGCTCTCCAGAGGGTAGTGAGGTCTGCACAACGCATCACCGGGGCAAACTACCTGCCCTCCAGGACACCTACACCACCCGATGCTACAGGAAGGCCATAAAGATCATCAAGGACATCAACCACCCGAGCCACTGCCTGTTCACCCCGCTGTCATCCAGAAGGCGAGGTCAGTACAGGTGCATCAAAGCTGGGACCGAGAGACTGAAAAACAGCTTCTATCTCAAGGCCATCAGACTGTTAAACAGCCACCACTAACATTGAGTGGCTACTGCCAACACACTGTCAATGACACTGACTCTACTCCAGCCACTTTAATAATGGGAATTGATGGGAAATTATGTAAATATATCACTAGCCACTTTAAACAATGCTACCTTATATAATGTTACTTACCCTACATTATTCATCTCATATGCATACGTAGATACTGTACTCTATATCATCGACTGCATCCTTATGTAATACATGTATCACTAGCCACTTTAACTATGCCACTTGGTTTACATACTCATCTCATATGTATATACTGTACTCGATATCATCTACTGTATCTTGCCTATGCTGCTCTGTACCATCACTCATTCATATATCCTTATGTACATATGTACTTTATCCCCTTACACTGTGTATAAGACAGTAGTTTTTTTGGAATTGTTAGTTAGATTACTTGTTCGTTATTACTGCATTGTCGGAACTAGAAGCACAAGCATTTCGCTACACTCGCATTAACATCTGCTAACCATGTGTATGTGACAAATAAAATTTGATTTGATTTGATTTGATTTAAAAAATACAATAACCCATCATTAAAAAATACAATACCCCATCATTAAAACACAATACCCCATCATTAAAACAACACAATACCCCATCATTAAAACAACACAATACCCCATCGTTAAAACACCACAACACTCCATCATTAACACAATACCCCATCATTAAAACAACACAATACCCCATCATTATCACAATACAATGCCTCATCATTAACACAGCACCTCATCATTATTAGCTCTGTTATTGCAGGTGCTGCTTTCTGAGCTCTAGTGTGTACCTCTGACAGTGATGATACCTGATTAAGCTTTCAGACTTCCTCCCGCTCTGCCTGATTCTCAATACAAATGGAAAACTGTAGGAGAATCCCATTAAATTAGGACAAATAATTGGCTGATGTCTTCAGGGGGAGAATTGCGGAGTTTAATGCGGAGGTAATTGCATGGTCACGGACTATATTAAAGTTATCTTTCTTCCACAAGCTCAACTTTTTCTCTCCCACCGACTGGCAGTTTTGTCAGGCTGCTTCTAATTGAGCAAAATAAAAATGTGGTGACACACGCATCAGGACCGTGTGTACTGTATGACTCAGGCTATGAGACGGAGACGAGCGGACTCTCTCTCTCTCTGTCACACTCTCTCTGTCACACTCTCTCTGTCACACTCTCTCTGTCACACTCTCTCTGTCACACTCTCTCTGTCACACTCTGTCTTTATCTCTGTCTCTCTCTCACTCGCTTGATCTCCAGGGAAACCAGTTTAACAGGAAAGCAAGCTTCCCACCGTTTCTCAGTGGATTCTCACTGTGGACTTTAGAGTGTGGCCAGACCTGTATGAGAATAGACATGCCAGAAAGCATTTCACCATCAATTTGCCTAATCATCATAACACTACAACTCTCACATACTGATCATCAGTTTACAAGACATTCCCACTGTGCATGATCTACTGATATGAGTGTCTAGTAATAAAGGGTCCTTCCACTGCATAAAGACATTGGCTACGCCCCAAATGGCACCCTATTCCTGGCTCTCCCCTGCTCATAAAAAGGTTAAATAAATAACAAATATATTTTTGACCAGGGCCCTAAACAGTGAATAGGGTGCCATTTGGGATGCATCTCTGTAGTATTCTAAAGGGGGTCCAGGTTAAGTGATTGATCACCAGTTGAGTCATTATGGATATGTCTGTTGTACCGATGGGTGGCTGTAATGTGTCATGTTGTTGCCGTTGGCCTGACTAATGGCCTCTGTGAGAGATGACGTGCTGACAGATGATCTTGTGTCTCTAATGAGGATCTGAGATGTGCAGTTAGGCATCGCATCGTTCTCTACAAAATCAAACTCACACAGTTAAGTATCCATGTCACAAGGAGCTCTCAGCCATGAGATGGCTCCCTAGGGCAGAGATCATTACTCTGTCACGGAGTCATGAACGGCCATGTAAAACAGGCTTTATCTGGATTGGTTAAACATTTGTGAAGGGATAGCGTCCCTCCCAGTATCTTCAAAAATATATGACTTCGGTCAATGTTGTTCCTCTCTCTCACATTCCAGCAGCATTACACTTTCCACCTCAGTTTGCCGCATAGACACTCTTTAACAGGGCCCTCTCGCAGCAGCACAGTCATGAAAAAGACACAGATGTTAATATCCCTGGTCTATATTTTTATCACCATCATCACTGCATTGTTGGAAAGAGCTCTCAAGCTTAGAAATCACAGTACTGTTTTACACCTGTTGTATCATGTGCACTTGGAATAAACTTTGAAACTTGAACTATATCTCCCCTTCAAGACAGCACTGTACACTGTTTTAACATGAGCACAGATGACGGCAGAAACAGCGAGGGAGGAAGTGGGATGATGACAATGAGAGATAATGAAAGGGGCTGGGGGGAGATGACAGAGGGATGGAGTAAAACAATCTTTAAGAGAAAACAGTGAAGAGTAAAAGGAAAAGAGGGGGACAGAGGCAGGTATCGGCCCAATGGTAGCAGTATGGCAGACAAGTCGCTGAGCTGTTTCAGTTAATCACTATTTTGGTGCATCATCTGCATTTTATCCTCTGTATGAATCTAATTATACAATATTTCATCAGCCATTTCATTTTAAAGTAACTTTTAAATCATCCTGACAGCACACGACAGCAACATCACAATGACATAAATCAGACAGGGACTGGAGCAGAGAGGATGATCCTTAAGAGTTCACTAGAGAAATGGAGCTCTCGGTTGGACTAGTTGTGGGTCATTAACGACTGGATTATCATCACCAATTAACAACTCCACCAGTCGGCAGGTAACACAGTGTGACACACAGACAGAAGAACATGTCACTGTGCATGGGAATGTTGCCTCCCACCAGTGGAAGAATGATCCCTGTGTCAGCTAGCTGATGGATATTGGAGAGCTGACAGTTGAACAGACTACAGTGTCAGGCAGTGAGATGAAAGTCTCCCCCACTGGAGGCAGAGTGATACAAAATGTACTGCATATCAAAAACATGGTGTCAGGTTACGTTGTGGTTCTGCATATGTATCCGGAGGCTATTCATTCCAAAGACAAGAATTAGTATAAGACAAACATCACACTGTTTTTGTACACAGTAACCAACAAATCATCAGGAGTGCATAGTGAAGGCATGTCAATGACATTTATTTTAATACGTTTATTTAAGAGGCTAAATTTTATCCTTTGAATTTGTTCTAAACCCCCATATGGAATATTGAGTTGCACACCCTAATATTGATTTGCACCCCCTTTTGCATTCAGAACTGTCTGAAGTCGTCAGGGCATGGACACTAAAAGGTTCAAAAGCATCACTGGTCTGTCATGGAAAGAGCAGGTGTTCCTAATGTTTTGAACATTGTATATTCTACTGAATTATATATTCAAGGATAAAAATATTGCTCCATTTTATAAGTAATGTTTGAATTTAATGCATTCTTTATTCACTACACGCGTAAACATGGGCTAATGAACTAATCCGTCTATGGAGAAACAGTTTACTTTTGTTATTCTCACATGTGCTCCAGCTCCCAGCATGCTCTACACGTCAATAACGAAGTCTGCCATTTTACTTCCTCTCAGCCAGAGTAGTGATGCAGGTCTCATTGATCAGCAGTCTGCTGATCATTTTGATGGGGATACTGATTGAATGGAAAAACAACTAATCATTTAACCTTGTGAAATGGTGATTAGAAGCTTTAGGGGACAGGAACGTGGGAAAGAAAAAGCAATGCTGGTTATGGCATCTCTTCGGACATACATTTTGGCATTGGAACGTAGGGAGGTATGCAGAGAAAAGGGAGGGGGGCAAGAGGGAGAAAGAAAAAGAGCTAAAACGTCTGCCTGTAATTTCAATGTAAAGCGCAGATCGCATATTCAAATTGCCATGCTTATGCCAGATGTAGCTCACTCATTAGTTATGTCTAATCCCGAGGCGTGCAATGTAATTTGCTCAATTTGTATTCATAAGACTTTCCCCATTTTTCGCTGAGAAAAAGAGCATGGACAGATAACAGTCTGCAGAATCTCCAAACTACTGTGTTTCAAACTCTAAAATACCCCCCTCCCCCAACACACCTTTGTGTTGAAGTTTGAGCAAGGGTAATACTATAATTAGGGTAATCATGTCGGCATAGTAATTATGGTTACTTAGCATTTTTGAAATACTTTATATTTCTGTCTTGCTGTAATTCAAACATGATACCCTCTCTCTACAACCATGCAATATTAGTCCTGGTTCTCCTTGGAGTTCTTTAGAAAGCATTGGGGTAACTCATTAGGACTAATGAACGCTTGGAGGGAGGATCACACAGCCACACAAAAATATGGCCAATTTACTTGGCCTCTCTCCATAGAGCATTCATTTCTCCCTTCTATTATTGAAAACCTCAGAATACAGTCACACATCTGACTAGGATTTGTTGATTTTATGTAAATTGTCCAACATGAGACAAATAAAAAAGAAGAGGGAGAAGAGAGGAAGAGAGGTTACAATCCATTGAAACAGTTCTAATACTGCAGGGCCATCTCAGAGAGCACAATTAAGTAGAAAATAAGCTGTTGGGTTGAGTTTTATTGAGTCAGGTTCATCTCACTTGGCCACAGCTTTATGGCTGATTTTAACAAGAGGAACACAATACGTTCAGCCATTAAAGTGACAGAGGAGCAGGATGTGTCACAGAGTAACAAATCACTAAGTTCAGATGTCTGTCTCCACATATGCATTACATTTGGGCCAGTTCTGTCCTCAGAGGGGATCATACTATTGCAGACAACGCTGCACAATCCATGTTCAGAGCCATTTTCATTGATATTAGGATTTCTAGCTCATCAGTATCTACAATGCTGTATGCTTAAATATGTATGGAAATCATTTTATACTCCGTTGGATCAGTTGGTGTTGTTGGTGTGAAGGAAAGTGGCAGAACACCAATGTCACCATTGGTTAACAACAACCCATTATATACCAACAGTCGGCAGGTAGCCTAGAGGTTAAGAACGTTGGGACAGTAACTGAAAGGTTGCTAGTTTGAATCCCCAAGCTGATGAGGTGAACAATCTGCCGATGTGCTCTTGAGCAAGTCACTTAACCCTAATTGCTCCTGTAAGTCTTTCTGGATAAATTACTAAAATGTAAATGAGACTGCAGTGATAAGCAACTGCTTGCTAAGGTTACAGTTAGGTTTAGAACAAGGGTTAGGGTGTAGCAGTGTTAGAAAGGGGTAACGTTTTTTGTTCGGGCGCCAGGCAGGTATTTGCACTGCCAATATGAGAAGAGTAGGAGAGGAAAAAAGTACTGCTAACACACACACACACACACACACACACACACACACACACACACACACACACACACACACACACACACACACACACACACACCCACAAAAGAAAGAGTGTAGCCTGTTTGGGAATGGATAAGACACACCATATAAACACAAGTCACAGCACAGGAGTAAACCAAAAGAGGCAACAAACATACAATAATCTGTATTGATTCCCAGAGTGAGGAGTGAATGACTGCATGCTTGTAGTCCACCCCCAAAAAGGCCCAGGCCAATTCACAATAGTCCCATAATAAATCAATCAGTTCAGTTCAAATAATACTCAAAAATAATAAACAAAGGCACACTCCCTTGAACACAAATGTCAATCTGACCTGCAGTGCAATAATAGTTCTCCAGCGACCCTGAACATAAAAGGGAGCGCAGCGCAATGAGAGAAAGTCTGCTTCAGTGTAAAGATGATGGTCTTAGCTGTTCTTCATGCTTGCAATTGTGCTCGTACCTCCGTCACACACTTGGGTTTGTGTTTCACAAAAACTTCGCAACAATGTTGTTGATAATCCATGAGATCAAAGGAATGAGCGATTCTAAACACGTCGGTAACACCGGCGATCTGATTTAGAACTTTCAGAATCTAAACATGGTGAAAATAAAAAAATATTCTGCAATGAGTTGCACATACATTGAAAACTGCCGCGCCAACCGAGAGCTCACACACACTGTATTTACAGGATTTTGCCACACTCCTCCCCCCCATGAACAATAAAGCCTGTAGAAAATGAAAAGGATACAATCTTTGGCATGCTGATCCCACATACATTAAGCAATCATCCTCTTCAGGGTTCGGTTTACCCTCTCTGTCAGGTTGTTCTGAAGGTGGTAGGCCGTGGTCAGCTTGGCAACTACACCCCGTTAGGTACTGAGCTCTTTGTAGATTATTGAGATGAGCTGCGGACCTCTGACTATATTGGGTAAAGATCTCCCTTAGCAGAACAGGAGCAATGGTGTATGCAGTCATTTTGCAGAGTGGAAACAACTCCACCCAGTGTGTGTAGTAATCCACCAAAAGGAATTAATTCCGGCTCCCCCAGATTGTAGGAAAAAGCCCAATGAGTTCAATTCCCAGCATTTCATTAGCATGGTTCACAATGGTCTGCTGCAGATACCCAGCAGGTCTTCCAATGTCTGGTTTGTACTTCTGGCAGACATCACACTGTTGTACAAACTTCTTGGTATGCACCCACATGCCTTGCCAGTACACCACAAAACCACAATCTGTCAGTTTAAGATAGAGATATATTTGGAGGGACTGGGTCTCAATCCACTACATGTCCACCTATGTCGGGCTTCTGCATCTGCGGTGGAAGGTGGCCGAGCTACAGCGATGTTTGTGAGACCATGAGACATCTTGAAAATCGGTCTTCTCACGAAAACGTCTGTAGCGTCTGAACAGTTTGGCCTACTAATATGACCACTCTGTGAAAAGATGAGACTCTCATAAATACGATACTGTTCTCCATGTTACTTTACGACTCCCACAATCCCCAGTGAACTCATCTGAAGTCGGTAACGTTGATGTGCAATCTTCTGTCTGTAATGTCCAAACCGTTTTGGCTACAAACATATATCACCCCACTTTCAGTAAAATTTCAGCCATCCCTTTAAATGTGATGTACCTTTAATTCAAATTTTCTCGACAGACTAAATAGAATGTATGGAGAGAATGGTTCAGAATATTAGAGATTGATGAAAGAAAGGCACGTAAATACACACATATTTTGCTCCTTTTTAGCACCAATTGGAATATTAAAAATACTCTGATCTTGTAAATTATTTAGGGTTAGTTAAAGTATTTATGAATAATAAAAATCTGATTTGGAGAGCCTTTACGCAAAAATATATTGGTGAATCAAAAATACAATGGCTGGATTCATCCTGAAAGTTGTCATATTCAGTTGGTCAATCCATTAAATATTGGAAAGTGAGAAAAGTGTACAGTAGGAGTTGAATAGTAGTCCTATAAATCTACCCAAATAATCCTCAGTATATATTTTTGTAAATGACACTTGGTGCACGATATCTAAGGAAGTCTTGAGCTATTGCTCGCCTGAGGTATAGTATCTCATGATAAGGTGTAGACCACACTATCTACGTAGAGAGTTTTCATCTTTTTCGTAACCGTTTACAAACTGCCACAGTCAGAGGCCGGCACTAAGACAGCATTGAATGAGCTGCATTCTGCCAAGCAAACAGGTAAATGCTCACCCAGAGTCGGCACTCCAATTAGCCGGGGACTTTAATGCAGAGAAACTTAAATCCGTTTCACCATATTTCTATCAGAATGTTACAGTGCCTTGCGAAAGTATTCGGCCCCCTTGAACTTTGCGACCTTTTGCCACATTTCAGGGTTCAAACATAAAGATATAAAACTGTATTTTTTTGTGAAGAATCAACAACAAGTGGGACACAATCATGAAGTGGAACGACATTTATTGGATATTTCAAACTTTTTTAACAAATCAAAAACTGAAAAATTGGGCGTGCAAAATTATTCAGCCCCCTTAAGTTAATACTTTGTAGCGCCACCTTTTGCTGCGATTACAGCTGTAAGTCGCTTGGGGTATGTCTCTATCAGTTTTGCACATCGAGAGACTGACATTTTTTCCCATTCCTCCTTGCAAAACAGCTCGAGCTCAGTGAGGTTGGATGGAGAGCATTTGTGAACAGCAGTTTTCAGTTCTTTCCACAGATTCTCGATTGGATTCAGGTCTGGACTTTGACTTGGCCATTCTAACACCTGGATATGTTTATTTTTGAACCATTCCATTGTAGATTTTGCTTTATGTTTTGGAACATTGTCTTGTTGGAAGACAAATCTCCATCCCAGTCTCAGGTCTTTTGCAGACTCCATCAGGTTTTCTTCCAGAATGGCCCTGTATTTGGCTCCATCCATCTTCCCATCAATTTTAACCATCTTCCCTGTCCCTGCTGAAGAAAAGCAGGCCCAAACCATGATGCTGCCACCACCATGTTTGACAGTGGGAATGGTGTGTTCAGGGTGATGAGCAACAATGCAAAACGTTATGTTTGGCATAAAAGCAACACAGCTCATCACCCTGAACACACCATTCCCACTGTCAAACATGGTGGTGGCAGCATCATGGTTTGGGCCTGCTTTTCTTCAGCAGGGACAGGGAAGATGGTTAAAATTGATGGGAAGATGGATGGAGCCAAATACAGGACCATTCTGGAAGAAAACCTGATGGAGTCTGCAAAAGACCTGAGACTGGGATGGAGATTTGTCTTCCAACAAGACAATGTTCCAAAACATAAAGCAAAATCTACAATGGAATGGTTCAAAAATAAACATATCCAGGTGTTAGAATGGCCAAGTCAAAGTCCAGACCTGAATCCAATCGAGAATCTGTGGAAAGAACTGAAAACTGCTGTTCACAAATGCTCTCCATCCAACCTCACTGAGCTCGAGCTGTTTTGCAAGGAGGAATGGGAAAAATGTCAGTCTCTCGATGTGCAAAACTGATAGAGACATACCCCAGCGACTTACAGCTGTAATCGCAGCAAAAGGTGGCGCTACAAAGTATTAACTTAAGGGGGCTGAATAATTTTGCACGCCCAATTTTTCAGTTTTTGATTTGTTAAAAAAGTTTGAAATATCCAATAAATGTCGTTCCACTTCATGATTGTGTCCCACTTGTTGTTGATTCTTCACAAAAAAATACAGTTTTAGATCTTTATGTTTGAACCCTGAAATGTGGCAAAAGGTCGCAAAGTTCAAGGGGGCCGAATACTTTCGCAAGGCACTGTATGAGATGAATAATGTAGGGTATGTAAACATTGTATAAAGTGGCATTGTTTAAGTGACTACTGATACATTTATTACATCCAATTTTTTATTATTAAAGTGGCTAGAAATTGAGTCTGTATGTTGGCAGCAGCCACTCAATGTTAGTGATGGCTGTTTAACAGTCTGATGGCCTTGAGATAGAAGCTGTTTTTCAGTCTCTCGGTCCCAGCTTTGATGCACCTGTACTGACCTCGCCTTCTGGATGATAGCGGGGTGAATAGGCAGTGGCTCGGGTTGTTGTTGTCCTTGATGATCTTTTTGGCCTTCCTGTGACATCAGGTGGTGTCGGTGTCCTGGAGGGCAGGTAGTTTGCCCCCGGTGATGCGTTGTGCAGACCTCACTACCCTCTGGAGAGCCTTACGGTTGTGGGCAGAGCAGTTGCCGTACCAGGCGTTGATACAGCCCGACAGGATGCTCTCGATTGCGCATCTGCAAAAGTTTGTGAGTGTTTTAGGTGACAAGCCAAATTTCTTCAGCCTCCTGAACAATTCATCAAATTGCCACTCTGAATATTTACATAGACCCTGCTGCTACTCGCTATTTATTATCTATGTATAGTCACTTTACCCCTAACTACATGTACAAGTTACCTCAACTAACCTGTACACATGCACATTGACTCGGTACCGGTACCCCTGTAAATAGCCACGTTATTGTGATTTTAATTGTGTTACTTTTTATTACATTTTTTACTTTAAAATATTTTCTTAACTCTTTCTTGAACTGCATTGTTGGTTGAAGGCTTGTAAGTAAGCATTTGATGGTAAGGAACTGATGTGACAATGTATTCTTTTTTTGGTCTTGGGTTTTAGGTTATTGTCCTGCTGGAAGATGAATTCATCTCCCAGTGTCTGGTTGAAAGCAGACTGAACCAGGTTTTCTTCAAGGATTTTTCCTGTGCTTAGTTCCATTCTGTTTCTTTTTTATCCTGAAAGACTCCCTAGAGCTTGTCGGTGATAAGCATACCCAGACCATGATGCAGCCACTGCCATGCTTGAAAATATGAAGAGTTGTACTCAGTGATGTGTTGTTTTGGATTTACCCCAAACATAACACTTTGGAAGGAAATTCAAGACATAAAATAATTTTCTTTGACACATTTTTTGCAGTTTTACTTTAGTGCCTTATTGTAAGCAGGATGCATGTTTTGGAATATTTGTAGAATTTCTTTGCAGGAGGAATATTTTTTCTTCACTTTGTCATTTAGTATATTATTGTGGAGTAACTACAATGTTGTTGTTCCATCCTCAGTTGTTGTCCTATTACAGCCATTAAACTCAAAACACTTGGATGGTGTATCAATATACCCAGTCACTACAAAGATACAGGCATCCTTCCTAATTCAGTTGATGGAGAGGAAAGAAACCACTCAGAGATTTCACCATGAGGCCAATGGTGACTGTTTTAAAGTTCAAGGTTGGAATACGCATAGAGAGAAAAGTGCGTCAAAAGGGAAAATACATTCCATTTACACGTAACCCGGGCTGGAATTCTCCCCTCATTGTCTATGAAGCTGTGTTGCAGTGTATTCCAATGGTAGACAGACTTCTCTATTTAAGATGAAAGATATAAAAGTCCTCAATCATCTCAAACCATAAGTGCGATTGCTCAAACTGCAGTATTGCGGTGACCTGAGAGAGACAGAGCATTTTCCTGGGTGTTTGGTCTCAGCTTGCGTCAGTCACCTCACCTTCACACAGGCTCTTCCTATGTCCCCTCTCATAGCCTGGTGTTACAGAACAATACGGCTCCTAGAACTATGGAAGGACTCACACTGCTTCACAATCAGCCTCCAGAGCCTCTGTTACAGCCTTTGCTTGACTCTGCGGTGAGGCAGGAATCAAAGGCTTTTAAATTAATACATGAGAGGTCTTTGTGGGCCCAAAAGCCACTGACTGGAGCCTAGGGCTGTGTATCATTCCTGGTATGTGTCTATTTCTTTCTCTCCGTTATAAAGAGAAAATGTGTTCAGCTGTTCACTGTGGAGATGGTAACTTATGTAACCTGTCCATTAGGTCCACCCTCAAGAAGTTCATTAGAATTCTTACCATTCAGCTAGTTATGTAAGGTGAATATTAATGGTGGGTGCCTCAAAAATGTGATAACTGTAATCATACATAGATACAGTATTTAAACAACTGTTACTACTGCCTATTTAGTTATGTGTCCTACAGTACATATAATAATGTCTCTGTAATCACCTAGTGGCATTACATATGTGTATTTCCTGTTTAAAATTACTGTACTGGACCGTTGAGGGTACTTGAGGGAACTGGAAAAGTCCTCTTTTTCCCCCTCATGGTGAATAGTTTTCTGAGAGGATTTGACGGTATTATTAGATCGATTTTCCTCCAGGGGAATTAATATAAATCCTGTGAGAAGTGCTATCTGTAACCTTTGTTTTAACCTGCTGACTTAACTTCTATAATGCAACATGAGTGAAAATGCAAATCTCTCCCATTTCTCCCGTTTGTTTATGCCTGTCATGGATGGAACAACATGCTAGATTTAATTTCTTATGACAAAGGAAGGGATTGCCAGCAGTGGCTTTGTAACAGAACCTTGAGAAAAATTATTGAAAAAGTCCAAATCGAATTTAAGTTTGCCTTTAGGCACATATATACGATGCATGCATTTGTCCTTTGAATATTTTACTTATGTACCCAGCCTGGTCTCATAGACTAGACATAACATAGTAAATGTAAATCTGTGACACTTAAATTATTATGATATGTTATGTTTGTAATACTCTTATTAAAAAGACTTCCAAAACGGTTCTTCATCTGTCCCCATAGAAGAACCCTTTATGGTTCCAGGTAGAACTCTTTTGGTTTCCATGTAGAACCGTCTGTGGAAAGGGTTCTGCCTGGAACCAAAAAAAGTGTTATTCAATAGCACCTTTATTTCTAAGAGTGTATGGTTACATAAGACAGTCGGTTACTTAAAATTCTTATTGCTGGGGGGCGGTATTGAGTAGCTTGGATGAATAAGGTGCCCAGAGTAAACTGCCTGCTACTCAGGCTCAGAAGCTAAGATATGCATATTATTAGTAGATTTGGATAGAAAACACTCTGAAGTTTCTAAAAATGTTTGAATGATGTATCTGAGTATAACAAAACTCATATGGCAGGCACAAACCTGAGAAGAAATCCAACCAGGGAGTGGGAAATCTGAGGTTTGTAGTTTTTCAAGTCATTGCCTATTGAATATACAGTGTCTATGGGGTTAAATAACACTTCCTAAGACTTCCACTAGATGTCAACAGTCTTTAGAACCTTGTTTGATGCTTCTACTGTGAAGGAGGGGGGAATGAGAGCTGAATGAGTCAGGGCTCTGCAAGAGTGGCATGAGCTGATCACGCGCGCTCACGTGTTAGCGACCTGCATTCCATTGCAATTCTAAAGACAAAGGAATTCTCCGGTTGGAACATTATTGAAGATTAATGTCAAAAACATCTTAAAGATTGATTCTATACATCGTTTGACATGTTTCTACGACCTGTAATATAACTTTTTGAACTTTGTCTGAACTTTAGCCCGGACTTGCACGCGCCTCGTGAGGTTGGATTTGTTTACCAAACGCGCTAACAAAAGGAGGTATTTGGACATAAATTATGGACTTTATCGAACAAAACAAACATTTTTTGTGAAACTGGGATTCCTGGGAGTGCATTCTGATGAAGATCATCAAAGGTAAGTGAATATTTAGAATGCTATTTCTGACTTTTGTTGACTCCACAACATGGCGGGTATCTGTTTGGCTTGTTTTGTTGTCTGAGCGCTGTACTCAGATTATTGCATGGTGTGCTTTTTCCACTTTAAAAAAAATCTAACACAGCAGTTGCATTAAGGAGAAGTGTATCTATAATTCCATACATAACAGTTGTATCTTTTATCAATGTTTATTATGAGAATTTCTGTAAATTAATGTGGCTCTCTGCAAAATCACCGGATGTTTTGGAACTACTGAACATAACGCGCCAATGTAAACTCAGATTTTTTTACATAAATATGAACTTTATCGAACAAAACATACATGTATTGTGTAACATGAAGTCCTATGAGTGTTATCTGATGAAGATCATCAAAGGTTAGTGATTTATTTTGTAGCTGTATTTATTAGAGAGGGGTAAAGAATTATTTTGTTCGGGCGCCAGGCAGCTATTAACCATGCTGAAAGGAAAAGAGTAGAATAGAGAGAGTACCACTACCAGACCCACACACATCAGCAGAAGAGACTGCCTAGAGTGTAGCCTGTTTACCAGATAGCCAGTGGAGAGAAAAAATAATACACACCATATAAAACCCACATCACAGCACAGGGGTAACCCCAACAAGAATACCTCATCAATAATAATAATACTAATAATGGCAGAGCAATTTAACAGCAACTTCATACAAGAAAGAACCCAGTCATCAACAGAGGATTTGCAATAATATGTATTATCGTCCAGTGGAGGAGTGCAGAGGGTATGAATGTGGGGGGAGTTCATAGACACAACAAAGGCCTTAAAAATGTCCACAATCTTCTCAGCCACATGTCATTAGTACACCTCAATACAGTTCACATAACAATGCATAACTTGCAAGCAACCTCCCTTTTAACTAAAATGTCCACCCAAATACTTCTGGCAGGGCAATAATAGTCCAGCTCTAATGAACTTCAATGGGAAGTGCATTGGAAAAATAGAGAGTCTGTTGCAGGGCAAAGCACTGGAACGATAGAGGGAAGAGAAAAAGAGAAAGAGAACAAGAGAGATCTTAGCTGTGGTCTTCAGGTGTGCCGGTGTACTGTCTGACTGTCCGATGGTTTGTTGGTTTGTATGTTAAAGCTTCGCAACAATGTTGCTACTAATCCATGCGATCCATAACGGGCGCGGTCCCAAACGAAAACAACCACGACCTAGAGCGATCACACCGATGATTGAGTTAAATACTTTAAAAACTACACATGCAGAAAACAAACAAAACTTCTGCAGCACAGCCCACACAATCAAACTGTCGCGCCACCTAGAGCTCCTCCCCAAAGAGCTGAATGAGCTCTCTTTATTTCCTCCTTCCTTACTGCTAATGCGCTCTTAAAGTGGCAGTGCACGATGAAGGCTCCGTGCAGATTTCGCCACAATTTTATCTCTATTTCTGCTTTTTGTGACTCCTCTCTTTGGCTGGAAAAATGGCTGTGTTTTTCTGTGACTAGGCGGTGACCTAACGTAATCGTTTGGTGTGCTTTCACTGTAAAGCCTTTTTGAAATCGGACACTGTGGTGGGACTAACAACAAGATTATCTTTAAAATGGTGTAAAATACTTGTATGTTTGAGGAATCTTAATTATGAGATTTCTGTTGTTTGAATTTAGTGCCCTGCACTTTCATTGGCTGTTGTCATATCGATCCCGGTAGCGGGATCTCAGCCATAACAAGTTTTAACCCTTTAACCTAACTCCTAAACTTAACCCTAACTTTAACCCTAAACCCTAGCCTAGCCACCTAGCTCAACAAATCTTTTTGCCTGAGATGATGCTGCAGATGGCTATATTGGTCCACTAGTAAAGGCCCAGTGCACTACTTTATTTTGAATTATTATTAATAAAACATATGGGGATGTGGAGGATTGCATTCTGATTTTTCAGCACCCCTAATTCCGGTGGCTATGGATGTATCACATCTATAGTAATCCACCTAGACAGCTTGACTCAGGTCTATTTATCTGGCTGTTAGAATACAGTTCCTGAATATTTCCCACAAACCCTGCCATTCCACCTGCACCATTACACACACAAGAAAGGTGTCTCTCTCTCGCTCTAAGACTGACAAAAACAGACATGGCCCATCCACTCCCACTCACAGGAGCCCTGTCCACACATTAGATTATCTTGGATGAGCAGCTTGGGTAGGATAGGAGAGTAAAAAGGACAAACGCTTTAGCGCTCTGGCTGTCACTGTTGTTTGAAGAGGAGACAAGACGGTTTGAGTGTGCTGGTGAGGCGAGTGGATTTATCCGAATTAGTCATCGGCTTAATAGGACCCTTGGGCTCCATTCATTATTCCACAAACAGCCAGCCCTTCCAACTCGGGTGAAACAAGGTATGAAATTAATGTATAAATATTAATGGGCTTTCAATGGAGGAAGGCCTGCTTATCTTCTTAGGCTTGAAGAGACCAAATTTCAAACACAGATGTTGTGAGAATGTTTGGAGCAGGTCCCGTGGGCTGTTTGTTAGTGCTTGAACTGGACATGAGCGATCGAGTGATTAAGTCGTACCAAACACTGATCTGGTCTTTTATCAGGCCCTTATCACTGTCATCAAGCTCTCAGCATCTCTTTATAAAGCAGGTAGGGCCATTATAGCCTGACAAATATTTATCTTAGGGAGAAAAGAAACATCAAACAAATGCAAGACTGAGAACATTACTTCCCTAAGGGGGCCTTGCTAAAAGTTCTATATCTCAGACAATATGTCTAGAATGGGGTTCAGAGTCCAGTACATGACAAATACTTGCGAGGTTGTCTCCTGTCAAAGTTCTAAGTTGTCTCAGAGCTGTATCAACTGCAAAGCATTCAGAACAAATTTTATTTGATCTTACAGAGAAGCCGTAGTCAGGAAGATTGGCTGAAGAAGGTAAATGACACCAGCAAACAGCATCAGAAAAATTATCTAAGACTTCTTTAATTTTGGCATGGTTATCACAGCAAACTATAGGTGACAATAATCAATACAAGCTTTCCTTGAGTAGATTTACTTTTCTCTGTGGCCTTTTCCAGGAAGGACGGGGCATTGTGAGACACCCAACTCTTAGCAGGATTAAATTAATGCAGAGTAAACCCTGTCTCATCCAGACTGCTTCCTCTCAATATGCAGGCCCTGCCATGGAGCCCAGACATGACATTTCACTCTCTGAGCCCCGACTCCAATATATTTCATTACATGACATCTGTGGCCACATCAGAGGAATGTAGGCGAACCGACTAGGGTGCCTGCAGCGGACACACATCACAGATAGAGAAGAAGCTGTAGAATATATTGCTGACCTTTTACAAAAAACATGACTCAAATTATTGACTTAAGGAGTGAGAGCCTCATTTAGGCGAGTGTTGAAAATACCAGTTATTGGAGAAAGAAAGAGAGGGGGAGTGGGAGAGGTGGTGGTGGGGGGGAGAAGAAGAAATGGGTCACTCCGTGTTTACTAACCTAAGATATGCTGCTTTCTTTTCCCTGTGCAAATGATGGATGGGACAATTTGGTATTGATGGCTGAACCACGGTCAGTGTGCAGCTAAGGGCTCATTCTTTATGTGGCTGTGCCAGCATGTTGATGGAATGCTGACCTAACTTGCTGACAGAGAGCAAGCCTGAGGGCACTGAGAAGAGCTCTGTGTGATGTTGAGTAGAGGATTAGAAGATTCAGGACAGGACCTTCACCTGTGGAGACCAATGGATTAGTGGATTTAACAGATATATCACATCACACAGCCATTTAAACAATGCTGGCCATTGATTTGTGTGATCAACTTGTGTAATATCTACCCCAGTGAAACAGATTTATATGTTATGTGCCGATAACGTTTTCACCAGCTATAATTACCAATACATCTGTCACTGACATCAACACTCCCCTCCCTCCATTCCACTCCTCTGCCCCCTAACAGAGAATTACATTATTCTCAATTCAGCCAGCCCGCTAATTTGTTTCCATCAGAGTAAATGTGTACTTATCATATTTCAAAGTCAAAATTCAATCAGCTGGAATATAGAGTATGGACTCTGAGAAATGTAGGCAGGGCACCACTAGAACAGCAGCATGCAGCAGAGGTGAAAAAATTCCAGTTAGACCAATCACACAGCAACCCATGCATGAGACATGTACCCCTCAGGATATGAACTTGGCATATGCTTACGGTTAATGACTGCACTCATTCATACCCACGTGCACACGCACACACACACACACACACACACACACATGCACATGCACGGACACATGTTTCATGCTGCATATCATCTTTTTTTTCCCAAATTATCCTTACGTTAACAGTTACATCAAATACTACATCACTGTCTACACCCCCCTCTCTCTCCAGCACTGTGTTTCTAATGCTCTATGCATAATGGGGTGTCACACTAATAGGGTTTTGTCTGTATCAGTGTCTAGCGTGGATCCTGTACCTGTGCGGCTAGAATAATTGCACCTGACAGGTATTGGAATCAATACAGTATGATGGTCTTACTATAATCTAGGGTACCAATGAGAATTTCCAACACTGGATAACTTGTTACAGCTGTTGTAATTCATGAATAATAATAATCTGCCAAATTTGTTGGTCATTACATTAAGATATATGGGGGATCATAGCTATACAATAAAATTCACAAGTAGATTTACACCCTTTATCGTTGTAACTGCTTTCCTCTTCCTCTTCTGAGGAGGAGTAGCAAGGATCGGACCAATACGCAGCGTGGTAAGTGTTCATCTTGGTTTTTTAATAAGAACACTGAACAAAACAATAAACGACAACGTGAAAAACCGAAACAGTTCCGTGTGGAAACAAAACACTGACACGGAAAATAATTACCCACGAAACACAGGTGAAAAAAGGCTACCTAAGTATGATTCTCAATCAGAGACAACTAACGACACCTGCCTCTGATTGAGAACCATACCAGGCCAAATGCAAAACACAACATAGAAAAACGAACGTAGAAAACCCACCCAACTCATGCCCTGACCATACTAAAACAAATACATAGTTATTTTATTAAGGTCAGAACGTGACCGTACCCCCCCCCCAAAGGTGCGGACTCCGGCTGCAAAATCTAAACCTATAGGGGAGGGTCTGGGTGGATGCCTGTCCACGGTGGCGGCTCTGGCGCGGAACGTGGACCCCACTCCAGCATAGTCCTTCTCCGCCTCTCTACCCGCCTCCGTGGCCTCTTTAACGCGGCGACCCTCGCCGCCGACCTCGGACTGGGGACCCAAGCCAGGGGTCCCGAATGGACGAGAGATTCCGGCAGCACCGGACTGACCGGCAGCTCTGGCAGCTCCTGGCTGACCGGCGGCTCTGGCAGCTCAGGACAGACGGGCGGCTCTGGCAGCTCAGGACAGACGGGAGACTCTGGCAGCTCAGGACAGACGGGAGACTCTGGCAGCTCAGGACAGACGGGAGACTCTGGCAGCTCAGGACAGACGGGAGACTCTGGCAGCTCAGGACAGACGGGAGACTCTGGCAGCTCAGGACAGACGGGAGACTCTGGCAGCTCAGGACAGACGGGAGACTCTGGCAGCTCAGGACAGACGGGAGACTCTGGCAGCTCAGGACAGACGGGAGACTCTGGCAGCTCAGGACAGACGGGAGACTCTGGCAGCTCAGGACAGACGGGAGACTCTGGCAGCTCAGGACAGACGGGAGACTCTGGCAGCTCAGGACAGACGGGAGACTCTGGCAGCTCAGGACAGACGGGAGACTGACAGCACTGGGCAGGAGGAACACTGGACAGGCGGGGGCACCTGTAGGAAGGAGACGGAGAGACAGCCTGGTGCGGGGGGCTGCCACCGGAGGGCTGGTGTGTGGAGGTGGCACCGGATAGGCGCACTGGAGCTCTCGAGCACCAAGCCTGCCCAACCTTACCTGGTTGAATGCTCCCCGTAGCCAGGCCAGTGCGACGAGGTGGAATAGCCCGCACTGGGCTGTGCTTTCGAACCGGGGACACCATGCGTAAGGTTGATGCCATGTACCCCGGCCCGAGGAGACGCACTGGAGACCAGATGCGCTGAAAACACCATTGTTCTTCGTGAGAGTCTCCCCTTTCCAAAGTCATTTGTACGCCAACGTTTTTGTGAGAAAACCGATTTTTCAAGATGTCTCATGGTCTGACAAACACGGCTGTAACTCGACCACAGATGCGGAAGGCCGACATATGCGGGTGTGGAGGATTGAGAAGCAGCCCATGCAAAGAACAGACATCTCTAGCTAAAAAGACGGTTGATAACTCCACAGTGTCGCCCTCCTAGATAGCAAAGAACCTTGTCGTGACCGTGGACAACAACCTGTTGTTCTCTGCAAACATCAAAGCAGTGACTCGCTCCTGCAGGTTTATGCTCTACAACATCCGTAGAGTATGACCCTACCTCACACAGGAAGCAGAGCAGGTCCTAATCCAGGCACTTGTCATCTCCCGTCTGGACTAGTGCCACTCGCTGTTAGCTTGGCTCCCCACTTGTGCCATCAAACTCCTGCAACTTATCCAGAACACTGCAGCCCGCTTGGTTTTCAACCTTCCCAAGTCATCTGTCTGACGACAAGCTCCCGCCTGTAGCATGAATAATGTTGACCGCACCGTAATGATCTCTGTTGGAACCCGCAGGCATCCCGCCGGAACGCAGCCTTTTAGTGCAGTCAGTGCACAACACTATGCTTATCATGTCTTAGAATGATCAGATGGTCCCAGCAGGGTCAGACAGCCAGAGAAGAACAGTCTACGGAGCTCATGTGAATTTTAGTCTGGGATCTGGGAGTAATGATCATTTCAATTATTGAACCATTAATTCAATTATTGGATAATATAATGTATAAATGTAAACCAAGGTAATTATTTGTCATGCCTCATTTTAGGAGGGTCGGATGGTGACAGGGGTATCAGAAGAGTCAGGTAGCCAGAGAAGACCAGTCTGTGAAAGAGGGGAGTTTTTGCAGATACAACCCTTTATTCTCTCTGTCCAGGAAACACTGGACAAACCAGATGCTATTTTAAGGCAGTTTGACAAATCTCCAAACTGTATCAAGGGTTGATAGAGGCTTTTCCTGATTATAGAAAACATGTCAAACAAAAATGTGCCAAAATCTTGGGAGACACTATTGATGATGATGAATGGCTACAGATATGTTAGAATGTCCAGTTATGTTCATATAATCTCAGACATAAATTACTGTAGTTTAAAACCATCCATAGATTGTACTATATTCCAGTGAAACTGAATATCATACACTCAGAAATTATATTTTTCTGCTGGAGGTGTAAAGCACAAAAGGGGACATATTTGCATATGTTGTGGTCTTGTGAAGGCTGGCTGAATTCTGGCAAACAGCATGTTGTTTTATCTCAGCATGTCCACAGATTCTCCCTGTTTTTGTTTGCTTGGAAATGTTGATATTGGAGACTGTTATCAGAAGAAACTGTAACCTAGCATTTATAGTGGCTTATGGTCCTCCCACAATGTATGGAAGAAATGTAAAATTATGTACTGTATCACTAGATTTGTTTTAAGATTAAGGGTATACTGTGCACATTTCACTAGGTCTGCATGCTGGGCTACTCAGTCCTAGCCCTGGGGGTCTGCTGTACAGGTGTCACTCTGGTCATGGCCTAACACACCTGAAACCAATAATGAATGTCTCACTAAGATCCCAAAGCTGAGTGGGGTGTGTTGGGTTGGGTGTTACTGAGCCATGGACACCTAGGGACAGGACGGGGTGACCCATGCAAGTAAAATGAGCTCTACAGTACTATTAGGCCTATGATATGAGTTATATGGAGGGTGTACTGCTTCTGTGTGTTAAAACAAGATGGGAAATAAGTTGTGTTGGGTTGGGGAGAGAGTTTAGTTATTGACTAGACTGGTGGGGGTCGGTCGTGTGGAAGGCTCGGTTTGGCTGGGCGCTCTGGCTGAATTTGAAATAGAGTATGGCGTAAAGACAATCAAAAGTTGACTTTGTACTTTATTTGTAAGAGTTGTTCATTTGTTAGGCTATTCGTTAAAGGGGCAACACAATATTGAGTATTGAATTACAATGTCTCTAGTTCAGTCTTATAAATCATTTTAAAAGAAATAATAATATCTTACCTAGCTGGATGACTGGGCATTTTTTCTTACTTTTTGTTGCTCTACATAGAGCTGGATGGAAGGGCCATGGGTCATATTAGATTGTGTAGAAATGCAGGAAATGTGCTTCAGATGTCCATTAAAATGTGAGGACCCCCAGACCCCCTGCCAAGTTATGTCCCCCTCTGCAAATAGCACTGCTGGGTGATTTTAAAAGGTCACAGTCAATCGATCAATAACATAGTAATACATTAAGCAAAACGTTTTTTTATTTTTTTTATTTACAGTATGTAGAATTTCTGAGAATAGAAAGGATCAGAACATTACAGAACAGTTGAAAAAATATATGGCAAATAGAAAAACTGGATGGTGTTCAGCGATAGATTGGAAGGGGTTGAGTGGAGCCGAAGGACGGGACTAAAAACAAACAAAAGGTAGCTATTGGAAAATATACTGTGTACATGAAATGTATATAGTATATACAGTTGAAGTCAGAAGTTTACATACACTTAGGTTGGAGTCATTAAAACTCGTTTTTTACCACTCCACAAATTACGTGTTAATAAACTATAGTTTTGGCAAGTTGGTTAGGACATCTACTTTGTGCATGACACAAGTAATTTTTTCAACAATTGTTTACAAACAGATTATTTCACTTATAATTCACTGTATCACAATTCGAGTAGGTCAGAAGTTTACATACACTAAGTTGACTGTGCCTTTAAACAGCTTGGAAAATTCCAGAAGATGATGTCATAGCTTTACAAGCTTCTGATAGGCTAATTGACATCATTTGAGTCAATTGGAGGTGTACCTGTGGATATACCTCAAGGCCTACCTTCAAACTCAGTGCCTCTTGGCTTGATATCATGGGAAAATCAAAAGATATCAGCCAAGTCTGGCCTCCACAAGTCTGGTTCATCCTTGGGAGCAATTTCCAAATGCCTGAAGGTACCAAATTCATCTGTACATACAATAGTACGTAAGTATAAACACCATGGGATCACACAGCCGTCATACCACTCAGGAAAGAGAAGCGTTCTGTCTCCTAGAGATTAATGTACTTTGGTGAGAAAAGTGCAAATGAATCCCAGAACAACAGCAAAGTACCTTGTGAAGATGCTGGAAGACACAGGTACAAAAGTATCTACAGTATATCCACAATAAAACAAGTCCGATATCGACATAACCTGAAAGGCCGCACAGCGAGGAAGAAGCCACTGCTCCAAAACCGCCATCAAAAAGCCAGACTACGGTTTGCAACTGCACATGGGGACAAAGATCATACTTTTTGAAGAAATGTCCTCTGGTCTGATGAAACAAAAATAGAACTGTTTGGCCATAATGAACATCGTTATGTTTGGAGGAAAAAGGGGGAGACTTGCAAGCTGAAGAACACCATCCCAAACGTGAATCACAGGGGTGGCAGCATCATGTTGTGCGGGTGCTTTGCTGCAGGAGGGACTGGTGCACTTCACAAAATAGTTGGCATCATGAGGATGGAAAATTATGTGGATATATTGAAGCAACATCTCAAGACATCAGTCAGGAAGTTAACGATTGGTCGCAAATGGGTCTTCCAAATGGACAATGACCCCAAGCATACTTCCAAAGTTGTGGCAAAATGGCAAAAAGGACAACAAAGTCAAGGTATTGGAGTGGCCATCACAAAGCCCTGACCTCAATCCTATAGAAAATGTGTGGACAGAAATGAAAAACCATGTGCGAGCAAGGAGGCCTACAAACCTAAAGCTGTTACACCAGCTCTGTTAGTTGGAATGGGCCAAAATTCACCCAAGTTGTTTTGGGAAGCTTGTGGAAGGCTACCCAAAACATTTGACCCAAGTTAAACAATTTAAAGGCAATGCTACCAAATACTAATTGAGTGTATGTAAACTTCTGACCCACTGGGAATGTGATGAATGAAATAAAAGCTGAAATAAATAATTTTCTCTTCTATTATTCTGACATTTCACATTCTTAAAATAAAGTGGTAATCCTAACTGACCTAAAACAGGGAATTTCTACTAGGATTAAATGTCAGGTATTGTGAAAAACTTAGTTTAAATGTTTTTGGCTAAGGTGTATGTAAACTTCCTACTTCAACTGTATAATCTGGAAGTAGATGGTTAAGTGTTGTTGTCCATTAGTTTACTCCAATTAGGGAAGGGATGGTAGGGTTTGGTTAAAATAATAAAGGAACATTTCTTTAAAATATAACTACAGCACCTGTCAAAAGTTCAAAAGTATCAAAAGTTTGGACACAAATACTCATTCACAGGTTTATCTTTAATTTGACTATTTTTTTATATTGTAATAAAATAGTGAAGACATTAAAACTATGAAATAACACATATCCAATCTTGTAGTAACCAAAAAAGTGTTAAACAAATCTAAAAATATTTTATATTTGAGATTCTTTAATGTAGCCACCCTTTGACTTGATGACAGCTTTGCACACTCTTGACATTCTCAAACCAGCTTCACCTGGAATGCTTTTCCAACCGTCTTGAAGGAGTTCCCACATATGCTGAGCACTTGTTGGCTGCTTTTCCTTCACTCTGCCGTCCGAGTCATCCCAAACCATCTCAATTGGGTTGAGGTCGGGTGATTGTGGAGACCAGGTCATCTGATGCAGCACTCCATCACTCTCCTTCTTGGTCAAATAGCCCTTACACAGCCTGGTGGTGTGTTAGTTCATTGTCCTGTTATAAAATTATAGTCCCACTAAGCGCAAACCAGATGGGATGACATATCATTGCAGAATATCATTGCCATGCTGCATAAGTGTGCCTTGAAATCTAAATAAATCACAGACAGTGTCACCAGCAAAGCTCCCCGACCCCATCATACCTCCTCCATGCTTCACGGTGGGAACCACACTTGCGGAGATCATCCGTTCACCTACTCTAGATCTCACAAAGCCACGGCGGGTGGAACCAAAAATCTCAAATTTGGACTCATTAGACCAAAGGACATATTTACACTGGTCTAATGTCCATTGCTCGTGTTTCTTGGTCTCTTCTTATTATTGTTGTCCTTTAGTAGTGGTTTCTTTGGAGCAATTCGACCATGAAGGCCTTACTCCTCTGAACAGTTGATGTTGAGATGTGTCTGTTACCTGAACTCTGTGAAGCATTTATTTGGGCTGCAATTACTGAGGTGCAGTTAACTGACTTGCCTAGTTAAATAAAGTAAAAAATAAATAAATGAACAGGCCTCACTTATTATCACAGAGTCTAACGATTCACTGTTTTTTTTTCCCCAAAAAATTAAAGTTAATTTTAGGTTTGGTAACCCCTATACCAACTCCTTGTGACCCCAGTTAATTTTAGGTTTGGTAACCTTTATACCAACTCCTTGTGACCCCTCCACCCTTTCGTCCATTCTAGAAATCTATTTCCGAATCAGACAACATAATACGTAAATCTATTTAAAAATAATACCACATAAAATGTCTCATGATATCAAAAAAAAAATGTTTACTGAGTTTGCAAGGAGTGTTTGGCCATATAATATACATTTGTTACCTTTAGAATCCATTCCCCTGGCATTTTGCCTAGATTCTTCAACCCAAAATAAGTTTTCCTGTGGCAAATTTTGTCAATTTCTCATCGTAAGGAATTGGCAATATTTAATCCCTGGCCTCTACTAAAAAGTTAGGTAAAACGTGATCTCATATGTCTTCCATCACATAGAGACCGTAATCTCTATGAACCACTAATCGATCTAAAAGAGGATTTACACCGCTGTGTGAAAGTTCCATTCCTGCTACTTTCCGTAGGATTTGTTGTTGCGCTTTTGAAACGATGCAAATGCTTGCCTGGCAGCATTTTCTCCGAATACAGCAGGCTCCATATCCGCCTTTACACTCTCTTTTCCAATGACCAATAGCCCCACACCTGAAACGAGACTCTGTCTCCCTACTCTTTGTTGCTTTTCCGCTACATTTCTTTGTCTTATCTTGGCCATTGGAACTATAGTTAGTGATTATCTCTATGGCCCTATTAACCAATCGCACGTCTGCGAGGTGAGTTATATTCCACTCTCAAAACATTGTCTTGAATTAAGTCTACTACCGCCGCAATTATCATTTTGATCACAGGGTTCAAACCTGCCATCAAAGCAGAAGTGCAAATTCTATCAATACACTCCCGTTCCCAGTCTTTCTGTGGCAGCATACTGGTACTCATTCCAGGTTTATCGTTATGCATTTTTTGTTGATAGAATGCTGACATCAAAGCGCTGGTATATTGAGCTTTTGATTCTGGTTTTATGTCTTATGCCAACTCATAAGCCAACTCTGTAATATAGAGCTAGCAGATTTGAATAAAGCCATGGAGGTGCTGAAAGAAGCGCACGAGCGTTCTACCAATTCGGTTGGAATATGGGAAAAATTGAGCAAATTAGACAAAATTGGACACCATTTTCCTGCTGATGGTGAATTCAAATCAAATAAAGTATTCAGGAAGACCTTATTATTCCCTAAATAAAGAATTCAGGAAGACCTTCCTGAATTCTTTATTTGATTTGAATTCATAATAATTAATTGGTCATGGCACTTAATACCTTGTATTAGTACTGATTCCATAGCGTCTTCAAATGTATTACTGGAGAATACGGAGGACATAACGGCTTTTTCCCGTATTGCCTCCAATATCCCGATTATTGATAACACACATCACCAAAATTATTCACACTTGTCTTCCTATTTCCACAAAATCTGCCATGGTTCACCACTCCAACAGGGCACAAAACTAATCTCCCATTCACACACACACTCACACCCTGCACTATTACAGCCACTGCAACTGGGCCTTTTGTTCTCCCGTTACAGGTTTAGCAGGGAACCAACTCCACCCAGAATCGTTATACAATGGGCCTACCGAATTAAACTCAGGCTCTCCAGGTCCGTATCCCATTATTTGTTCAGCCTATGATTCTCATCTCCACAATATGTCAAAATGAGTGGAAACAGATATAGTAACTTGCCAACATTGTTTGTTGCCAGCTCTGCTCCACTGATCTGGACTCTTTGGTTGGACTACAAATCGTGGTGAACCCTGATCACATCTGTTAGGTTCTTATTTTTCAGAGTAAATAACTCACGGACACTAGAGAAGCTTAACCAAGTTTAATTATTCCCAAAGGGCCATTACAGCTGTAATTCAGACAAAAGACATGCCTTCAATGGTTTCTACCCTTATCAGTACTGTCACATGCAATTATTTTCCCTGCACTCAGCACATTCCAAGCTTAGTTGTCTTACTACAGAGAACTCTTAACTTCTCACTCCTTTATATACTATGCATCTGATCTATCATGTCTTTAATATCTCAATGCTCAAAGTTTACCCCGAATCCAACAGTAGTCTCAACAGCACTCTGTAGAGTAACACAATGGTGTAGCCTGAGGACCGCTAGTGTTCATCCTCCTTTGGGTATATTGACTTCAATACAAAACCTAGGAGGCTCATGGTTCTCACCCCCTTCCATAGACTTACACAGTAATTATGACAACTTCTGGAGGACGTCCTCCAACCTATCAGAGCTCTTGCAGCATGAACTGACATGTTGTCTACCCAATCAAAGGATCAGAGAATTAATCTGGTACTGAAAGCATAAACTACAGCTAGCTAGCACTGCAATGCATAACATGTAAGTAGTATACTAAAAGAGAGAAAGTTTTTAACAAATTAAACAAATCTGCACCGAAACAGAATATTTGCCATGAAGATGCATTAAAACAAGGTGCCATTGCACCATGGATGACAATAAAGCTGTGTATCAAAGTTTTCCGCTGTGAAAACTAAACTGTGCACAGGCATGTGATGTGATTCTCTATGGGACTGAGCTGGTGCCAGACTGAGCCTGCATCCCAGGGACCTAAGGATGCCCTGCTCCTCTGTAGCACCCTTGCTCCCTCTTTACCAGGGAGCACAGAGAGAAACACTGGAAGCAAGCCTCAGTGTCATGGCTGCAGTTGGTGCCAAGTTAGCCAATCTCCCCTGTGTGTGATCTCAGAGGTGTTTGAGAGCCATGTGAGCTCATTAGCACTGTTGGATCTTTCCAGTGTCGGCCCCAACACAACCAGCTGACAAAACAGACTTGAAGTCCTGGAGGGGCGTAAGTCACAGTCACACACAAATACAGGCTGAAGCAGACTTGCACACGCACACACACACACATACAGACACACACACACACACACACACACAGGCCACACAAAAATTGGATGAAGACATTCTATCGCGGCAGGCTCTCAACAGCAACCCTAACCCCAAAGACTTAAATGTTTTATTTGTACCACTGGTTCCATTGAGAACTCCCTGTTTTTACAAAATATTGTGCCAAATGATCCCTATCTTAACAAGCTATTTTGACTCTCTGCAGGTGAGTCGGGGTATGTGTCTGCCTTACCCGGAGGACACAATTCTGTATTAGACTCTGTCTGTAGGTTTTATTCTGTGAATAATGTGAAATTGTATAGATGTCCAGA